>NW_027325376.1:24417919-25617919 GCF_036924035.1 Leuresthes tenuis | reverse complement strand
CTCAACACTTTTTTACTGAAGCATTTTTCTTATTTTGTGTGGAATTATTGTGCCAAGGTTTTTTTTTTATTCGACATATTTATATTTAAATTCTTATCCTTAATTCTTGGTAGCAGGTAAAAAGAAAATTTCACTGCACATTGTACTATGTATGATTATGTATGGGACAAATAAAACACATATATACACATACATATAGACACAGTCAAATACTAAACTGATAGAAATTAAAACATTACTCCATTTCAACATCATATTTTCAGATGTGTCAGAAAACCTTGAGGGTGGTGCAGAGCATTTGAAATTTGAGGTAAAAATAGAGCATTCTCAGGCTTTTTGAAGTAACCATTATGGTGACTCATGAAGTAAGGGCAAGTTACCACAGAAAATGATTTATTATCATTATTATTTTGAAAATTAACCGGATGTTTTATTTTGTTTCTGCGCACGACTTCCTGTCCCACACAATCTGCTCTGTGCCGTGTTGCTGCGTTGTGCTCCGGCAGAAATATAGAACAGGTTCAACATCCAACACTGAGAAATCAACACTGAATAAACGTTTAACTTTCAATCGAAGACGTCGCTGACATTTCAGTCGCAACATGAATGTTGACTCAACCGGTACTGACAGAGTTAACCAAAATGAAACTTTAATTCATGTTTCCTTGCTATCCGAGTAGTACGCTGGGCTGCAATAAAAATATCTCCACATTAAAATGCATTTTTTTCTCACAGTCATCTACCACTTAAACTGCTCTCCACCTACATTTTTAGCTTGATGTGCTGCTTTTTCAGTGACTGGTGAGACTGACTGACTCTCTAACAGTAGCGGTACCATCAAAGTCCGACTTGTGTGTGTTAGTTACCATAGCGACAGTGCATGTTGTTGATGACGCGCAGCACGTATGCCCAAACTGAGCCACTGTTATATTAAACAGTCGCGCTACTCTTGGCTCTTCAAATATAAAGTCACCACAATTTAAGCAAAAAAAATAAAAATGAATAAATACTGAGGACAAGACCTCGGTGTCCTCTGTGGTAGTTACGGCCTTGGTTGCAAGGTGTACGATAATTATCGTATTTGTACAATAACTTTGCCCTGTGTACGATGTACGATCAATAATCCCAAAAAAGGCCAAATATACATAATTTGATAATTCTGTGAAGGTGTGCTTGTAATCGTTTGTAATCAGCCTGTCGCAACTGTCTGTCGGATTTTTTTGTGAACCCTGAAGACATTTCATCCATGTGACAAGTTTCAAGCCAATCGTGCTTTTCTGTGTGAGCAACGAGTGACATGCATGCGTTTGCCTCAGAAATTCCTAGCAGTAGGTGGCCTCCAGGCCTCATGATTTGGCTCATTAGTTCCCACTCGTCATTAGAGGCATTCGGACAGAGAGTTCAAAGAACGCAGTTCTAAGAACTGTCCACCTTGAATTTAGTTATAAGAACTGCCCTTCCCCAGGGGAACTGTTTCATTTTGCATTCGCACATGAGTCGGGGACCTCGACAGGGACTGATGTGACGCAGCCGTCTGCAACAGACGTGTTACTTTAGCGCCACTCAACAGCAAAACAAAACCCGTGAAAAGTAAGGAGAGAAGAAAACAACACCACCAAGAAGCTAACATGGAGAGCGAGGAGGCCACCGTGTTCATGGTCTGCATGACGGAAACATTAATCATAGGCGATCACATCTCGTTCTCTCAGGTGTTTTATGTGTTTTCTAGTTCTTATTTTATTTATATTGCAATAAATCCCTCTTGGAGGACAGTCTGCTGATAAAACACACTTAATGAAACTTGGGTATGGAAATGGCACTTTTTTTTCTCTTATGTCTGCCCAGATGCTCTGTGAGGCTGGCAGCTAATTGAAGCAGTAACTGCAGAAACAGCCTGATATTTATAGGGTGTAAATGATAATGGGTATGAAACCCCACATTCCAACATAAATAGATATCAGCTGGCAGAGGATATGCTGTCCTGCTTCATCAGTTTGCGGTCGTATCAAGCAGAGACAAGGCTACTGAGAGAAGATCAGTTCAAACATGGGCTCTGAGTGTGCTCTCCTGTACTGACCATCTTTGTCTATGAATGTGTGTCACTGTGGGCAAGCCATAGGTGCACAACTGTGATGTGTCAGCCTGTTTTTACAAAACATTCAATAAAGTTACAATCACTTTTTTTTCCTTTGGCTATATAGGGATAGGGATATATAGTTGAGCCAGAAAAACAGGAAGAAGTCTGACAATGCCACCTTGGGGAAATGCATCCAAAAGGTTATTCTAAGTTAAGCAGCAGGAGACAGGATTCCATTTCCCATTGCAAATATATTTATTTCCAAAAACAGAGCAAAAACCAGTAAGGAACAATGACAAATTAAGAACAAGGTCTTCGGTGTTGATAGGCCCACCAACGGTGAGCTAGCAGTCAAGTCCCCTCACACATGCCACATGCACACAAAATGGTGAAGGCCTGTGACCGGAAGTACAGGGCTAAACATGGTACACAAAAAGGAGATACCCCCACCAGTAGAGGCCAGCCACCACTGCCTTACGCCACCAGCAAAATAAAATCAAGTAACGAGTTTTTTGAAAATATCAATTGAAACCCAATAGTATCTATTATATCTAACACAAGTTACTCAATGAATAAAAATCTCTCACTCACACATACACACCTTAAAATGTCTCAGAGAATTCCCAGCTCCACACAAATGATAGCCACTTATGAGCCAGTCACAATAGCAGGCTATGCGAGCCTGCCACACAATTCATCAATATAAGTGACCAAAACAAATTAAAAACAAAAAGACAAAGTAGCAGCAGAGTTTTAGCTATGGTATTAGTGCAGGTTAACGGGTGTAGGCCATAGTACCAGCAGAGTTAGCTGCTGTGGAAGGCTGTACAAGAAGGCTAAAAGTCCAGGCTTACAGATCTGATCAGGCAATGTTCGTTGACTCCAGGGAGAGACAAAGAGCTTGAGCTCATCCAGCTCACCTGAGCCAGCAGTGATCCACTAATATCCAATGGAGGGCCTACAAGCTCCAGCAGTGCTAAAGGACAGACAACCAGAAAGAGGGCGGAGACCAGAGCTGAGAACACACATGCCATTTGCAAACTTGAAAAGATAGACACCACTGGGTCTCTAAAGAAGCACTGTTCAACATATATTGCATGTAAATGCTTTTTTCTCTTCTTTTTTTCCCCTTGTCCATTTCCAGCATTATGGCAGCCGAATTGTAATCTGAATACCTTTTATGCCAAACAGATTTGCTTTGCCAAGGGAAGCTTTATGAATGTAAAGCTCATCTTGATGCCCATCAACTGCTTATTTATTTATTTTTATTACAACATTTAACATGTAATAGTGCCAAACCAGACCGGGGGACAGGGAAAGAGGAAGCGAAAAGAAAAGAAAAAGAAACAGAACAGAAATAGAAATAGACAAACAATGAAAAACCAGACAACCAGCTTCTACACCTGTAAAAACAAAACAGAAGACAATTCACGGCCTCTGAGGGGAATCCAGCCTTAGCACCACCAAAGCAGACAAGCAGAGAAAAAACAAACAAAAACAAGCACAAGTAGCGGCAATCGCATACAACACTACTGTGGATATAGATGACCCCCCCCCCAAGCAATCAGAAGCAGGCAGAGAAGACCACAAGACCCAGGCCACCAGCAGCCCCCACGGAGCACAGAACCCAGGAAGCCCACCACAGGGACAACCAGGCATCCACCCAGAAGACTGCAGAGTAAGCCCCCGGACAGAGCCCCCATAAGCATAGGGCAGAGGCCCCCCAGGAACCAGGGGCAATAGCCCACCAACCGCACCAGGCCCCAGCCACCCAGACATGGGCTGTGCACCGGACCCGGGCCCCAGGAGCCTGAGCGCGCCCAAACCCCCTGGCAGAGGCCCCACCCAATACCCAGGAGGGCCAGGCGTCCCAGACAGTCAAGCACAGTGGGCCAGCGCATGCCCCAGTGCCACTGGCCAAGTGCCCTGGGAGTCAAGACATGCCCACAGGTGGGTGAAGTCGCAAGCAGCAGGGAGAGGCAAGCCCCCGCCCTCTAGCCCACTGACTCCGCTATGACCAAGCCTGTTCCAGTCAAAACTCTGGGCTTCGCCGAGGGTGGGTTCATATCTCTGCCTGCATTCGCCAGTGGGAGCCCGGGAGGGCTCGCTGCTGTCCTCGCCTTCGCCAGTGGAAGCCCAGACGGGCTCACTTCTGTCCCCACTGTCGCCAGGGCAGATTCACCACTGCCTTCACCAGTGGGAACCCGGGTGGATTCACCACTGCGTTCGCCTCTCCTCGCTGCTGCTCTGGAGGGGCGTCCGGGTCGCCGGAGGTCTGTCCGTCCGCCAGACGGGTACCGGTCCCAGGGACCACGTCGCCGGAAGTCTGGCTGTCCGTCAGACAGGACCCGGCCTTAGGCCTATCAGAGCACCTCCCTCCCACCCTTTTCTTTTTTTTGGATGTCTGGTAGCCATCCTTGAAGGGGGGGGGGGGCCTGTCACGTTCTAGGTTTTGATTATTCTTGTTTTCAGGCTCTTTGTTATGTTTCAGGTTCTTTTTCATGTTTTCAGGTCCCATGTTGTTTTCTTGTCATGTTTTTTCCCTGTCACTTGGTCTCACTCTAGTCACCTGTTTTCTGTTCACAGCTGCACCTCATCACGAATCACCTCCCCACAGTATATAGTTTCCAGGTTTCCTTCATTGCGAATTCCTCACTAACCTCTCATGCCTTGTTGTGCACGTCACGTCAGGTTTTGCCTCACAGTATCATAGTCAAGTTAAGTCCATAGTCTCGTTTAGTTTCCAAGACTATGCCTTTGTAAGTCTTGCCTTGTTTTGTTAACATTTAGTATCTTTGATAATCCAGCTCAGCCGCGCTTTCTGTTTTTGCCTTGTGGTTTTGGAATAAACCTTTTTGAGTTTTGAAATCTGCATCTCCCTTCTCCAACACCTACAAATCTTTTTGTTTTGTAGGATGTCAGGATTGTTCCAGATGGGTGTAAGCTTACACGGGAGAAGTGAAGACATTTTAAGAAATTCCCACCAGGCTGTCAGAGAGGTGATGTTAATACTTTTGAAACATTTGTGATGTTTTACATGTTGATTAATAAGTGGCAAGTCAGAGATTCACAGATTATCACACAATGCTTGTTCTATATTTATCCATGGTTCATCTAGTGGGCTAGGTTTAAACCATTTTGATATATATTGTAACCTATTGGCTAAGGAATAGTGCTGAAAATTAGGTAAATCTAATCCACCACAGTCCTTGGTCTTCTGTAGGGTTTTTAAACTAATACGTGGTGGTTTGGTTTTCCACAGAAATTTGGAGATACATGTGACTTAAACCAAGTAGCAGATGGTTTTATGGGGATCATTGAGAACAAATAATTAACTTTTGGTAGTATCATCATTTTAATGGTTGTAACTCTCCCCATAAGTGATATAGGTAAGGACTTCCAACGAGAGAGATCGTCCTCTACTGTCTTTAATAATTGCACATAATTTAGCTTTGTTAGCTCTGAGAGCCTGGTGGAAATGTTTATGCCTAAATATCTAATATTTCCTGACTGTAAAGTGATCGCAGGTATAGTCTGAAACCAACAGTTAATGGGCAGAACTGTGGTCTTAGACCAGTTGATAGAGTAGTCAGAAAGTGCTGAGAATTTATTTATGAGTGTTATCGTGTGAGTGAGAGACGTTTGAGAGTTCTGAAGGAAAAGTAAAACATCATCAGCATAAAGACTTATTTTATGCTCAATATTTTGGGGTTGGATGCCTTATATGCCATATTTATATATTGTCTGATAGCAGCTGCTAAAGGTTTGATGAAAATAGCAAAAAGTGAGGGGGAAAGTGGGCAACCCTGTCTTGTACCTCTCTGCAGACTGAAGCTTGGAGAAGTTTGATAATTTGTCCTGGCACATGCATTTGGGGAGCTATATAATATCCTTATTCAGTTGATGAAGTATGACCCAAACACGAATTTGTTTAATGCTGCGAATAAAAATTTCCAGTTAACTCGATCAAGATCAATGCTATTTTTCTCTTCTTTGTAACTTGAACCAAAATTTTCAAAGCTTTGGCCCCTTCGAGGGCAATACATCTCTTGAGTTTATCAAAGATTTTCAAAAACATTTTGGTCATAAGGAATGCAGATGTCATGGCAAAACCTCTTGGTCATCCACTGAATTTGTCTTTAACACACTTTTCTATTCCAAACAGATCGTTGCTAACTGTAGCCAGTTTTAATTAGCCTTTCAAGTTATCCAATGAAAGGTTCTCAGAAAATGTTCTTTGGTCTTCCAGATATGAAACTGTCCTCCACCATTTCTGTTAAATGCCATTTCTTTGATACATTTTGAACTAAGGAAACTATGGAGCTTGGAACTCTGACCGAGAGTTAAAATTACCTCTCCCTCTGAAACAGGCTAGAATTACCCCTTTCTCTGGTTTGAGTTACTTCCCTTTGTGAAATGGAAAACTCAGTTTCTCTCATTTCAGGGTTAATAAACTCATAGTTTTCACTAAACCTGCTTTGTGAAACGGACCTCTGAAGTTCTATTCATATTGAGTTTGTGGAAATACTTATGCTTTCACAGTTAAACAGTGTTGTGAGTTCTGCTGTATATTTCCCTATTCTCTATTCTATCAAATGCTTAAGTAATCCATCCATCCATTTTCTATACCCGCTTAATCCGTTGGTTGGGTTGCGGGGGGCTGGAGCCTATACCAGCGGTCATTGGGCGAGAGGCGGGGTACACCCTGGACATAATTTCCTAATTTCTCTCAGAAGACCACACTTGATTGCATAATCTTCTATCCAATCTGCACTGAATCCTCTCATCCCCAAAAAGATAATCATTTCCTCAATTGTTTTTGGACATGGTGCTTTACTTACTCCCTCCAAGTGGAACGGTTAAATAGCAATAGTTCCCTGTGAAATTAATCTCCCTAGATACTCTACCTTAGGCTGACAATACTGAAGTTTAGATTTCAAAACTTTGTATCCTACCTCTGCCAGCCTGTGGAGGATTTTTATGGAATCTTGGTGGCAATCCTCCAGACTTGGTGAACGGTCTTGTCCAAAGACCTGGTTAAATATATGAGGGCTATGTTTAAAACCTTGGGGAAGTCTGGTGTAAGCGTACTTCTTAACTCTATATGTGAATGCAAACAAATACCAAGATTCTTCTGCCAGAGGAACACAGAAATGCAGAACACAAATCAATCACTGTAAAAAAAAAAATTGCATTAGGAGGCTTGTTGGTGAGGAGTGTGTAAGGATTTGGCACCTCTGCTGGCCAATCCTGACAATTGTGTTTATCATGCGCAAATCATGTGCTAACCTGTACTTGGACTTGTCTGCCTTCAATACTGGAAATATTGGAGTATTGCACACGCTATCTGTCTCAACCAGCACTCCTTTTCCTACAAAGCTCCTACACTCACACCCTCCTCTGCCTCTGGTTTGAGTGGATACTGAGGATGATTAGGAAGTTTTACATTGGGTCTCAACTTTACTTTCACTGGATTAGCATACTTCACCAAACCAACATCAGCATCATTTTTAGACCACACTTGGTTTGGGACGCGAGATATAATTTCCTTCAACAAATCACTTTCACAAGTTTTTGCTTCTCTCAGCGTTGCTGTTTGAACTTTGGTTTGCCAATGCTGATACGCTGCACAGGATTTTGATCATTGTTGTATTTTATGATTGGAAGATTAATGGATTCTCTGTTTGTTCCCACTTCATTCCTAAAGCAGTTTTTATCATTGGCCCAAAATTCTTTATTTTGAAATTCTCATTTACCAACAAAGTAACATGTGGAGCAGATTCTGGCGCATTGTACCATTTAGAAATAAAAGTATTTGGTTCCACATTCATGGCTGCCCTTTGTTTTCCAATGATGATGTACTGAGTTGTCAAATTTATCTCAGTGTTCTGTCTGTTTGTCCCATGGCTCTTCGAACTCTCCACTTTTTTTTAAACATCATATACATACATCACTCGTAAATTCTGTTCATACCTGAAAGAAAACTTAAAATACAAAAACATTGGTGAATGCACAAATTCTCTTAAATAACTCGTACACACGACTTAAGAACAAATCTGTACATACGAACAGTTCTTGCATGAGGCCCAATGTCTTTAACACAGATTTTTTTCAATTTCTTCCTCCATTTCTTGTTGCCATTTTCTCAATTGGTGTGCAGCACACGCAGCTGGACTCTCTGTATCTGACAGTGGCTCACCCGTTTAATGCTTTCGGGTCCACTCTTGCAGGATACTCAGCTCGTAGTGCTTCCCACAATGCAGCATGATATGCATTAAACTCAGTTCCATCTGCTCGGTGACTCAACATCCAACCATTCTCACTATGTCTCAAAATGTTCTCCATGGAAGGGGCTCCAAAACACTGTGCCCACACTGCCTTAATGTCTTCGCCAGCTAACAGTTTGCCCACAGTTTCTTCTTCAAAAGCTCTTATCCGGGTTTCCGGTGACATAACCATCCTGAATGGCAGCCTACGGTAACAGCTCTCCCGCAAAAATAGTTAATTTGCCCGTTAGATCGTCAAATATCAGGTTTTCAGATAATACTTGAGCAGATAAGAGGGGTAAGAATGGGGAAGAAGCAAATAAACAAAGAAAGCACCGCTGCAACGCCTGTAAATGAAGTAAATTTGGAGAACAGCTCCCCTACACCGGTACAAGATGACTGAGCTAATGCTAGCCCTTACTCAAATGAAACCACAACTCTGGCCAAAGTTTTGGAGAAGATTAGGAACTTGCGAAAAGACACAAAAGAACAACTAAACAATATCAAATCAGAGATCAATAATGTTAACCAAAAAATAACAGAAGCAGAGGGGCGAATTGAAAAAGTGGAAGACCGTTTCCAAACCGTGGAGCAAGTGATGAATAAGATGATAAAAGTCATGTGTCACCAAGAAAACAAGCTACTCGACTATGAAGGGAGATACAAACATGAGAATCTATTTATATTTATACCTTAACCCCAGTTAAGTGAGAATATATACATGTGAGGGATGCATAAGGACACACTTTTTGTGTAATGAACAGAGACATTTTTCCTCATTTTTCTGAGCGGTGGGAGAGGCTTTCCTCCACAGCTAGACGTTTCATCTCGCTTAGTTCAGGGTTATCTACTGGAGACCCCAGCCTTGGAATAACATTTTTTCCTCTTTTTATCTCTTACACATGTTCGATGTTCTTGTTTGTTCAGGGAGTAGATCTGTTCGGCTTCATTTTGTTTATTCAGGTGATACACTTGCAAGTAAATATATATGGCGAGTGACAAAGTTAAATTAATTTTGTTTAATGTCAATGGGCTGTTGAATCCAATTAAACATGGTAAATTCTTGTCTAAAATGAAGACAGAACAAGCCCATGTAGTTTATTTACAGGAGGCTCACCTGACAGATAAGGAGCATGCAAAATTAAAAGGAATGGGATTTACTAATCTGTTTTTTTTCTTCATACAAATCAGGACATAGGACAGGAGAGCTACCCTCATTTTAAACAAGCTACATTTTCAAAAAAGTATTCGAAATGCGCGATAAGGAGGGCAGATTTATTGTAGTAAGTGGAAAGATAATCCAATTACCCTATTAAATGTCTATGCACCCCCAGGGAGTGATATCAGTTTCTTCCAAAAAATCCCTAATATTATGATAATGGAAACAGAAGGCCTTCTGATCTGTGGAGGAGATTTAAATATACACCTACAGCCAAAGTTAGACTCATCTAGTAGAAATACTCATGATAGGAAGTCCCTATATAAAAAAGTAAACTTTTTGAGGAGGTGGGGTTAATTGATATATGGCGAGACTCTTTCCCTAACAGAAGGGATTACACTCACTATTTGGCTCCTCACTCTCTCTATATAAGAATAGATTATTTTATAACATTTGGGAAGGATAAAGATAAAAAAAGACTTAGACAATAGAATTGAGTGACCATGCACCAATGTACTCATCCGTTGATTTTAACCTGCGGTCAAAAAACAATACATGGAAATTTAATTCAAGTCTGATGCATGATCCATTTTTTAAGACACAACTTAAATCCAAAATTAGTCTTTTCTTCGAGTTCAATGATACTGAAGAGGTGTCACCTCCCAAGTTATGGGATACTTTGAAGGCTGTTCTAGGAGGGACCATTATAGCAATATCTTCATTTAAGAAAAAAAATTGGAATAAAAAAACAGGTTAAAGGAATTAGAAAGAACGCATAAATTGGACTACATTAAGAGAAATTAGAAATATTAAAAGTGAAATTAATAGTCTGGCCACACAAGAAATCGAGAACAATTCGTTTCTGAAACAGAGACATTATGAAAGTGGCTCTAAATCTATGAAAGTATTGGCGTGGAAACTGAAAAAAAAAAGATAGCAGAAAACACAATTTATAAAATTAGGGATCCAAGAACAAAAGTGATAAAAAATAAATTAAATTAAATGCAGGTGGCTTTCGAAGTGTTTTATAAAACCCTATATTCGGAAGTCCCAAGCAGGAGTGTGTAGCGTTCTAGATATCACATTAATTCTTAAGATCTCGTTTAGAAGATGGGGCACCACCTACCATTTATGCTGGCAGGAACATATGAAATATATATTAAGAGTCGTTACTGAAGGTTAGAATTCTCTCTGAATTGACCGGAATTACTTAAGAAACATGAAACACGGATCGATTATATATATGGTCATTTATTTAACATGGGGGTAAGACAGCACTCAGGAAGTATGGTAATGAGGACAAAACACCAAAGATTCAGTTCAATAGATCAGGCATAAGAGAGACATGGGACTTAATATTTCTATAGCGGTCTCTGGCTAATTATAGGGGTGACTTACTGTGTGAATGAAAACTTGGTTATTTTAACTCGGCCCTATTTATTACCAAACCACAGCCGAGGTTCTTTGAGAGGTAGACAAGGGTGGACCTTACTTTGAGCAGAACCCAGAGAATTTCCCAGGAGTTTGGATGAGCGAGTCCCCAAACGGACGCTTGTAGCTTCTCTTTCTCCGGTGGAGCAGCTCAGGATCCTTGGAGCGTGCGGTCCAGTTCTTGGTTCTGGTTCGACTTGAAGGCACCTGATGCGGTATCTCGTCTCCCCTTTTGCAGAATGATGTGGGCAGGTGGCTGAGTGGCTTTTGAGCGGGGTCGAGTCAAAATAACCCCAACAAAAATTGTGTTTTCAAGTAAACTTGGTCAAAAAAAAGGGAATTATTGGTTATGGTTTGCTCCGTAGATTTTGCTTAGGAAATGAGTGTCTCATAAAGGTAACAAAAATGAGAGAAGGGAAATAGTCTAAGTAGAGGGTAAATAAGTGACTAAAAGGGAAAAAGGAGTCCAGAGTCTGAAAGTGTAAATAAACTATAACTGAAACAAACAAAAAAAAAAACTAAAAAACTAAACTTTACTCAACTGACTTGACTGGCAGCGCGCTTCGCTTTCACTGGCGAGGGCGGAGTTTCGTCTCTGGTTTACATCCAATGAAATGGCGGGTTTGCCTTTGGGCGTCACAGAGGGGCTTTGATTCTTAAATAAACTTTTATAAAAGAAAAGTTAATCTCTCTTATCCCGGCATCCTAAAGCACATTCAAAGAATACATTAACACCATACTTACTACACGGGCATTAAATATAAGCAATTTAAACATGAATCAGTTGACATATTCAAACAAGAGATGACGATGGATTACGGTGAGTGACCAATAGAATTCAAAATGTATCATTCACATGGTTCATTGACTGACGGTTATGCCGTCGGTTGGACCGCTGGTTCATTGTAACACACACACATTTAATTTGCAGTAAAGCTGTAGTCGCCATATTATAAACAGGGGAATAAAATACAGAATGATTTTAATCCTAAAATTCGCTGTCGCGATCTGTAGATGGCGCTGTGGTTCCACAGCACGAAGGTCGGGTCCTACGGCGTAATATTAACTTTCCTGGTGTTTTACGTACAGCGTCGTGGAAAGTCTTAAAATGATGCTTGAGCTGTCCTTTTTCGTATTTCACAGTCAGTAGGTAATTATGACGTCTTAATTTACAATTCTTTAGATAAGGATGGTAATGTTTGCTCTTGGTACGCACCCCACTGACCTATCTGGTCCTAAAAGGTGAGTCTGTGCTTATCCAACTCAGCTCTGGCCGGCCGAGCAGATGTTAATCTAACTCCAGAATCTTTCAAAGGTGGAAGGTCCTTGTTTAGAATGTTTTTCACTGAGTTTCTCATGATTATACGCTACAGGTGTAACCCAAATTGACAGCTTCTTGAATTCCCTAGATTTACTCACACTAGATGAAGAACAAAATTAAATAATGACTGAAGAAGAATTAGAAACTGCAATTAGTAGGCTTAATTAAGCAAGTTAAATTACACAGCTGAATGGTACAAGGAATTTAAAAAAGAACCAATACCTATTTTACTTGCACTGAACTGGGCTTTAAAAAAGTAGAATGGGAGGTAGAGCCTTCAGTTATCAGGCCCCTCTCTTGTGGAATAAGCTGCCAGTAAATGTCCAGGAAGCAGACACCCTTTCCACTTTTAAGATTAGGCTTAAAACTTTCCTTTTTGATAAAGCTTATAGTTATGGATGGCTCAGGTAATCCTGAAACATCCCATAGTTAAGCTGCTATAGGCTTAGACTGCTGGGGGACCTCATCTGTCACACCTTTCCTCACTTTGCTCTCTTTTTTCCCCTGTTTAATTTCTCAAATGATATTATGTACATGTGACATTATTGTGGTTATTAACTTGTGTTTCCCTGTTCCAACAGATATCCTTTGAATGGTGTTATGGTGTTTTTCCCCCTCTTTTCCCTCTTTTCTGTCTTCTCAAACCCCAGCTGGTCGAGGCGGATGGCCACCCTTCCTGAGTCTGGTTCTGCCAGAGGTTTCTTCCTGGTTCTGGTTCTGCCAGAGGTTTCTTCCTGAGTCTGGTTCTGCCAGAGGTTTCTTCCTGGTTCTGGTTCTGCCAGAGGTTTCTTCCTGTTAAAGGGAGTCGTTCCTTTCCACAGTCCCTCAGGCTCAGGACGGGAGATTGGACTGAAGACAAGTTTCGGTGCAATCTGTTGGTTTCCTTAGCTAGGATATTATTTTTGAATTGGCGCCATATGAATGAATTGGATTATGATTACAGTGAATTGAATTCCAATTGGCTTGAATTGGACTATATTACTTAAGTGCCTTGAGATGACAATTGTTGTAATGTGGCGCTATATAAATAAAATTGAATTGAATTGAAAATTGAAAAAAGGCACAAACGCCACCCAGCTGGAAGGAGGAAATAATTTCAGCCATACCAAAAGAAGGCAAGGATAAAAGGGAGTGTTGATCTTTTAGGTAAATTTCTGTTCTTAACATAGACTACAAACTATTTACCTCTATCATGGCCAGACGATTAGAAGAGTTCCTACCAATGCTGATACATTATGATCAAACATCTTCATGCATCAAAAGCCAAACACAAGACAATATATGAAAGACGCTACACATAATGGACTATATACAAAACATAAAATTTAAGCAGCTGTGATAAGTGTAGACGCTGAAAAGGCCTTTGATACGGTCAATTGGAACTTTCTCTACAGAGCCTTACACAGATTTGGCTTCCATGATACAATTATTAAAACTATACAGGCTCTAAGGTACCAGTGAGACACATCCCTGTGGCAGAAGGACCCTTTAAATCACTGGTCATAGACTATGTCGAGATGATTAAAAAAGTACATGGTAAAAGATACATGCTAGTGGTGATTGATTGATTGATTTGGGAGCTGAGACAGTAGTAAAGTTTTTGGTAAGGCAAGTGATTTCCCGGTTTGGCATTCCATCAGAAATTATATCAGATGATGCCTCGGTGTTTGTGCAGAAAGTTGCAAAGGGTATTTTGCGCAGCTGCGAATCAAGCAGCGCTGTGGGGCCGTTTATCATTCACAGAGTCAGGGGATGGTTGAGAGAATCAATGGAACCTTGAAAGTAAAACTGAATAACTAAACTATATTGGGTGGATGCTTTGCCTCTTGCACTAATGAGCTATTGTATGCGGACCCATAGGGTCACGCACCTAACACCGCATGAAATGCTAAGGGGTTGATCCATGCCGGCACCTCAGTTGAGGGGTCCCTTTAAAGGGCCCCCACTTGAGCAGTTGCAAACAGAATTGAAAGCTTATATGAAACAACTAACTGCTGTTCATAAAACAATCTATCTGCAGGAGAAACCCAGAGACTTGGATCTCGAACAGCTGGTTGAGAGACCAGTGGTACCAGGCGACCAGGTATACATCAAAGTGTTCCAGAGGAAGTGGCACGAGCCAAGACGAGAAGGACTGTACAGAGTGGTGTGAGCAACATCAACGGCAGTTCAAGTGGAAGGTAGCAACACATGGTACCACTTGAATCACTGCACTAAGGTTCAGACTAAAAACACAGATAAGGTTAAGTCCAAGTGAAAGGATGAACAAAATTAATGTGTTAAGATCTCTTGACACTAATGAGCATCCAGGTGTGGGTGTTGGCAGACAGCATCCGTCCAAGAGAGCAGAGTCTGGAGATGATGGACAGGATCCCACAAACAGAAGGGCATGGAAGGGGTCCCATGATGAACCCACTTGAGGGGAAGTAACCAACCTGGGTCAGGTGAGTATGAGGCAACAATATTCACTTCCTTTCATTGAAGTAAACTGCTAGTAACCTCTCTTTCAAAGATAGCTTAGTAGTTCCAGACCCAGCCAGACTGATGTTCGGCCAGAAGCAGACGACTCCAGAGTATCGGAAAATTCGGAAGACGGAGACAGCTGTCCAAAGCCTCGTAAAGCTGCCTGACATGATTAAAGCAGTGGGCAGAGCTGTTGGCGCTCAGACTGTGGTCATTAACTGGAAAACATCCTGAAGAAGGTTTTTGGCTTTGCAAAGGCGAATGGATGAATTTGGTGACCAGAATGGACAAACAGAGTAAGTCGTGTCTATAGAAATGCGACTACTCACCTTAACCCATCAATCATAATCTAATCTGCATTCCGGCCCTCCATGGCACCGGCTTTGGCCAAGGCCGCTGCTGAAACAAATCCATTTGAGATCGCTGCTGTGAGACACTCTGAATATTTATAAAAATATTTTGAGTGAATCTTGAATATATGGAGTGAAACTTTAAATATATGGAGTGAACCTTTGAATATATTTAATGAACTTTTGAATATATTGAATGAAACTTTGAATATATGGAGTGAACTTTGAATATATGGAGCGAACCTTTACTATATGGAGTGAACCTTGACTATATTGGATGAACCTTTAAATATATGGAATGAACCTTTAAATATATGGAATGAACCTTTAAATATATGGAATGAACCTTTAAATATATGGAATGAACCTTGAATATATGGAATGAACCTTGAATATATGGAGTGAACCTTTGAATATATGGAATGAACCTTTGAATATATGGAATGAACCTTTGAATATATGGAATGAACCTTTGAATATATGGAATGAACCTTTGAATATATGGAATGAACCTTTGAATATATGGAATGAACCTTTGAATATATGGAATGAACCTTTGAATATATGGAATGAACCTTTGAATATATGGAATGAACCTTTAAATATATGGAATGAACCTTGAATATATAGAATGAACCTTTGAATATATGGAATGAACCTTTGAATATATGGAATGAACCTTTAAATATATGGAATGAACCTTGAATATATAGAATGAACCTTTGAATATATGGAATGAACCTTTACATATATGGAATGAACCTTGAATATATGGAGTGAACCTTGAATATATGGCATGAACCTTGAATATATGGGATGAACCTTTGAATATATTGAAGGAAACTTTGAATATATGGAATCAACCTCTGAATATATGGAATGAATCCTGAATATATTGAATGACCCTTGACCGATGTCAGATTTCAGCAGTGCCAGCGGCAGTCTTGTGCAGCAGTGTGTAAAAGCGAATGACAATGTGTCGCCGATTATCAAATATGTTTAATACAAAACTAAATATTCAGCCTGCATTGGTCTATGAATGTTGCCGATTCTTACTGTATCTAAACAATAAATGAAGAGCTTCTCTTTCAGTTCACAAAATCCCTGTAGCCGCAGCAGCTTCTCTAGTGCCGCGTCGGAGCACAGTGTCATTATGCACGGCCATTCACTGTGTTTTACCCTCATTAAATCAACTGAAACATATATCAAGCTAACCATGAAGACCTACAAACAGTCCTCTACCCACAGCAGAGTGTTCTGTTAATAGTTCTGCTTTTTTATGAAGGAGATGCCCTGTTAGCAGGGCTCATCATAGCTGCACTGAGATACAGAATATGATCTATATTTTTATATGCATTATAAGAGCCCTCATCTAGTTTTAAATAAAGCCTAGCTATTCCTTTATATTGTGTCTTGGGCCCTTTCTTGTTTACGGGTGATTGCACACAGAGGCTGTTTTGGGGCACTCCTGAGAGGTTGAAGGCATGCTGAGGTTGGCCTGATAAACAGCTGCCTGGCCTGTTGTAGTAGATCAGCCACGATTAAAAAGGGAGCAAACTTCTTCGTCAGAAGAACGGTATTGAGCAGGGGTATCGGGAGGATTTTGGCCCGTACATGCATCCGCCAGTGTGTTAATGATGTACTCATGGTTTAATATTCCTGCTACGAGATTCCGAGCAGACTGACTCATTGTCATTCGCTTTTTGCTGCAGTGTCCACACTTTACACCACTTCCGTGAAGTCTGACGTGAATCACTCAATATATTCAAGGTTTCATTCAATATATTCTAGGGATGCACCGAATAGAAAATTTGTGGCCGGAGCCGAATAAAAATCAAACGCTCGGCCAAATACCGAATAATACCAAATGTGGTTGTTAAGTTTTTCATTTTTATTTTTTTTAAATATTGCATAAATAAAATACATTTTTAGACATGACTTTCAAAGAAAGTAAATGTTTATTTAATATTTTGACATTTGAATATTAGTTCAAGGAGTTTCACATTTATATTAGCCCTATATAACTGAGTTCAGAAATATCTACTCTGTAGGCCTTCAAACAAAACCTGCATTACAAGTGCTTTCCCAAAAAAACTAAAGTGCATAAAACCACACAACCATAAAACCACTCCTTTTGGCACACGTCTACTTAGTCACGGTAGGCTAATAATGTAAACTAAAGGCTCAGGTAATTCCCAATAAGTTCAATTCAATTCAATTCAATTCAATTTTATTTATATAGCGCCAGATTACAACAATTGTCATCTCAAGGCACTTAAGTAATATAGTCCAATTCAAGCCAATTGGAATTCAATTCATTGTAATCATGATCCAATTAATTCTTATAGAGCCAATTCAAAAAATTTATATCCTAGCTAAGGAAACCAACAGATTGCACCGAAACGTGTCTTCAGTCCAATCTCCCGTCCTGAGCGTGCCTGTGGCGACTGTGGAAAGGAACGACTCCCTTTTAACAGGAAGAAACCTCTGGCAGAACCAGAACCAGGAAGGGTGGCCATCCGCCTCGACCAGCTGGGGTTTGAGAAGACAGAAAAGAGGGAAAAGAGGGGGGAAAAACACCATAACGCCATTGAAATGATATCTGTTGGAACAGGGAAACACATGTTAATAATCACAATAATGTCACATGTACATAAAATCAATTGTGAAATTAAACAGGGGGAAAAAGAGAGCAAAGTGAGGAAAGGTGTGACAGATGAGGTCCCCCAGCAGTCTAAGCCTATAGCAGCTTAACTATGGGATGTTTCAGGATTACCTGAGCCATCCCTAACTATAAGCTTTATCGAAAAGAAAAGTTTTAAGCCTAATCTTAAAAGTGGAAAGGGTGTCTGCTTCCCGGACATTTACTGGCAGCTTATTCCACAAGAGAGGGGCCTGATAACTGAAGGCTCTACCTCCCATTCTACTTTTAGAAACTCTGGGAACAACAAGTAAACCTGCAGTTTGGGAGCAAAGTGCTCTGTTAGGAAAATATCTTACAATTAAATCTTTAAGATATGATGGAGCTCGGTCATTAAGAACTTTATAAGTGAGAAGAAGAATCTTAAATTCTATTCTGAATTTAACAGGGAGCCAATGAAGAGAAGCTAAAACTGGAGAAACATGATCTCTCCTGTTAGTTCTCATCAGAACTCTGGCTGCAGCATTTTGGATCAGCTGGAGGCTTTTCAGAGAATATGTGGGACAGCCCAATAATAAGGAATTACAGTAGTCCAATCTTGAAGTAACAAATGCATGAACTAGTTTCTCTGCATCACCCTGAGACAGGATGTTCCTGATTTTAGCAATATTACGAAGGTGAAAGAAGGAAACCTGTTTTATATGTGCGTCAAATGATAAATTCTGGTCAAAAATAACTCCAAGGTTCCTCACTGTAGAACTAGAAGCCAAGGAAATACCATCTAGAGTAACTATATAACTAGACAATTTCTCCCTGAAGCGCTCAGGTCCAAAGAGAACAACTTCAGTTTTGTCTGAATTTAAAAGCAGACAGTTCTGAGTCATCCAGGTCTTTATGTCTTTAAGACAGGCTTGTAGTCTGACCAACCTGTAGGTTTCATCTGGTTTCATAGATAAGTACAGCTTATATATAAGTGTGTGCTTGCAGAGGAACCCCCTCTTGATACTTTGGTTAAACAGTCACAATCACAATTTCTTTCTCGCTCTCCGACCAGAGCATGTGAACAGAGCGGAGCGGGGAGCAAGCGAGGAGCTCACACCACGAGTCTATTCTTACCGCTCAGCTCCATTCGCATGCTCTGTCTCCGACACTTTAAAATATCTCCACACTGTCGACATCTTGGTTTATGTTTACCGCGTCACTGCACGTTGTGTGTATATATACATATATATATATATATATATATATATATATGTGTGTGTATATATATATAATGTAAATCATGAAAACAAGCTGTATATACATATATATATAATATAATCAATATCAAAAGGAAAATCGGTTGGCCGTCATATACGCAGACCATTCATTTCATATATTCAAAGTTTCATTCCATATATTCAGAGTTTCATTCAATATACAGTCGTATGAAAAAGTTTTGGCACCCTTCTGAAGCTGCATAATAATTGACTCTGTCTTCACAGAAAATGATCACAGTGGCATGTCATTCATTTTCCAATGAAAGCTGAGTACTGTTTTTTTTTCCAGACACAGACATTTAGTATGGCAATGGCAAGTTGTATAAAATTAAATCAAATTTTAAAAATATGCCGTGCAAACATTTGGGCACCCCTGTCATGTTATTGAGTTGAAGACCTGTAACCAAGGGTGTAACATTGAGTTTAACATTGGGGGGGTTGAGATTTCCGCCTGTGAAGCAGGTCTGAGGACATGCCCCGCATTAGAAAATCTTTAACTATATATATATATAATATTACGAACGTAAACTTAATTTATTTGCTCTAGTAAATAAACATGAACACACACAGGCTGCATGAGCCGCTCAGGCAAGCAGACAGATCAGAAGAATAGTGAAAATGTAGCATAAATCACATTCACAACAATCAAAAGTTTTAACCATAAAATTCAAAGCAACTTATAAGACAACTTTCCAACACAACACACCTTACAATCAAACAGGATTGTATATTGGACTGAACTTTACATTGCAGGAAATCGTTGTCATTTTCTGAACTTGCAAACTGTTGTAATTGTTCTATTCTTTGTCTAAGTAAATGTTTGTTTACGTCTCTGTGAAAGACAGTTTGCAGACTGACTTTCTGCCGAAGAGGTCCAACTTATCTTGGTGGATATGGCAAACTGCAACATGGTTCTGCCTTTTTTAGTGTCATGGTTGAACATAGCCAAGTCTTCAACCTTCTAAGAGCAATAAAGCTCCTCTCTGCTTCAAAGGATAAGAATGGGGAGTTGAACTGCAAGCAACTCAGTGTTAATTTCTGGATATTCATCCACCACAGAATCCATTTTCCCAGTGAGCAGGGTGTTTTCTAGTTTTTGCAGGGTCAGTAGACCATCCTGCTGAAATCTGTCTGCTCGCTGTGATTCGGCAATGTCAAGCACATTACAATACTCTACTATGTAGTGTTCCATGGGAGTTTTGACCCTGTATGCATCTGATTCTCTGTGAAAGCACTTGGGTGTTTTTCTGATTTGTTGCACTGTAATGGGCTCTAAGTCTAAAGACTCCACCATGTAAGATGCCCTCTCAAAAAGGCTTTGAAAAGCATCATCATTTCTTTTGCTTCTCAGAGTTGATTGGACACAACCAACAGCCCTGTGCATACCAGAGATGGTCTGTGTTTTTCTTTGGAGAGAAGTGTCCAGACATTCTAGTTCTCCAATCACAGCTTCTGCTACCACAAAACCCAGCACAGTGTTGCTTTTACTGAATTGTTGTTGCAGACCATCAGCAGTAGCTGCAATCTGCCATCTCCCCTAGGGACATGAGGACAGAGTCCTCTGTGTGAGCAGAGACCGGATGGCACTTTGTCTCACAGTCCATAGCAACAGTCCAGAGCTTGTGCACCTAAGTACTTGCCAGACATATGTCTGCCCACGTAATGCTGACAGAGGCAAGTTTAACCTGCAAAGTATGTCTAATGCCATGTTTGCAAGACACTCCCCTGTGGTTTCTGTCACATAGAATTCGATGAATTCCTCATGAGGAATTAAGTCATGGTTAACATATCCGAGACACACTGACTCTTGTTCTTTGCCTGAGATATCTTGTGTTCCATCTACAACTAAAGCAAACTGAGTGACTGGAAGACATCAATTGGTATCTGCTATTCCTCTGATTATGTCATTGCTCATTTGGCTGAGAATCTCATTCTGTATGAGCGGACTGGTGTAATCTTGCTTATGTGTCTCCAACTATTTTTGAAAGGCTGGATCATCTTCTGCTTTGGCTTTAAGAAGCTGGGACAGGTTTCCCATTCCCTGAGCATGACCTCTTAAAGCTAACCCTTGTCAGGCTAAATACTTGATGGAACCAACCATCTTAAGCAGTGCTTGCCTGCTTCGTCTTGTTGCCTGGCTACAACTGAGGACAGTTGTGAAGTTGCAGTGTTCCCTTCATGTGGTCACTGCATGGACATGGACCAACTTTGTTGAAAGGATAAAATGTAGTTGGCTAAAAGTATTTTTTTGGGCTTTTCAGTGCCTTTATTGATAGGACAGTGGAGAGAGACAGGACACAGGGCAGAGAGAATGGGAATGGCATGCAGCAAATGGCCGTCCGGTTCGGGACTCAAACAGGGGCCAACTGCATTGGGGGTTAGCCTCTGTATATGGGACGTCTGATTAACCCACTAAGCCAGGTACAGGTAGTAATATCTGAATCATTGACTTGTCTGTCCCTGTTGTCTATATTCAGCTCATGTGGCTCAACTTATAGAAAAATGTTGATGTTGTACTCTGTCATGAGCTTCACTACTAGTGTATTTGTTCCAGAGTTTCCACAGCCATAGATTCCTTGAGTCTGCAGTTGAGCGATCCTCCTGCAGTGTGTCCTTTGTAAAATGATTCCATAGCTTTAGTTTAAACAACGGTAAGTTCTATAGACTGTTTCTTTTCCTCCGTTTTTTGGAGTGATTTTTGTATTTCAGTGATCCTGTTGCGCCTCCGTTAGAGGAGTGCTTTAAGTTAATTGTTAAAGTTTCATAGTGCCTCGGTTTTTGAGAGAGAGCGTCTTTCGTTTAAGTTCGCCTCAGTAGGAGAGCGTGAGTTTATTTTGTTATCTTTAATAGCCCTTTGTTTTCCTCCTAGAGTGGAGAGGTTTTGGTTTGGTAATTTTCATAGCTGCACTCTCCTCAAGCCATAGTTACTGAGGAGAGTGCTCTGGATTTTCACAGCCCCTTTGTTTGCTCTGCTTGGAGATCCTCAACCTGCTGTTCATATTAATAAACATTCTTGACTTTGAATCGACCCTGCATCTGTGTCCTGTGTCCGAGGCCTTGACTTTTTTTAGCCGCTTAACAACATTTTAACTCTTTGACCTCCTTCCCTCTCTCTGATCCTTCTGTCTTCCTTGCCTTTGCTGCTACTTTCACCTTCCATCTGATACACACACATAATTTTAGTGATTGTGTGTTCAGTAATAATGTGTGTGTGTATGATGATTTATATATATATATATATATATATATATATAATTATTACTCAAGTTGGCTTGTCCTGTCCCAGTTTTTTAGAGGGTGTCTCAGATATGTTGACCATTTGAATTCTTCATGAGAAATTCAATTGGATTCAATTTATTGTCAGAAACCACAGGGGAGTGTTTTGTGAACATGACAGGAAATAATTAAAAGAATATCATATCGATGTTGCGTTTTTTTTTACTTTTTGTGTTTAAATTGTGCCTTGTCAGAGCATGCCATTTATACCTGCTCATCTGAAACCTCTCTCGCTGCTCTCAACCTGTCTCTCTTCACCTTATTTGATCTGATGCACATTAAAACAATACACCAAGTAATTGCTCATATTTACAAATCATCATGAAAGTGGTCACTTGTTTTAAATGATAAAATTAAGAGGTTTTGTAAAACAGACTTATGTTATATCAACTTTTAAAACTTCAATAAATATACTGTGTATCCTTAAAGTGCTTTTAATAACAATTCCTACAGATAGGATTCAGAGTGATCATTGTGATTATTAAAAGTCTGTAGGAAGTTTAAGATATTGTCCTCTCAACAATTGCATACAAACAGCGTTAAAGGGGAACTCCGGTATTTTTAAACCTAGACCTTATTTCTGACATGAAATACGTTCATCTACTCACCGAGAACAGTTTGGTGAAAGTCGGCGTCCTTCGGAAGATATTTAGATAACTGGAGATCCATATAATGGAGTGAACGGGGCTTAGAGGATGCAGCCTCTAAATAAGGCATTATCTGTCTTTATTTCACCAATACTTTAAGAAGAATGAATGAATGAACGTGTGCTATAGCTCTGTTAGCTCATAGCTGCTGTGTTGTTGTTATTGGAGGCTATCGGGGGGCTTATAGAGGGCTTTCTGCACACTTGTCTAGTGGGATGACGTAATTGACGCCCGCCGCTGCAGCACAGCTCATTCACTCCGGTAAGAACGTCCATCGTACTCAAAGTTGTCGTCCACGTCGTCAAAATCTGATAAATATCCTGCACAAATCTATCAGTAGCAAACTATGTGTGAAGTTAGCCGACTGTCACAGAGCACGGAGTAAATAAGCTGTGCTGCAGCAGTGCACGTCGATGACATCATCCCAGTAGACGAGTACATCGTACACAGGGCAAAATTACCGTTCAAATACGATAAACACTGGTCACCAGGGCAACCACAAAAAATAAATTTGTGTGAAATTTAAAATAAGTTAAAATTTTTAAAAAATTAATTCCATTTATTTTTAAATAAAATCAAAGGCAGGATGACAGAGTAGGCTGGGCTAGGAGGCCCCGTGCCTGCTGTTGGGAAGATATTTTCATTCTTTTGCCCAACCAATAACTTGTCTCGTGCTGTCTTCATATCACCATAGATGCTTCATATGTGCACGGGGAGACACTGGAGGCCGGATGCAAGCACAGGTCTGAGTTGGACAAAACCAAATCTCAGAGCGGGAGGGAGCGCAGAAAAACATCACTATTTTTTGCTGTTAAATTGAGGAAATCTACCACATTGTCGTGTTTATAATACTTAACATTCATTATCAATCATTATGAGGTCATATTGGGTGGGTTGAAGCTATGATGTTCAATATAAACAAAAATAAACAAATTCTATAGATTTCAAAGACAGACAGGTGTATCAGATTCATCAGCATTTAGGTCCAAAATTACAAAAACCTTTTACCAAAACCAAAAGTGATTGTAAGAATGCCCATTCATAGTAAATGAGTCAAGCATGTGAATATTTATCATTTTAATATTCATATTTAGGGTTGGAAAAGGTCTTCCTACAGCTATTAATTGTATTGTAAATATTTAAAGAGTAAATTGCACCACTAGAGGATTCCCTTTCAATCAGAAATCAGCAAACAATACCAAAGTCAAAATTATGAATGTAAACTGACCTTGCAGTGCAGGGGAAGAAGTGTCAGGCAGTGGCATTGGAGGCTGCAGGAGGCTGCTGATGCTACAGTGGGCCCGTGCATCCCAGTGGACTACATCAGGCATACAATGGTGCAGACTAATGCAAAAGTGGAAGTATAGATCGAGGAGCTATACAAATCTGCCAGCCATGCACTGTAGAAATTGGCTTCAATGATATCATAACAGTGTGGTACCCAAGTGACTGACCTATTGTGATTATGAAAGGTGATTCCACCTTTTATACTCCATCAGGGAAAAAAATCCTCCAAAAAACCAAGAAAAATAAACCAAATAGTTTTGCACACACGCACAAGCCAACAGTGAATTGGTCAGATGATCAGCTGTCAACAGTGGCCAGCACAAAGTATAACTGTAACTCATACCCAGCAAAGTGGAGCAGGCGCACTGGTGTTTGCTTCTTCCATAAAGATGAGCTAATGCAACATTTTTAGGTTGAAAACAGATCAAAAGCCAATTTGCAAACTTACAGGACAAATAATACAACAGTCAATAAGCCCATGATCCACTGTCCACTGGACAATACTCCATCACATCTAGATGCAAACGTATATTTCACCACTTAAAAGATGACCAAATAATGGCCTCAATAATAGTCTTAGAGATACCCACATCCGGCACCAAGAATCCACCATCTTCTTGCCAATGGGCACGGCCACAGCCCAAAGGATGAGACAGTCGTGGCAAGTAACCGTTTTGACTTCACTAAAGAATTTGTGGAGGTTCTCTTTGTACTCCTGAAGGCTCTCCAGGCTAACATAAGAAAAAACAACATAAGTGGATGAAAAAAAGTGGGAACATTTCCTGTGTTAAAAATTTTACTCTTAGCAGTAGTGGTTGATTTTATATGAACCTTTACTTAGAATTTGTGGGAAAAAATTTGAATAACTATTAATGTTTCAAATTATAAAAGTTATATGCCAGAAACTTTTAACAGCTTCCCAAATGTCAAGTGCTTAAAAAAATGCAGGAATTGACAGTCAAAGCCTATTGGTGCCTGCATTTCCTGACAACTCACTCTATTCTCCTAAATTGATTAATCTTACTTGGTTTCACACATACCCCATTAGACTGGTTTAAATCTTATCCCTCTGGCCACACTCAGTTCATCCAGCTCAAATCCAGGGATCTGTTCTGGGGCCCCTATTTTTCATCATTTACCTGCTTCCCCTCTTTAATATCTTCCGTAAATATAAAATTTAATTTCACTGTTATGCGGATGACACCCAGCTCTGTCTGTCCACTAAACCTGATTCCACACTCCCAGCAACCTCCTTGACCCACTGTCTTACTAAACTGGACTCATGGTTCTCTTCAAATTTTCTTAAACTTAACAGTGACAAAACAGAGTTTCTTCTGGTACAATCTAAATCAATACTATTAAAAACAGACTGTTTTCCCACCACTATTGACAACTTCAATCTCACATTCATAATGTCACTCGGTCAGCATTCTTCCATCTATGTAATATTAATCGTCTCTGCCCCTCTCTAACTCCCCATACCACTGCCATCCTTGTTCATAGTCTTGTCACTTCTTTGATGAATTACTGTAACTTACTCTTATTATGTCTTACTCAAAAATCCCTACATAAGCTACAACTTGTCTAGAACTGATAATGCAGCTTGCATTATCACCAGAACCCCCTACATCCACCACATCACCCCTGTTCGGCAGGAGCTTCACTGGCTTCCAGTTAAGCATCGCATCAATTTCAAAATCCTTCCGTACACATTCAAGGCCATCCACCACCTCTCTGCTGGTGATCTGATTTGGTCCAGATCCTCCTCCTATCGTCATCTCTCTGTATCTTCTCCCCGTCTCACCACCATAGAGAAGAGCTTTCAGCTGCTCTGCAACTCACTACCACCTGACATTAGAAACATCCCCTCTCTTTCTCTTTTCAAATTCAGACTCAAAACTCAACTATTCAAAATAGCATACTCCATATTTTCACCTTCACTTTGCAGCACTTTATTTTATATAACGCTTTGTGTTTTTATTGTACCTTTCCTTGTGTGTACTGAAAGGTTCTTGCAAATGAAATGCATTATTATTATCATAATAAAAAATAAAAATAATTTATAACAAATATTTAAGATAATCTCATTAACTTCACTGAGAACCTATTTCTGTAAAGCAAACTGAGAAACTGGTTTAGAAAAGGCACAACAACAGATTTCCTTTACATTGTAGTTATACCCTTAAGAAATAAGACATATTCTAAGAGCCAGCTCATTTAAAAATAACAAAATAGCAGTCATTGATTTGAAATTCTGATCCATTTTAAACATAGCTCAATATGAGGCAAAAATAAATTAATTGCTAAAAATGGACAGCTGAAAGTCGGCGTCAGAGAGATGTAGGTCAATGTGAATGTGAGGATTTTGTCAGTCTTTGGGATTGACCTTGGACTGAAAAACCAAATTCAGCCTTTGGCTCTTTCTTCAACTGCCCAATCAGTCAATAACTCTCCAATTAAGTTGGTATAATTTCTGTCACATTTGTCACTTCTAAAGGACCTCTAATCAATTCTCTTGTACCAGACATTCATTGTCATTGACACAGGAGATAAAACATGCATGCTAACGAGATAAGCAAAGGTCAGCTTTTAAGAGGTTAGTGCTCTAAAATGACCTGACAATGGAAAAGCCTTTAAGTTAGCGCTGTTCAGATGATTGAAACACAACTCAAGTATTTTGCTTCAGTCTTGTCACAGAGTAAGAAGTGTACCCTGATGCCCTATATTCCAGTTACTACCTGAAATTATAAGACTATCTTACAGCATGTCAGGTAGAAAAGAAAGCACCTCATCTTAACTCATAACTCGTCAGACTGGAACCATAATCCAGGTATCAAGGGGATGTCCGAAATAGTGATAGAAGTGATTTTGTCTTAGTTTTCATGCTTTAAAGGTGGCACTCTTTATGCTGAAACATAAGCTTCTGGAATAAAGTCTGAGCTATATCCAATCCAACTTTATTTATTTAGCGCTTTAAAAACAACATAGTTGGCCAAAGTGGTGCTGTATACATATAAAATACAAGTGAAACCTAAAAATCATAAAAATAAAAACAAACTAAGTAAACACTAAAAACAAAACAATAAGAACAATAAAAAGTCAAAGTAAAAATCAACACCTCAGACTGAAATAAAAGCCAATGAGAAAAAATGTGTTTTAAACTTAAAAAACATTAAGTGAGTCAGCCTGCCTGATGTGCAAAGGTAATTCCAGAGTTTTGGGGCAGTGACTGAAAAGGCAGGCTTCCTTCTAAGTTTTCTCTTTGTTTTCAGAACAGCTAACAATAACTGATCTGCTGACCCAAGAGAATGTGAAGGAACGTACGGCTGAAGCAGATCAGACAGATACTGTGGGGCAAAGCCATGAGGACATTTAAAAACAAAAAGAAGAAATCTACTTTGACGTTGACGGTCTGACGGCTTTGCTTTGCGGTAAGACGTATTGCATCACTTCCTGTTGCTTTGTGTGTGTGCACTGTGACAGTTCTCGCTCTTCTTGAACTACTAATAATCACCTTATTTCTCCCTATAATTTACACATCTTGCATAGTTAACTCTATCCCATACTTGTTATATTCTAACGCTCACTCTTACAGATCTTTAGTTTTTATTTTTCACTTTTTAGCGTTGTGTCTGGTTCTCTAGCTTAGCATGGCTACCAGTTCTCTTCCTCTATCTCCTGCTTTCACCTGCTCCTTGTGTCAGATGTTTAGTTACTCCTCTGCCTCCTTTAGTGGTAATGGTACATGTAACAAATGTAGTCTTTTTGTAGTTTTGGAGGCAAGGTTATCTGAATTGGAAGCTCGGCTCTGCACTGTTGAAAACCACCCGATAGCGAGCCAGGCCCCTTTAGTCAGTGCGGAGCCACCTAGCGTAGCTAGCTCTGTTAGTCGTCCCCTAGCATATCCTGAGCAGCCGGGACTTAAGAGTGGCTGGGTGACTGTCAGGAAGAGGAGTCATAGTCCTAAAGTCAAGCCCGTGGTTCACCATCAACCTGTCCACGTTTCTAATAGATTTTCTCCACTCAGCGACACACCCGCTGAGGACAAAACCCTGGTAATTGGCAGCTCTATAGTCAGAAACGTGGCATTAGAGACACCAGCGACCATAGTCAAATGCATTCCAGGGGCCAGAGCGGGCGACATAGAATCCTATTTAAAACTGCTGGCTAAGGATAAACGTAAATACGGTAAAATAGTTATTCACGTCGGCGGTAATGACACCCGGTTACGCCAATCGGAGGTCACTAAAATTAATGTTGCATCGGTGTGTAATTTTGCCAAAACAATGTCGGACTCCGTAGTTTTCTCTGGACCCCTGCCAAATCTGACCAGTGATGACATGTTTAGCCGCATGTCCTCATTCAATCGCTGGTTGTCTAGATGGTGTCCAGCAAACAACGTGGGCTACATAGATAATTGGCAATCTTTCTGGAGAAAACCTGGTCTGATGAGGAGAGACGGCATCCATCCCACTTTGGAAGGAGCGGCTCTCATTTCTAGAAATATGGACGAATTTATTAGTCATCCAAAAACATGACATCCCAGGGTTGAGACCAGGATGCAGAGTTGTAGTCTTACACACTTCTCTGCGGCTTCCCACCTGATGCTGCCCCCCCCTCAATCAAAAAACACAAAAGGAGCAAATCCTCTTGTGCAAAAAAAAATTAAAACAAAAACTTTAACTGAACAAAAACATCAAACTATTAAATGTGGTTTGCTGAATATTAGATCTCTCCCTTTGAAGTCTCTGTTAGTGAATGATTTGATTTGTGATCATCATATTGATATATTTTGTCTTACAGAAACCTGGCTGCAGCAGGAGGATCATGTTAGCATTAATGAATCAACTCCCTCTGACTATTTAAATGTTCATGTTCCTAGAACCACAGGCAGAGGAGGAGGAGTGGCAGCTATCTTCAGATCAGGGTTACTAATCAGTCCTAGACCCAAGATTAGTTTTAGCTCTTTTGAATCTCTGATTCTCAGTTTTTCCCACCCAAAGTGGAAATCACAAAAACCTCTTGTGTTTGTTGTTGTGTATCGTCCGCCTGGCCCTTATTCTGAGTTTCTGTCTGAATTCTCAGAGTTTTTATCCCAGTTAGTGGTGAGTACAGATAAAGTCATTGTAGTGGGTGACTTTAATATTCATGTAGATGTTGAAAATGACAGCCTAAATATTAACTTTAATTCTATATTAGACTCTATTGGATTTTCTCAAAGTGTTCACAGACCTACTCACTGCCTTAATCATACCCTTGACCTTGTGCTGACTTATGGCATTGAGAGTGAACAGTTAACAGTGTTCCCTCATAACCCTGTCTTGTCTGACCATTTTTTAATAACTTTTGAATTTACATTACTTGACTACACGGTTTCTGAGAAGAATTCTACATATAGAAGGTGTCTGTCAGAGAATGCTGTAACCAGATTTAAAGAGTTGATTTCATCATCCTTTTCTTCACTGCCATGTGCAGATATGACAGAGGACGGCTACCTACATTTTACTCCAGTAGAACTTGACTCTCTTGTTGACAGCACTACAGCTTCAATGCGTACAACACTGGACAATGTTGCCCCTCTGAAAAGGAAGGTAATCAGTCAGAAGAGGTTGGCTCCTTGGTATAATTCACAGCTGCGTGCGTTAAAGCAGACTGCAAGAAAGCTGGAGAGACAGTGGCGTTCCTCTAATTTAGAAGAGTCTCAATTAGTCTGGAAAGATAGTTTAATAACGTATAAGAAAGCACTTCGTAAAGCTAGAACTGCGTATTATTCATTATTGATAGAAGAGAATAAGAATAATCCCAGGTTTCTTTTCAGCACTGTTGCCAGGCTGACAAAGAGTCCGAGCTCTGTTGAGCCATGTATTCCTTTAACTCTCAGCAGTGATGATTTCATGAGATTCTTCATCAATAAAATTGTTTCTATCAGAGAGAAGATTAATGGAATCCTTCCCATTATTATCACTGATGTATCATCAAGTAGAGCAGCTTTAGAAGTATCTTTCGAACCTGAATTGTATTTAGACAGCTTCTGTCCAGTTGATCTTTCTGAGCTAACAACAGCAATAGTCTCTTCTAAACCATCAACTTGTATGTTAGACCCAATCCCAACCAGACTGTTCAAGGAGGTTTTCCCCTTAATTGACACTTCCATATTGGATTTGATCAATCGGTCTTTGTTGACAGGATATGTACCTCAGACTTTTAAGGTTGCTGTAATTAAACCTTTACTTAAAAAACCTACTCTTGATTCAGAAGTGTTGGCTAATTATCGACCTATATCCAATCTCCCTTTTTTGTCCAAAGTTCTTGAAAAAATAGTTGCAGTTCAACTTTGTGATCATTTACATAGAAATAATCTGTTTGAAGAGTTTCAGTCAGGATTCAGAGTGCATCATAGCACAGAAACAGCACTGGTGAAAGTTACCAATGATCTCCTGTTAGCCTCTGATAGCGGACTTGTTTCTGTGCTTGTCCTGTTGGATCTCAGTGCTGCATTTGATACGATCGATCACAGCATTCTGTTACAGAGACTTGAACATGTTATTGGGATTAAAGGAACTGCATTAGGCTGGTTTAAGTCATATTTATCTGATAGATTCCAGTTTGTTCTTGTAAATGAGGAATCTTCCTCACACGTTGGAGTAAGTCATGGAGTTCCTCAGGGTTCTGTGCTTGGACCGATTCTTTTTACTTTATACATGCTTCCATTAGGTAACATTATCAGACAGCATGGCATAAATTTCCATTGTTATGCTGATGATACTCAGCTGTACTTATCTATGAAACCAGATGAAACCTACAGGTTGGTCAGGCTACAAGCCTGTCTTAAAGACATAAAGACCTGGATGACTCAGAACTGTCTGCTTTTAAATTCAGACAAAACTGAAGTTGTTCTCTTTGGACCTGAGCGCTTCAGGGAGAAATTGTCTAGTTATATAGTTACTCTAGATGGTATTTCCTTGGCTTCTAGTTCTACAGTGAGGAACCTTGGAGTTATTTTTGACCAGAATTTATCATTTGACGCACATATAAAACTGGTTTCTAGGACTGCCTTCTTTCACCTTCGTAATATTGCTAAAATCAGGAACATCCTGTCTCAGGGTGATGCAGAGAAACTAGTTCATGCATTTGTTACTTCAAGATTGGACTACTGTAATTCCTTATTATTGGGCTGTCCCACATATTCTCTGAAAAGCCTCCAGCTGATCCAAAATGCTGCAGCCAGAGTTCTGATGAGAACTAACAGGAGAGATCATGTTTCTCCAGTTTTAGCTTCTCTTCATTGGCTCCCTGTTAAATTCAGAATAGAATTTAAGATTCTTCTTCTGACATATAAAGTTCTTAATGACCGAGCTCCATCATATCTTAAAGATTTAATTGTAAGATATTTTCCTAACAGAGCACTTCGCTCCCAAACTGCAGGTTTACTTGTTGTTCCCAGAGTTTCTAAAAGTAGAATGGGAGGTAGAGCCTTCAGTTATCAGGCCCCTCTCTTGTGGAATAAGCTGCCAGTAAATGTCCGGGAAGCAGACACCCTTTCCACTTTTAAGATTAGGCTTAAAACTTTTCTTTTCGATAAAGCTTACAGTTAGGGATGGCTCAGGTAATCCTGAAACATCCCATAGTTAAGCTGCTATAGGCTTAGACTGCTGGGGGACCTCATCTGTCACACCTTTCCTCACTTTGCTCTCTTTTTCCCCCTGTTTAATTTCAAAATTGATTTTATGTACATGTGACATTATTGTGGTTATTAACCTATGTTTCCCTGTTCCAACAGATATCCTTTGAATGGCGTTATGGTGTTTTTCCCCCCTCTTTTCCCTCTTTTCTGTCTTCTCAAACCCCAGCTGGTCGAGGCGGATGGCCACCCTTCCTGAGTCTGGTTCTGCCAGAGGTTTCTTCCAGTTAAAAGGGAGTCGTTCCTTTCCACAGTTGCCACAGGCACGCTCAGGACGGGAGATTGGACTGAAGACACATTTCGGTGCAATCTGTTGGTTTCCTTAGCTAGGATATTAATTTTTTGAATTAGCTCTATATGAATTAATTGGATTATGATTACAATGAATTGAATTCCAATTGGCTTGAATTGGACTATATTACTTAAGTGCCTTGAGATGACAATTGTTGTAATCTGGCGCTATATAAATAAAATTGAATTGAATTGAATTGAATTAAAATCATCTCTAAAACGAACTGGAAGCCAGTGAAGTGATGCCAGAACTGGAGTAATGTGCTCAGGTTTAAGAGCTGAGCAGCAGCATTCTGAACCAGCTGTAGACGAGCAATTGAAGCTTGACTTAGCCCAGTGTAAAGTGCATTACAGTAGTCTAAACGAGGTGTGATAAAAGCATGGATTAAAATTTCAAAGTGATGCAAAGAAAAAAAATGTTTAGCTTTAGTCAGTTGTCTCAGTTGAAAAAAAAAACTGGACTTGACCTGTGTATCAAATTTAAGATTTCTGTCAAGCCTTACACCGAGGTTTGTTGCAACTGGTACACTTAACAAGCCCAAGTCAGCAGGTACTGTGGAGATATCTGTAGGCCCAAACAACATAACCTCAGTCTTATTATGATTATCAAGTGAAGAAAATTAATTGACATCCATGCCATCATTTCTGAAATGCACTCAAGTAGTGGATTTGCAGAATTTCCATTTTCTTTCTTCAGTGGCATATAAATCTAACTATGGTCAGCATAAAAATAGAATGCAATACCATATTTCCCGAAGAATTGATTCAAGAGCAAATAAGTGCAGGAAGAAGAGAAGAGACCCAAGAATAGAACCTTGAGGCACTCCCACGTGAGGAGGTGATGGAGAAGACTCAGTGGTTCCAACACAAACACAAAAAAATTCTCAGTGATAAGTAGGACCTGAACCACTCTAAAGCACCACCCTGACTGCCCACCAAGCTCTCCAGCCGAGACAGAAGTATCTGATGGTCCACTGTATCGAAGGCAGCTGTTAGATCCAACAGAACCAAAACTACACAGTTACCAGTCTGTGGCTAAGAAAACATCATTAAGAACTATTAATAGTGCTGATTAAGTACTATGATGGGTTTTAAACCAAAACTAGAAAACTTCTAAGATGTTACGCTGATCTAAAAATGGTTTCAACTGACAATAAATCATTTTCTCCAAGACCTTAGAAAGGAAAGGGAACTTAAAGATGGGCCTAAAGTTAGAAAGTTAGGCTTCTTAATTAGCGATGTCACCACTGCATGTGTAAAACTTGTAGGTATAACCCCTTTGCTAGACTGCCATTAAGAATCTTGAGCACACATGGAGCTATGGTTGAAAAAAAACCTCTTTAAAGAATGAGGTGGGATTGGATTACTGGGAGACCCAACAGGCTTCACATGACCAATTATTTCTTCCAACAAAGAAAGACTGACAAGCTCAAACTGGTCAAAAACAGTAGTACAGGTGAAAGAGATGGCGGGTCATGAGAGGAATCATGAAGGTGGACCCTGATGCTTGCAACCTTATTAGTGAAGAAGCTCAAAAAGTTCTCACACACTTCAGTTGAGCTCTCCAGGCAGGCTGATTGTGGAGCATTGAGTACAGAGTTACAAGACAACTGGAGGCAATAACATAAGAAAAATGTTTTGTTTTAGCAGATTTGACAGATCTGATAAAAATGCCAGCTGTCCTGCAGTGTCTAGAAAGACACCTGTAAATTGTCCTTCTTCCACTTTGGCGTCTGTTGTGCTCTCCTGAGAGCTGTCTTCTGTTTCCAACTGTGGGAGAAATGTCCCACCAATTTTTTGCACAGCCCAGCAGCACGGGCAATGCGCCCGACATCTTTAAGAGCACTTTCTGAAAGACATGAAAACACAAAAACAAGTGAACAGTTTAGTATTATTGCAATTTTGTAACATTTGCAAAATAAAAAATATAGACTAATTGCAGATGCATAATTAACTACACAATAATTCAGAGACTAGATGCAAGTTAACTACAATGACTATTAAATCATTATTCATGCATTATTACAAGATTTATTGTCATTGCATATAAAAACAACGAAATTTCGTTTGTAGCACCACATTGATCGATCAAAAAGCAGCATAAAAAAGGGCTTAAGTGAAGTTAAAAAGAAACAAAATAATTCACAGTATGTTGCACTTGTCCATCTGTGTTGCATAGTGAATGTGTGCTTTATGGGGCAGATTAATATGTAATTTTATATTATTTTGAATGATGAGCTCAAAATCAATAATTGTATTAATTTATTTGACCATACAGTGTGCATGTGACCAGAAAGCCTGTTTCAGGGCTGGCCATGCAGTGGGGGAAATGAACTTCATAACTTTTATGAAAGGATTGGCATTGCTATTTTTCTTTCTTTCTTTCTTTTTTAAATAAGATCTATTCATTGCTCTTGAGCAAGTGCTGGCAAATTACTGATAATAATTTCACGTGCAGCAAATAGGCTTACCGATAGCGAGATGCAGCCTGTGGCTAAAACACTGCAGTCTGACCCAGCGGTTAAGCTCGATGGCCTTCACAATATTTGCTCCGTTGTCAGTGGTCACACAGGGGAGCTGCTCCTCTCCTAGATGCCAGCTGGTCAAAGCTTCACGTAACCCATAAGCAATGCTCTCTCCGGTGTGTTCTCCTTGAAAATACTGTGTCTGGAAACTTTCAGCTGAAACTCCCGGTCCAAAAAGTGAACAGTGAGACTGAGGTAGGGCTTTGTGGTTCGGCTTAACAGAGGTCTGTGGTGCAGGCAAAGTACTCGACTTGGCCACCGTCGTTCTGCAGTTTTCATTCAGATTTTGAATAGCAACATTAGAAAAATAATTCTGTGATGGCACCTCATATCATTGATCCAGTTTGTCAACTAGACTCAGAAATCACGGTATTAATGGGCATCATATATCACAGCGAGTTATGGCCTCTGTAATTCAGTCGTTTAGAGGACTTTTCATATTTCATATTATTACTTTACTGCTGCTCGGCGTTTGCACTCCAGACTGATCGGCCTTGAATTGCCGTGCAGCTCTTTTTGGTGGTGCAGTAGGTGGTGATGTTACCTCTGGATGTTGCTACAACCGCTCTGCGGGTCCTGCACAATACCTGAGTCGGTAAATTGTCATCTCGCTTAAATCCAAAGTATTGCCAAATAGCAGAGGTGCTATATCTTTTTCCCACAAGCGCTTCCTCCACATTTTCCATTCAGTTCAGCTTAATTCAGTTTTATTTGTATAGCGCCAAATTACAACAAATGTCATCTCAAGGCACTTAAATAATATAATCCACTTCAAGCCAATTGGAGTTCAATTAGCTGTAATCATAATCCAATGAAATAATTTCAAAATAATCCATTTATATAGAGCCAATTCAAAAACAATTTCCAAGCTAAGGAAACCAACAGATTGCACCGAAACTTCTCTTCAGTCCTGAGCATGCATGAGAGAAATGACTCCCTTTTAAATGGAAGAAACCTCTGGCAGAACCAGACTCAGGAGGGGTGGCCATCCGCCTCAACATAAGGGCCATAAAATATTAAATGTGGTTTGCTGAATATTAGATCTGTCAGGATGGGTGGTGAGGTAGGACCCAAACACAGCTCTTTCAATTAAAAAAAAGGTTTATTTCTAAAAACACAAAACAGGGAGCAAGGCAAAAACATAAAGCCGGATTCAAAAATACTTAATGTTAGAAAAACAAGGCAAGGCTATGGATAAATAAATAAGACAACGATGAAAACGAGGCTGTGGGTAAACAAGACGCTGACTATGAACTATGAGGCAGGAAACCAGACTTAGCTTCTGTGAACATGACATGAAGAGTTGGTGAGGAATCTGCGATGAGTGAAAGGAAACCAGGAGACTAAATGCTGTGGAGGGAGTGATTAGTGAATGACGTGCAGCTGATGACAATGAAACAGGTGATGTGAGTGAAGCTGATGGCAGGGGAGAAACATGACAAGAACTCAATCTAAGAACCTGACAAAAACCTGAAAACATATCAAATGACCTGAAAACAAGAGTTAACAAAACATGAGCTGTGACAAGATCTCTCCTTTGGAAGTCTCTGTTAGTGAATGATTAGATCTGTGATCATCATATTGATATATTTTGTTTTACAGAAACCTGGCTGCAGCAGGAGGATCATGTTAGCATTAATGAATCAACACCCTCTGACTATTTAAATGTTCACGTTCCTCCAACCACAGGTAGAGGAGGAGGAGTGGCAGCTATCTTCAGATCAGGGTTACTAATCAGTCCTAGACCCAAGATTAGTTTTAGCTCTTTTGAATCTCTGATTCTCAGTTTCTCCCACCCAAGGTGGAAATCACAAAAACCTCTTGTGTTTGTTGTTGTGTATCGTCCACCTGGCCCTTATTCTGAGTTTCTCTCTGAATTCTCAGAGTTTTTATCCCAGTTAGTGCTGAGTACAGATAAAGTCATTGTAGTGGGTGACTTTAATATTCATGTAGATGTTGAAAATGACAGCCTAAATATTAACTTTAATTCTATATTAGACTATTGGATTTTCTCAAAGTGTTCACAGACCTACTCGCTGCCTTAATCAAATCCTTGACCTTGTGCTGACTTATGGCATTGAGAGTGAACAGTTAACAGTGTTCCCTCATAACCCTGTCTTGTCTGACAATTTTTTGATAACTTTTGAATTTACATTACTTGACTACACGGTTTCTGAGAAGAATTTTATACATAAAAGGTGTCTATCAGAGAATGCTGTAACCAGATTTAAAGAGTTGATTTCATCATCCTTTTCTTCACTGCCATGTGCTGATATGACAGAGGACGGCTACCTAAATTTTACTCCAGTAGAACTTGACTCTCTTGTTGAGAGCACTACAGCTTCAATGCGTACAACACTGGACAATGTTGCCACGCTGTGATAATTATGGTGAAACATGTCTACATTTTTTGATTCTGTCACATCTGTTCTCTTTTTCAAAATAGTGGTTTGAAGAGGCGACTTTTTAACCAGGTCATGCTAATCAGGCGTATGGAAGAGGAAAAACTGATAATTGTGAAGAAGATGACCCAGCATTATCAGAACCTTACAAAGGCATTGGACAAACTGGACAACCTTCTTCATCACACTGAAGAGGACATCAAGAACCATAGTATGGTCTGCAAATACTGTATTTGTTAAAGTGACTAACATTTCTTTTCAAATCTGGAAGCTGTTTAATGACAAATACAGCTAGCTATTTGTTTTTTACACAAAATTGCACGGCCACAGAGTTGGGCATTCAAACTGCATCACATTTCCAACTTAATTGTTCATCAAAAGCTGCCTAATTTTGAATCTCATTTTTCTTCACTTTTCACTCAAGCCTCACCTACAGATATGACAGAGGGAGAAACATACAGGGGACTGCACTGCTGTCTTTTACAGAGGAAGGATATTCTTCAAAAGAAAAAAAGTGCAGTCACCAGCACCTACGCCTGTGTGGACACAGAGCCCGGTTTTTTAATGTTGGAAGAAGACATGGAGGACTGTGAAGAGGACAACAGCAGTTCAGAGGAAGAGTTGTAGTTTGGCTGCATTTATTGAATGTTATTTGTAATATTCATGTGTTTACACTCAAGCTACTATGATGGGCTAGCACCCTGCACAATCATCAGGAGCAGTTTGGGCAGTGGTACAAGAAATATCCTTTGCTTCAAACTAGTAGTACCACATGGCGAAAATATGCTACTATAAGGAAACATCCTCCATTTCAAAACTTACTGAAGTAAATGTCTGTCAGTATTGTCAGCTAAATGTAATTTAATACTGAAATGTGTAAACATAATAAATACATAAATATCAATTTAATCCACATCTACTGTGCCTTGTTCTGAGGAAGCCGACTTTCGCCAAACTGTTCTCGGTGAGTAGATAAACGTATTTCATGCCAGAAATAAGGTCTCGGTTTAAAAATACCGGAGTTCCCCTTTAAACCCACCTGTTTAATTTAACAACATCTTCAATTTGAGTTTATTTGCACACTAAAAGGGAAAATTAAGCTCATACGCTACATGTTGTATAGGCGAATTGCTCATGAAATCTATTCAAAGTACACCGGGAATAATGGGGACAGGGACCTTAATAATTATCATAATAATGACTTTTCTACCATCTGCGCCATAAAGATGCTTTTCTATGGCGCTGTCCACCGCTCTTGGGGTATGTTCACTAGCTGCAATGTTTAGCTAACAAACATTTATTAAAATCGATCTGATTGATTGACCTGGATGGTGCACTGTCTCATTAGGAAGCCACATTATATCTCAACAAACTTTAAACCACATTATCACTCACAAGGCAACAAAAATGTATCAAAGTCACAAGCCTTGAAAGTTGTATTTTAAAACGTTGCTGAATCAGTTTTGCCTTTGAACATACCCCCTTTAGCCACGAAACAGGGCAACTGGGAAAAAAAATGTAACAGTGCTAAAATAGCACCATTACATCTTTATGTTAAAGTTTTTATGTCATCAAATATACGCTATGGTTGGCAGACGTGGGTTGCGCCACATGTTTTATAGTTCTAATCCGTTTTCCCTATTATGTGACAAGATTACAAGGAAGCATGAATGTGCTTCATAGGTTTTACAGGGTGGAAAACACATACTTCTGGTCTTTGATTTGATTGATTTGATCTTTCTTATAATTTAATGGGTGAAATTGTGTTATTTCCGGGTTTTTACCTCAGATAGTGGTGCCCCCTGTTGGATTACCCTCAGTCATGGTAGTAGAGGTCAAGAGCTTTCCAAAACTGTTGACCCGATGTTTGTAACACATTTTGTTGGTGTCCTGTAAGCCTTATGAACAAATAGAGGTAATCAGTGACCTGCTTAAAGACCGCCCTTTCAATGATTTCAGACAGAAACGGGAGGAGAGAGACCGGCCGATAGTTCTCCACATGAGTTGGAGGGAGGGAAGGTTTCTTGAGCAGCGGTGTAACCTGAGCTTGCTTGAATGTGGTAGGAAATGTGCCCGATGTCAGTGAAGCATTAATCACATGCGTGACTGCTGCAGTTACAGTAGGAGCAATGGATTGGAAAAGATTAGTAGGAACGGGTCCAGCGGGCATGTAGTAGGACGGCTACATGTGAGAAGTTTAGACACACTGCTCTGAGCGAGCGGGGTAAATGAGGAAAATGTTGCAGTAGGACTTCTGCATGCAGATTTTGTGGTACAAGGTTCGGTAAACTGTTTGCTTATAGCTGCCACTTTGTCAGTAAAAAATGAGGCAAAGGAGTCTGCTGTTAGATTGGCAGCAGGTGGCGGAGGCGGTGGATTAAGTAGAGTTTTGAAGGTGGAACAAAGTTTCCGGGTGTCAATAGTACTATGAATCTTGTTAATGTAGAAAGACTTTTTTGCATCAGTAACACTGGATGCGAATGATGACAGAAGCACCTGGAGTTTAGCTAGATCTGCAGGATCTTTTGACTTGTGCCATTTCCTTTCGGCAGCTCTGAGATTGGTGCGCAACGTTCTGAGAGTATCATTAAACCAGGGGTGAGACTGGGAGGATCGGGAGGGTTTGGTGGATAGAGGACACAGACTAAAGGGACTCTGTGGCATCATTAACCTCAAGGGAGGAGAATGTGTTGGAGGTCGGAAGAGCGGAGGCAACAACAGAGGAGAAGTGGATGGGCGACAGATTGCGGCGGAAGGAAACCACAGGAGTAGAAGCAGATAGTCTTCTTTGGAGACTCACTCTGAACTGAATGAAATAGTGATCAGAAAAGTGCAGAGGTGTGACAGACAGGGCCTCTGTGGCACAGTTTCTTGAGAAAATGAGATCTAACTCTTTGCCAGCTTTATGGCTCGTAGGACTGCTGAGCAGTTGTAGCTCAAACGAGTGCACTAGTGTCAGAAAATCTGAAGAGTTAGGACTGTCAAGGACCATTATGGGACTGTCATGCTGAGGGATAGAAGAGAGCAAGGTGTCTAGTTAATCAAGAAAGTCACCGAGTTGTCCTGGTGGGCGATATACGACAATCATATAGATTTTGACCGGTGCAGTTACCAGGATGGTATGGTATTCAAAGGTATTGTATATAGCATCAGGTAGCAGTTGGTTGTATTTCCATTAGTTGGAAATGAGCATGCCCGTTCCACCACCTCTCCCAGATGTACGAGAGGTGTGGGAAAATGAGTGGTTGGTTGAAAGTGCAGCCGGGGTAGCTGTGTTTTCAGGCTTAATCCAGGTTTCAGTGAGAGCCAGGATGTCAAGAGACAGGTGGTTGGCATAAGCCATAATGAAATCTGCTTTGTTTACCGTCGATTGGCAATTCCACAACCCCACAAACAAGGGCGTGTCACAGAGTGAAGTGGGCTTTAGAGAGCGGAGGTTGTTAAGGTTGCGGTGGCGTTTGGTTGTGTGAAACCTTCTGTGCGAGCCGGAGACAACAGCAATGGGTTTGAGGCACATTTTAAAGCAGGTGGTGAGGCCAGAGCGACATGGATGAGGCAAGTAGGACAGGTTTGCCTCGTTCAGTGGCCTTGCTCAGTGGACACGCGCAGGTAGACACGCTAGTCTTTATTTTGCATATCAATGGTAAATGCACGTTTGATAATCTGAAACCATTTCATAATCTGAAATATTTCATAATATACATTGAAAATGATATTCAATGATATCCAAAAATATAAAATCCCTAATAAAATATAAAATTATACTTTAAATAAATAAATAAAATATATAAAATTACATTCTGCAAAAGTGTTCAAGCAACTTATCACGTACTTCACAGGGACTCAAGAGAAGCTACAGTAGTGATGCTCAGTGCCAGTTATTCATTTATTTTTAAACCAGTTTAAAAAGTCTGAATCAATATATGTTAACGAGATAAATATAGACAAAATGTCCGCAAGTTCTTATCTGTTTTTTGGAAGAAAAGCTGTGGAACACCTGTGTACCCTTAACTTTAGTGTTGAAGTACATATACTTGTTGGTGAAATACAACTGACGTTGTAAAATGCTGAGACGGTTGGAGTCTAAAACTATCTTTTTCACTGTTTAGCTTGCTACCTTAATTTGTAATTATTTATTCGGACGCGTTTAACTTTCACATAAATTGTCCATTCCCTGCACACTTACGTTAGCCGCCACTCCGCCTGTTTACTTTAGTTTCAATGTCGTGCTCTGAGCTAGTTTATTGGCAGTTAAGACTTTAGGAAAACTGTGAAAAACTATGTTAAAACAATTGATAACTCAGCAGCCTATACTTCGTTAAGATAACACAAGTCAAACTATTAAAATGCATATGGTTTTGTTTGATTTCATCACTCAAAAACAAAAGAAAAATACCTACATTAAACGGGAGACACCTTGCCAGGTGACATTGTCTTTGGAAGCTGCCCCAACAACTCTCTGACCGCGGTGTGTTCTACGCATGCGCGAACGGCGAACGCACAGATTAAAATCGAATTAGCATTTTTGAGTATAGGTGGAGAGACGATTAAAAATAAGATTAAATATTGTTAAGAAATTTATGGCAAGTCTTATTTTTTTTAAATGATCAGTATTTACTTGGGAAATTAAAGTTCTAACAGAATCTTAATATTACAATGTATACGTTATAAGGGTTAATTAAATATATTCTATAGGACCACAAAGTTAGTTTTTTCCAGTGTTGGGAGAGTGCATTGGGACCGAACTCAAATCTCACAAGTTTCTCAATTGTCTGTGGCAATGATGGAAATTAACTGGACTTTGTTAGTTGTAACAAATGTCGAAAATTACTAGAGTACAATGGACACAAATCCGGCACCTCTGGGTTGGGGCGACACACCTGCTCTGTTCTACCCGGTCAAAGCAAGCTGCTTTTAAAAAATAAACAACTTCTCTCTACACACATTAAAGAAGAAACCACCGAGAAATGTGTGGAAGTGTGCTGTTTAGACATTTGACTTTGTCGCCGGGAAAGGCTTTGTTGACATAGTACAACACTTTGTTGATGTCGCCACTAAATATGGCAAATTTGATGTTAAAGATGTTTTACCTCATCCAACCACTGTATCCAAAATGTGTTACAAATCCATGTGGAGGGGCAAGCACAAGTGCTGCAGACGTAAGTGGCAGTGGAGATAAAGCCTATAATCGAAATATATGGATGTGCCATCACAACAGATATATGGACGGAGGATTACCATAAAGCTTCATTCATACAAACAGTTAGGACTTTTACAAACAACAACTTTGACCTTGTTTCCAGGGTGTTATTCGTGGCTCCCTTCGAGAGTTGTGTATCAAAAACAGGGGAGCATATCAGGAGCCTTCTGTTCCAGAAACTCGGTGAATTTGGAATAGATGCTTCTGTCTGAATAGATCACTTCTGTCTGGCCTTGCGTACGGTGTACATTTTAGGACATCCTCAGGATCAGGCAATTCAGCGTCATTCCTCAGATGAAAAGGTGTCACACTCGCACCAAAAGGCTTCATAAAAAAACTTTTCACAATGAACGGCCTCAGAAAAACAAATGTCAGACTCAACGGCTTCAGCTCAAACATTGTCATTTAAAACGGCTTCAGCACAAAAGTTCTCATATAAAACGGCATCAGCTAAAAGGTTGTCAGACTCAACGGCATCAGCTCAAGCGTTGTCAGACTCAACGGCATCACCTCAAAAGTTCTCATTTAAAACGGCATCAGCTCAAAAGTTCTCATATAAAACGGCATCAGCTCAAAAGTTCTCATTTAAAACGGCATCAGCTCAAAAGTTCTCATATAAAACGGCATCAGCTCAAAAGTTCTTATATAAAACGGCTTCAGCTCAAAAGTTCTCATATAAAACGGCATCAGCTCAAAAGTTCTCATATAAAACGGCATCAGCTCAAAAGTTCTCATATAAAACGGCATCAGCTCAAAAGTACTCATATAAAACGGCATCAGCTCAAAAGTTCTCATTTAAAACGGCATCAACTCAAACGGTGTCATTTAAAACGGCATCAGCTCAAAAGTTCTTATATAAAACGGCTTCAGCTCAAAAGTTCTCATATAAAACGGCATCAACTCAAACGGTGTCATTTAAAACGGCATCAGCTCAAAAGTTCTTATATAAAACGGCATCAGCTCAAAAGTTCTCATATAAAACGGCATCAGCTCAAAAGTTCTCATTTAAAACGGCATCAGCTCAAAAGTTCTCATATAAAACGGCTTCAGCTCAAAAGTTCTCATATAAAACGGCATCAGCTCAAAAGTTCTCATATAAAACGGCTTCAGCTCAAAAGTTCTCATTTAAAACGGCATCAGCTCAAAAGTTCTCATATAAAACGGCTTCAGCTCAAAAGTTCTCATTTAGAACGGCATCACCTCAAAAGTTCTCATTTAAAACGGCTTCAGCTCAAAAGTTCTCATATAAAACGGCATCAGCTCAAAAGTTCTCATTTAAAACGGCATCAGCTCAAAAGTTCTCATATAAAACGGCATCAGCTCAAAAGTTCTTATATAAAACGGCTTCAGCTCAAAAGTTCTCATATAAAACGGCATCAGCTCAAAAGTTCTCATATAAAACGGCATCAGCTCAAAAGTTCTCATATAAAACGGCATCAGCTCAAAAGTACTCATATAAAACGGCATCAGCTCAAAAGTTCTCATTTAAAACGGCATCAACTCAAACGGTGTCATTTAAAACGGCATCAGCTCAAAAGTTCTTATATAAAACGGCTTCAGCTCAAAAGTTCTCATATAAAACGGCATCAACTCAAACGGTGTCATTTAAAACGGCATCAGCTCAAAAGTTCTTATATAAAACGGCATCAGCTCAAAAGTTCTCATTTAAAACGGCATCAGCTCAAAAGTTCTCATATAAAACGGCATCAGCTCAAAAGTTCTCATTTAAAACGGCATCAGCTCAAAAGTTCTCATATAAAACGGCATCAGCTCAAAAGTTCTCATTTAGAACGGCATCACCTCAAAAGTTCTCATTTAAAACGGCTTCAGCTCAAAAGTTCTCATATAAAACGGCATCAGCTCAAAAGTTCTCATTTAAAACGGCATCAGCTCAAAAGTTCTCATACAAAACGGCTTCAGCTCAAAAGTTCTCATTTAGAACGGCTTCAGCTCAAAAGTTCTCATATAAAACGGCATCAGCTCAAAAGTTCTCATTTAAAACGGCATCAGCTCAAAAGTTCTCATATAAAACGGCATCAGCTCAAAAGTTCTCACATAAAACGGCATCAGCTCAAAAGTTCTCATATAAAACGGCATCAGCTCAAAAGTTCTCATATAAAACGGCTTCAGCTCAAAAGTTCTCATTTAAAACGGCATCAGCTCAAAAGTTCTCATATAAAACGGCATCAGCTCAAAAGTTCTCATATAAAACGGCATCAGCTCAAAAGTACTCATATAAAACGGCATCAGCTCAAACGGTGTCATTTAAAACGGCATCAGCTCAAAAGTTCTTATATAAAACGGCATCAGCTCAAAAGTACTCATATAAAACGGCATCAGCTCAAAAGTTCTCATTTAAAACGGCATCAGCTCAAAAGTTCTCATTTAAAACGGCATCAGCTCAAAAGTACTCATATAAAACGGCATCAGCTCAAAAGTTCTCATTTAAAACGGCTTCAGCTCAAACGGTGTCATTTAAAACGGCTTCAGCTCAAAAGTTCTCATATAAAACGGCTTCAGCTCAAAAGTTCTCATATAAAACGGCATCAGCTCAAAAGTTCTCATATAAAACGGCATCAGCTCAAAAGTTCTCATATAAAACGGCATCAGCTCAAAAGTACTCATTTAAAACGGCATCAACTCAAACGGTGTCATTTAAAACGGCATCAGCTCAAAAGTTCTTATATAAAACGGCTTCAGCTCAAAAGTTCTCATATAAAACGGCTTCAGCTCAAAAGTTCTCATATAAAACGGCATCAGCTCAAAAGTTCTCATTTAAAAAGGCATCAGCTCAAAAGTACTCATATAAAACGGCATCAGCTCAAAAGTACTCATATAAAATGGCATCAGCTCAAAAGTTCTCATATAAAATGGCATCAGCTCAAAAGTTCTCATATAAAACGGCTTCAGCTCAAAAGTTCTCATATAAAACGGCTTCAGCTCAAAAGTTCTCACATAAAACGGCTTCAGCTCAAAAGTTCTCATATAAAATGGCTTCAGCTCAAAAGTTCTCATATAAAATGGCTTCAGCTCAAACGTTGTCACACTGAATGGCATCAGGAAAAAAAACGTCAGACTGAAAGGCATCAGCTAAAAGGTTGTAAAACGCACCGGGAAAAAATGTTTTGAGAACTTTTGAGCTGATGCCATTGAGTCTGACAACCTTTTAGCTGCAGTCGGTCAGCAACATTCTCTTCCTCCACAGCAATGTTATAGCCAAGTGATTCATTTGTTAAAGCCATTCGTTAACTTTGTTTATTTTATTTATTAGAGATATTTGAGCCACTGGCAGCCTACTCTCGCATTTGTTAATTAGGTCCTATATAAAGAGGCATGAGGATGCCGGTGTTATTGAGAATAGGCTGCCAACAAGTTTGAATGTTTTTGTTAGAATATCTGACGTCTGGCTAATAATTTAAAAACTGTTGTTTATATTGTATTTTTTGCAAAGCAGTCTATTTTATGTGCCATGTGATGGTGCAAAAATTTTGAATAAAACTTTATTGGGTAGTGTTGTCTGTCTGCAGATTGTGTTCTCATTAATGTTTCTTATTCAATGACATCAATCACTGCGTGATTATATAAAGGTAGAACAATGAATAAAATACAGAGGATGAGAACAGAATATGAAATAGCTTTTACTTAATTAAAAACTTGATGAAAACAATGAAATAGGAGTGCTAATCCTGACCTGTGCGTCAAAAGACTGGCCAGGAAAACAAAACAAACAACCCCATGAATCTCTTTATCAATAGCCTGTAAATGACGTGTTTTCTCCTGTGGGACGGGAGAAGACAAGTTTTGCGGGCGGGAGTGGACATACACATTGTGGGAGCAGGTGAGAGTGTAGGGCTGTTTATGCTTCTCCTTCATTTACGTTGTAGCTACGACGTTGACGTGGACCCCGACGCCGTAGCCTGACGTGCACCTTCCAAAAATTCTAACGACACGCTGCGTAGACAAGGGCCCAAAGGGCTGTGATTGGACCGCTCAGAACGTAATTTCCAGCAGTTGCCTTTTCCTAAGGTAAGGGTAAGGGTAAGGTAAGGGTAAGAGCTACCAGGTTATGAACCTGACAACTTGCTTGTTCAACAGCCCTGTCATGATGACCACCACCCTGTCCTCCATCATAAAAGAAATCGAGAATGTGGAGGAGCCGCAGAGTTTACAGCAGCCAGTGACAGCCTAGGACATCGAATTGAAAGGGGAAGTCGCAGCAGTTCGAATAAGGGCAAAGCACTGTTGTCGTCGTTGCCATGCAACACAGGAGGACTTCCCTTCACGAAATGTTCCCTACAGATGTCACCATTGCAAGATTTTGCAGAAGATCTCAGCATATCCCATGGTCTTTATTGGCACCCTTGAGTTGCTCACAAAGCAGGGCGAAGAGCACACCTTCTTGCTGACAAATACATGCGTTGGTAGGGTTGTTGCTGCATGCTTTGGGTCTGCGGCAGGCCTGCAAACTGAGGAAGTAGAAGAGGCCCTGTTGTGTGCGGAAGAGGTCCACGTCCGGGCCAATTCTTGTGGATTGGCACTTTCATCGTTTGTCCTGGCCAAAACGGAATGAGCGCATCCGGAGGTTACCTCATTGGACGCTAAACCATCTGAGGGCATGTCACTTATGCACTCAGAAAGTGGTGATAAAGAAATGTTATCTGAGTGTGCTGGTTTGGAAGAGTTGTTGGGTGACTGTGAGTAAAAGGTTTGGTTAAGTTTTTGCTTTTACAATAGTTGTATATCCCCTTTGTATTTCACACTACGTTTCTCTTTCATTTATAATTAAAGTGTGGTAGTTATGAGAATGTGTTTTTTTTTTTTTACTATGTTGTTGTGTTTAGTGTGAAAAAAGAGTGTTGGCATATACATAAGTGTTGTATGTCTGTATTTTTGAAGACATCATGTACATTTTAAGTTTTGTGTAAATCAATTTCTTTATAAAATGAAAACTATCGTTTTGTATGTGATGCTTGAAGATAACAGTTTTTATGTAACCTTCTCCACCATAACCTGATTCTAAGGTTTTGATGGCAAAGGGAATTGAAGTAGGCTGCACTATGGTATGCTGTGGGTCATTACAAAACTGTTTCAGTCAGGTTCTGTTAACGTTACAATGTGTCTAGTAAGTTTTCATCAAAAATGTGTTGCTCGATATGTTCTCACATGATTTAGCAAAACATAGGCTAACAGTTTTAACAAAGTCTTCGTGGCGTAGCTAAAGGTCTGTCTGTTTCAGTTTGTGTTTGTTTACAGGCGCTTAGACTGACCAATAGGTGGAGGTGTACAGCGAGTCAGCACTTTGGTAGGCATCCTTAAGATGAAGTATGATTGTGGGTGTACAAATGGTAAACGGTATAACAACCTACGGCAGGGGTGGCCAACCAGCCAGGGACTTGGAGCCAAATTTTTTTACTGTGGTACTGAGTTGTGCTTGAATGCAGCCTGTTTGACATTTGGGTATTTTTCTCTAGGCACAATTTTCAAAGCTCAAAGAAGCTAGAAATCATTTTACCACATTTGCACCATCCTTTTTCTGTCTGTCTTGTTTCTGTTTGTGTTTTTCGTCAGATTATGTTCTGAAAATCAATAAAAACGTTAATTACAAAAAGAATGCCACCTTACAGCAGTGCAGCAGCAGGTCACCAGGCTGCTCTTGCTCCAGTTCAGTGATCATATTCATGATAGCTTTGATGTTAGCTGTAATGTTATATCCTCATTTGTTAGTCGCTTTGGATAAAAGCATCTCCTAAATGCAAAAACATAAACAATGTGGAAATATGGCAGATAACCTAAGTGACAATATAGTGTGTGTGTATATATATAACAATGTGTATATGTTATACGTTTAATTGTGCTGCAAACATACCCAACCACCAAGGCTCAGGATTTTCTTACACTATTAGCTCTGCACTATAATTTAAAATCTGACTTATCTTTTTGTCAATGCAATGAAGTTTGACAAAAGGTTGTTATTAGTTGCATAGACTTTATGGTGTAGATTGAAAGTACCGAGTCTTAATAGTAGGATTATTGTACAAAACACTTAGAAATCAGTAGAAGTATTGATGTGTAGCAAAAAGTACTGTTGTGCAAGCCAAAACGGTTAATCTATTTGGCTATAAGTATAAGGGAAATGCCATGGTCACATTGAATAGAGGTATATTCAAGTACATGATATATAAAAAGAAAAATCATTTGTGGGCGATATCTAAGAATTTTCATGATAGAGTTATGTGTAAGCATTTTGGAAAAGGTGAAAGTTTAAATTTGCACGTGTGTATTGCGGATGGGATGTTCCAAAAGTTACAAAGTTTTTCCAATAGGAATGCATCGGAAATATTCATATCTGTCTACAGACCCACTACAACTTTAAATGCAAATGTCTACTTCAAACAACTTGTTAAATAACTTGTCGAACAACTTGTCAAACAAAGCCTGCAAAGGCACATACTGAATTTCCAAACTCTCTCTCTCTTGACTCGGCTATCGAGCCATTGTAAACTAATGTGTCTGGTACAAATAAACCCGATGTTACAAATGAGTGTGTTCTTTTGAGTCAGCCTGATGATTTTCCAGAGAGGTCTATTCTGACGGGTTCCTTTCATCAAGGTGATACGCGGTTTGGAAACATGGGGAACAAGTAGTGTGGTGCCATTAGTCTGACAGCTGTTCTGAAATCTAAGATGAAGAACGTTTGGACCTGGGAAACTGGATATCTGGATGATGTTTTGATAAAGGGAACTATGCTGTGCAAGTCTATGAGTGCACATGATCAAATAAGAGACAATGTGGAAGGAAGGGGTTACATTGCTGTGTCATTGCTTTATGTGATTTGGCTATGCCTTTGGATGAAGCACTGCAGCACTGCACTGTTCACTCATGATGCTTGCTTGTTGACTATTTGTTGCAATACTTTTGCCATAGTGAATGGAGACAGAAGATTTGCCTTTGTTTATGATTATGCACAATTGTTTTGGCGTAAGCACACCAAGGTTTGAGTTAACGGGAGTGAGTGCTTTGGCAACTAGCATTGAACAGCAATCACATCCAGCAGTAGTACGACTACACTGAAACATGCGCATGGACGTCTGCTGTACAGCGATACAATAAGAGGACCGAAAGGCCTGCAAAAACAACAGACCACTACAAGTTGCTCAGTGAGGTCAGCAACAGTTGCAGGTAAAGCAAACAACCAAACGGCGCCCACAAAGACAGAATCAAACCCGAATACTAGACCTTTATACAGCGACGTTTTGAGATGTGATGTAAGTGATGTTTCACAAAAGCCTGCAAAGTCTGACGGTGTTCCTGAAACTCTATTGGGTAAAGATAATACCAAGTTGATGGGTACAAAAGATTGGTAAAGGAAGATGGTTCTCTCAGAAGAGAAGTTGAGCGTAATCATACTGGACAAAACAAGGTTCATCAAAATTGGGACATCTGCAAAAAAGACTAAACATGCTCAAACAAAAGGCGCTTTTGAACTGCACGAGACAACTTGAAAAATACACAGCGATGACGTAATTATCACTGACACACATGTCCCAAAGCAGGAATTTAAACCTTTAAGTCGCAGTGATCATGATACACTGTGCAAAACTTTTGGACTTTCAAATGAAAATGTTGAATACTTAAAGGCAACATCCAGTGTAGATGATATGCTGTGTCCTTGCAAGATGCAAACCATTAAGCCAGATGAGAATTGCTTTTACCGTAGTCTTGCCTTTAGCATTTGTCAAAATGAGGAGAAGCACTTGAAAATTAGGACTGCAGTGCAACACCTGCAGAAGTACAGCAACAAGTCAACAAAATCAAGGATATACTACTTTGGGACCTGGGCAAAGAAGATCGACATATTTTCTGCTGCCGATTTATTCCAAACTACTATCTTCATCTTAAATTATGGGAGATGGAACATGCATAGACCTACTGTATGCCCATACTTCAGAACTGTATATATTTAAATGACATTGCCAATCATTACGAGGTTGTAACGTGTCAAAAACAGAAATATACAGAGTCCTTGTGCCGGAACATGACCCCAGGTGAAAAGAAAGTTCATTGAGTCAGACAAGAAAGCAGAAAAAGAACGTCTAAGATGCAGTGATATCAATGTCAAGAAGTGAAAAATTGAGAATGAAAAGAAGAAATATAATGAATATGAGCAGTGCCAAACGTGAGACTTCTCTTGAACATTTTCATAAGAACAGCAAAAATTCTGAGTTTCAGAAAAATAAATGTGATTATTTCAACACAAACTATGGAACCGATGTGCAGTTCAAGGCACATATACTTGCACAGCATAAAAATAAATATAATACTGATCCAAACTATAAAAAAAAATCAAAGTGTGACTCTTTAAAAAACACAAACATCATATTTCAACATAAGGTTGGTGATTATAGTCATACGAAGTACAATTGTGTTTCAAAAGAAGGTGAACAAGAATAGCAAGATGAAATATCATGAATATGACGAAATTTGTGAAAATAAAATTAAGAGTAGCAGTGACACATACAAATATGAGAAAAAAAGCAACAAGACATTGATTTTGTCAGTGGTCAGTTTCATCAAGATGTCAGCCTGAATACGTTCAGTTTGTCATCGCTTACTTTTCAGGAAACCAGTGATTGAGTGTAAAAGATATCTTGATGAAAGCAAAAGATCCAAGGTTGCTGCGCTGGCTAAGAGGTGTATAACATTGCAATATTTACATGTTTGTGAAACTGAATGTGGGCAGGAATGTCATTTGTCTGATAGTCCTTTTAGCAAATTATGGGTTTGCCATTCCTGTCATCGGAAAATGCTTTTAGGAAAACTACCAGAAGAGAGTGTCACCAACAACATGCATTGGGATGAAATTCCACCTGTACTGAAATGTCTGAACTCTTTGGAGGAGCATCTCATTGCTCGTGACATTCCCTTCATGAAGCTGCTGTGTCTGCCCCGAGGCCACCAAAGAGCTTGCTATGGTCCATGTGTCTCTGTACCTGTTGATAACAGTAGTGTGACAAATATTCGTCCAAGGAACGAGTGTGATGACAAAATGATAAGAGTTCAACTCAAATGCAAGTTGAAATACAAAGGTCATTGTACATGAATGTCCACACTGATCATGTAAGGAATGCATTGAGGTATTTGATAGCAAACAATAAGTGGTATGATGATGTGATTTTTAATGATGATTAGGTAAATAATCTGAATGGAAGTGACCAATGCGAGGCAAATGAGGACACCCAACAGCTACAAATTGCTGACAATCCAGGTGATCTGACTGTGGTTCTTACAGCACCCACTGGTGTGGCTGCATATAACATTGGAGCTGCACCTATTCACAAATAGGGCTTAGCACATTAACGCGTTTTTTTTTTGCGTTAACTACTGACTTCATTGTCGCTGACAATTATTTGTCTTCCATTAACGCCGTTTTAATTATTTATTATTTTTATTGTAAACGTCTGTTGCTCACAGGCTTTTATTTTGAGAAAGTCCATCGTGGGTGAGCCTAGTATGTTGCTTATTGCTGCAGCGCTCAAAGGAAACAGTCAGAAAAGAAAAGAATGGCGGATGAAGCAGGCTAAACAAACATGGAGAAGGTTACATAACTTTTACATGGCCATTTTCATCTCAGAGTTCTTCCAGATGGTGCAGTCAACAGAACCAAAGTTATTTGTAAGCACTGCAACGTTGAAGTGTCTTATCAACGGAGTATTTCAGTTCCTTCAGTGTACAGTTTCAATAAAAGTCCGTTGTATGCTACTTTTGAATTCATTATTGGATTTTGCAATTAATCGTGATTAATAACAGGAAATCAAAATATTAAAGAATTTAATATTTGGCCAGTCCTATTCACAATACATTCTCCATTGGTGCAAATGTTAAACTGCCTTATCAACCTCTTGGTGATGAGAAGGTCAATACTTTAAGGATAAAAATTCGAAACTTGCACATTTTGATTACTGATGAAGTGTCCATGGTTGTTCACCATCTTTTGGCTTACTTTCATGGCAGACTATGTCAAATAAAACAGACTGGTTATTATTCTTTGTTTGCAAATGTTTCCCTGATCTGCATGGGTGACTTCTTTCAGTTCAGACCTGTCAAAGGCATAGCTCTTTTTTCTGACAACAAGTTTGAAGTTGCGAAGCTTACCAAAGTTTTCAGGCAAGAAAATGTAGATTTTGCAGAGATGCTAAATCGCCTCAAAGTTCGTAAAGATAATGACTGTCTCAGTGGGCATGATGTCCTTGCATTAAAGCAACGTGAAACTGGTGAAGACTCTACAAGACGCCCAAGATTTTAACTGGAAGAATGGGACCAAAACTTGGCTTCCATACAAAGGTTTTCAACTCGTGCTTGCCAAGATGTGTGTCATTGGGCATTGGAGCAAAGGTGATGTTGAAGAAAAACATGGACGTGTCTGACTGCCTTGTCAATGCTGTGTGTGGTACGATTGTGGAAATTATTAATGGTCAAGATGAGGATGACATTCCTATCGCTATCCATGTTTAGTTTGAAGACCCTAATGTTGGAAATATGCAGAGGTCAAAATCCAAAAAAAGCTCTGAATGCTCTACAATTGTGGAGGTACAAGAGGCTCAAGTATCAAATGCTGGTGGAATACGAAGGCAATTTCCTCTCACCCTGGCTTGGGCAATGACAGTACATAAGTGCCAAGTTCTTACTGTCGACAGAACTGTTGTATCACTCAACGAAATCTTTGTTGCAGGGCAACCATATGTGGCATTGAGTCGGGTAAGAACTGTTGATGGACTGATTATTGTGGACTTCAAAGAGGCAGCTATATTTTGTTATGACAAAGTAGACACAGCCATGAAGAGCTTGCCAAAGTTCAGATTCAAAAGTATTGGTTCAGCTGACATTGATCCGGTCTGCACAATTGCACTCCACAATGTACAGAGTTTGAATGCTCACTTTGACGACATGGAATCCCACAAAACCCTCATGAAAGCTGACTGCATATGCTTAACAGAGACATGGCTCAATGCAGACACCGAAGATCAACCACAACTATCAGGATATGTCTTTAAACACAATCCAAGAGGAAACTGTTACGATGACTCTGACACAGTTTTTACAGCATTGAAACAACAACAAAGAGGAGGAGTTGGTTTGTATTATTCAGACAACATTGATGCGCAGGTGTCAATTCCAAAAAGATGCAACTTGGAATATTTGTATTTCCATATATCTCATTTAAAATTTACTGATGTTGTTTAGTACGGGCCAAGTTCCAATAAGATTGATATGTTTCAACAGCAGTTATCACAGGTCGTCTTTGAACTTGAGAAACATGCAAGGAGGAAGATGATCATGGGAGACTTCTATGAGGATGTCTTTGTATCATCTACTGTGGCAAAAGTCCTGAAACAACATGGATACATCCAACATGTACAAGCAGCTACAACAGAAAGAGGTACGTTAATAGATCATGTTTACTGTAAAGATGTAGGACATGTTGTTGTCGATGTACAGACATACTCCAGCTTCCATGACGCAATTCTTATTTCACTGTTGCAATATATGTGTATGGAATGTGAACTAGAAAAAGCTGTTCCTGCGAAACAGCAGTGAGAATGCTGAAGAGCTGAATGGGGATAGCTGACCATGATAAAAAAGCTGACAATAGTGATTTTTTTTTTTTTGCAGAAGTCAAGTGAGTAATAGTTAAAATGGCTGCAGTGTAATATGTAGCAGAGTGGAAGAGTGATGTCAATCAGCAGAAATGGTGAATAGCGAGGAAAATAATTTGAAGACTGTAAGAACCAGAAGGGTTCGAGGAACGCGGCAATATAGTTTTTTATTTCAATGGAGTGAAAGATTTTTAAACGGCAGCAAGTTGAACACAGTTGAACCTGTCTCTGGTGTCATACTAAACTTTTCATTGGAGTTAGTGAGAGAAATTGAAAGGTTTCTCTCGCTTCAAGGCTCATAGCTGAAATTCTGTAAATGTGAGCTATTTAGTAGTTACATTGGCTAAAAGAGGACCACTTTTCCTACATTTTAAGGTATGAGTTGTTTCTCTGAGTTAAACTGTATGAAAGTTAGAGGAATTTGTTTGAATATCAGAAAAAGCTGGAAATAATCAGTGTCACTCTGCTGGCTGCTCATTCAATGTTCATGTTTTTGAAACTCATATTTCAAAATTGGCTTAATATTTGAAGAAGCTGAACCAATTGATAATAGCTGAATGTCTCGTGACCTGTTTAAAGTTTGAATGGTGTCTCTAGCTGAAAGTATGCAGTAGTAGTTAGGTTGGAAAGAGGAGGAAGAGTTGAAAGCATTTCCCATTCATTTAAATGACAGGAAAATTTGAATAAAAGTTAAATATTTTAAAAAGTATAAAAGTTAGAAACACCAAAATATATTCCCATAATCGGCTGAACTAGCTGACCATTTTGATAAAATGGGCTAAAGTATGCAGAAGTAGTTAAACATAAAAAAACGTACAGAAGAACTAAGAAGTTGGTATAATCAAGGGAAACAGGATCACAATTATTCACCATTAAATGTTCTGCACATGTTCCGTCCACTATTTTGGGCTTGTGTGGGTCGCAAAGAGAACTATTTACAGGACGGCTCCTTGCAGGGAGTGGAAGGGTAAGTAGGCCATTTTCCAATAGAAGATTTGTGTTTTGAAGACCACGGCTGGTCAGCATGCTTTATAGGGGTAGGGAATCTCGTGGATCGTATGCGGTTTGATGTTACAGTTATGAGCCTATTCACTGCATTGTTTGTGTTCGTGACAGAGTAACACAAGGCTATTACATTTATCTTCACTTTCTTTACCCGTGTTGTGCGTTCCATTCAACATGAATGAAACATTCAATAAAGAATTCCCTCCTTTAGCTCTCCTATAGCTGCAAATACCCACATAACATTAGTTATGTGCTAACAGAGCAATAGTACGCGTTCGTTCATTCATTCGGCTTAAAGTATTGGTGAAATAATGACAGATAATGCCTTATTTAGAGAGTGCACCGTCTAAGCCCCGTTCACTCCGTTATATGGATCGCGAGTTATCTAAATATCTTCAGAAGGATGCCGACTTTCGCCAAACTGTTCTTGGTGAGTAGATAAACGTATTTCATGCCAGAAATAAGGTCTAGGTTTAAAAATACCGGAGTTCCCCTTTAATAACCGATGATGACCGACTCATCTGGGCCAAAGGTTCAAACGACAGAGCGAACATCGTCGGGCAAGATGATCTAGATACAGGAAACAGACTGGAACATATGTTACCTGTAAGAACCATTGCAGAGGGGTTTGAATATAACAACTGTATCATTTTTATAAAACCTTCCCCAAAGCCCATAGCACCCAAAACCGACCACAAAAAAGACCGCTCGAGGTGGTCGAACGCCTTGATGGCGTCCAGGGGTAAAACAGCTGCTGGAGCTTTGATGTTTGTTGCTGCATCAATTATATGTAGTAATCGGCGGACATTGTCCGAAGCCAGACAGGACTTCATAAAGTCGGTCAGGTCACAATGAACAAGTGATGATATATGAGGTTGTAGGCGGCGGGAGATTGTCTTGGCGTATATTTTAACATCGGCGTTCAACAGACTCAGGGGCCTATAGTTACCACATTCTGTTGGGTTTTTACCTTACTTTAAGTAAGAAAGGTTATCACAGCTATATTGACGTCCCCAGAGAAAGCCCCTTTCCATATTGAAAAGTTGATCATACTGAGAAGCAACGGGCCAAGGAGATCCCAAAATGCTGCAAAAATTCTGGTGGTATGCCGTCGAGCCCGAGTGATTTGCCTCTTTGCATACTGAGCACAACCTCCTGAAGTTCGTCAAGTGAGATCGGTTTGGCCAAGACATTCTCCTCCTCCAGAGCAAGATGAGGTAACTCCAAACGAGCCAAAAAAATTGTCACATTTGAGGTTATTAAGAGATGTGTTTGATTTGTACTGGTCAGAGTAAAAAATACGGAAGGTATTGTTGATCTGCGTTGGGTCTGTGGTGACAGCTCCTGATTGTAATTTGACTGAAGAGATATCAGAGAACTGCTCATTTGATCTGATCTTCATCGCCAGCAGGTGGCTGGGCCTTGATCCATGAAAATAATACCGTTGTCTGGTCCTGTGAATTAGAAACTCTGACTGGCGTCTGAGGATGATGTTAATATCTCTTTTGACCACTTCACGCTGTGAGACTATACGTTCCGAGAAATTGGTAGACAGCGCAGATTCTAGTTTTGCTAGTCTGCATTCCAGTTCACAACTTACATATCCAGGCCTTTCACTGGTTAGAGGCAAACAATATGGCATTACATCTGATAAAACCTTTGATTGAGTCGCAAAGTATCCTAGGATCATTGACCGAGTCAATGTTGAACTCCAAGAATTCCTTAAGCCTTTCCGCAAATTGTGTCCTAAATTACTCCTGTTTTAATAGGGTTGTGTTGAGGGGCCATTTTGGAGCGCGAGGGAAAGCGCTGGTGAGTATCGCCAAGCAAAGCACACCTTTATGATCAGAGAGGGCTATGGGAAGCAGAGATACATTATGAATATTTTTAAATAGTTTAGGGGGTGTAAATATGTAGTCGATTCTTGAGCAAGATTTGTCTCGAGCAGAGAAAAAGGAGTAGTGATTGATGGATTTGTCAAATGCCACAAATCTGTCAGCACCAGGCTGTTAGCCCAAGCCCGCAAAGCGTCAGACGCCAGTTTCTGATCCCGTCTCAGATTTACCTGTCCTATCACTAGCCACCTCCCAAATCGTGTTGAAGTCTCCCCCCACAATGAATGAATAATCACCCAGTTCCAGCATACTACTTGATAAATTATTGTAAAAAACTCTGTCAAAACACCAACATGAAGGCTATTTTCCTGTGACTAATTTCTGTGATGAGGCTATCACATGGTAATGTTTATACGCAAGCCGTCTAATATCAGCAGCCAAGAGATGGGTCTCCTGTATTAGTGCTATATCAATTTTCTTCCTGCGTAATAAACCTAGTGGGCTAATCCTCTTTTGAGGGCTATTTAAACTGCATGCATTCCAACTAAAAAAATTAAGTTCAGGCATAGTTAGGGTGTTGGCCTCTGCATTTGACAACGACAAAGAGATGAAGACAGCACCTGTGACCAACTGCAAACTTGAACCTGTCACGATTTACGTTCTGTTTCATGTCTTGTCTCGTCATTTCCTGTTTTATTTTGAAAAATCACTGACTTTCACTCTCGTTTCAGGTATCTTGCCCTTCCTCCCGTGTCAAGCGTCTGATTGTCTTCCCTGATTCCCAAGTGTTTCCACCTGTTCCCCTTGGTCCCTCGTGTGTTCAGATAGTCTGCGTTTCCCTTGTTTTGTGCCAGTGTGTTGTCTCCTCTCATGAGCTTCAGTGCCAGCCTTGTCTTGAGCCATAGTTTTCACGAGCCTGCAGTGAAGCGATCCTCCTGCAGAGCTATCTTGTTTTGTAACTTATTCTTATTCATAGCCATAGTTTTTTTTTTATTATCACGGTAAGTTTCAGAGCCTTGTTTTGTTTCTCCCGTTTGGAGAGATTTTTGGTTTGGTTAAACTTTCATAGAAACCTCCGTTAGTAGAGCGATTTGTGTTTGTTCGTAAGGATCTTTGTGCCGCCGTTAACAGGAGAGTTTCTCCAGTTTTAGCTTCTCTTCATTGGCTCCCTATTAAATTCAGAATAGAATTTAAGATTCTTCTCCTCACATATAAAGCTCTTAATGACCGAGCTCCATCATTTCATTTCATTGTAAGATATTTTCCTAACAGAGCACTTCGCTCCCAAACTGCAGGTTTACTTGTTGTTCAGAAGGAGCTTTAACTCCCACCTCCGGCAGAGCTTCAACCATATCCCGGGGGAGGTGGGGGACATTGAGTCCGAATGGGCCATGTTCCGTGACTCCATTGCCGAGGCAGCTGATCGGAGTTGTGGCCGTAAGGTGGTCGGTGCCTGTCGTGGCGGCAACCCTCGAACCTGCTGGTGGACACCAGTGGTGAGGGAAGCTGTCAAGCTGAAGAAGGAGTCCTATCGGGCCTTTTTGGCCAGTGGGACCCTGGAAGCAGCTGATAGGTACCGACAGGCCAGACGGGCCGCGGCTTCGGCGGTTGCTGAGGCAAAAACTCGGGCCTGGGAGGAGTTCGGTGAGACCATGGAGAACGATTTCCGGACGGCCTCGAAGAGATTCTGGTCCACCATCCGGCGTCTCAGGGGGGGGAAGAGGCTCACAGTCAACACTGTTTACAGTGGGGACGGGGCCTTGCTGACCTCAACTAGGGATGTTGTGAGTCGGTGGGGGGAGTACTTCGAGGAACTCCTCAATCCAACCAACACGTACTTGGAAGAGGCAGAGTCGGAGAGCTCGGAGACGGGGCCTCCCATTTCTGGGGCTGAGGTCGCCGAGGTGGTCAAAAAGCTCCTCGGTGGCAAGGCCCCGGGGGTGGATGAGGTCCGTCCTGAGTTTCTCAAGGCTCTGGATGTTGTAGGGCTGTCTTGGCTGACACGCCTCTGCAGCATCGCGTGGACATCGGGGACAGTGCCTCTGGACTGGCAGATTGGGGTGGTGGTCCCCCTCTTTAAAAAGGGGGACCGGAGGGTGTGTTCCAACTATAGGGGTATCACACTCCTCAGCCTCCCTGGTAAGGTCTATTCGGGGGTATTGGAGAGGAGGATCCGTCGGATAATCGAGCCTCGGATTCAGGAGATGCCGTGTGGCTTTCGTCCTGGCCGTGGAACAGTGGACCAGCTCTATACCCTCGGCAGGATCCTGGAGGGTGCATGGGAGTTCGCCCAACCAGTCTACATGTGTTTTGTGGACTTGGAGAAAGCGTTCGACCGTGTCCCTCGTGGAGTCCTGTGGGGGGTGCTCCGGGAATATGGAGTGCCGGACCCCTTGATAGGGGCCGTTCGGTCTCTGTATGACCGGTGCCAGAGTTTGGTCCGCATTGCCGGCAGTAAGTCGGATACGTTTCCGGTGAGAGTTGGACTCCGTCAGGGCTGCCCTTTGTCACCGATTCTGTTCCTAACTTTTATGGACAGAATTTCTAGGCGGAGCCAGGGCGTTGAGGGTGTCCGATTTGGCGACCTCAGAATCGGGTCTCTGCTTTTTGCAGATGATGTGGTTCTGTTAGCGTCGTCAGGCCGTGACCTTCAGCTCTCACTGGAGCGATTCGCAGCCGAGTGTGAAGCGGCTGGGATGAGAATCAGCACCTCCAAATCCGAGACTATGGTTCTCAGCCGGAAAAGGGTGGAATGCTCTCTCCGGGTCGGGAATGAGATCCTTCCCCAAGTGGAGGAGTTCAAGTATCTCGGGGTCTTGTTCACAAGTGAGGGACGAATGGAGCGTGAGATTGACGGGCGGATCGGTGCGGCGTCTGCAGTGTTGCGGGCTCTGCACCGACCCGTCGTTGTGAAGAGGGAGCTGAGCCAGAAGGCGAAGCTCTCTACTTACTGGTCAATCTACGTTCCCATCCTCACCTATGGTCACGAGTTGTGGGTAGTGACCGAAAGAACAAGATCGCGAATACAAGCGGCCGAAATGGGTTTCCTCCGCAGGGTGTCTGGGCTCTCCCTTAGAGATAGGGTGAGAAGCTCAGTCATCCGGGAGGGGCTCGGAGTAGAACCGCTGCTCCTCCGCATTGAGAGGAGTCAGATGAGGTGGCTCGGGCATCTGGTTAGGATACCCCCTGGGCGCCTCCCTGGGGAGGTGTTCCAGGCACGTCCCACTGGGAGGAGACCCCGGGGGAGACCCAGGACACGTTGGAGAGACTATGTCTCTCGGCTGGCCTGGGCCCCCGGAAGAGCTGGAGGAAGTGGCCGGGGACAGAGACGTCTGGATTTCTCTGCTCAAGCTGCTGCCCCCGCGACCCGACCCCCGGATAAGCGGCAGATGATGGATGGATGGATGGATATTTTCCTAACAGAGCACTTCGCTCCCAAACTGCAGGTTTACTTGTTGTTCCCAGTTGTTCTAAAAATAGAATGGGAGGTAGAGCCTTCAGTTATCAGGCCCCTCTCTTGTGGAATAAGCTGCCAGTAAATGTCCGGGAAGCAGACACCCTTTCCACTTTTAAGATTAGGCTTAAAACTTTCCTTTTTGATAAAGCTTATAGTTAGGGATGGCTCAGGTAATCCTGAAACATCCCATAGTTAAGCTGCTATAGCCTTAGACTGCTGGGGGACCTCATCTGTCACACCTTTCCTCACTTTGCTCTCTTTTTTCCCCCTGTTTAATTTCACAATTGATTTTGTGTACATGTGACATTATTGTGGTTATTAACGTATGTTTCCCTGTTCCAACAGTTATCCTTTGAATGGTGTTATGGTGTTTTTCCCCCCTCTTTTCCCTCTTTTCTGTCTTCTCAAACCCCAGCTGGTCGAGGCGGATGGCCACCCTTCCTGAGTCTGGTTCTGCCAGAGGTTTCTTCCTGTTAAAGGGAGTCGTTCCTTTCCACAGTCGCCTCAGGCTCAGGACGGGAGATTGGACTGAAGACAAGTTTCGGTGCAATCTGTTGGTTTCCTTAGCTAGGATATTATTTTTTGAATTGGCTCTATATGAATGAATTGGATTATGATTACAATGAATTGAATTCCAATTGGCTTGAATTGGACTATATTATTTAAGTGCCTTGAGATGACAATTGTTGTAATTTGGCGCTATATAAATAAAATTGAATTGAATTGATGTGATCTGTGGACGTATCAACACAGCTCTACAGGTTAATGTGGCTGCTTTAACGTCTGCTGCAGAGACTTGCCAAGACTGTCTACGACATCATAGTCCTTGGGGAACTCTCCACTATAGGCCATGCTTTGATTACATTAAGACTAGATTATTGAAACTCACTTTATACAGGCCTCTCTTAAATCCCCTTAAGCTGGACTTACGCTATATGTTTTTTTCAGTCTTAAGAGTCTGAGACAATACAGCCAATTTTACCCACAGTACATCTTGTCCATGATGCAGTTGTCACAAGTACTAAAACAGGGAATACTTCACTCTTGCTTTTATGAAGCTGCACTGGCTGCCAGTGAAATTTAGGATACATTTTAAAATTCTACTATTTCAAAAAAAAAAAGAAAAAAAAGAACAACGAATGGATCAGCTATTCAATGTATCACTGTCTTATTAAGACCTTATTCTGATTCTAGTTGGGTCATCCTCCCAAAACCTGCTTTCATTTCCCTGCTTTCATTTCAAACAAGGGAACCTTCTCTCTGGTTACACCCATGCTCTGGGATAATCACATTCATATAAAATAATGTACAACTATGGATAGTCTTGAGACAAACTTGAAGACCTATTTTCCCTTTGGCCCATAATTCTGATTCATTTAATTTTCTCCTTCCAACCTTACTGTTTTTACAGTATTTGTTTTTATGTCTCTTTTGTTATTATTATATTAATTATCATTTTTCCTTTTTCATTATCATCATTGCAAAGACACAGTACATGCCCAAATAAAATACTTACATCTTCCAAAGGTCAAATATCACCAAATCAATTTGAGAAAGTGTTATAGCTCTGTATGGGGAAATTAGGACAATGCCAAGTCACAGCTTGTTTTCGACAACATTCACCATGCCCACCAGATTTCTATGCATGGATCACACAGTCCTTTACCAAATGTACTGGGATGTCTGAGAGTATCAATCATTACTGAAATTAATGTTAAAGACCAGAGCAATATGAAGATATGAGCAAAAATGCAATTTTTCCTACATATAGCGCCGCCCAAAGGTGAAAAGTCACCATAATTCTTGGGCCTCTCAAAGAAGTAGTCATGAGTCTGTGTTAGACGTTTGAATTAAAAAAATCAAACGCTTGCTCAGGTATGGCCTCATTTCCTGTTTGGCGACATTAACGCCGAGCTTGATTGGCTGGCAAACGGAAGAGAAGACAAAAAAACAAACACAATAACTTTTGTGCGGCTTTATCTGAAGATTCTATATGTCAAGTTCCGTGGAAATTGGACAATCTGTGTGACCTGAAATGCTTTTTGAAGGTTTTTGATAAAATTCAAAATGGTGCATTGGACTCGTCTTGATCCAAAGATTCCAACGGTACCTCATTTGTGAAATTTTAACCAACAAGTCCAAAGTTATACAGCTGAATGCACTTCAAACTTTGACGTGTTGTTGGCACTAGAGAGTTCACTGTTGATGCATGAAAATTCTTGACGTTGACCATGGCACTGTCCTGAATACGTGTGCCAAGTTTCAAAACTTTTCACCATAGCGTTCATGGGGTTGCCGTAGACTTCGCAGCTTTGCTGCTAGGCCCCCATTGTGTTGGTAGCTTTTCTGATTAGTATTATTGATCTACTTTCCACTGCAATTGAATAATAAGAAGAAAAAATATAAGAAAAGCTACTAAAAAAAGCCTTCGCAGGCACCTAATAAAGTAATAAAGTTCAATGAAAATGTCCTTTATTCTATATCAGAAGATGGGGTTCAACCCTGTGTTGTGGATATATGTCTGTTTGTTTGTTTTGTGGTGAACATTCTTAAGTGAGTAGATGTTTATGTTTATGTTTATGCATTTATCAGACGCTTTTATCGAAAGTGACTTACAAATGAAGATATAACAAGCTATATAAAAAGCTAACAATAAACTACATAGAAGGAACCCACTAGTCTGACTCTGTCAGAGGTGACAGAGTAGAGATAGGGTGCAGGCATAGAAGGAAGTGCAGAAAGATAAAGTGCAAAGATAGAGGGGGTACGGAAGTACAAGGTAAGTGCTCAGGTTCGTCAATTCACTCAATGAATGGCACTCACAGTCAACGTCACGGGAGAGTCTCAAAAGGAACATGTGTATGCACAAAAAAGTGGCGTACACACTTTTTCACGAGCGAAATGAGCGTGGAAATGTGCGGTGCATTACGCCAACTTCAGGGTTGTCGTATACACTTTCCTACAGCTGTTGATTCTTTGGCGACACTTAGAGGTGATGTTGGGAAACTGTTATAGGAAATAAATGTGAACACAATTTGTCCTCAGAATGAGTGATGTACACATTTGAGACACATGAACACTGTGTGTGCAGTCAATAGCTCAGATTACATAAGGAAAACTGGCTCTCGCTTCAAATTGAGCTTCAATGTTGGCCTGCATTGTGGGAATTTGATATACCTGCTGAGATGCAGATAATTCCGTCCCACTCAGCTGGCATGGCTCGGCTCAGGGTCAACTGACACAGTCCCAATCGGTTGGCCAGCTCCCTCTGGAATGCCCCGGTTGCTTAAACCCCAGTGTGCACGTCACCTGTGGCACAAGCAGCGCATGGCTCCTCGCTGTGTTGCGCTCCAGCACCGGCCGCAGCTCTGCGCACAGTTCCAGGAGGATTGTCCTCAAAACGGCTGATGAGCCAGTTGTCATCATGTGCCAGCAAATCCTGTCAGTCTCTGAACACACTCTTTCTTCCATTTGCACCATTTACAATATCTTCCAATACCGCTAAAGCAGCCATTGTTTTTAATGGTATGCATTGGGACGCGCATGCTTTTATATCTACTCGTGCACATCACTCATTCTGATGACAAATTGTGTTCACATTTATTTATTATAACAGTTTCCCAACATCATCTCTAAGTGTTGCCAAAGAATCAATAGCTGTAGAAAAGTGTATACGACAACCCTGAAGTTGGCGTGAGGCACCGCACATTTCCACGGTCATTTCGCTCTTGATACATCTGTTCGTTGACCTGAAAAAGTGTGTACGCCACTTTGCACATGAGGCCCCAGGTCTTTATACATGGAGCACTTCACAGAAATCAAAGACAAAATGCAACAGGTTTTAGTTTGATCAAATGGCAGAGCAGCCTCAAAGACGCGATCAATTACAATGAAAAGTAAGAGCTTAAAAAGGAGAAGAGCAGTGGAGAGTTTAAAGCATGTACACAGACAAATGAGCTTGAATTTTTTTTAGTATCAAGGCAATATGGATTAAGCAGGTATAGAAAATGGATGGATGGATGGATGGATGGATGGATGGATGGATGGATGGATGGATGGATGGATGGATGGATGGATGGATGGATGAAGGCAATGGCAATACTGTGGCTTTGAGTAAAACATTTTCAAAATAAATAGATAAGGAAAGAATTCTGTCACGGTTTATGTTATGTTCCATGTCTTGTCTCGTCATTTCCTGTTTTATTTTGAAAGCACTGACCTTCTCCTCTCGTTTCAGGTATCTTGCCCTTCCTCCCGTGTCGAGTGTCTCATTGTCTTCCCTGATTCCCAAGTGTTTCCACCTGTTCCCCTTGGTCCCTCATGTGTTCAAATAGTCTGCGTTTCCCTTGTCCTGTGCCAGTATGTTGTCTCACCACATGAGCATCATTACCAGCTCTTTGTCTTGTTCCTTGAGCCACAGTTTCCACGAGCCTGCAGTGAGCGTTCCTCCTGCAGTGCCATCTTGTGTTGTAATTTATTCTTACCCATAGCCTTAGTTTATTTATTCTAAACGGTAAGTTTCATAGCCTCGTTTTTTCCTCCGTTTTCAAGGAGTGATTTTTGTCGTAACCATTCATAGTCGCCTCCGTTAAAGGAGAGTTTTAAGTTTATCGTTAAAGTTCATGGAGCCTCTGTTTGTAAAGAGCGCGTCTTTTGTTTTACTCCGCGTCGTTAGGAGAGCGTGTCTTTGTTTAGTTAAGTGTTCACAGCTTTTCTGTTTTCCTCCCAGTTTGGAGAGTTTTATGTTTTGTAACTTTCATAGCTGCGCTCCTCCTCTTATCATAAGTTACTGAGGAGAGCGCTTAGGTTTTCCACGGCCCGTTCTTTTGCTCTGCCGGGAGATCGCCCTGCCTTGCTGTGTTCTGTGTGCTGTATTTAATAATAAAACCCGCTTGGAATCCAAACGGCCATGCGTCTGTTTCCTGAGTCCTCGTGGTAACGGACAAATTCTCATTGAGGACTTTACCAGAATTAAACATTTAATCAGCTGGCACTATCTTTGTTATCTTCAAATAATGTCATATTACTCACCTGAGACGCCAAGCATAGCCACAAACTTGTGAAGAAGCAGCTTGGCTTGACATGGTGTTACAAAGGATGTCATGGCTGAAGAATCGGCTATTCATAGAGCTGATAATTGGGAATGAGAGGGAATATTAACAAATTCAAAGTCAATTTCATGTAATGAGTAATAAAGAGGTGATTATAACTATGCGCTTTATCCTAGTGAGTAAAAATAGAACTATTGATCACTTTTTATAAGTCAGGGAAAGTTAAGTATGGCATTGGATTTGGAACAGATTTTAAAAGCTTTCAGCCTAAGTCATAATAAGCTCTTACTTACAGTGCAGTGTTTTTGGGAGTTATTGGTGAGGACTCAATATAAGATATGCATTTTCTTTACAATTTCTTAAAATTGAACCACACATTAGCCACATTGAACCACACACAGAATGTATTCAGCTTTTAAAGTTAATTTTGTAAATGTGTAAAGATTGCTTTTGCACCAAAAAAAAGTAAAAAAGATGACTTATGTTGCATAAATTAAAGAATTGCATCAATCAACAACCTCAGAGGAAATATTGCATAAAGATACACTGAGATGAAAAATTGAGCGACTATTCTTCTTTTATCATCTTAATTTAACAAAAGTGTTTAAATAATTGTAACTTTTTATGGGCTTGCTTTACAGCTAGCAATAAGCCACAGAGGTGCTCCCTGCTAGATTGATCATTTCTATGCTGATTACGGATTTCTTCTTCTTGTTCTTTGTTTGGTCTTGTCGGCAGCTTGCATCTTCGTCCACTGACTGGTTAATGTAGAACATTGATGTAAAAGTGACTTATCTCCAAATGACATGATCCTGACATGCTACTTTAACTTTTTGAAGAAAGTATGTCGGCCACATGCCTACGTCTGAAATTGACTGTAATGTAGTACGAGGCCCTTGCTCTTAAAGTACTCAGTTGTATTATTCTTTACATCATGTGTTTTTTTGTTGATCTCATAGGACTGTCTTCAATTGAATACTACTGACATTTCTCTCATTTATTTATTTATGTATGTATTTATTTATTATTATCATAATCATTATTATTGTTGTTGTTGTAATATACAATCATTGTGAATATTTAAAAAGATTTTGAGCTTCTTTACTAATTTGAATTTCCTGCACTGGGGGATGAATAAAGTATTTTTATTTTCTATTCTATTCTATTCTATTCTATTCTAAAGAAGAATAAAAAATGTTAAACTTATGAACACTAAATACAACATGAAAGATAAAAAGATAAAAAAAATAAGCTTAAGAAGACAATACTGAACCAGTAATAGTGGGAGATATATAGATGGATGTAAATCTTGTAGCTGTACAATAAAATTGACATGTTTTACAAAAGTAAACTTAAAAGTTTGTGCTCTTCAAGTACAAATCTTCAGATAGAAAATGGAGGACATAAACTCAAAGCCAGCTATACCTGAAATTGCTGCCTCAGCACTACAAATATAGGAAATTTATAAAGTTTCGTTTTACAAGAATCATCTTACAAGAATCTTACAAGAATCATATCGCCTTGACTTGACAAATGACATGACAAACACCAACCAGTCATGCCTTACCATTCCACCTTTGTGAACAGTGTGAAAATGTGAAAAGATGAGACAAATGCGGATCGATTTTTGCAAACGAGTATGACCACATAATTTTCAAGTGAGCTTTAACTAAAGAAAAGTTATTAACAGATATTTCTGAAATTCAAAGGCACATTTCAATAAACTGGGCTCTATAGGGATCGAAGATTTTCTGCAGGCCATGTTATGAATGGCTGAACTAAACACAAAGAGTGGATGGTTAAGTGGTCAGCAAGCAGAGACAACATCGCAAAGAAAAAAAGTTGTCCTTCTTACTAAGTTGTCCTTCCTTTGTCTTGACCTTGTCACAGTTGGTCGCGCCCTACCCTTAGCCTGCTTTTGGCTGTAAAAAGAGTCATTGGCGATCAAGCTGAGTCACATGGAACACCATGGCATCTCTGATTAATTCTGGGCCATGCCAAGCTCTGGTTTCTATGAACCTTCCTGCTCACTCAGCCTACATAAATTAACTCGCCGGTTTGAGTTTTGCTTCTGGGTTCAAACCCAGCAAAAGGTAGATCACATTTTAGTATAACCCAGTACAGATGGCTCAACGTACAAGTTATGAACTGCCAGTGCATGAACAACTCGCACAGGGTAATGGCAGCCAGTACTGACAAAAGTATATGGGCACAGTAAGGAAATGATCTAGTGCTGATTTTGTGGTTTACATTTTCTAATAAAATGATCACAAAAAAATAGAATAGAATAACGAACAGAAATAAGGTGACAATGGCCAAAATGCCATACTCAATGACTCCATCTATTTCACAGTCTGTCTGTACTTTATAAGTGTGGTGTAACTGGAGGAGAAGACCCCAAAAGAGAGGTCACCTTATGGCTCACAGCCATCCCTTTATCTTTTATAAAACTTTGGCCATTTTAGATATGAACATCTGACAATGAAATGTAATGTCAGAAATTCACATGCTGCTGGGTATGTGAAAGCATGCAGCATCCGAGCATTTGTCTGTGCCACAGCTAAAAGACAGTTTGAGGCATCTAAGGTAAATGCTTCCTGATGAGTCAGTTCAGCTCAGCCCTGCGTAGGCTGCTCAGAAGGGTGTCATTGCAAGCTACAGCCTTGTGGCAAAGGTAACACAATTTATAGTCAGTACTTATTTCTTTATCTGCTAGTATAGCTCTGAAGCAGAATAATAAGAATAGAATCAGTATCTATAAGAGGACCTTCTATTTGGACATTACAGTCCGTGTTTACTTTTTAAGCTCACTCTAAAGCTATTAGCCAGTTGAAGTGTTGAGGAATGATTACATTAACTGCAGTCATGGAGTAACATCAAAGTGCAAAAAGATTCCTCCAAAATTGTTGGAGCAATGACTAAATGATGTTAGACTCTGATTACTGTGGACCAACAAAGAAGCACAGGCATCTCATACATAGAATACACAACTGCTCCTTGTTCCTTCCACTTTGTTTATTATCCCAGGTGTCATGAACTGTGCTCTGAATATTCAAACTCAAGATTGTGTCACTGGTTTTAACTTTTTGTGTTGTGGTTTAAATGCACCAATCTAACCACATCTGTTCAAGAGACATTCAATTAAATGTGCAGAACACATTTATCAATGTAGAATTCAGAAATGACACTGTTACGCCCATAAAGGCGTGTCCCAAAAAATGAAAAGTAAAGCAAGAAAGAAAGAAAGAAAAAAAAACAAGCAGTTTTCTGAGGTGGTTGCAGGTTTTGTCATCTTTGGACATAGCCTAGCTGTTTCCACCTGTAAGCTAAACTAACAAAATGTTATCAAGCCACTTAAAAAAAGAAGTGGCATCAGTCTCAGATTTCTAAACGCATTAAGTGGTTTAAAAGGTTATTGTTAATTTATGTTTAGCATTTAAGAGTTCCACCTTACTAAGTAAGTATGTTTAAGCCAAACCAAATTTACATGATTTGTACCCAACTTTAAAGGAGTTAGATCAGAAAATCATCCCATTATCCACTGTTTTTATAAGTCTATGCTCCTGAAGTCCCAATATTGATCAGATCAAAACACATCATGTAGTTTGGAAAACCTGTTGCACTAACTGTTTGATATGGATGACAATAAAAAAGGTTTTCCCATTGAAAGAGCGTGCTATTTAGTAAATAAGAACAACTTGAAGTAGTTTAATAACTCATATGAGTACAACAGCAACATTTTGCCAGAAATTTGTACCACAGATACTCGGATTATTTATTCTAGAAAATGGACAATTGAGCCTGAACTTGGAAATGGTTTGTCCAAAGTCAAACTTATTCTCACTATACCTGTTAACTTAAATGTAGTTTCCAATCTTTGTAGGAAAATGAAAACTGGCAGTGTTGATAACAGGATACCAAAAATGTGCCTGGCTGCTGCTGTTATAACCTACTAATTTCCCTTTGGTGGCTCACCAATTGCAGGCTAGCTTGAGGAAAGGGTATTAATGCACCTTCCCTCAGGCACCTGGCTGCACAGACCTTGATTTATAAATAGCGGCCCTGGAAATAAACTCAGTCCTTCTCATTTAGACCATGTCCACTGTGTGGTTCAAAATCCACCCACAAGTTTGTTCAGGTGCTCGGCATGCTGGTAATTGACTGGGAAAATGTCTGAATCAATATATCTTCCCACAAGTTCATTTCTCCATCCTGTCCAATAGGGTTCCCCTTGAACTGTGGATTCGCCAAATACATTAATCTCCAGAGAGAAGAGAGCTGCCTCTCACAGATATATCATTTCCAACAGTGAGGAATCCATTAAGAACAGGTGCAACTGCAGACAACCTGCTGTGTTCGACTTTCATTGTGAGTAATAGGTCATGAACTATAAAATCATCAAGACACAAATGTGTGATTATTGTTTCATAATATATATAACTTATTTAAATTAGTCTGATTCTTTATTTTCAAAAGGAACATCAACACTAAGGAGGGTAAGGGTAAGACTACCCTGCAATATATCAACCCCAAAATCAAGCCCACAATGAAGAATTAAGACCAGCTATAGTCGGTTTTTATTCATTATTGTACGTAATTCCACTCTAGTTCTTCACCCACAGGAATCTTATTTCGCACTTATGCGAGGCTATAGCTCCTCTGTTCTTCCAACCAGTTGAACAAAAAAACCCAAAAAACTTACGGTTCATCCTTGAGTACATTTTACTTGCAATCAACAGGGTGAATCAAGCCCTCAGAATCATAATAATTACATAGTATGATGAAGTTCCCAGTGGCTGAAACCTTCTCATTCTAGAAAGAGGTGCTTAACAGAATAGCTTTGCACTTGTACGACACTGCGCAAGTGTCTGGTGCTGTTAGCTGCTAGACTGGAGAAAAGGCTGCACATGAAGGATGGATGGAGTGGATCCAGCAAAGAAGTCAGAGTGTATATACAGACATTCTGTGATTACTTGTTAATCTGAATGAAGCCACACAGTAGAGTAGAGTAGAGTAATACTCTTAACCAATACCCAAGGAACATTTGGAACAAGTGACTGAGAACTTCAACTCGGAGATACTTTAATACTGAAATGATACATGATTTCTAAAGCATCAGACTTATTTTTGGGATGAGTTCTGGCCATTGTAAAGAATACAGGCCTAAGGCACTTTGGCACAGAGTTTACGAATGCTTATGAATTGAAACCATTGCCTGGCTTCAAACATTTATATTATGGTGGACCCCAAAGCATGTCCAGGACATTAGCAGTTTGTTTTTGACTTAAGTACTACACATGATAAAAACTTACAACCTTGACCTGACCTGCTGTTTCAAGGTCTTAGAACTACTCTTTAGTAGAAGGTGAAACACATTGACAAAACAAATAGAATAATAATGATGAAAGGTATACGAAGCATTTCACCACTTGAGAGACTTGAGAGATTTTTGAGAAAATCTCACAATGGTTAGCTTTTTTCAGTTTGACATTTACCCTGTTTATATCAAATATGTGTCCATTTTCTTCCCCTATAGTGCTTCAAAAGTACTGAACAGAAAATTAAAATCATCAGCTGTTTATTCCAATCAAAAAGGTTAAAAAGGAAAAAATACAACTTGATCAGAGCTTTGTAAAAACAGGTTTATGATAACCAATCAAAAATCATAACACACAGCCAAAGACATTAAGAAAAAAAAAAATGAACGACTAGGGTGTGTCCTGCAAGCTCAAGCCTCCATCAAGCCTTCCACCATGTAAACAGTGTTGAAAAGAAGCTGCTGCATGATTGGCTCTCCTTTCTCCTGACATTAGATTTTTGTATCCCCGGATTTGCAATTTAGAATAAATTATCTTAAAAAAAATTAAAATATGGAGGTGTGACTTGTGGTGAACTTAGCATAACAAGATTTTCAAGCAAATTGGGACACACCCAGATATGGAGTCAACTCTTTGGCACATAACATAAATCACAACACATGGCATGTAAAAGACAAAACAAAACTGTAAACCAAACAAAGGTCATTACAAAAATGCATTTGTATACATGGACAGCATTAACATATAAAAAATTAAACAGTAATCCTAAAAAAATGATTTGGTAAATGTAATTGTCTCAGTCTGCAAGGCCTCCGTGCAAAACCGCGTTGTCATGGTTATTGTTAGCACGCTGGGAACAGGTGGGGAAAGAGGGTGAGGGTCAGAATAAAGGACAGGGAGAGAGTTGGGGTAAGGTTTCATTTAAAATCTGAACTAGTGCGAGTCCTGTTTGTTCCTCCGTCTCTCTGGTTTCAACTTTGTGTTCGTCCTCCTCTGGTATGTGTGACAGCAATGCAGTTCAGCAGGCAAAGTCTCTTTAGTGCAAATAGGCTGTCAGCCACTGCCTCCTCAGGTGGAAGGACAAGAAGGTGGTCATTTTCGTGGCGGCTGTGAGGCTGTATTTTGTTTGGCACCAGGGACCGGTCTAGAAAGAGGGGGACAAAGAAGAGATTCTTGCGTCAGGCATACTGACCTGCTGATGTTTTCTTTAAGTAAGGCTGGAAATGTCATTTACTTTTCTTATTGTCTATTTTCAGAGCCAAAACGTTTGGTGTATTGTGTGTGTTTAACAATGATAGATCTCACTTATCTGTGCCACAGATGGTTCTACAAAATGCTTCTTAATAGGTTTCTCATTCAAACAATGTTAATCTGTACATGCAGAGCTTTTCTTTATTGTACAAACACATTTATGAGCATTAGGGTGGAAATTAAGGGTGCCTTTGACACATGGATGACAAAAGGAACAAACCATCTGCATTCTGATTGGTGAATAAACCACCTGTGGACCACTTATTGCTTACTGTGGTGGTCTAAGTGTTAAAGTCAGGTACACTGTTCACTTAATGATCAGTGTTTGTCTCAGCCTACATATTCTGCCTTGCTGCCACCAAATTGGATAAATCCACCGCTGAAAATGCTCCCAAATAAATGAACACTTTCCTTGAGCTTGACTAAATTTCATACCACAGTGAGTAGCTCTTTCATGCGATTACTGAGACATTTTGTTTTTTTACGAAACTATTTTCTAGCTAGGAAAAGATGGAAAAACAGACTAAATGTTAGGACAGCAAAAAATGTTAATAATTTGGCTGCCATCAAAATATCACTGCGTTTAAATGTCAGTCCCTCTAACTTGCACCTTGAGTTGACTCGATTTATGACATATCCAGCCTCTCCTACCTCCTGCATGATCTCCATTCTAAGTAAAAATGCATCACTGACCACTTAAAGTAGCTGATAACCAGAACTGACAACCAGCTTGGAAAACCAATAGAGGGTATTAGGTGTACAGCTACTTCAGCTTTATTTATTGCAAGCTGATGGTGCCTGCAGCATATGTGAGGAAGAATCACATGAAGTGAAATAGTACACTCAGTAGCATTTGGAAATGCATGTGGTACAAACTCTGAAAATCGTGATGAACTTTTTGAATTTTGAGTAGAAGACACCCTGACAGATTAAGCAAGTATATGTTGGTACAAAAGCGATCTTCTGCTGGAAAAAAACACTATCCTAACCATTCATACGGAAGCTACTTTGACACTTATCACACTTTGACACTACCTAAATAATACCATATATTGTATAGTCATATCCCCATCATATGGCAATGACACTTAAATCAGTTTAAGTTCAGTTTATTCATATAGTGCCAAATCACAACAAATGTCATGTCAAGGCACTTCAATGATATAGTAAAATTCAAGCCAATTACAGTCCAATTCATTGTAATCAAATCCAATCAAATCAAATCCAATTAATTAAATTCAAAATTAGTCCTAATCATACATACAAAGCCTACATACTCACCTACAGTAGCAGCCACCCTCAAAGAGCACCACAAAATGTCTTAAAGGTGTGGTGTCTCTAAAGTCCCCAAATATCAACCTGATCTGATGACATCTGTTGGAAGCAGGCCAATCCACAAAGTATCCACCCCACAACCTACAGTGCCCAAAGGATCTATTGCAAACCATACCACTTATTCCAGGTGGTCAAGAGTGATCATAATCTTATGGGTGATCGTGTATATAGCAACTGATAAAACCCAGTACCTGTGACTCAAAATCCATACTTTGCTTAATGTTCTTGCAAGTTTGATAATTGGTTTACTTTAATGAGTAAGCCAAAATAAAAGTTTAATAACCAATTCAATACTAAGCGTGTCAATTTGTAGACAATACACCTGCCAAGCACAAAGCTGCTCATGAGCTTCTTTAGATTTCTAACTTTTCACATACTGTACCAACTCATTCCAAAATATCATTTACAATATGCATAAATGTGAATGGGTTTAGTCCCTCAGTCAGATATGCAGTACAGAGTTCATCGATTCAGTTCCTGGACTTTCCATTTTCTGTCGTGGGTTCTGTCTCCATCTTCTTCTCCATCACATTTGACCATTTTTAACAAACTTTTTAGCCAAATCATATAACATTTAACCATTAAGTAACTATGGTAACAGGCAGAAGATTATTGAAAATAAGGCCATTCTCATGCATGTATGAATTTTTTTCCATTTCAATCAAAGGGCATAATGTGAATAATGTTTCTTGGTGTGCTGAGTCTAAAATAATGCAGCAAAGTCCTTTTAAGAGGCTGATATATAAAGTCTAATAGATGCTCCCTCCTCATCAAGGATGTGGAAGTGTAAAACTTAACTAGTATCAGAGCTGCCGGTGAGAACTAGTTGCAGACATTCTGATCCATCTGTTCAATCACAGAAGCAGAGGAACCATAAAAGGTTTTTACAACCTCTGCAGATGAAGTACATTAAACAAAATGCTTGGGTCTGCATCAGAGGACAGTAAATACTAACCATCAGACAGCGGCTTGCTCTTATACAAGGAAAAAATTATCTTTTAAAAAAAAAATTTAAATGAAGTATTTATTATCTGTGCTTTAAACAAAAAACAGCAGGAATTATAAAAACAGGAATACAGAGTGGCAGTATTTTCCACAGGTACAGCTGCTCCTTGCTTACATGTAGATCTTAAACAGGCCTTTCAAACAGTGCTGAACCATCAGCGTATGGAAGAAAAACCACAATGTTTTTTTTCTCAACTTTACTATTATGTGCATTTCATAATGTGAATGACTGGAACATTCTCAGTGAGTCAGAAAACATTGTTGTGAGTCCAACAACGAGTGCAGAGAGCTGTAAGGCATACTGCTTGATAGAATAGCAATGGACTTGAGTGGGTGGAGGAGATAATGGTGCTGGCTTACATTAATTGCAAGAAAGCAGTGTGGCAGCCTGTAAGTAAGGCAAGCCTACCACGTCCAACCAAATGAATAGAATCAATACAAAACAATATTTTTTAACAACTGATGAAAGTAAATTTTAGTAAATTCGTTTATTCTCTGAGACAGCAAAGTAAGTCTCCCACTACATTTACACACATCGTGCTAAACCATATATCCACCACACAATCTAAAGTTTTAAGCTATGTGGTTTTTTTGTTTTGTTTTTCTTTTGAATGGATGCAATAACAATTGATTTCAGTGTGTGTTTGTGTGCGTACCATCATGACAGATACGGTCATGGAGAAGTCTCCTTTTGTGGGAGCATCTAAAGAGGTAGTTTGAAGTACTTTTGCAGGTTTGCATATGTCCAACTGTTGGGTATGCCACAAATTTACAAACCTTGCATGATAATAACTGAATAATGCAAGATATAGTCTAACTTTACAGGTGTGCAGTAAGAATCAAAATGAAGATCAAGTTCGAAGATGGCTGTGGTCTGACCACATCAAGTACTCGTGTTATCATTTTAGTATGGACTGAATTCTCATGGGTCTTAACATCAGTATGTTGGGTCAGCACCATAACTACACTCACACACAAGTGTAGAGTCTGTTGAGTCAATGGGGCATTTACAAAAATGTCTTCTTCTGATGTAAAATGAAAAAAATATTCATATTAAAGAACCGTACCTGACTGCATCCAATTGAATTGCATCGTTCTATTTAAGAACTTATTGTTCCTGAATCTTATCTTAACGTATGTATCTAGATACGTATTGAATTATATAAAAAATTTTAGGACTTGTCAAAAGGATACTTCTAGACCCCAAGTACAGATGTCACAATATGCAGAATTCATGGCTTTAAATGACTACATTGCAAACCTGAATACGTAACAGCCAGCAGCAGAGGAGCGCCACAGGGCTAATTACAATATTCCAAGATTATTAAATGTGGCAAAAGTATAGCGTTCCATCTTAGTCATTTAAAGGTATGAATTGAATCATATTTATGGAAAATTCTCCAAATATGCAATATTTCAACAGAGACTGGTTTTCTGGGATTAAATTAATGTCTGAAGAAAGTAACAAAGCGTTTTAAGGGCTTTTAAGTAAGAAAAGATCAATTCAAAGCTTTGTCTAGGACTTAGAAGGAAGGAACAGAGATGGAACTTGTACTCCTGTATGATAAATTGCCTCAAAAAGCAATATTCTTTATAAAGGAAAGTGAACAACAAAAAAAAAACAAAAACAAATGTAATACTTTCAAATTGACATGAAAATTGTATGTCTGTTCTGTTTTAGTTAATTTGGAAGCTACATATGTATCAAGAAACACTAATGCATGTATGGGATATCAGCTCAGTTTTTGCCATGCTATAAGAATAACATGAATGCATCAACAGAAATCTCTTGAGATAACCATGCCTCTCGCTCCGCTGCAGACCATAATCTGGTACTGCTCACCGCCACATCCACTGTTCAGTGGCAACCTGTGGCACTATAAACTGTGAGGAGGTGGTCACATGAATCAGCAGGGGTGCTTTGAGGTCACACATGCCCTCTGTGAGCCACATGAAGATCATATCCATGTCTTGACTTAGTGCGAGTCAGACTTAATTAATTTCTAGTAATTATTTACCTGATGCGAGTCATTGCTTGTTAGGAGATATGCATGCTCATAAGAGTCAGGATTTGACATCAGGATTCAAACTTCGATCACCCACTTGAAAGTTGGCAATCTTACCTCTACACTATCCAGTCGAATACATATGTTAATATAATGTGAGACAGCCTATCTCACATTAAATCTCATTGGGTGAAAGGGACACAAACTAGACTGGAAATGTACAGTCAGTCAATCAGTCTACAGTTTTCCAACAAGTTGTGGCACATCTTCCATACATTTTTGGTGGAGAATGCGGTTTTCTTTGCAACCATCTGGTGGGGAAGTAGCGTCAGAGCCAGTGACTCACAGAAACTAAACAAACTGATAAAGAATGCTGGCTCTGTGCTGGGGACTACTCTGGAGCCATTGGACCTGATTTTAGAAAGAGCAATGTTGTCTAAGCTGCTAACATAAAAGCACAACACAGTGCACCTGTTATATCTACTTAATATACTGAACAAATAATAGAGTGTCTTCAGTCGGTGTGCTCCTGTACAAAACATCATTCCTTCCCACCGCAGTAACCTGAGGGACCTCTTTATGATAAAATGCATGATTTACCAACATCTTTATTTGTTTTTACTTTTCTTTTGGTTAATATGTTTTTTTCATTTACACAGAAAAAAAATTACACACAAAAAAATTTGATTTAAGGAAATGAAATAAAAACCTCTAACCCTAACCCTTATACTACATGATATGAGAAAACAAGGGCACCTTACTTACCTAATCAGCTAATGACTATTCAAGTATTCAAAGTGTTTCAGTGTGTCAGTGCTCACCTGAGTACTCTGAGAGGGGGGATAGCTGAGACTTTGCCCACAGGTTTGGGTCCAACTGCTGGGGGCATCATGACCAGCAGGCCCTCAGAGCGTTTGGAGCCGGGGGTTCGGCTTGGACTTGCTGTGGTGGAGGCTACCCTGGCTGGACTGAGGGGGAGAGGCCTCTGAGGAGGGAAGGGGGACGGTCTCGACTGCAGCTCAGACACCAACTGTGAGACAGTTAAGAGTGATATTTAGATTATTGAACAATCAAACCAAACAGGATGTCAGGACAGACAAACTTAGCAACCATTAAGCCACTTTCATAGGAACTTTGCAGACTGCTGTTAAATACACAAATAGAAAACAACAATCTTTTAAGACAAACAAACAAAAAAAAAGAGCAAAAAGAGGCTTAGTGACAACAACAGCCAAACCAAATACAATATTCCTGGCACATAGTCACAGCAGGCAGGAGAGTTCTGTTCCTTTACAATATGTGTACTGACAGTCATCACCCAAGGTGTCCCTTGCATTGCTTCAGCAACTTCCCAAGGGTTTCTGATTTAAAAAAGTAAAAAAAAACAAAAAAAAACCACTACCATACTGCTCTGAGATCAGACCATGAAGTACACTCAAAACAACAGATATCTGCCTAAAAAAATAGAACAAACAAAAAAGAAAACACATTATTAACTCAACTTGATCTAATAAAAATCTTTACACTTCTTAGAAGAACCCTAATTCAAAGAGACATATGGTTTTAGCAAAAGCTCTGTGTTATAGTTGGTGGAGAATGAGGTGATGGAGACCCAAATTCAGACACCAGAACTGGTTGAAGTAAACTTGATTTATTGCAAACTAAAACAAAAAGCACACCAGAATACATAAAATCGAAACTTAAGAAAATCAAAATGCAGACAACGCTGCAAACGACCAACTGACCAGAAGTAGCCTGAACCATGAAACAGAACAAGAGGTGGTACCGCGACAACAAGACAAGACAAAACATTAGAGTAACAAAAAAAACAAGAAGTCTAATCGAGACTCAACACAACACACATAACAGAAACCTGAGGGACAAGAAAAATCAGAACACAAAAAATCATGGATCCTGGCAATAATTTATACATTATTTAACTACATTATAAAGTTAAGCTTTCCCAAGGCAGCTTTTTTTGCTTTTTGTCATTTATTTTAGTGGAGATGATAATATATTAGTAGGATAAATCTTCATCGTTCTCAGTACCAAGTGAGTCTCTTTGTGAGTCTGCCCAGATGTTCACTTTTCTCAGGTACATTGTGGCTCTTAGCGTTATGTAAAATGACCTTCAGTCGCAGTTTTTTACTAAACAGAATTAGCCAACAGGGTCAACCTAAAGGGCCTTACCAGTGGAGATCGTGTTGGGTTAAGGGGCAGTGGTTTCTTAGGTGGGCTGAGTCTCTGTGGAGTTGGAGGGGACTTGGGTGGGGCTGCTGGGGGCTTTCCAGTTGGTAAAGGTGGCCGTACCACCTTGAAATCCCGGGGACGACCTTGGAGAGATGGGACAGGCCTAAGAGGTCGCACAATGTTTACTGGCTGAGTGCCATTTGGTATGGAGCCTGGTCTGAGAGGCAGGACCTCTTTGTTGGTGTGAGGAATCTGGGAGCAGAGAAGAGACATACATTAACAATCCGAATTAAAAGAAAATCAGTATAAAATAAGAGTTTCCAACAAATTTTTGTCGAATTGCTGCAGCTTTCTCATGACAACACGTTGTATTGCTGTTAAAAGTCAAACCTGTAACTTTTGACTATTCTAAAACGTTTTCTCCACCATGTATCTAAAGTCTTGTGGTACATCGATATTATAGATATACAACCGTGTACAACTTATTCAGAAAATATAATGTCTTACAATTCTCTGAAAAATGGGAATGGAGTACATTTGGATTTACAATCCATTTCTTTTCCCCTTTTTAATCAGCATTTTTCTCCTTACATTCACCTTACATTACTCCCTCCTTGCCAGTGACCTCTCCAAAAGACAGAAAAATAATCAAAGAAATGCCATAGATACAAGGGAATAAAGGCATGATGAAATGATGCTTAAGGCTTAGTGAAGCGGTGCTGATGACAGTTGTGGGTGTGGGAGAATGCAGACTCTAAGTGGTCACATAATGTAACAAGTTGCTGTAAAATGAATTTATTTAATATGAAGGTCAGCCTCATGAACAGTTATCATTCATTACGCAACAGCAAGTCACTTTCCTGCTCCCTTCCTTCCTATTTGCCATTCTCTATTTTTCTCAACATACACACGTTCCACTCACCCCCTTGTGGCCACTAGCTTTGTTGATTGGTCCGACCACCTTCAGGTGAAAGGCAGGATTCAGATGGCCATTTTTCCCTTTATCTGCTGATGCCTTCGTCCTAAACAGATAAATGAGGACAGACAGAAAAATAAACCAGGGCTTGATGACTGCATGCTGTCATGCTTCATGACTCTTCTCAATTTGACATAGCCCCAGGTGGACAAAGAGACAGAAAGGAGTGAACACAAAATTTCTCTTCTGGAATGATATATCTTAAAGATTTAATTGTAAGATATTTTCCTAACAGAGCACTTCGCTCCCAAACTGCAGGTTTACTTGTTGTTCCCAGAGTTTCTAAAAGTAGAATGGGAGGTAGAGCCTTCAGTTATCAGGCCCCTCTCTTGTGGAATAAGCTGCCAGTAAATGTCCGGGAAGCAGACACCCTTTCCACTTTTAAGATTAGGCTTAAAACTTTCCTTTTTGATAAAGCTTATAGTTAGGGATGGCTCAGGTAATCCTGAAACATCCCATAGTTAAGCTGCTATAGGCTTAGACTGCTGGGGGACCTCATCTGTCACACCTTTCCTCACTTTGCTCTCTTTTTCCCCCTGTTTAATTTCAAAATTGATTTTATGTACATGTGACATTATTGTGGTTATTAACCTATGTTTCCCTGTTCCAACAGATATCCTTTGAATGGCGTTATGGTGTTTTTCCCCCCTCTTTTCCCTCTTTTCTGTCTTCTCAAACCCCAGCTGGTCGAGGCGGATGGCCACCCTTCCTGAGTCTGGTTCTGCCAGAGGTTTCTTCCTGTTAAAAGGGAGTCGTTCCTTTCCACAGTTGCCACAGGCACGCTCAGGACGGGAGATTGGACTGAAGACACATTTCGGTGCAATCTGTTGGTTTCCTTAGCTAGGATATTAATTTTTTGAATTAGCTCTATATGAATTAATTGGATTATGATTACAATGAATTGAATTCCAATTGGCTTGAATTGGACTATATTACTTAAGTGCCTTGAGATGACAATTGTTGTAATCTGGCGCTATATAAATAAAATTTAATTGAATTGAATTGAATTGAATATGGGAGAATAAAATAGGAGGTAGGACATAGTTGTTTCAGCCCAGTGTCTGGGGAGCTAATTTCAGATCAGGGTGTCAAGTTCAACTGAATGGTCTTGTAAAAAGTGAGGTTAAACTTGCTTCACAGATGTACCAGACACTGGCATGTCAATGTGATGTAATATCACATGGAGTAATAACTGCAAAACGTGAGCGAGAATGTGATTCCTTGACCTTCTAATTGAAAAAAAGACCATCAAATTTCATCATTATGACATGAGATGCAGTGTTTTTGCAACACTACCATGTCAATGCAATGAGTAAAAGCGGGGCAGACAGCTCAGCCTTTTAGGGAATTCACTTTTTTTTCTTTTCTTTTGAGGATGAGACGATCAATGTCAATCTCAGGTGTTCAGTTGAGAGCCAAAGAAGGTAAGTGACCGCATGAGAATTAAAGGAAATGTATGTTTACAATTTCATGGAGCTGTGTGAATCGGAACTGAAGCCCCTAACTATATGAGGATATATCTTGTTCTTGTTCCAAAGGTTTGTATTGTGAATTATCATATTTCTGACACACTGATTGCTTTATTTATTATTAAATTTGTATCAGTGGACCACAAGTTTTATTCAGCCAGGACTATATCATAACTGATCTAATCTAATTCAAGTTAAGCACCAACTTCCCTTAAACTATGTGTAAATTGTTCTGACATTGAGATATCATAAATATAAGTTCTGTTGCTTTTGTGTTTTTATATACTATACAAGATCAAACAGTTATAAGTGTCATAAGTGAGGTTGAGGACCCAAATGCTAAATATATGACAACAGGTGATGTTTTTTAAAATTCTCAACATGGTGTTGTTTCTGATGTTCCAAATTAATAAATACACGCACACTTATGAATGAGATCATTCTCATCAGAACAGTATCTCTGAATACAACTGTGGTTTACATAGTTATATATATGCCATGTTATTGGTCCAGTGGCCCAGGTGTATGATAATGCATGAAAATAAAACTCACTGAATAAATTCACCATCACACACTTTGGATGGGTTCATAGCTATGATTGAGAGGGATTACCTTTGCTATACATATGCTTATTTTTCAAATTTATTTATTTACACATGTATTCCTTTTTTAAGGAATATGTTGCTGCCTTCTTGCATTCATTACGAGTAATACTACACCCTCAAAAAACGTATTCTCATATATTGATTAATTTTGGTAATATAAATTACTTTGATAATCATTCAACTCATGAGGAAAGTCTCTGTCTTGTTAGAGTCTAAATGCTCCACTGTGTTCTCCAGCTTGTCTCTAACCATCAGGTTTTGTATAGTTGACTTTTTTAATGAGCACGGCTGCTGGAAACAAGTAAGCAGTAAAAGAGAACTAATGTTTATGTTTGTTTCTATTTATCAGACGCTTTTATCCAAAGCGACTTACAAATGAAGATATAACAAGCTATATAAAAGAAGCTAACAATAAACTGCATAAAAGGAACCCAGGAGTCCGACTCTGTCAGAGGTGACAGAGCAGAGATAGGGTGCAGGCATAGAAAGAAGTACAGAAAGATAAAGTGCAGAGATAGAGGGGGTAGGGAAGTACAGGGTAAGTGCTAGGATAGGAGATGCTCTCTGAAGAGCTGGGTTTTCAGGAGCTTCTTGAAGATAGACAGGGACGCCCCTGTTCTGGTAGCGCTCGGTAGGTCATTCCACCATCGTGGGACGACACATGAACAGAGTTTGGATTGTCTTAGGCGTGGTGTAGGAGCTGCTAGACGACAATCCTGGGACCAACGGAGGGACCCAGTTGGGACAGAAGCCTTTGCAAGAGCATCCAAGTAGATGGAGCCGTTCCATTAAGCTCTTTGTAGCTAACATCAGGGACTTGAATTTGATGCGGGCGGCTAAGGGCAGCCAGAGGAGCTCAATGAACAGAGGGGGGACGTGTTCTTTTAGGCTGATCGAAGCCATAAAGCCGTTCTGGACCATCTGCAGAGGTTTCACAGCACAGGCTGGGAGACCAGTTAGGAGAGCGTTGCAGTAGTCAAGGCGGGAGATGACCATGGCCTGCACCAGAAGCTGGGTGGCATGTTGGGTCAGGTATGGTCTGATCTTTCTTATATATCTTTCTTATACTAAAGGAATAAAGTTGTGGGATACAAAACCAACATCCAGCCATCCTCTATACCGTCAGTCGGGTAGCGGGTGGGCTGGAGCCTATCCCAGCAGTCATTGGGCGAAAGGCGGGGTACACCCTGGACAGGTCGCCAGTCCATCACAGGGCCACACATAGAGACAAACGGGACAAACAACCATGCACACTCACGCTCACTCCTACGGACATTTTGGAGTCACCAATTAACCTGACATGCATGTTTTTGCCCAGGCAGGGATCGAACCTGGAACCCTCTTGCTGTGAGGTGACGGTGCTAACCACCACACCACCGTGCAGCCTCAAAACCAACATAATTAGCTTTTTCACATAACGAGTTATCATGTGATTAATATGTTTATATAAAAATACATAGTCATAAGCTACTTTTAAGTTGAAATTTATGTTGATCCTTTATACTGTGTCAACAAATAAAATATCTGACAACAGCATCCAAAAATGGATGTACTGCATAGCTGTTGTACTGAATTGGATTAGAGTTTTCATAGGTACTTTATAAATGAATAACTTAGTGATAACTCAGTGTATGTATGTACTGCAGACTCTTAGCCAAATAGAGGTCTATATATAAATATACTTAGACAGGCCAAAATGAGCATGAGCCACTTGCTGTCCTCTGTTGAACTGTATATAAACCCAGACTATTGGCCATGGAGCAAAACTGGGTTTCACTGCTGCTGGTCATGTTAAGTGTTTTTTTTATCATTTTAGTGGTGTGATTTTTCATATCGATAGCAATTCAATCACTTATGACCTCCCCTGAGTTACTGTAATATCCTGCTGAGGCCCAACATCATCAGCACTTAGCTTCTCTTTCTGTCTTAATTTGGAAGGTCAGGGTCTTTAAAAAGGTGCTGTGATGCTGGATCCTCTCCAGACAGATTTGTGTTCGGCAAATCACTGTTGAAATCCTGAATATTTTCAGAGGTACTTATTCAGCCAGTATTATGACGAGGTTGACTGTATGTGAGGGATGTGGCAATGCTCATAAAAGAAGCTCAAGGCTTTATGGCTACATGGATTGTGTGTGATTCTGATGGAGGTTAGCTGCAGCATAAAATGTTGCCATTTAAGCTGATGGACACAGAAAGTTCTGGTGTATGTACTGATCTGCTGTGAATGGTCGAAGACACAACAACACGTGCTTCCGCTTTCCTTCCTCCTCTACATTTCCTCTCCAATATATTGCTTCCTGAATAGAAGATGAAATGGATATAAAACTGAAAAGAGCACAACCTTCTTGTTCCATTCATCTATTTTCTATATTTGGTTTGTCTATGTGTTGGTCCTATGATGGAGTTGCCTGCCTCTCGCTTGATGGCAGCCCTAGAACTTAAATTGAATTAAATCGGTCTAGAAAATGAATGGATGAAATATTGCTGGCATCTGTGTAGGAGTATAGGACAGTTAGAAGTGTGTTAGCAGACAGACAGACAAACAGGAAGGGAACAGTACTTGTTACTCTTGTTCTTTTCTCTCTGCGAAAGCCATTTGTGCAAGTAGGAGGTTTTGACTCTGTAACAGTAGAAGAGCAATAACACTGCAGGTAGGACCACTAGGAAGGCAAACAGCAGCCCCGCCACCAGACCCACTTGACCTGTGGACACACACAAAAATACTGAATGTTTAAATGTCCTCTAGTACTCCTGCCATTAGACACATCATACATATATGAAAACGTAACTGCTTCTTTCCAGTATCTGCTTTTTTTTTTACTTGGATCATTTAAAATCTCATTTAGCCCATTCCTCCTTCTGCCTCCTTTAAAGGCTAAGGTTGGAGTAAGCATAGAGTGTCAGTTAATGTGAGTCAATGACTACATTCAGACTGCTGGCAAAAGTGCCCCAAATCTGACCTATATCTGATTCTTTTATTACAGTAAGAACAGCACAAACCACATTTATTCAAATCCGAACCCAGGCCACTTTCACATGTGGTCCTTTATTAGATACATATCTGATGTTTTTTAGAGCGACCCAAGTCTGAATGATCATGTCGCATTTCATTCTCATTCATTCTTTTATGTCACTGAAGTGAGACAGACATTATAATTCTGCGTCGGAGGAGGCGGGACGCAGCAAGATCAAATGTAAACAATGGACGAAACAAACACGGCGGACATCCTTAATGGAGCTAGTCGGTGGAAAGAAAGTCAGGTATTTGACTAAACCAAAATCCTCAGAATTTTGTCGGCTTTGATTGCACAATGAGACACACACGCTGACATTTGTAGCCTCTATATTTACTTCCATAAACATAACGTGCCGTGTGTGAGACGTCATGTCTCCTCCTGTGCATGCGAGTCACATCAGGGCCGCAGACTGTTCACACTGGAGTCTGACGGCAGTTGCAATTAAATTACAATGTGAACCACGGCAAAAAATTGGATCTCAACAAAAAAATCTGAACTGAGCATTAAAACCTGCATTGTGAACGTATCCTATGCGAGTCAATCTAATGTTATCCAAAGAGAGAGACATGTATGTACTTATTTGAATAAGGGCAACTGGACCTCTCCTTGGATCTTGAAGACATTTCCAAGAAAAAGACCTGTTGCCCTTTTTCAAGCTCTTATGATTATCATGACCTGGATGATTGAGAATCTTCATCGATATACTCACTGTCATACTGCACAGGTCCACTGTCCACGCTGCCGCCCAGCCCTGGTTTCTCACAGAAGGGTGGAGCCCAACCACGATTACAGTGACAGTTCCCGTTGCTGTTGCACACCTACAGTCATATACAAACAATGCATTCATTAATGTGATTCAGCCTCTGCATAATCTTGTGTGTGTTTGTGTTTAAAGGTGTACCACTCACATTAAAGGCACAAAAGTCTTGTTCACAACAGATTTAAAGGGTTTTTCTTCTCAGTAAGATATTCACCTTGTTTAAAAGGAACAAACTGCAGAACACTGACAATATACAAAGTGTCGTGCCCATGTTTAAAAGTTTTTTAATTATCTATGATAATTAACATACACACCAACTGTGTATGGTGACAACATCTCTTGATAAAAGGTTTCATCAGCTCTGCCAAGCTATCGCTGAGTGTATTTGGATCAGAAGTATGGCATTCTGCATATAATATAATTCTGCAGTAATGCTAAAAGTGTCAAAAATTATCACCAGCAGATCATCCAAGAAAGCATGGACACGAGCACATAGATATTACTGGTCAGGTTTTATCCCTGGCCTTCATCTTATACATGATGCAAAGATTTGAAACAACCCAAGAATCCTGGTTGTTCACTTTGCTGTTTACACGAGTATGCCAGGATCTAAATTATCTGTGTTGTGTTACAATTCACCAATATATCACTGCAGCTGTACGGGATTATGATGAAAATTTATCAAATATATTTTTGGTGTAACAACAAAATAATATGCTTTGCTTAAGATGCATTCTGTGGCCTTGGAAGTGACAAGAAATGTTGCATTAAGTAATGTAAAGAGGCAGGTATTATCTCTGCTAATATCACCATTCCAAAAACATTTCAAAATATAACAAAATACTAATATATTCATTTAATTAACCATTTCCTCTTTTTTTAGAGCCAGTGCTTGCAGTATATGAATATTTGCAGCAGCTGTTACTTTCTTTAGCTACAGAGGCAGCATCAAAAAGTGCATACATTCATAGAGTACTTGTTATCCTGTACATCAAGCACATATCGCCCTGCCTCTCGTCTAATGACAGCTGTGATAGACTCCAGCCCCCACGCAACCCTGAGTTAGATTAAGCAAGTATAGAACATGGATGGATTGAGCACATATCTACTGAAGTCTGTAAATCCACCAGCATTGATTTAAATGCTGACTTTTGGTTAAAACTTGGTGGCTTTGACATCTGAATGTTTAATGACTTTTGAATATTTAATGACTTTTCAGTGCCTTTAATTTGTCCTATGAAATACTACATGATATAATACTCGCTGTATGCTGACAACAAGATGCCTCTGAGATCTTAAAGAGAGCAGCAGAAGACAAAAATGTGAAGAAATTATTATCATTTAGCAAAACTGAGGACTTACAAATTTAATAGTTGCATACATGAACTGTTTGCCAAGATCAATGACACAGAGCGGTAGTGCCTCCTGCAGATATGTGGCTGATAACCTTTTTAATGAGCCACTTTTCAGTCGCCAAATATGCAGTTCTAACATAAATGTGTCAAAAAACACAATCACTTTGTTCAGGTGTGACTTTAAAAAGTCAGGTGTGACATTGGATAATATCAAGATATTTAACTAGCAGATTAAACAGTGAGACATAATTTCAGCATTTTCAATCTGTCATATTAAAATATAACAATAGAACTACAAAAAATGTGTGCTGGCAATACGCCTTCTTCTGATGTTAGTTATGAAAATAGTTGTGATTTTGAGTGATTAAGGAATAACAAAATTTAACTTTTTCATGAACAGACTGTACACTGGTAGAAATAGACTTCACATAGTCTTGTACTATACTATATACTCAAGTACTATTGAAATAAGGGTGCCAATTTTGAATAATTTATGCATGCAGGTGTAGGATGTTTTCTTATAGGTGTGTGATATTCTCTGCTAAATTTGAATGTTGAATCAATGTCTTCATCTTAGATTAGAATTCTACCAAAGTGTCACATCTATACTAAATTTACCCCAAATTTAGACAAGATGTTTATGAACCATTTAGATGTCTTTTCAACCAAAAAATGTATAATAGGAAACAACAATCCTTCATAACTCTTTTGCGAAGAAGTAGTGTTGCCAATTTAATGGGTAAGTTGGGGGGGCTGTAGCTCAGAAGGAAGAGCAGTTACCTACCAATTGCAAGGTCGGTGGTTTGACTCCCGGCTTCCCCAGGCCACTGAACCCCACATTTCCTACTGATGTGTCCATCGGTGTATGAATGTGTGTGAATGCATTGATTCACTGTGTAGCCTATATGGACAAAGATGTGCTGAATTGGTGAATGTGGCATGTAGTGTAAAGCTCTTTGAGTGGTTAGTCTTAGATATAAAAGTGCTATACAAGTACAGTCCATTTACCATTTTTGAATTAAAACACAGAATTCCAAAGTTTTTATTAACTTAGCTTAAAGTTGTTAAAAAGAAAAATACTTATTGACATTAAAACTTAATTATTAACTTATGGTAGAAATTCCCCCTGAAATGAAAGACAAAATAAGCAGGACTTGGTCGACATGACAACAGCTCAGTTGTTTGCTGATTCTTATCTCTCCCTTGTTTTAAATTCTGAGGCCTGGTGTGGTTTGTTTGCAAATATATCTCACATTGTTTTTGAAGGCTATATTCAGGCATTTCTGCATAATGCAAAGATAAGGACAGGGAACTGTGCATGATCCAATGTCATAACTGCAATGCAAAGACATCATCACGGATACAAGTATAATGTTCTCATCTGCTGTCAAGGTCTCAAATGTTTTATACTAGCTTAATGAAAACTTTTGCAAGATGCAAACCAACAGTGAGCTCAGAGGCAAGTGGTACTCATACTGCTTTTTACTGAAGCCTTTTTTTAATGGATATCCATTACACTCCAAAAGCCTGAGGATCAATATGAATCAAATGATATTACTAAATTAAGACTGCACACTAATACAATAGGAAACCTGAAGCAAAGAGGATGGCAGAACTGTCTATTTAGAATAATCCTGACTTAAAGCCATTTCCATTATCAGTCCACTTTTATACTGATAGTAGGGAACAAAAAGGGGACAAACTGTATAAAACAACAAAGTGCTGAGAGAACCGGATTAGAGAAGGACAGGATACATCATACTTATAATTTAAATCCTTGTAAAATAACAACGCTTGGCCAGTGGTAAACCCATTCCCAATACAGTAGATGAGGTAAGCAGAGACTCAAGTCTTTAAAGACTTCTGTGGTGTGAAATTTCAGCTGAGGATGGATTTGCCTCTAATGCTCAGGGTCACAGAGCAGTTCAAAACACAAACTAGGCCATGACAACTAAAGTTAGGCTCACATTGTTTGGGTGTAGGTTGCCTTAAGTAAAACCTAAGTTTTTGAAATTGTCACAAAAAACTTTGATACTGTTAAGAAAATTTGCTGATGGGTCACACTTGAAAACTTTTATTCACACATTGTATCATTGTAAGTGGTGACTCTGCTTTTCTGAACTAGCAACAAGAGCGATGCATGGAAAATAGGCAAAGTTTCAAGGCTCTTTGCCAAACAATATCAAATGTTTAAAATTGTGTTGTTATTCTTTGATGATTTTAAAGAATAGTTGAAGATACTGCACAAAGACATTTAAACAGCAAAGGAAAAACAGAATCAAGAAACTTTTCAATAGATTTCTAAAAGTAATTATTTCTGCTTTAGCTCTTTAAGTAAAAGAAGATATACATCATGAATTACAAAGCCTAGCTTAAAAAAATCACATAAAATAACATGGGATAAATTAAATCAAAGCCCCCCATGCTAAACCAAGTTGGTTAGCTTTAGCTGGTCAGCCGTTTGAAGGACTTGCTTTGATAGTTTTGTCTTATCACTTAGACACTGGAGAATTAAAGCTTCAAAGGCCTAAATATGGTCATTCTAAGCTATAAATCTTCTGAAATGTGGACAATCAGACTTCAGTCTATGTTTTGTAGTTTGAGTCAGAAGGAGGTCTTTAGATCTTGGCGTGACAACACATTACACTTCAACAGCAAAGGCAGCACAAGAGTCTAGATTGACGTGTTGAACATAGTCCATTTATCTTCTTTTGGTGGTTCAATCATAGGCACTTTATCTGGAAGCTCTGGTTCATTTTCGATGGATTTGAAGGTGGTTATTCAAATGATGAAAATGACTATACTTTTATGTGTGTCTCCTTTTTTAATATGTTTTTGTTTTGTTTATGTTTTTATGCATTCAGCAGACATTTTTTCCAAAGCATCTTACACTGGTAGGGTAAGGGGGTCTTACCTAAGGACCCCTACTGCAGGTAGTACCTTTCATGCAGGGTACTGCCACATAAAAGGTGGCAATCTTACCACTTACAACTATCCAGTCCCAAGTGTTCAGACATGTTTCAAAGACATATTTCTGAATCCAGCAATTTTCATGCACATCTGAGAAGTACGACAAGGCTCTCAGATTTTATTTCAAAGGGTCTGTTTGATAAGCATTCTTATTATCAATTAATTTGATCATCCCTAAGGCAACCAGAGTAATTACACAAACACTGTCTATGCAAACTTGCATATAAGCGTACAAGAAACTTTCCATAGAAGGATTTTTTTTGTTGTTTTAGTTTATTCTATCTCAGTCACTGCTCCCCTATCAAAATACATCACCAGTCTAATGGGCTAACTTGGAAATGTTTCCACCGCCAGATCAAAAGGTTTAAAACTCTGGTATACTGCAAAATAGTGACCCCACAACTAACACATAAACACACCAACAACAACATGGCAACATCTAAAGATTTCTACCACACCTTCCTCTCTGCTACACTCACATTTTCTACATGTCTGTCAGCTGATTTATTTTAAATTTTGTTATCCATCTATAGCAATAGCCTAACTATAATAATAATTCATACTGCAGCATTTCCATTTAATTCCTTCAGGGATTAATAAAGTATCATTGATTTGAAGTGATTCAAGAATAGGACTACTTGATACATTAGCCTTGGACAAGCATCTAAATGGCAAATAGACATACACATATGTTTATATGTTACCTGTAGATGAATATGAATTCAAAGCACTTTTACACAACATGTGGTCATGGGGACGTGGACCTTCAGAAAAGCAAACGACCACTCTTTCTCCTGAGCAACACCTGCCCCATAGCCAGATAACTATTGTGCCTTCATCATGGAAATGGATCCACCCTGAATGCCCGATTTCACTGAATTTGGGCTGTCAACTTAAATCGTTGAGGAACAATGACAACAAGTAGAATGGGATCAATTTTGTGAAAAGTGAAGCCGATCTGGCAACACAGAGGGGCAAGTCAATCATCTTGTACCACAATTGTGACAGTCTGCAGGTGCATGCTTTCCTTTATGACAAAATAGATTTATGTGGTGGTTTCAAGGCTATGCACTAATTCAGAAAACTGCTGTTTTTAAAAATAACTAGTCAGTGGATGTTCAGGGGATTCATTTTGTGCAGAGCTGGAGTGATAGTTCAGAATCATTGCTAAAACCCATCTCCTTTTTCACTTGGTTCTTTTGCAAACTTTTACTGGAGACAGATGGAATTAAACTATTTGCAAGTGACTCTTGCTTTTTCACTGATGTTCTCATGCTGTGCTGATATCCACCCAATTCCTCTGCACCACTGACATACACATAACATACCATGAACCATAAGTTGGATAATCTAACAATGCTGCTAGCATAGACTGCAGCTTGAAGGTGACCAGAATATTTGATATCTGGGGTGTGCATTTGTGATTTCATGCCTAAGCAGTTTGCTTCAGTTAAAATGAACTCTGCTCTGTTTGCCCTGCTAGTGAGGGTCATTTCAACTGCTGTGAGCTATGTTATTAAGGGTTCTTCAGTTTACGTGCCATCTGGGATGGAGAACACTATGCACCACCCACCCATCAAAAAGCAAATTTCTGCAATGGTGATCACTTAAACCTCATCTGTAAAATTTAATTTTGTTGTATTGCCTGTAGTGCTTCACCCCATTAAGGTGCAGGCCCGATAAAATAACAGTCTGAATAACTGAGGGGTGGTCAATGAAGGACCTTCTCATCACTACCCTAAAAACTGATATTGTTTTTATGAAACCTGACAGTCAACAGCTGATCTCACATTATACTAGTTCAGCTTAAACAATGTTTATCTCAGAGGGAAAATACTGAGGCAAACTCTCTAAATAGTCTGCTTATTATAAGACAGTTTGCATAAAAGCTTTTTTTTATTTTATTTAACACAGGTCTTGATCTGATTTCTCTAGTACTGAACACAATAGAAGTTCTACACTGATTAGCATTTAATACGTATATTTAAAATTTATATAGAGTCAAGTAAGTACACAGGGCACACAGTGCACTATATGTAAGTGTACTGTCATGAGTATCTGTAATTTATAGAAATTATATTTTTGTGGGCACATCACTTTGTAGTGATGATATAATTTGTCTGGAAACAAAATTTTGCACCATATAAGCATATTTTTTTTAAAATGTGTATCTGTGAGAAAGAAAATACTAGATTTAAATGATCTGCCTGCTAATACTTGAATAATCACAACTTCTAAACATGATACATTTCAGATAATATCTTGAGAAGCCAAATTCCATCATCTAAATTCCTTGAAAAATCAAGCCTCATCCTCTGTAAAGTAATGACTGTCTAAGACACAAACACTTCACTCTGAAGCTCAGTCACTGTCTCATAAACTATGGATGATTCCTTCTTATCTGCCTCAAGCCTGCGTGTACTGCTCCAATAAATAGTTCATCACTTCAGTTGCTGTTGTATTCTAACCATCTATTTTGCTGCCTTTAACAACAGACTTGGTGACAGCTCTGCAAAGTGCTACCTTTGCCCAAGGACACAGTGTGACAATAAGATTAGGGAGTTGTGCCCAGCAGCTAAGTGAATTAAGTCTGTTGCATGACACTGTGTCTCTGTGTGACTGTGTGTGTGTATACCCCATTGCTGTGACACCGTGCGATGCATGTTTCCAGCTCAGTAAAAGAGGAATTTTGGCATCTGCGGTCTCTGCACACCTGCAGAAAGATGAGCAAAAAGATCAGATACTGTGGTAAAGATGACAGTGCATGCTCATACACATATACAGACTTTGATCCACCTTCCGCTAGCGCCCTTGAGTTTTGCAGTAACGTCAGTACCTGAGGAGTTTCTGCAAAAAGCACCAGAATAGCTATTTAAACAGCTTCCAAAATCACTGCTTTTACAGATTGGCTTTCAAAATTTGTATTGATGTTTATTGAGCTGCTGTAACTATCATTTTAAAATTAGGTAGGAAAAAGTAAGATTAGTTTGTGGTGTAAAGGATCACTAGCATTAATCTGGAAACAGAGACTCTTTTAAAGTAGAAAAGGCTCCTTAATATTAAAAGGTCTGTAAGTTAACATCACAAAGTACAAAGAGTCAGTTCGAAATATTATTTGTAATCTTTGGATTTTGGTAGGGTATCAAGTAATTGATTATAGTCCTTTAAATAATAAAGTCCAATAAAAATTTCTATCACTAGTGTTCAAGTCAAATTTAAGTTGCAAGCCTAGTCTCAACAAACATGCCCTGAGTTTAATTCAAACGAATTGAGACACACTACTGCTGCTAGTCTAAAGAACATAAATGTACTGAAACACAAGTTAAGTTCCCAAGAGACATTGAAGGTGGAGGACACAATTAATCAGTAAACAGTTAAAGTGTAAAGCAAAAATCTTCATTTAACAATGCCAGAAGGGTAAGCCCATATGTGTGCTGTATTAAAATGCCAATATGCAACTTTGGTGAAATTGTGTAACAAGTCAGACTGACAAAGTTAAAGGGTTTTGTTGGCAGTTTTTCTAGCAAGCTGCTTGTCATAGTCCAACACATGCACCTCCTTCCACCATGAGTTGATTTCGTCTGAATATTAGCATCTGCATGAATACTGTAACCCCTGTTGTTGTTGCTACGCAATTTTTAGCAGGAGAATCAATTAACGATAGCTACATTTGTAACTGGGATTTACTGCTGTGAAAATACCTGTGCAGTATGATGACTCAAAATTCAACATGCTGCAAGGCAAACAATATTCCCTGCTGCCTTTTCATTATATATTACTTATATTACTTATTATACTTATATATCACAGCAATATTCAGTCCTTTGAGCTCAGCCTGTACAATAACTGAAATGGAATTTGAGTGGCTGTGATGCAGAGGGAAAGCAATAAAGTAAGTAGAATTTGCATGGGCATTTTTACACATTTTACCCAAGCATAGTTAATCTGACTTATATGAGTAATGTATCTTTGTACCCGTAGGCGTGTTTATGTGGAAATTCATATTCCATTTTATATCCTGAAACTGAAATAAGAGTGTCAGAAAAAGTGTTAATTAGAGAAACACCAAACATGGAGTAGACCTCCCGGGTACCAGTGACATTTGGGTTTGTATGAAGAGGGCTGATAGAAAGACCTGATTGTTTCTTAAGGAGTATATGAATAGCTAATAACAAACAGGGTCTAATAACAACTGACTGTCGTCTTTAGTTTAAGTGTTAATACTCTGTTAAACAGAGCCTGCAAGGAAAAAAGAAAGAATGCTTACTGTTATACTCATTGCACGATGACCATTGTGAGACTGTAACGCAGCAGTAAAACTGCAGGCTGTCAAACCAAATAAACAATCTGACAAACTCTCCACAGATATAAATCATGGGAAAAGTATCAATGATGATTATGGGTTTGTTGAGACGACATATTCTGAGAATATGTGGGTTTTACATTAACATCCTCAAAATTGGAATGAAATTAAGCTTAATGTGTGTTTTCTTAAGTCATCCATCAACCCTGACCTCCTCCCCATACAGACTTTGTGTCTTATAAATAAGGTCTCCTGACTTAAATGTGATATGATAAACTTATACTGAAGTTTGCCATCTTAACTGACAAAATGACCCACTCTGGATAATAAATGTGAAACCTGAGTATTTTGTACAATGCTTTTAAAGCCCTTTCTGGACTCTACCAACCTTTCCTTCTCCACACTTGGTGCCAGTCATGACAAGGCCGGGGTCAGGCAGGTCACCCTGGCCGTCCTGAGTGCTGTAAACATAGGTGCCACGGCACTTCTCCTCTCTGCCACCTGTCTTGATAGTTGTGTCAATGGAAACAGCATTGGTGCCTTTGGGCTTCTTGGCAGCACTGTGACACTGGATCTTACCACACTTAGCATCACTGGGTAGAAAGGAAAAAAAACAAAAAAAACACGATTTCTCTCTCTTACAACACTAGTTACATGAACCAGTGTTGTGTCTACGCATAACAGACAACATAGAAAATATCCTGTTTTAAATGGTAACTTCAGGGACTTTGTTACTAGCAGCCTTTCACAAATCATTTGCTCCCATTTTTTTGGTTGCCTCTATGAAAAAGTAAAATAGTATTTTTGCAGCAACAAGGTGATTCCCAAAGAGCTATTAGAACTTAGCATATCTCAGCATGGTGTGCAGTGTGTCCTTAATTTGAGGAAACTGGATAAGTGGAGGACAAAAAAAGAAGTGTCAGGCCTAAAAAAACTATCTACAGCAGATGAACAGGATCTGAAAGTGATGTCCTTAACCCTGTAAGATCCAGTATTGCAACTCAACAACATCCCTTTTAGCGCCTCTAAAAACAAGTCTGTGGAGCCTATTGCTTATCCTTATGATGCTGATGGAAAGTAAATGTGCATACACACACGTGGACAAAATTGTTGGTACCCCCCAGTTAAAGAAAGAAAAACCCACAATTCTCACTGAAAGCACTTGAAACCTACAAAAGTAACAATAAATAAAAATTAATTGAAAATTAAATAATCAAAATCAGCCATTACTTTTAAAATGTTGATTAACATAATTATTTAAAAAAAAAAAACTAATGAAATAGGGCTGGACAAAAATGATGGTACCCATAACTTAATATTTTGTTGCACAATCTTTTGAGATAATCACTGCAATTAAACAATTTCTGTATTTGTCAATGAGCGTTCTGCAGCTGTCAGCAGGTATTTTGGCCCACTCCTCATGAGCAAACTGCTCCAGGTGTCTCAGGTTTGATGGGTGTCTTCTCCAAATGGCATGTTTCAGCTCCTTCCACAGATGTTCAATGGGATTCAGATCTGGGCTCATGGAAGGCCACTTTAGAATAGTCCAACGCTTTTCTCTCAGCCATTCTTGGGTGTTTTTGGCTGTGTGTTTTGGATCGTTGTCCTGTTGGAAGACCCATGACCTGCGACTGAGACCAAGCTTTCTGACACTAGGCAGCACATTTCTCTCCAGAATGCCTTGATAGTCGTCAGATTTCATTTTACCTTGCACACATTCAAGACACCCTGTGCCAGATGCAGCAAAGCAGCCCCAAAACATTGCTGAGCCTCCTCCATGTTTCACCGTAGGGACAGTGTTCTTTTCTTCATATGCTTGGTTTTTGAGTCTATGAACATAGAGTGGATGTGCCTTACCAAAAAGCTCCAGTTTGGTCTCATCTGTCCAAAGGACATTCTCCCAGAAGCTTTGTGGCTTGTCAACATGCATTTTTGCAAATTCCAGTCTCGCTTTTTTAGGATTTTTTTTCAGCAGTGGTGTCCTCCTTGGTCGTCTCCCATGAAGTCCACTTTGGCTCAAACAACGACAAATGGGGCGATCTGACACGGATGTACCTTGGCCTTGGAGTTCACCTTTAATTTCTTTGGAGGTTGTCCTGGGCTCTTTGGATACAATTCCAACGATCTGTCTCTTCAATCTGTCATCAATTTTCCTCTTGCGGCCACGTCCAGGGAGGTTGGCTACTGTCCCGTGGGTCTTGAACTTCTGAATAATATGAACCACTGTTGTCACAGGAACTTCAAGCTGTTTAGAGATGGTCTTATAGCCTGCACCTTTAAGATGTTTGTCTATCATTTTTTTTCGGATGTCCTGGGACAATTCTCTCCTCCGCTTTCTGTTGTCCATGTTCAGTGTGGTACACACCTTTTCACCAAACAGCAGAGTGACTACTTGTCTACCTTTAAATAGGCAGACTGACTGATTATGAGTTTGGAAACACCTGTGATGTCAATTAAAGGACACACCTGAGTTAATCATGTCAATCTGGTCAAATAGTTTTCAATCTTTTATAGAGGTACCATCATTTTTGTCCAGCCCTATTTCATTAGTTTGTTTTTTTAAATAATTATGTTAATCAACATTTCAAAAGTAATGGCTGATTTTGATTATTTAATTTTCAATTAATTTTTATTTATTGTTACTTTTGTAGGTTTCAAGTGCTTTCAGTGAGAATTGTGGGTTTTTCCTTCTTTAACTGAGGGGTACCAACAATTTTGTCCACGTGTGTAGGTGAGGACTACAGACTTCCAGCAACCTTTGCACAAATCTCATCTCCTTGTTTTAATCAACTGCATAAATCAAACTATCTGTTAACTACAGATACTAGTGCTGATCCTTTGCTTTTGTTTGCCCAAACAGCTGCTTGTTGCATTAGGAAGAAACTATGATTTGTCTCTATTACTCTATTCAAACAAAGAAAACAACCATCTTATACCAAAATGGTTCGGTGTAAAGTCCACAGTATAGCTTTAGCTCAAACTGTTCTAAGTTTATGCGTTTAGAATTGTTATAAAAGGTGAAAATTTGCTCCTCTCGCTCGTCACTTTTCAGGGCAGCTGAGTCTCTGACCACTGTTTAATGCAGGCAGCACACTGACTACTACATATTTTACACACCTCCACTGCAAATAAATGACTAAATAAATAGATAATACCAAGACAATAACAAGATGAAAAGAAACCACGATGGGGAAAACAAAAAATGAGACAGGTTGCATAAAGCATGTGTAACCAGTGTATAAAAAGTCAATTAACATCATGTCCAACACAAACACTGCAGAACTACCAGGCTTGGTGTGGGAAAGCAGATGTGAAAACAGACTGAGGACTGAGTAATGCACCTCTCCTTCTGTGACAAATACACTTATCAAATAGACTGGTTCCCAGGCTGTTAATGGACTAAATTAAAGAGTGCTGAATTAATTTCTGGTAGACTACTCATATGTAGGCCAATAGAACTTTTTATCCTGTCAAATCCTATGGCTCGTGTATTTTCAGGGTTATCCAGAATAAAGTTGGCTGAGGTAATTTCAGCTCCTTAGTAGTTTGTTCATCCACAGAAAACAGTAGATTCTCAGACCCAAAACTCACAGATATTAGTCATGGTGCACTTATGCATAAATTGACATTCTGTTCGGCGCATGGTAGAGAAATAAAAGGATACCTTCGATCAAACTCATTTTGACAGGTGACCTCTGACCTCATATCGATCGATCAAGCTATTTTGACGTGTGACCTTTGTTTGACATAGATTAGCCATCTGTTGATGAGGTCTTTGACATCTAAGGAAGGGGGAGTTTAGGGCTAGGGTTAAGAATGATTACAGCTAAAGTCAGGAGGTTGTGAGAAATATATTAGTTGAATGTTTAAATAAGAGAAAGGGTTAGGGTTAATAGAAAAGTTGTAGAAGCGGTCAGCATTTTAACAGCTTCAAAGACCGGTCCCTGTAAGGTAAAGATGGGAAAATAATTAGATGTGTGGGGTGGGGTATTGTTCGACCCCAGGCTTGAGGGCCAATGGGTGGACAGGGGAGGGGTTTCGAGTAAAGGATAAAAACCCTGAGACAGTCAGTGTGTAGAGAATGACTTTGGGGTGAAAGATAGCTGATTCAAGATGCCAAGGACAAGAAGCAGAGTGAGTGTAGAGGAGAAATCTACGCAGGCACCGGAGAGGACGTGTGCTCTGCGGTCTCTCATTTGTGAGACTCCGGTAATGATATTTGAAGATCAGCCCATGATACCAAATGCTCCCAAGAAAAGGATGGTGTTTCTGTGCAGAACGCAGCAACCGCCGCCCGTGTCTCTACGGGAAGAATGGTCACTGGAGCCTTATGGACTGCGGGGAAGATGGGGCTATGTGTTCATGTATGAAACAGCTGACCTCTGTCTGTATCAGCTTGACGAGGGTGGTGAGAAGCCGGGACCTCTGACCACTGTGGGTATGCTAACTTCCAACGACTGGGGAGTGTTGAAACTAGCGATACCGCGTCATATAGAAGGAGGCAAGGGCTCGGCTGAGGAGGTGTTAACAGTGAAAGAAGAACCCGAAGAAATCCCAGCAACGTCTGCAGCCAAACGGCCGAGACTGGAGAGTCTGAGACTGAAGAATCCTCTGGATGATGCTGAGCTGGCCAAAACAAGGATGGTTTTCACTGCTGTGTGGCAATCGAAAACAGGCGTTACAGGCCGATGGTTCTTCCGTGCAAGCCACCGGAAAACTAATGAGAATGAAGAGGGGGATCTTTTTGTTCTTGAGTGCTATAACTCTGACTGTGGTGTGTTTAGGACGCTGTTAGCAATACCTCATGCAGCCTGGGTGGAGAAGATGAATGATCTAGCGGATCGAGTTTCCACGCTGTTCCGCAGTTGCCAGAACTGGGGTGAGTTTCTAGCAGTCAAGAAAACCCTGGCTGTGTAGACCTCCCTCCGCTGAGAACCCTCCTCCTCAACCTCAATAACCACACCCCCTTCAGGTTTATAAGGACACACTCCAGCACAGGTCATACACCGATCAACACGAGGAACAGGATGAGAACTAGCGTCCAGAAGACATTGTGCGAGGAGATCACTAACAGCGATCTGGAGAATGCTTCTCCATCGCTATTGATGCATACAGGGACCCCTTCTTCAACATCCACATCACCGCAGTTTGGATCACCAGACAGCGACAGATACTACCTGGAGCCGTATCACCCTCCTTCACCAGCGACTTCGTCTGAGTCTTTCTTCTCCTCCAACTCCTCCTCTTCTCTCGAGATCGAGTTCTCAAATTCGGCGCCTGATGACCGCTGCTTAACGCTCTACCCGATAGGATCCACCGTGGCCGTAACAACGGAGGAAGCTAAATCTAACGAAATGGAGGACTCTCAGCTTCCACCAGGCCAGGGGTCCCCTGCAGACACTCAGGATGGCGGAGGAGAGGAGGACGAGGATGCCGGAGGAGAGGGTGAGGACGAATTTGATGGATGGGTCCCCTCAGGTTTTATCAAAGTTGTGAAAACTGCAGTGATACACCTCTTGAACGAGACCATCAAAAAATGTATGATTGAATCATGCTACGGGTGTAGTGTCGATCACCCTAGTTTACGCCAACATCAGTGCAAGGATGTCCTCGAGGATGACTTTTTTCATGACCATTACTACACTCTGATGCGGAGACTTTATAATCAACGATTCATTGCTTCCATTCAACATCTTCTAACTGCACGTAACATTTGTGAAGATGATGCCAGAGTCAGGGCTGTGGCAGAAGCTTACTTGTACGAACTAACTCTGGTGAAACAAATCAACACTTCTATACACGATATGTACGAGCAGTTGATTGGAGAAGATGTAAAGAAATTGCAGCAGCTTCAAACCATGACAAAGTTCTGGGAGGGTTAAAAGAGGGGTGTTACATTCCTTTTTTCCAACAGCGTCAAAGAGTTAGTGGAGGGATACTTGGCTGACTCCAGAGAAACGGTGATCGAAACCCCTCAGCGTACCATCAGAAGAGATAAAAAGGGGTTTCTGTTAAAAAATGTGACATTCCAGAAAAAGTTCCGGGTGGTGTATGACAAGAGACGCCTTTTTCCTGACGGTACAACTCTGCCTTTCGGTTATTAAGGTATTAAGGTGGTTAAGAGGGAAAAAAAATAAAAAATGCCGCAATTTTAACTAAAGACTCCTTTTTCATGTCTGATTGTGGGGCCCAGCGGATGTGGGAAATAATTTTTTGTTAAAAGTGTTTTAAAAAAGTGTAACCATGTGATGGATGATGTACCTGATAATATTGTTTGGATTTATACCTCTTTCCAACCATTGTACGCTGAACTGCAGCGGCTGAATAAAAACATCAAATTTGTGGAAGGATTGCCTCATTCTTTTGAAGATGAAAATCTGTTCCCTCCTGATCGTAAGCACTTGGTTATTCTGGACGATGTCATTTTTTAGGCTTCAGACCATCCTGAAGTGGTAAAAAATTTCACACAGTACAGACATCACAGAAATATGAGTGTCATGATGTTGACTCAAAATGTATTTCATCAAGGGAAATACAGTCGCACCATCAGCCTGAACAGTAACTACCTGGTGCTGTTTAAGAATCCCAGAGACAGATTGCAGGTGAATATACTAGCCTGTCAAATCTTCCCCTCAGAGAAAGCTATTTTCCTGGAGAGCTTTGAGGACGCCACCAGAGAGCCGCACGGGTATTTAATCGTCGACCTGACCCACTCATGCCCAGAACAATACAGACTGAGAACGGGTTTACTTCCTAGTCAGTGGCCAGTTGTCTATGTTCCGAAAGCATAGTAATTTATCATGTCAGCCCGTATAAAAAGGAATGCTCCGTTACTCAGAGCTCTATACCACGCCACACAGAAACGTAAGGACATTCTCGGCCATTGTTCACCCGACTTTCTTAAAGCTTTGTGTGAGATTGCTCTGAATATTTTAAAGGGTAACATTAAGCTATCCCCTCCCCAGTATCGGAGTTTGAAAAAGCAAAAGAAAGTTATCAGACTGCTGGCTGATAAGAGAACCGGTTTAAAACGTTGCTGGCTCTCAAATGTCCCCATCCTAATGGCTCTTGCACCCGTAATTGGGGATCTAGTGGCCGGAATCGTTAGAAGATAAGATGTTGCTCAGGACGGCACAAAAGATGTTTCTCATCTCACCTCATCAGTTCAAACACTTGAGTCAGTCAGAGACTTCTATCAGACAGACGGCGGAGGATGATTTGGATAATAAAATGAGAGCGATACTCGAGGAGTCAGGAATGACCTCTTATGAAAAAATTAAGAAATACGACGCCCTGCTGCAAAGATACCTCACCCTAATCAAGCAAGGTCAGATGGAGGAGCCGCGGATGACTGTGACTCTTCAGCGAAACAGTCTTAATGATCCAATACCTGAATCAGATTCCCGTGAGGCGGATCGTGTTCACGAGCCCGATCAGCTAGAATTGGATGCAACGGCGAGTGAGGTATTAAAAATCCTTCCAAAGCGCGATCGCAGAAATGGTGAATACATCTTGAGGAAATTATCTGAGAGAAATGGCTGGACCACCAGAGGAGAATTTGTTTATCAGGGGCAGGTTGTGAGAGGATCACATTTGGTTGATTTACTTAAAAACCTTCTGCTCCCTTTTAAAAGAAAAGCCCAAACCATGCAACCAGCAGGCTGGACAAGTTTTCTCAATGTCCTGAATGAACTGAACATACCTTTATCCTCTGTGAATAATCCGCAAGCCCGTGAACAATATCGTTGTCTCAAAACAGAGCCGAGCGGAATGGAGAAAATACCATCTGTAAAACCGAAGATAACCCTCTCCCCACATTTTTTAAGATCTGGACATGGTGAGCGAGACGAGGCTGCAGATGAACATAGTCTGCATAAAAAGATAAAACCTCCGCGCTGGGTTACCTTTTCATCATAAATTTCTGTAAGAAATTAATAAAATGATACCGTCATTTGTTCTCAATAAAATTTTTTTATTGATTCCAATTTTCAGAGTCTACAGAGTCATCACTTTCATGCATTCACAGTTTATAGCACTCTTTGAACATCTGTAAAGAACAGGCTCCGTGATGAAATGAGGTAGCACTGTGCTTTTGATGCATCTCTGATATTTTTTCACAAAGTTAGATACCATCACATCATTTTTAAGAACATCGTGACTGTAGGAGGATAATACTTGTTGCAGAGACATTCCGCACGCCCGGTGGCAGAGGTAATAAACGCACTGCTGACCGCACACGGTGGACAAGGTGTTCTGAAGTTGGCGATTATGGTACGTTATCTTCAGGGATCGGTCTTTCAGAAATGACACAATGTCTGAGGGGTAGTGAGAAAAATCTGGCGGTAGCCCGTAAGAGTCGAAAAAGGTGGCTTGACCGTTCTCCTCCAGAGTCAGAGCTAGCCAGTGCTCCCCAGGCATGTGAGAAGGATGTGTGTTCACAATGAAGTAAGCCGGCTTTGTAAACGTTTGTGTGAGCAAGGGGAGTTGGTCACTAGCCCACACGCCACAAAATAGGTCTCCCAGTAGATGGTGCAACAGGCTCTCCAGTTGGTGGTTATTCATGCTTACTCTTTTATTAATAGTCCACCAGCACCTGTCTTCTTGAGTTGATCTCCAAAATGGAATCGTAACATGCATAGACAATGAGGGTTGTGGTGTGAGGTAGCGGAACTCTAAACCTCGCCTCCAGTCTTAAATTCCCATTAGAAACAGGTGACAAGGCGTCGCTATCCTCACCAGGATTGAGATTAAAGATAAACAGCGAGTAACCGTTGTTAAATTCTTCATGTGTGATACTCAGAGGGAGATCTTTTAAATGACGACCTGTCGCTGTGAACAAATTGTAAAATTCCCGGACTGAAATGCCTTGGTTGAACTGAGGCTGGAACGCCTTGGCGGGAACTTGTTTACCATCCTGACAAAGAGCTAGATACTCCATATCCATATGTTTAAAGTTGAAGGGTGACAAGTCCCTTCTTCCCGTGAATGCCTCGTGGTGCACCATACCTAAAACAATATATTTAGGCATCGCTCCCAAAAAGAGATTCTCCTGATTGCATATCCTCGAATTTTCAGGGATGGAGTATGTTTTTACATTCAGAGAGCGTAGAGAGCGTTTCCTCTCATTAAGGCCGATGTGTGGCCTAAACGAAAAGCGGGGGAGACGGAAACTTTTTTGATAAAAAGAGAGGCTCCTAATATCATTAATCGGTAAGTCGAGTCTCTGGTTCCCATGAGATAGAAAGCCTCACTGGCTCTGGTTAGTTTAACTCTCATATCCACAGAGTTCAGCAGGAGCCTTTCGCAGAAAAAAATATCCCCATGGAGGGGGCCCAATAGGTGTACTTTTCTGGAATTAGCTGTACAGAGAGCCCTCTGGTTTAGCCCTCTGTTCGGCCCATTATTGGTTACTATAGAGTCTATGGCGCCGGCTGTATCTTTATAATAAAGACCAGCGCTGAACTGACTCTTTAACGCGTCTTCAGAAAAGTTAAGCAGAGTCTCGATCATAGCTCTATATGGGTGGGTGGCACTAGACTGTGAAATTAATCTATCACCCAGAGTAACATCGCATTGACTGAATAGTGTATTGAGAGGATAATTGATGAGACCCACAGGTGCGTCATTCGCCAAGTTTGTGCCGATAGAAAGCTGGGTCATAGGGACTGAAAATAAGTCCAGTTCTGCCAGGGTGCACTCAGGGGATTTGTGATGCAAAAGAGCCATGTTTCACTCTCTTTCTCTCTCTATTTATGATTCAGTGAAATATATCCCTGCTCCGTGCAGACTTCCTCCCTTTAGGCTTGATCCTTCCAACTGACTTCTTTCTTTTGAGCGGCCTCACTATTTGTGACCCCCTCACACGTTCACCCGGCGGCCGCTTTCTTGGTCTTCGTGACAGAACCATAATACCCGATCCTTCTTGTCCTCCCGTCTCTGCAGGACCAGAGATCCTTCTCATGGTTTTGCCTATGACATCTGAGGCAATGTTTGTAGCTGCTGTTTTCAGATGAGGCTTAGCTATAGCAAAAACCTTTTTTAACAAGGGGGGCTACGAAGCGAAATAATTTTGAAAATATAGAACCTATTCCGCGACCGTACATTACAGGTGCTCCATAAAAACCAGGCAGGGTACCTCCGACCTGGTTCTGGTAATAGTTTACGAAGCGGTGAGGATCATCCCTCATGTTTATCTGAACCATGTTGCTTTGTTTTGTTATCCTCCTCCTGACACAGACACAGACACTGAGGTGACCTCTGACTGAACGTTTGCTTGACCCGTTTTTATATATATATATATATATTCCCTCTTACTCTCTCTGTGATATCAGAGTGAATGACCATCATTTCATTACGCGTTGTGATATCACGGGTCGGAAGTGTAGTCTCACAACGGTTTTCACATAAGTAAAATTTACGTGTTTTGATCCGTTTTAATCTCTATGTGGATGTTTTCAATATGCCTCTTTGCTACAGGTAGATAGTTGACTGGGTTAAAAGTATGCGTAATTATATCGCCAAACTTACCCTCTACTCTAACTGTTCGTAAGAGCGGGGCATAAGCATCGCCGACTATCTGAGGAGCAACCACATCGCTGTAACAGTAAAGCTGGTAGAAACCTGCTTTTAAATCCATCGGGTAAGGGGCACTCCTTTTATCAAATACGATCCATTTGCCAGGCTCCACACCTACTATGTAGCTCAGTGGTGGATAAAAACGCAGGTGGTACTTGGCACCTGCCTGATACACGAGTCTATTTTCCACCGTGTTCACGACTAAATAAATATCAGAACCTATTTTTCTAAGGTGACCCTCAATCTCGGCTTTGAGCTGATTCAAATCCTTGAAATGTCCGCATCCTATATTCTGGCGGTAGAACTTTTCCAGCCCCGCTTTCCTCCATTCAAAAAAAGCCTGGTCCCTAGGGGCATTATGCCATGTGTACGGATAAGAAATCTCCGTCAAGGCAACCTGCCACGAACCTTCCAAATCGATATGCTGGGCTAAATTCATGCGGAAACTGGAACTGGTATTATTCTTAAAAACGTTGAGACTAGCGTTGGAGGGCAGGGTGATATAACCCCTCATCATCTACCGTTCGGTTCATGGTGTAATGTAGCGGGCTAGGAGTAGCGATGGCCCCCTTTATACCTCGTGAAGGTCACTGGCTCTGACCCAGCTGTTGAATTTCTCAGGCCAGTTTTTCCAACGGACAAAAACCTGTTTTACACCCCTGATGTTGCGTCGTTTTAATATCTTCTCCACTTGATACATCTTGTCTTTATTCAGTTTAACTTTTTGAATCTCCTCCGCGAAAAATGAACCTTCAATAGCTTCTCCATCAAAATCTTTGAGTTTGTACACAGGGGGAGATCATGCAAGCTGCTCGGTCATTGTAAACACTTCATCTGTAAAACTTTGTTCATATTTCTTGTCAAACACGCCTCGCAGTTTAGATATTCTTACAAGATCTCCTTTTTTAAACTTTATCCTTGAGTCCTTGCAGCATCGATCGCGTGCAGAGCCGTACAGGTTCTGAAAAACTTTAAAGGTGTTTTCTAGAGTCACCTCTACAGGCTTCATTTTGATGCTCGTGTGGTAACTGTGGTTGTAACTTTCCACGAGATCCTGCAGGACGTCGAGGTATCGACGTGTGTTATTAGCAGTAAAATATCTCCACATCCTGGTTTTTAACGTGCGGTTAAACCTCTCAATCACAGACGCCTTTACCTCGCTCGGCGTAGCAAAATGCACAACACTGTGGTTCTCTAATAATGCCTTAAATTTTTTGTTAAAAAATTCTTTCCCCGCATCAGTTTGAAGTTTTTTAGGGGTCTCGCTTTCTCTAAAAACGGATTCAAAAGCCTTTACCACCTCTGCGGCTGTTTTTCTCTTCATAGTGCGAACGTAAGCCTTTTTTGAAAACACGTCAATGACGGTTAATAGATAATTATACCCGTCATTGTACTCAGCCAAGGCCTGCATGTCGCAGAGATCTGCTTGGAATTGTTTTAAGGGGCTGGTGACAAAAACTCTGTTTCTCGGAAAATGTATTCTTGCAGGTTTATGTAGAGTATATGCATCTTGCTCTGATAAGAAGTCTTGCACTTTTTCGCACGCGACTTTCTTACCCGTTTCGTCCTGTACAGCTTTACGCAACCTCTCTACTTCCCCAAAACTACCAGGGTGGATAGGATCGTAGAATACCTTTTTCATTAACCTCGTTTCAGCCATCTTACCTTATACAAACTCTGGCTTGTAATGACAGAAAACACAAAACGCAAGTATATTTCAACCTTTTATTTTTTCTCTAATGTATTATTATACATACACATACAAATGATCACAAAAAGCAGGAATGCTAGTAATATAGGATTTATGAAAAGTTAAATGTTATAACAACAACACATGAATACAATATTAGTCTAAACACATCCGGCTGATGGAAAGAAGGCCTGGTGGAAGCTGAGAGTCCTCCATTTCGTTAGATTTAGCTTCCTCCGTTGTTACGGCCACGGTGGATCCTATCGGTTAGAGCGTTAAGCAGCGGTCATCAGGCGCCGAATTTGAGAACTCGATCTCGAGAGAAGAGGAGGAGTTGGAGGAGAAGAAAGACTCAGACGAAGTCGCTGGTGAAGGAGGGTGATACGGTTCCAGGTAGTATCTGTCGCTGTCTGGTGATCCAAACTGCGGTGATGTGGATGTTGCAGAAGGGGTCCCTGTATGCATCAATAGCGACGGAGAAGCATTCTCCAGATCGCGGTCAGTGATCTCCTCGCACAATGTCTTCTGGACGCTAGTTCTCATCCTGTTCCTCGTGTTGATCGGTGTATGACCTGTGCTGGAGTGTGTCCTTATAAACCTGAAGGGGGTGTGGTTATTGAGGTTGAGGAGGAGGGTTCTCAGCGGAGGGAGGTCTACACAGCCAGGGTTTTCTTGACTGCTAGAATCTCACCCCAGTTCTGGCAACTGCGGAACAGCGTGGAAACTCGATCCGCTATATCATTCATCTTCTCCACCCAGGCTGCATGAGGTATTGCTAACAGCGTCCTAAACACACCACAGTCAGAGTTATAGCACTCAAGAACAAAAAGATCCCCCTCTTCATTCTCATTAGTTTTCCGGTGGCTTGCACGGAAGAACCATCGGCCTGTGACGCCTGTTTTCGATTGCCACACAGCAGTGAAAACCATCCTTGTTTTGGCCAGCTCAACATCATCCAGAGGATTCTTCAGTCTCAGACTCTCCAGTCTCGGCCGTTTGGCTGCAGACGTTGCTGGGATTTCTTCGGGTTCTTCTTTCACTGTTAACACCTCCTCAGCCGAGCCCTTGCCTCCTTCTATATGACGTGGTATCGCTAGTTTCAACACTCCCCAGTCGTTGGAAGTTAGCATACCCACAGTGGTCAGAGGTCCCGGCTTCTCACCACCCTCGTCAAGCTGATACAGACAGAGGTCACCTGTTTCATACATGAACACATAGCCCCATCTTCCCCGCAGTCCATAAGGCTCCAGTGACCATTCTTCCCGTAGAGACACGGGCGGCGGTTGCTGTGTTCTGCACAGAAACACCATCCTTTTCTTGGGAGCATTTGGTATCATGGGCTGATCTTCAAATATCGTTACCGGAGTCTCACAAATGAGAGACCGCAGAGCACACGTCCTCTCCGGTGCCTGCGTAGATTTCTCCTCTACACTCACTCTGCTTCTTGTCCTTGGCATCTTGAATCAGCTATCTTTCACCCCAAAGTTGTTCTCTACACACTGACTGTCTCAGGGTTTTTATCCTTTACTCGAAACCCCTCCCCTGTCCACCCATTGGCCCTCAAGCCTGGGGTCGAACAATACCCCACCCCACACATCTAATTATTTTCCCATCTTTACCTTACAGGGACCGGTCTTTGAAGCTGTTAAAATGCTGACCGCTTCTATAACTTTTCTATTAACCCTAACCCTTTCTCTTATTTAAACATTCAACTGATATATTTCTCACAACCTCCTGACTTTAGCTGTAATCATTCTTAAACCTAGCCCTAAACTCCCCCTTCCTTAGATGTCAAAGACCTCTTCAACAGATGGCTAATCTATGTCAAACAAAGGTCACACGTCAAAATAGCTTGATCGATCGATAAGAGGTCAAAAGTCATATCCCCAGATGTCAGCAAACGGATGTCAAACAAAGGTCACCTGTCATATTAATTTGATTGATCGATAAGAGGTCAGAGGTCACCTGTCAAAATGAGTTTGATCGAAGGTATCCTTTTATTTCTCTCATGGTTATTGTGGCTACAAATGAAAATAATTTTTCTTTTTGCAGGCGATTTATTCGAATGTGGATCTCTCACATAAGTTCGATGAGCGCCTATGTTTCTACAATCAACATTTCACTGGTTTGGCGCTGGTCCTGATTTGTTCTCAGCCTCAACCAAAGTCTTGGTCTTGTCTTAGTCTGGACACACTGTAGTCTTGGTCTCCACTTGCTCTCGGTTTAGGTGTTGACTACAATAGTAGTCAATATCTATGTTTAACATAGATATTATGTCATTCAAAAACATATGAAACATGTATACTGTAAAGTTATCTTTTGTATCTTTTTCAGTATTCAGCCCAGACTGCCTCCAACAATCTGTGGTTCAAGAACGTAAACGGAGAAGAAAAACCATGGTAATGATAATGTCCACAGTGAAGTCCCTCCCTTCCAATCCCACACTTGAATTTTTTAAATCATTTACCATCCATCCATGTTTAGCCATGGGCATGGCCAACCTCTGAGAAAATTTTTGAGAAAATCTATGTGTAACCTTTTGAGGACATAGTGGCTGCATATGGATGGGTTAACACCAGGCTGATTTACATATCCATAATATGCAGTAACACTGTGGTCAGAAACACTCCTCTCATGGGAATCTGTAATGGATTTGGGCATAGATGGCTCATACAAGGAAATCCACAAGCTCATTTACCACTGTAATCCATGATCTCATTTACATTGCTGCACATTCCCTTAATTTAGCTGGCTCTTGGTGAATATTTCTCAGAGGTTTGAGTTAAAAGCATACAGAAGGACTGTGTGTCAGGATGAACAACAAAATATTGTACTTTGCAGTTCAACAGAAGTATACTTGAGAACCTTGTAACTAATATGTAGAAAATGTTTTTTTACTTTAATGTGATGAATGAGATACAGATTACAAGATGGCACCTCGCTCATTAGAGTGAAAGCTTGTCAGCGGCACATGCTCAAAATACAAATACAAAATTAAATTTTCTGCTTACAGGAGGTACCAAGATGTTCTGTGTGCTCTCACAATTTCAGGCCAATAGGACAAGCACATCAGCATTGATCTTACTAGTCAAGCAACAAGAGTACATGTTTGACTGACCCCTTCACCAGTTTTGCTGGTTAATTCATAACTGGCTGTTTTCACACTCAAATAAGATCACATAATATATGTATGCTGCTTTTTTAAGACTTACTAAATACTGTGGGAGGGTTTGGACAGATCAAACATTCAAAGAAATCCAAGCCTTTAATTAACTTAAAACATACCACAATGGGAAACCTACTTTGGGACAGAGACTGAAAACAAGATAAGAACAGAAATTTAAATCCTAATAAGCTATCAAAATCTGGTGATAAGTAAATATGGTTCTAAATTAAACTAAGCTAGTAGTAAACAAATGTGGGTGAATAAATACTTTTTGGGCTAGAGTTCATGAAGAGATTAATGTGGAGGTTGGGGGGAATCTTTTTTTTCCTTTTTTCTTTTCTTTTTTATCTACATCCCCTGCAAAAATCACTGTATGTGGTGTGTAGTAGAGGGCTGCATTGGGATTGGGTCCCGCCGGGTCCCGCGGGATAACTTAAATCTCACGGGAGCAGACGGTATGAACTTTGCTGAGGGTGTAGGTACCAGATGTGCTCGGGTTACCAGATCTGCTCGGGCCCTGCGCCTGTTTGGGTTTACGTTTACCCCACTATTTACATTTTATGAATAAGAATCAGATGTGCTCGGGTGAAGTCCCTTTCGAAAGATAATGCTGGATTTCTTTGTAAAAGCCGTCCATGTTTCCTATGAAGAGCCGCAAAAACGACTTCAAAAGGTTGTTTTTTTTTACCTCTTCAGTAAGTTGTCCGGACCAATCACATTCCCAATCACATTCCCTTACGTCATCGTGCCAACGTCCAGCCAATAGGCGCAGGGCCCCGAGCAGATCTGGTAACCCGAGCACATCTGGTACCTACAAGGGCAGCTAAAAAAAAACACTGCGGGATCGGGATGTAGCCTAGCGACAGGATGTCAATAAATGATGTGGAAAGGAAGCTCAAAGAAGGTCTTTACAGCACAAAGACAAAGCAAGGCAAGTCTGACATTTGGAGAAGTTTCTCAATTGTCCATGAATCTCTTTATTAATAGCCTATAAAATGACGTGTTTCCTCCTGCGGGACGGGAGAAGACACAAAATCAATGCATTTCTATTATTGTGTGGGCATAAATTCTCAAAGTTTTGCGGCTGCGGGAGGGAGTGTAACACACAGGTTGCGGGTGCGGGCGGTAATGGTCAGAAATTCAGCGGGAGCTGGATGAAGAAAACAGTCCCGCGCAGGGCTCTAGTGCGTAGCACATGTGGTCATGGAGGCTCTTGCTAAGAGCTTCTACTTGTTGCCAGATGGGAATCATGGGATCGACTGTTTTAAGAGCTTCACTTGTACAGAGTACAAGTGATTAAAAGTTCTTATGAGCTGGCTGCTACTGCTCCAATTATAATAATTTATTTCAGACAAAAAAATCTTATTCTATATGTTGTCAGTAAGAAGTTATGGAAGAAATTTTCAATAAATTAACATTTTTACTAACTTTCTTTAGAGGGCATCTGGTATTTATCATTGGTCTATTCATTGCAAACAAACAAACAAAAGAACTCAATGATTTGTGGACAGTTTTTACAACCATTTCCAATGAGGTCACAGTGTTTGCTCTCCCCAGTCTTTGCTCTCAGTGCAGAACCATACATAGGTTATATTTATTCCGATCAAGCCCCACCTTATATTATAGGTCCAGGCCCCATTTAGGGGACACTTCAGTGAAACATTTGGTGTTACAGGAAAACTGTCAAATATATAATTTTGTTTGACAAAAAACACACAAAAACTGTGCTTTTTATAATAAAACCCAACAACAATCCCAACCAAGAGTACATAAACTAACTTGTACTTTTTTACTGGATATTGTGATATATCAGTGTCATCAACTTTTCTTACCTTTTGTCACATTTCTTGTAGTTCCCGTGTTGATCTTTTCCACAGTTGCCAAATGCGTTCCCTGCCGCATTGACGTCTTCAAAGCAGGCATCATGGGCTGGTCGAGCTCCTGGACAAACAGCATGTCCCATCACCCCTCTGGACTAAGACTAATTACTTTTACTGTCAATAACTGTGCTCCTTGTAGTTTTATCCATAAACAAATGCTAATGTGCTGATTCTAAAAACTGGCAACAAAATAGCCAGCTACCCTTCTACTACCATCAATGTCAACATATGCACAAAATCCTGCTTCAGCTATGACATGAGGCAAATATCATATTTAGGAATAGTTGAACATATTGTAAAAGATGAGTGTTTAGAGTAAAATAATGTGAAAATACAACAACAGTTTCATCGAGTGGCTATAGAAACAATAGTCAGGGCCATTATAGTGTATGAGTTAGTTAATGTCTGAAGAACCATATATTTTCATTTTAAAATAATTCATATTAATTATGTACACAGAATGGTGAAATAAGAGGATCTACATTAAAAATCAACAAGTTACTTCAACTATTGTGCAGCTTTACCTGCGATACTAGGTGTAGACCTATTAAAATGATTTAGTGGTTTAGATCCAAAAAATAAAAGCGCTGACTCCAACCTTCTTGGCTAATTAAACAAATGCAAAGTATACAACCCCAATATACCATGTGAAGTGGTATATATCGAGTGGTAAAGTGTGTGTGAGCTGTGTGGTAACAGCCTTATCATTACCGTAGCCCCAGAGCTGCAGGCACTGCTGTTCATGGGTGAGGCACATGCCATTGTAGCAGTAGGCCAGTCCATACTGGCAGGAGGAGCCGTCAAGTAGGTAGACATTAGCAGGACAGTACGGTGAGGCACCTGTGCAATACTCTGGTAGGTCACATGCACCAGCTGGCCCCCTGCATATGGTGCCTGCCTGCTTTAACTGACACATACAGCAAACAAGCAGTGAGCACTGAGGGAGATAATGTCTGATGTGGAGAATCTCAAAGATAAGATACAGAGTGGACACTTATTGGTGTAAAGATCTGATGTAACTTTAAGTCCTTTAACTGGGTAAGGTTTTCAGAGGTGCAGCCCTTGATATGATAGAAAATAAAATTAAAATAAATAAAATAGCATGAATGTTTTTCAGTGAAGATATACACTTCTAGGAGCTGTGGTTTCTGTTAATATTACAGTATAAATTGACAAGTTTCAGGTTTTTTTTTTTTTACAGAGTGATACTGAGCTTAGTCTCTTGCATATTAGCAAGACTAGCACTGTTGGTTTTAGCTTCAGCTTGACTGGCATGGGTATCCTTGGATGGATATACTGAACTGAAACTAAACTCACTCATTCAAAGAGTACAGAGCGATTTCCTCATCCAGGTTTGCATGGTGGTTGGCAGACATTGTTTCCACCTTCAGCTTATGTGGAATGAGTATCATAGATCTTATAATAATGCTGCCAACCACAGAGGCAGTCCCTTTGACTGCCAGTTATTAGGTCTGTGTGGAAAAAGCTTAATAATTCTATTCTGGTCATTAATTTAGCAATGCTATGCAGAGAATAAGTACAGAACAGTGTTTTTCACGAGGTTAATAATGTGCTACCATGACGAAAGTTTCAGTTAGTGACTCTTGCTTTAATGGTGAGCTGATATTGTTCAAATTGTTCAAATGAAAACATAAGCTGCATCTATGTCTGTAATTTTACCATGACAAAAACACATTGCATTATTAGCAATAATCTTCTTTTTAACTGTGATACACTTAAAAGACCCCGTAAAAGGGGGGGACCCCGTAAACCTTTTGGGTCTCTACTACTCTACTTCAAAAACACAGAACACCTAATTTACAGTCGTGAGAAAGGTGGTGGAAAAACATTCACACTCAACCTTTCACCTCAGTCAAGATTCTTGAGAGAAATTAACATCTGCTCGCCCAGCCATAGCTGGGTTTGAATACACAACGACTCACCTTTTTGGTACCAAGTGGGGGAGATAAATTCGTAGCAAGAAAGGACATTCCCCTCTTATCTAAAGACTTGTAAATTCGACTTGACACCTATCAGACTTACGAAACGCAGACTTGGTCAAACCATTTCCATACCCTTGGAAAATAACAAAACTTTCAGTCTAACTTCAGATGGATCAATGGAACCATGATAAAAATGTTTCATACCTGGATACAAGTTATGAAACATAATCACGGACAACTCAAGCTTCATTTTAAGACTTTTCACAATGTCGTACATGGTACACCAGAAAAGTAATTATTCTGCCATGCAGAACCTCCGTGCTGCCACCCAGAAGCTGGTGGTACAGAACCTTTTAATTAGAATCACTCTGAATTTAAATGCTCCTGTATTACATGGGCTCCAGAATTTAAACAAATGAACTGTGTGTGTTTAACAATAAGCCAAAGTTCCAACCTACGGGATAACATTCAGTTTAAATCAAATGTGTATGTAATCACCGTCTCCTATGTTATAAAGTCACTATAATCAAAAGTCATGTATTATATGGACACTGTCAATGTTTCCTTTATATCATGCCTGTGTTATAATCATTGTACTAATGTACTCTCTGAACGTGCGCTGGGATGCTGGGATAAGAGAGATTAAGTTTACCTTGATGAAAGTTAACTTTGAATAAAGCCATTTTGCTACACCCAAACCATAGCGATCGGATTTCGGACATATCATTGGAGCTTTGTGTTTTTGTTTTATACTATTTTAAGTTTTTTATAAAGTGTATTTCAAATGCGCCTGTCGTTTGATTTTTGGTTATTTTGAGTCAGCATCGGTCCGACAGCACTCAGCCTCAAACTCCTTCAGCCAAAAGGGACGTGAGAGATGCAAGATCCATCACCTGACTCCAAGCACTGAGAGACTTCAGCGGAGACAACAAGACCGCCATGAAGTCAACGAAACAGGCTGGGACACGAGAAGTACAAACTCGGGGCTTCGCCGTTCCGACTACGGGGAAAGGACTCAAGAAGGCTGACCACCAGGTGGACTGTGTCTGCGAATGTACTCACAGCAAGATCGTCCCACTTCTGGCTTCCAGAGGTTTTGTGTTGTGGTTGTTGCTAGATAAGTGCCGGGTAATAAATAAAATGAAATATATAAAATAAAACTAATATTTTATCCATCGTAGCGAGTTGCAACCCCTATTTAGCCAGAGACCATGATAAGGGTTAAAACTAAGACCAAAACTAAGTCCCCATATCTCTCTAGTTCCTGTCCTTTGCTGTAAGTATGAAACTGTGATGTTAAATCACCATCACTATATGTCCTAAGCGCAACCTTAAGGTTTCTGTTTAATGTTAAATAAATAACCGATATTTAGTCCCTAGTTGTGTTTCATTTTTTTTTTAGCTAATTACAGTCACTTCAGATGAGAACTCTCTCCTCCAGTAATAAACTCCCTAGTTAATAACTTCTGATCCTGTTTCCTCTCAAAATTGGACGAATGGTGGTGCCCCCACAAAGGTAATTGAATATTAAATTAATTCAACATTTAGAACGCTACAGGGCTAAACATCACTGTAGAGGTGCAGAGTTGGTGAAAATCATGTGGCTACGTTTGGTCTGAGCTGCTTCTTTCACGGCACACAGCCTTTTGAGCCATTGTTCATATCAAGTGTTCAGTGTAGCTCTGAGGGAAGTTTAAGGCTTTAAGTAAAAATGCAATTTAAAAAATGTAATATATGGATGGAAAGTACAAAAGACAGAAATCTAGTGATTATAAATATTCATTATCTATTTGTTCTAGTTTGTATCCAGTATTCCCACAGAGAGAATGAGAAGGGAAATTACATTTCTTCCACAGACAGTGTACATGTTATTGCTATCTTCAGTGTTTTGTCTCCTCTGTCAGGAGGATAGAATTTGGCCTCATATTACAACAGCATGTCAGGATTTCCATTTGAAAAGTGAGATGTGAGCAGAGATTAAGTGCTGGTGTGATGTGAGGGCAATGAGCTGCACTGTGACAGAAGCTGACACGTGCTTTGGGTACAGTGTGCCAAAGCGCTGACAGGAAGACTGACATTAAAGTAATGATACTGAGCCACCACTGCCAGTGAGTTTAGCTGCCTTTCACACAGGTGTTTGTGTGCCATGTGTGTGTCTCTTACTTGACAGCCCTCGCAGCACACTCCATGGGCACACTGAGCCCCTTCCTTCAAGGTACAGTTATTGGCATTGCAGCAGTCATTGGTGCATTCCTGTAAATGGTCACACATGCACACACACATTTGATATTAAAAACTACAGCTCCAACACTGAACATCCACAAGTCCAAACTCAGCCTCATGTCATCTCCACTTGAGCAGTATGTATAAAAAATATATTTTTCAATCAAATCACTCTCTAGGACAGATTAATAGGCTGTATTAGCATCAATAAACTAATTAATGTTTAAAATATCAGTTAGAAAACCATTATTTAATTTGAGTGATAAAATTACAACCTTTTGAGCTGCTGACGAGGTCAGATCATCTACAGTCATTAAATGTACTCTGTGGCTGTCTGAATCCAGCTAAAATATCTGTAACTGTGTGGACTACGCATACACAACAGATCAAAAAACACACCAGTTACAGAAGATAAGGAATAAAATAACAATATGGAAACTGATTTTGAGACTTTGCAGGGGATGGCAATGGGACATGGGAAGCTTGGACGTGGTTGTTCTAAAAGGGAGTATGAGAGACTGAAATCAAGGTTCAAGGATGTAGATCTGGACACCATAAACCCACCCTTAAGATTTTGAGGGGGCGTGTCGAGAGTAACTTGACTAACAATTGACAGAGGAGGGTGGTAACTAAGGTGACTGAGGGTGGACGGCTGGAGCCATGAAAAGTCCATCTCTGCTGCACACCACCAGTGATGGAACAGGTGGAGATATTTTCAGCATGATATAATAAGAAAGCTTTAGTGTGTCAAAGCGCTGACAGGAAGACTGAATATTATTGGCTTTATTGGGCATCTATTTAATATTTAGCACACTGAATGATGAAAAAAATTAAGTAAGCATTGCATTTGTAGCTTGGTATTAAAACTGTGATGTTTAACAAGTAATTATTGAGATAACTACCAGCTTACTGCCACAGAGTAGCTTTGTAAATGATTAACAAGGCAAATAATAGTCAGCACAGGATTCTATAATGTTAGTAAGTCATTAAACAGAGAGGCTGGTTGAGCAGTTACAAATATAAAACATACATTTATTGATGACTTTAAACTTTACGTTAAGTCATATAAGAAATACAAAGTAATTTGTTGTTTAGTCAGTTAAAAAAACTGAAATTTAAAACATCCAAACAGTTTGAGTTCTGATACCTCTCCTGTGGTCTGCTCGAGGGATTTTTAAAAAATGACCTTAATTAAATACAGATACTTCCAAAAACAACAATAAAAGGCACAATTCTAAACTAACAGAGACTAGACAACTCTTGTCTAACAAGTAACAATTCCAACAGGAACAAAAATAAATCATGAAAAAAAACATCCAGAGATGTGGCTTTGTTGCTGCTCTCGTGTCAAACAGTTTAAAATAAGGCACCTTCTCCTGTTGCCATGGTGCTTGTGAGGAGAACCACGGTTACACTCGAAACAAAACTGGGGTTGACTCAAGCAAGAGGAAGAAAAGCCAATTATACCAGAAGCATAGAATGAAGAAGGATTATGAGTGAATACAGCAACAACAACAAGAAGCAAGGACCCATTTTGTCGTATAACGATCATCAAAAAACAGACTGATGCAGTGTTGCTTGACTTCTGAAGGACACACACTCATTTTCAACATGTCTGATTTGATTAATACAGTTTACAGAAATTTAGCTTCACATTGAATATTTACAACTGTATAAGATTTGATTTGGACAGTGTTGTAACTTCTCAGTGAAAAAACGAAAAGGTAAGGATTAGTTTACGGACTGACACTCTGCACTCGTGTATATGTCAAGGTGAGACCATAAAGGAGTGTTGTGCAACTCATCTCATCTGCAATGCTAAGAACAGGAACAGGTGGCTTGTCAGCAGCCTGATCCTTACTGTCAGCTCAGCTCAGAGTTATAACAAATACTCCTTGTCAGCACTGCTGCTGCTGCTGTCAACTACCAATTTGTTTCTTCTGTTTCAATTTAAAGGGCTTTGTACAAATAAAAAAATAAAAAATGTACTAAACCTTTTATTTTTATTGAACACAAACACTCAATTCAGTATCAGGAAATGGTGGCCAGGTATCAAAGGTAAAACCAGAAAAAAAGAGTAGAAATAGGACCCAAAATGTCCACTTGGTGCCTTCAAAATCTTCTGCAGTGATGCTCCTGCACTGTATCAGTCAGCCATCTATAGCGCAGCGAAACAAAAGCATCATTGAAAAAAAAGACAACCAGATTGCTCATATTTTGCCAAATGTCATCTAAAGGACTGAAAACATGTAGCTTGATGTAAGATTTTCTGGATGGACTGGACTGAATAAAAATATAACTCAGGATACAAGTCGGATATACTCAGGATATAAGACAGGATACATGTTGGGTAGCTTAGACTTAGGAATGGGAGAACAGTTGGAACAGTCTAACGATTCAGAATACACCCTTAGAACAGTCGGTTCTAATGGTCATGTTTTACGCTGGAACTAAATCTCATTAAATACCTTGGACAAAAAATAGGGAGTTTAAAATGCTGGTTAAACCTAGCAAGAGTAGGTGAATGTTATGTTATGTTATTTTACAAGAAATCGAGTTTCTTTGTTTATCCAAAATCTCTTAACGCTAGAATTAGATCGTCGTACAAATCAAAATTTGAATTATATTGCACCTTCCATGCTTTAAAAGAAACACAAAGTGCTTCACAGAGGCTAAAAAACAACAATGATAAAACATACCAACCCTACCACAGAGACACAAAGACAAACAGACACAAACGCACAAACACGCACGCACACGCACACGCACACGCACGCACACACACACACACACACACACACACACACACACACGCACACGCACACGCGCACACACACACACACACACACACACACACACACACACACACACACACACACACACACACACACAAGCTCAGACCCACTGCACCTATCAGACAGGGACATGGCCGGGCATCCAGACCTAAGGCAAGGAAACTCTTTTTTTTTCTGGTTTTACCTTTGATACCTGGCCACTATTTCCTGATACTGAATTGAGTGTTTGTGTTCAATAAAAATAAAGGTTTAGTAAATTTTTTTATTATTATTTTTTTTTATTTGTACAAAGCCCTTTAAATTGAAACAGAAGAAACAAATTGGTAGTTGACAGCAGCAGCAGCAGTGCTGACAAGGAGTATTTGTTATAACTCCCACTCTGAGCTGAGCTGACAGTCAGGGCCGACCACACTGAGAGGGCTCCTGGGCCACGACCACAGGGGGTACCACCACAGAGACACCTCCGACCCGGGCAGACAAGAGGACCTACACCAAGGTGCAGAGTCCTCCAGCCACCCGGGCCAGAGCAGTCCACAGGACAGCACCCCCCTCAGTGGACCAAAAGCAGCTCCCAGTGTAGTAGGCCCCCATGAGGAAACACTGGAGCTAAAAACTGAAAAACTAAAACAGTAAAATAAGATAAAAAGGTGTAAAATGAACAAAATAGATAAAGCTTTTCAGCTCATATAGTTAAATTATCGAACTAAGACATGGAGTTAAAACATGTAACTATAGCATGAAGTTAAAACGTCTAACTAAAACATGGAGTTAAAACATATAATTAAATAATATAGAACAAAAACTAAATATGATAAAAAGTTTGATTAAAAGGAATAAAAAGAATCAATAAAATCAAATAAAAGCCTGATTAAAAAACAGTCTCTGCGGCCCTGAGGTTCTCCGGCAGGCTGTTCCACAGTCGGGGGCCATAATAACTAAAAGCCGCCTCCCTGTGTGTTTTCAATCAAACCCGTGGTATGGTTAAAAGGCCAGTGCCAGAAGACCTCAGGGTCCGTGAGGGATGATATGGTAAAAGTAAGTCAGATAAATAAGAAGGCCCAAGACCATTAAGACATCTAAAAATGAGTAAAAGAACCTTGAAATTGATCCTGAAGCGTACGGGGAGCCAATGGAGCGATTTTAAAAGTGGTGTAACTTGTGCCCTCTGGTCCTCGTCAGCACTCGTGTGGCTGAATTCTGGAGTAGCTGAAGATTAAAGATACTCTTTTTTGGAAAACCAGAGAGCAGGGCATTACAGTAATCTAAACGACAAGAGATGAAAGCATGCATCAGCACCTCCGTGCGGGACTGAGAGATAAACGAGTGGACTCTGGCTATATTCTTAAGATGGTAAAAACATATCTTTGCTATGTTTTTGATATGTGGAATAAAACTAAGCTCAGGGTCAAAAATCCCCCTCAGATTTTTTACAGTTTGTGATGGTTTAAGATTTTGTAATTTTGTTAAAAGTTTCTCTCTCTGGCCTTCAGGACCAATGATTAAAACCTCAGTTTTGTCCTGGTTGAGCTGTAAGAAGTTTTCTGCCATCCATGACTTGATATCTAAAATGCAGTTAAAAAGGGCATCAAGTGGCCCTGTGTCATCAGGAGACACGGCAATGCACAGTTGCGTATCATCAGCATAGTTATGAAAACTGATGCCGTGCCTCCCGATGACATCCCCGAGGGGAAGAATCTACAGATTAAAAATATGATGGTCTATTGCATAGGTGTCAAACTCTGGCCCGTGGGCCAGATTTGGCCCGCAGTGTAATTATATTTGGCCCGCGAGGCAATTTCAAATTAATATTAGAGCTGGCACGCCAGTATTATACGCCCGGCAGCGCTGTAACACCTGTTGTTTTGGCGCGTCAATTAGAACAGAGGCAGATACGCCCCCTCCTCTGTGTCAGTAGCGTCTATGCTAGTGGTCTTTTTGCGCACTCCTTCGGCTGAAAGCCCCATGCACCCCGTATTCCCGCGCCTCTCCCCCAGACCACACTTCGACCTCAAACCACAGCTGTCACTGTTACCCTACCAAAAAATGGCCAAAAGAAAGGCAGAAAATAGAACATTTCTGGACAGGTGGGAGACAGAATATCTGTCTACATATGTTAAAGACAGGCCTGTTTGTCTTGTTTGTGGAGCCAACGTGTCAGTAACTAAGGAGTAACTAAGGATACAATATTAGACGAGACTATGAAACGAAACACCTGGACACAGCTCAAAGGAGCCAGAAAGTAAAGGAGATGAAAAGAGGTTTATCTTATTTTATTTTCAAATTTATTAGCCTGTGTAAGAAGCTAATTTTGACATAAATCAGAAGGCTGCAAACAGAAAGGAGGCATTCAATTGTTATTTAAATTTGATTTAATATGCCATATGTTTTTATTATTATTATTATTATTATTATTATTATTATTATTAGCAACTCAATTTTGCACCCCTGGACTTTAAAGTTAAGCCTTGCTTGTTCAGTATTCATTGTTAAATCAAAACTTGTTGGGTTCCATGTTAAAAAGTTAATTTGTTCAACCTTGGCCCGCGGCTTTGTTCAATTTAAAATTTTGGCCCACTGTGTATTTGAGTTTGACCCCCCTGGTCTATTGTATCGAAGGCGGCGGTAAGATCCAGTAGTACCAGGACTGTAAGTTTATGATTGTCTAAGTTGCACCTGGTATCATTCAAAATCTTTAAGAGGGCTGTCTCAGTACTGTGGTTCCTCCTAAAACCAGACTGATACTTCTCTAAAATGTCAATTAAAATTAAAAAAATCAATTACTTGGTTAAAAACCATTTTTTCTGGTATTTTACTTAAAAATGGTAAGTTGGATACAGGCCGGTAATTGTTAAGAATGTTAGGGTCTAAATTGCTCTTCTTCAGAAGGGGCTTCACCACCGCTGTTTTTAAAGAGTACAAAACACGCCCAGGCAGACGTCACAACAATTTCAGGCATACCATTGGCTGAAAGTGTAGCGTAAGCCTACGTCATGCCCCGCCTCCGCGAGTCAAACCCCAGAACCCACGATCCAAAGTCAGAGTAGTCAGAACGAGAGAGAAGAGAAAGAAAAATTTAAAAAAGATGGAAAGACTGAGACGAACAAAGAAAGATGACAGGATAGAAAGATGGGGAGGAAGAAAAAGATCACGGCAGAGAAAGAAGGATGAAGTAATAGAAAGACATACGCTTTTGTGTTTTTCGTTTGGCCACTGTCTCGTCTCCTTGTCTGTAAACGTCGCACGTTTATTTTCTGAGCTGTGGCACGCATTATAACAGTTAGTTTTTCTTACTAAGAGAGCTAGGCTTTTTGTTAATATTTTGTGAATTTAAGTTCACCCCATCAGAGTTGGTCAGCAACCAAACCAGCTCCGACACTTGGACATTTTGTCATTCTTTGGGGTGAACCTTCGATACCACCCAGTTCCATCTGCTGGGCCACCAGAAGTCCCCCCTCTGGTGTAAAAGGGCTACCTGTTCAGGCATCTTGAAAGTCCACAAAAGTCACCCACCACTAAGGAAGGCCTTGAGACGCGGAACCGAGAGAAACCCACTTTGACCCGCTGGCAATTACCTGGTGTCTTCCGAGCTGACTAACAGGGCTAAAGTGTGTCAACCCAAGTTAGATCTGCCCTCTTCTCCCTTTTAGATGATATGTGGTGGGTGTCGAGAGAATTCACTGTTAAAATGATAAATTAATCCATGCTGTTAGCCTTTAATTTCAAATAGTAACAAATCTAGACTATTTGAATAATTCTGGTATTCATCCATTCCCCCCCTTTAGTTTCTTTTAAATGGACTAAGTGTTTCCTATATAATCACCCATATTCAAAGCACTTCTCCTGTTTGTCTTAAGATTCATGTCTTTGGTCATATCATTTTAATAAATAGTTCATAGAAATATATCTAATTAACAGGTTGTGTTGTATGTTTTCTTCATGTATTTGTCAGTCATACCAAACGAGAATTCACGAAGTAGCGCTATGAGACTAGAATATTAATTTCAACATACTAAAATCATAAGATTCTGTCGTTTTTCTTCTTTGGAGGTGGTGCCCATACATATGTGGTTAAATAATATGCGGTAATATTTATTTAGATACTGAGAACTTCTGGTAAATCCTTATATTTTATGACATTACGCTACATAATTGTAGGCTTTTGCCTGGAACAATACGATGAAAGGAATTTAGGAATATTTGTAAAAGTCCAAAAATAAATAAAGAAGATTCTAATATAGTCTTGAAACTGAAATAGTTGTATAAAAGAACCAATTGTAAGTAGAGCTCAGATTAACAGTATTTCTTCTACTCTAGCCCCTCAAAACAGCAATGAATAAGAGGTCTCATTTGGTGTCTGACAGTTCTAAGTTGAAGAAAATGAAAAAAAAAACGGAACACTGTGCAAAATATTTGAAAGAGAAACTACCTAGTGAACCTGATGGGGAATTATTTTGTCAGTGGGCTGATGATGTTTTCTATTCAGTTTAACACAGTGTGAAAACTACTAAACAAATCTGAAGTATTTGTACGCTGATTCCATACCAGTAAAAACTGAAATCAAACATTGGAAGTAAGACAAAAACATATTCAAAGATCATAAGTGCCACAGAAAATGGATAAAATGGGAACAATTTCTTGAAAATAACATCAGTTTCAGCGTATCAGAGTTAATTTGCATTTGAATTTGTCAAACTACATAAATTACATCAAACTAGTAGAAATGATTGAATGTGCTCACATCAGGTTCTCCACAGTCGCACTCTTCTCCATCCTCCACAAAGCCATTGCCGCACTTCTTGCCTCCCACCAGGTCCTTCATGTTTGGCATATTGTAGAGACACATGCCCCCTCCCTTCTGGAAGTAGTTGTCAAGGTCCCGTTTGCTGCAGCGACTGAAAACTCGTGGGAATGGATGTCTAAGCAAAAAAAAAAGAAGGAAATTAACCAAATTATTATTATTATTTTTGCCTTACTGGGATACTTCGAGGAATTATGAGACAATATACACAGAGATTTCAGCCAATTGATTTCTGCCACTGTTTTCTAATTAAATTAGTAAAGGAGTGAAACAACTAACAAGCAAGCAAAACTGCTGATTAAAAATGAATGATCGTTAAAAAGAAGAAATGTTGATGTTTTTTTGTTTGATGAAAACTAAGTTTCAATATCTTTTTCAGGAAACCTCTTGTATATGATGGAAATGTTACGCATGTGGCGCTGCATGTGGCTCACCCAGTGGCAGCAGCCATCACACAGCCTCCCTGCTCAGCAGTGGCCTCCACACAGCAGCCGTCGTGGTCGTGACTCATGCCGAAGTTGTGGCCGATCTCGTGAGCCATGGTGGCTGCAGCTCCGATAGACAGCTCAGAGTGGTCCTGTGGGTGTGAACCAGAGGAAAGTAATCATTAGGTGATTCAGAAACCTATGCACAGTGGTAGGTAAGAGTCTGGATTTCATACACACAAAGCCATGTTTAAGCTCTGAGTTGTAAAGAAACTATTCAGATTCTCTGCTGCAGCTTCACAGAACATACCTACAGTATCTCCTCTTTAACAGTCTATTGAATTTTTTTGGGCTCATTTAATTGGAAAAGAGTTTTGGAGAACTTTCCTTGTTAAGTGACTGATAGATAGAGAGTTCTATGTTTTCTCAACCAATTAAAAAATATATTTCACCTTTCTACAACACTGAATATCTTCTTTTACGACATAAACTCGTCTATATATCCCGTACAAGAGGACATATCAATTTAACTACATAAATAAATCTAAAATCAATCGTTTGTAATTCAGTGTATCCAATCAGTACTTTTGGTCATGAAACACTGGAATGCATTGATTTATTTCATATATTCCCATAGTATGTTTTTTTTTTTTTATCTGCAGCTAGACATATTTTCCGTTTTTTCCTGAAGTTGAATTCTAAAGTCTGATGTGCAATGTTTTGACTCACTTTAAAGGATTTCTTAAGTATAAGGTCTATCTAAGGAACATTTAATGGCAAAACTTAAGAATGTTGTGTGCAAGACTTTCTTTATGGGAATCCTTAATTTAGACCATAAGGAATGTCATCACTCAAAGTGCTTTGTTCAACTGGCCTCAGGAACTTGTAAAGTATTATGTTTTAAAAAATGTTTACAGTGTTCATGATTCCAAATTTGCCAAGGATAAAATAGGTATATAATATGTTTGTAAGAGGATGTATTTTTAAACATTTCTAAGTAAGAAGCAACAATGCCCCACTTCCAAAGATAAGACAGCAAATCTTAAAGGATAAAACTGTGTGAAAACATGCAGCAGTGACAGTGTTCACATACATTAAGTTCCACTTACAGCTGAAAACTGCCATTCACTCTCAACTCAGCTTGTAAATTATGCATGCTCTATAAAATGTCTTTACTGTCTGGAAATGCTGATGCTCCGTGGTGAAATCCTTCATATTCTTTTCAATGCTAAAAATACCGAACCACAGAGGTGTGTGTGAGATGTGTGTTGGGTCTGTGCTTGTTAGTCACAGCACATTTGGATTCCACTGGCTGCCTCTGTCTACAGACAGCTAACAGCCTATTAGAAGCTAATCATGCTTAGAAAAGCCATTGATCTCACTGACCAGTCAGTCCAGCGTTACAGTGTCCACCCTTTGGTTGTATTCAGCTTGTTCAGGTATATGTGTCTATATATAACACTGTAACGCTGCAGAGGAAAACTATACTTTAAAACATGACCAACATATTGGTTCTACAAGAAGCTTAAAAACATCCTTCTCAATCACCCACTCCCTCAAACACCATTACGGCAGGGTTGTGTATTAACGAGTGTCACAAATATTTCTGTGAAATCTAAACTGAACACAGCAGTTTGTAACTGATGAACACTAAGTGACCGCATCTGTTTTTTGCAGCTCTGAACGACATTCTTGTTGACAGTGAATGTGCCGTGAAGAATTGTGCCTGCATGGCCTCCTGAAAACGATATATTATAGTCTGATTATAGTATACTATAATCATTTCTGCATCAGACACAGGTGTAAACAGGGACGGCCTCCACCCAAATCTGGAGGGTTAACCACTTTTATCAATTAACCTCAACCTGACTGTCCGGTCCTGTACCACAGCCACCTCCTGGCTAACCGCTAAGTCACATGCACATAGACCCCCTCACTCGCCTCCACCCTCCCCCACAACACATTTCTTCCGCACCATACACTCCTTTCAATTAATAGACCCTTCTCTGCCACCAGAATCTCAGGACATTCACACCACCAAAACTAACATTTCACAAACACAGTTAAAACCGAGAAATGTTTTTAGACCCAAAAGTGTTTTTACTATTCCCCTAAAACGCCCAGTGATGTATTTTAAACAAATCTTTTATCATAAATGATTTAATTTTAGATAAGAACTTAGACAGTATTCTCCTTACAGAGAAATGGCTTGGCACCGATGCACCTGTTGTTCTCACTGAGGCTTCCCCACCAAATTTTAACTTTCTATTTTCTACGAGGCGGGCCAAGAAAGGGGGAGGAACTGCATCAATATCACAAATCACAATGTCCTCAAACTAAGTTCCTTTTAACAGCTATTCATCATTTGAGCATCATGCTTTTGTTTTTAGCAGCCCTCCTATTCTTCTTCTTATTCCACTTCTTTTATCAGTGAATTTTCTGAACTGCTATCAGTCATTCACACCACCTACAACAGGACTTTAATAACTGGTGATTTTAATCTACATGTTGACAACACCTCGGACCCAGTATCCAGAGAATTTTTAAACCTCTTAAACTGCTTGGATTTTAAACAACATGTAGCACAGCCGACCCACAGCAGAGGACACGCCCTGAACCTGGTCATAACCTATGGCCTGTCAGTGGGTGCGTCCTCTGTTGTGGACCTGGCTGTGTCTGACCACTACTGTGTGTTTTTTAACATCACCAGTTTTAATCAGTGGGAGGCTCCTGTGAGAATGGTGAGGAAATGCTACCTAACTCCTGAAGTTGCTGCAAATTTTATCCAGATTTTACAGAGCACTCCTGCAGAGATTTTACCAGCACCTTGTGATTTTCTCGTTGAAAATTTTAACAGCAATCTTAAGTCAACGCTGGACTCAGTGGCTCCTCTTTTAACAAAAACACTCAAGACAAAACTAACACCCTCATGGAGAAATGAGGAATCGAAGAAACTGAAGAGAAATTGCAGGAGTACTGAAAGGAAAACTAACTATTCACTACCAAATCTTACGCCAACAACTCAAAACCTACAATAATGCAATCAAACAGGCAAGAATTTCCCACTTCAAAAAACTACTCTGTGACCATAAAAACAATACCAAATTCCTCTTCTCCACCATTGATCTTGTAACTAACAGTAATTTTAGCAGATCCCACAAAATAACAACTCTCTGTGAGGACTTTTCAGACCACTTCAGGAGTAAAATCGATGACATCAGATCCAGTCTTTTATCTCAACAGTTTTTAACTGTCGAGTTTTCTCCCAGGTAAACCTTACAACTTGCCTTTTAGACCCAATTCCCACAACGTTTCTTAAAACATGTTATGGATTCTCCAGACAGGTGTCTTCCCCACCTCTTTTAAAACAGCGGTGGTGAAGCCCCTTCTGAAGAAGAGCAATTTAGACCCTAACATTCTTAACAATTACCGGCCTGCATCCAACTTACCATTTTTAAGTAAAATATTAGAAAAATTGGTTTTTAACCACGTAAATGATTTCAGTTCCTCCTAAAACCACAAACTTCAGACAAAATTTGAATTTTGTCTCTCAGTCCCGCACGGAGATGCTGATGCATGCTTTCATCTCTTGTCGTTTAGATTACTGTAATGCCCTGCTCTCTGGTTTTCCAAAAAAGAGTATCTTTAATCTTCAGCTACTCCAGAATTCAGCCACACGAGTGCTGACGAGGACCAGAGGGCACAAGTTACACCACTTTTAAAATCGCTCCATTGGCTCCCCGTACGCTTCAGGATCAATTTCAAGGTTCTTTTACTCATTTTTAGGTCTTGGGCCTTCTTATTTATCTGACTTACTTTTACCATATCATCCCTCACGGACCCTGAGGTCTTCTGGCACTGGCCTTTTAACCATACCACGGGTTTGATTGAAAACACACAGGGAGGCGGCTTTTAGTTATTATGGCCCCCGACTGTGGAACAGCCTGCCGGAGAACCTCAGGGCCGCAGAGACTGTTGATGCTTTTAAAAAGAGGCTCAAGACTCAGCTTGTTCTATACTACTTTAATTACATGTTTTAACTACATGTTTTAATTTAATGAGCTGAAAAGCATTTTATCTATTTTGTTCATTTTACACCTTTTTTATCTTATTTTACTGTTTTAGTTTTTGAGTTTTTAGCTCGTTTCCTCATAGGATCTGCTTTTGGTCTAGGGCTGCCACGATTAGTTGACTAGTCACGATTATGTCGACTATTAAAATCGTCGACGACTAATTTTTTTTTTTTCAAACTTTGTTTTTTTTCTCAAAACTGCTGCGGCACCTTCCACTGCTGCGTCTGCCTTTCTGTCCTTGACACACATGCTCAGTAGTGGTAACTGGGGTCAGCCGTGATGTCACAGGAAGTTAAACCAAACGGGCTCTGGTATCATGGCTACCCGGCAACGGAGCTCAAAAGTGTGGGAGCATTTTAAGAAAACTAAAGACAAATGTGTGCAATACAATATCTGCAAGGCAGAACTTGCCTTCCACAGCAGCACAACGACGATGCAGAGCACCTGAAAAGGAAGCATGTTGTTGTGGCTGATTGTGAAGAGGGACCGTCATCTTGGTAAGCTAACTGGCTAGTTAGCTGCTAAAATGAACATAAACAGAGAGTTAACTTGCTACTTACTCATATTGATAGCTGTAAACGTTAACATTAGCGATGACGATTTGATTAATTAGTCTTAGCACACATATTTCATGTGTTTTCTGTAACGTTACAACAGTGATGTGTTTAAATAGGAACGCTAATGTTTTCTAACATTATGTTTCAGTGCTAAAAAAGTACGTTCATCTTCAATGGACGGCTTTGTTACAAAGCTAGCTACATGCACACCTCAGCAAGAAAATGTCCTGACTGAGTCCAAACTGAACATGTTGGTGTTATATTTGAGTCAGTGAGACCAAAACTTTTTGTGAATAATTCCTTAGTTTCAGGTGCCTACCTCATTTGATTTAAATGCAGCTATGTTTGATGCCAGAGACAAATGAAGGAAAGAAAAGCCTAAAAAAACCAAAAAAACCTAGGTATTCATTTTTGTGTGTTTGCTACACAGTTCAATAATTGTTTGTTGCAACAAGCTGCATATTTCATCAAAGGGTTAATCAACTATGATATGAATTGACTTTTTTTTAGTTAGCATATATCTTAAACACTCCAAGCTGAAAGCTAATTATGGTTATATAAAGAGCAGCTGCATCCTGGTGTGATAAGCTGTATGTTTTATATTCAATATACGTATGATCCGATTAGTCGACGAATCAAAATAAATAATCAGTGATTAGTCAACTATTAAAATAATCGTTTGTGGCAGCCCTATTTTGGTCCACTGAGGGGGGTGCTGTTCAGTGGACTGCCCTGGCCCAGATGGCTGGAGGACTCTGCACCTTGGTGTGGGGTCTCGTCAGCCCGGGTCGGGACTCTCTCTGTGGTGGCGCTCCCTGTAGTCGTGGCCCAGGAGCCCTCTCAGTGTGGTTGGCCCCCCAAGGTGGCTTTTTCCTTGCCTTATGCCTCGGTGCCCGGCCATGTCTCTCTCAAATAGGTGCAGTGGGTCTGAGCTTGTGTGTTTGTGTGTCTCTCTGGGTATTTATGGGGGTGGGAGGGTTGGTATGTTTTATCATTGTTGTGATAACAACAACAAGTGACATAAACTGCACATTCTCTATAAGCCAATCTGATTGTAGATGCTTTGCAGTTGATAACCTAATGATAGCTGTTTGGCCCCCATCAATCGTTCATACTAAAAAATGGTCTCGGTTTAAAAACCATTGAATTTTCCTATTAAGGGCGTAAAAAGAAATCACTAGTTTTCCTATCTTTTCCCTCTACTTTGGCAACACATAACATCCTTTGATCAACTGTTAATAGAGAATATTAAGGTATGTCACATCGTGTTGAAAGCTGGGACAGGGACACCATATTGTAAGGATTGCTGTCCTGATACCTCTGCCTGGCCTATTTAGTTTTTGTTTTGTTTGTTTAAAATTGGTGGAATCAGTTGGAAAAGAAAAGAGATGGGGAAAGGAGAAGCTGGATCTTACTGTGAGTAATTAAATTATCCTGCAAGAGTTAATAGTTAATAAGCAGGAATTGTGCTGAAATCTGATCCCTTGCAAAATCTGACTCCCCATTATTTGGCCCATTTTTTAAGTATATGAATCATAACTTTCTCAAGCTTATTCATCATTTCCAGTGAACTCTCCCTGCCATAGTGCTGATTTAAGTAGTGAGGAAACCTTGTTGAAGCAGCAAAAAAATCGATTTGCCCAAACAAAACAAGGAAAACCACCATGGGTTTTAGTTTCAGCAGTGTGGTTATTCTATGGAATAGTATGCAGTTGGTTACATAAGTCACTGTATCAATAATATAGATGTTTTATTTATGAAACAATTTTTTTCTTAACTTAGAAATGAATTGATATGATTTTAGATGTTCCTGCAGCTTAATTCAGGGTCTGAGCAAACAAACGACAAACACTTGACATCAACTTAACATTCTCTATACAAACATATAGATTAGAGCAGATGTAACCTCTCACCACTGCCACTCTAAACTTTTATTTTTACCTAATCAATCTATTGAAAATTGACCTTGAAGGAAAAACACATGCAAGATGTGGAATTGCTGACCGTATTTTGGAGAATTCTCTGCATGTCCAAAGACAGACAATACACAAAGGATGAATTCAAGCTGAGAAAAAAGAATGAGAAGAAAATGCAGAAGGAACAAAAATGGTAATGTGTGGAGGAGGGGAGGATAAATGGATTTCTACATACCACATTTATGCCTCCGGAGTTCTCCAGGCTGCACATTCCCTCCAGCGGTGCCATACCAATAGTTGTTCCCTTGAAAATCACACCGCTATCACACACACAAACAAACACAGAGGAAAAAAAAGAACTTTTCTTTAACCTTATTCCTTTTCATTTATTGGCTTACACAGTGCATGCACAGTGATTGCAGATGTAGCAGCAGTGCACAGCTGCAGACATGATAAGCCTGTTGGTTGTGGAAAAAGGGTGTGCAAGACACCTCACCACCCCTTTGCATCCAAACAGAAAAACAAGCATTTTCTGATGAACAGAAACTACAAAAAGCTGTCGTATCAGCACAACTAATTATGGAGCACAAGGAGCCAATAATTCGTTGCATTGTTACTTAAACTTAAACTACTTTGTCAATAGATGTACAAACAAAATATTAAATTATATGACCCAAAGCTGGTGGTGTGTGTTTCATGGTGGCCACACAAAGGCACACCATGGTGTGTGTGAAAGAATGTAGAGTTAATCAGACAGAATGCTGATTTTCAACCACTTCAACACCAGGAAGAGTGAGGGGAGCTACAGGAGCTGATATCACACTGATTATCTTCCCTGAAACATAGTGAAATTACATATCTGTAAGGAAACTTGCCCGTTATTATATTATTCAGTTGTTTTACTGTGGGCATGCAGTCGTCTTAAGAAGACAGATGATTTTTTTTGTCCTGATGCATAAAATGTCATTAGGAATTCATGGTATCTGCGTCAGTTGAGTCCCAATAGGTTTGCAGATGCGAAATCATGAGTTCCCTTTTAAGGTTTTTATATAAATATGAGGACACAAGAAAAGTCATGCAACACAATGGCAAACAAGTGCGTTGTTTTGTTGAAATGTTGCCGGTATTAGGACATATTTTTAAAGGTAAAGAAAAATAGAATTTTCAACATTTGATAGAGTACGGTGTCTTTGTACTGTATTCAGTCTATGATGTTCTCTTGCTCCTTGTCTTATTCCTCTGCTATGTTGTTTTTCTGTAGAGAGATTAATCCAGGCGCATGTGTAATCAGCGCACACAGTATGCGTGGTTACACATATTTCGCTGCAGAATGACCCGGAGGACCTTTGCGGATCTTTTACAGCACACAGGCCTCTTAAATCAAGACTTGGCCAATAGAATTGTGAATTATTTTTCAAGTGACTGAGAGTTTAAGCAAGTTTAGTCTAACCCCTTTTCTACATCGCTGCAAAGGAAGATGGACTTAGGGCTCTGCCTACAGTAAATTTAATTCAGTTCAGTTTTATTTATATAGCGCTAAATAACAACAAATGTCATGTCAAGGCACTTCAAGAATACAGTCCAATTCAAGCCAATTAGAGTCCAATTAATTGTAATCGTAATCCAATCAAATCCAATTAATTAAATTCAAAATTGCTCCAATTCATACATACAGAGCCAATTCAAAAACAGTTTCCTAGCTAAGGAAACCAATCCCCCATCCCGAGCATGCATGAGGCAACTGTGGAGAGGAATGATTCCCTTTAACAGGAAGAAACCTCTCAGGAAACTAGCCCTTATTCTCATCTCTAAGCCTCTGTCACTAAGTTGATGTATTTACTCTGCCTCCCTCTCACCCACTCATCCCTGTAGAATATGAAAATAATGTAGCAAGCTGATCCTTGTGCATACTGTATGTATCTTAATGTAAAATTACATAATGACAGGCATAATGAGAATCTATGTTAAACAAACTTTACTCAGAAAAAATGGCACTAAATACATCTTGTCTGGGTGTTTTGACTGTCAAAAAATATGGTCATCTGCAAAAATCCACTAAAACTGAGCAACGCATCAACATGGTTTCAACAATAACCACATTTGAGTCTTTGACAGTCAGGAGACAAAAGCAGGAGGGAGCATGGCGGTAACAATACCCAACGAATTCCATTAGAACACCTGGTCCTGAATATTAAATAATTCTTTGCAGGTGTACATTGTCAGTCATCCAAGTCATGGTAATCCAAAGTGCTTGAGAAAGAGGCAACCGGACTTCTTTGCTTAGCTTTGAAGACATTCAGCTTAGAAAGGCGACAGCTTAGAAAATTTAATGTCTCAAACAATCAGTCAAAACTGAAGCAGCCTTTCAGATGAAAGGTGAAACATCTTCAAGAACTGGGAAAAGCATTCCAGTTGCTCTTTATTCAAGCATTTAGGATTAAACTATATACTGAAAACGTATTCTGTTTACTGCAAACACAGTGACGTTTCCATTAAATAGAGCTAGCTCAAAGTCTGTCTCAGATGGAGGATGTCTGTGGAACCAATAAGGAACTAAGAGGAAGAAAGCTTTGTAAAATGAAATTGACTTCAGTTAAACCTGTTTATTCATTTCTAATATCAGTGCAAAATAACCAAACAAAAATTGTCAGCATGTCCAGGTTGGTAAAAGCAAGTGGTACACAAATACTTTTGAGGTCTCTCCTCATGTTCTGCTTCGGTACCGGGCAAGTGTAGCTTGGGAATAACAATGTGTTTCTTACGTGAGCAACTGAGCATTGTCGTGTTTTTTACGAGATTTCAGCTTCTGTCTCCACTGAAGGAAAGACCAGAGGGTGGCGTTCGGCTCTTCTGTGATGATACACTGATCTCTGTCAGTCCAAACCTCCAGACCAATAAGAGGCACACGGATGTTCAGAGCCCTGTAGAACTATACACAGACACAGAACATAAACAAATATGTAGCAAGCACACGCATGCACACACTCAAACACACACAAACAGGTTAGCTCACAATCTAACCAATATGCTCCTACAATACAGTCTGATCACACAAGACAATTTCCCCTTGATCTAGCAGCTCCTGCTCCTCAGAGGTGACCTTTGAACCTTGAACCTGAGAAACTTTTGAAGGCTTACAGAGCAGCAACCAAATGGGCTACAAAACAGTTATAAACAGTTGTGGAAAGCTCTTGACCTATAGTACCAACACCTGTGGGACACCTGTAGGGGGCGCCACTAAGTAGGATCAAAACCCAGAAAAAACGTGATTTCACCGCTTTAACTATAAGCGAGATCAAATCTGACCAAACAGATGTGCTTCCCAACCCCAAAACCTACAATAAGTCTGAAAGTTTAATTAATGTTGCATAAGATGCCATTGTGAAAAAGACGCATGGGCTCTGTGGAGAGCTCTGCTCCAGCTGGCTGCTGTGACAGCTCACTGACACTGTATTTCTGCTTAATCTAACATGTTTCAGACTCGCCCGATTTACATTTATGCCTGTATTTTGATATTTCAAATTTCAGGGGATTTTGATAATAATTTATAATAATTGATAATAATTTTATAGTATAATTTATTATATAGATGCATAAGGACACATTTTATTTAATCCTGATGAGACTTCATACGATAGCAGATTGTGCTGTGCATATTTTTCAGTCACTGATCGAATATAATGAAAGAGATAGTATATTAGTGAGAAACTACATCAGGAATGGAACAATATACTATTAGCTTGTTAAATGAAGCCATTTACTCTTTCAAAAATAGCAGCAGGAGAATCCATCAACCTTACCTTATCCACATAATTGGCAATTTCCATGATCCTTGCCTTTGTCTTTTGATAGTCCTTATTCTGTCGTTTAAACTGCAGGACATTGAGAAGAGGGGGGAGTATTCATTTGTTGCTGACACTAATAACAATCAATTCTAGAAACCAACCATTTATGCTCAGGTCCATCAACATGATAATACAACTGTGTATCCGTAAAAGGTGGGAAGTTTTGTAAAGATTTACGTAAATACAATGACTTGCCAATCAGTTAGACTCCATATTTAATTGAACTTACTACAAAGTGAATTTCCCCATTGCGGGACAATTAAGGAAATGTAATCTAATCTAATCTAAAGACAACATGTCAAATGTTAAATCTGGGAAATCTAATTGTTTGTAGAAAATGTTTTTTTCTAAAATTCATGCTAGTTGCTAGAGTAAAGAAAAAATTCCACAACAAAAATAAATAGTTGGAAACTGGGTACTTGGCAACAGCTTGTGACTAGGTATGAAAAGTGAATCCCAGAGATGCTTTCAGAAGGCTTCCATCATATATGGTACATAATGATATCAAGATATTTAGATAACAAAGCTGAAATACAATTCTAAATAGCCATAATCTTCAAGCTCCTCAGACTGTACTGCACTGAAAACAGACATTTCTATTGTGGAAATCACTGCAAAATCTGTTTAATCAATAGATCATCAATGTATACAGTTCATTCCTGTCTCTGAAAAGAAAGGTATTAAGCTTTACTGCAAAGAAAAGAAAACATAAAAACAGCAGAAATGCCACCATATTCTATGGGTCTGAGCTATTTTAAGATGGACAGAAGCAAAGTGGAAAACTGTTTTGGAGTCTGACAGATCAAAATTTGATCTGTATTCTGCACTCTCTGGGAGAGAGACCATCAGGACTGTCATCAGCCACAGACTACTATACAGCTCATAAGCCAACATTGTAATTGTGCAGAATGGGGGTGCACTGGCACATTTGTTAAGGCACCATCACGCTGAACATTATATACAGCTTTTGGAGCCACATATGCTGCTATCCAGACATCTTTTTTAGGCTTTACCTCTTTCAGCAGGACAATGCCACATTTTGCAAGTCTTAGCAGCAGAGTGGCTAAACAAAGTGAGGGGTTTGATTATGGCAGATTTCAAAATGGGGGGAATGTGACCTGATTGAAGGGATTTATTATGTGATCAAGTATTACATCTCACCACAGAAATGTGTTTTCTATTCAGACGTCCTTCACTTTAGGGCCCCCCCAAATCTGCTCTCTCATTTATCAGATAATCCCTCTGAACTATCTTTTACTTGAAGATAATTTCAACTCAAAGCTGTCAAAGAGATAGCTTATCTCATTAGCCTGAAGAAGATATTTTTCTTAAGATTTACATCCTTGTGTAATTTAATGACTTTTTGATATCAGTGAACAAATGTGACAATTAACGATACACAAGAATGTTCTCCTAGGGAGTCAATAGAGTGAGTGGAGAATTATCTTACCAATGTGTTGTCTGCCACAATATACAGTTCCATGTACTTAGTCGTACCCCAGGTATTCCTCTTAACCTGATTTCAAAGAGAAAGTTAACACACCATTACAACATTCTGACTACTCACTCATTATCTCATAACAACAGCACATGTCAAGGTTTGAGATGTTTTACACTGTATGTAATCCATGCTAGTCTGTAAAGTCCCATAATGTGCTGGTATAAAGACCCGACAAGGCCAAAGTGCTTACGACCAGATGACTGGGTCTGAGCTTCTCTGAAGCAAAAAGACTTGTGAAGCTTGATTCACAGTAACTCCAAGTGACAACTTCCAGAACTTAAAGGATCTACTGCTGACACCTTTGTGCCAGATATGAGTACAAGACTTTGTAGATTTGAACTGGCTTAATGACACCTTCTGAACAATTAGCATATCAAGCAGGTGGTTATAAAGTTGAGGCTCACAAGTGTACACTTCAGAATAATTTCACACTGTAGTATCATGGCCTCACAAAGGAATACATTAAATAAAATAAATTCATTCATTTAAAAACAACTTTGACACTCAAAATCAGATGAATTCTACAACAGTAAGAAGCTACACTGTAAATTTACATTTTGTTTAACCATTTTCCACACTGCTATTTATGACTTAGCTTCCATTCATGTGGTACACATAACACAGATGGTCACATGCTATATTTGACCTTTTCTCAAAAGGCAATCAAAGAGTCAACATATACCAGATTATGCTTTTTTTCCCCAGGTCAAGTCAAGTCAAATTTATTTGTATAGCACATTTCATGTACAAAACAATTCAAAGTGTTTTACATAAAATAAAAGCATTGCAGCGGGGAGTAGAAGAAGCATTAAAAATACATAAAAGAATATAAAGACAAACAAATAAAATAACTAAAATTAAATTAAAATGAATAAAAACAAGCAACAGTCCAGATAAGTGAAAAGATACTGTCTAGGTGTAAAACATTTATTTTGGGTGTCTTCTAGATGTATATGTTTGATATGTTTGTTATAAACTGCAAAACCTCTTGACACCTTCAAATACTTAATTCAAGCTCCTGGCTCTTCAAGGCCCTCCTATCCAAATTTCTAGTGTGGTCTGACAGACCACTTGATTGGTTAAAAATGGTGGAGTTGGAGACTGTGGCTCTTTTATATGTTCGAGGTCTGCCAAACAAGACACTAAGCATCATGCAAATGTGTTTAGAATAGAATAGACTAATGCTTTATTCATCCCCCAGTGGGGGGTCCACTGTGGGGTTTTAGGCTTTTTGAGCGGAGGCACACATGAGGAAATGACCCCGTATGGTGTGGAGTTGTTGGGCTTTACAATTAGCATACATTTTATGAACATAGAAAGCTGAATACACACTGACAGAAAGGGACAACATTAAAGAGCTAAATTCAACCTATTAAATCAAAGTGAGAATAAACGTGTTGTTTCTGCATTTTGAAGGGCATTATTACAAAACAGAGGTGGAAACAAGTCACTGTTTTGCAAGTCTTTCCAATCAAGTCCCAAAGAAATAAAGACATGTGAGTCCCAAATCGAGTCCAAAGTCAAGATGTGGAAGTCCAGAGTCATGGATATCAACCATTTTTTGTTTTCTTTCTCCCAGTGGCACTTGCTGGGTTGCACCACCGATTCCGACATCCCACCATTCCGACATCCCACCATTCTGACATGCAAACGTCCCACCATTCCGACATCCCACCATTCTGACATGCAAACGTCCCACCATTCCGACATCCCACCATTCCACCATCCCACCATTCTGACATGCAAACGTCCCACCATTCCGACATCCCACCATTCTGACATGCAAACGTCCCACCATTCCGACATCCCACCATTCCACCATCCCACCATTCTGACATGCAAACGTCCCACCATTCCGACATCCCACCATCCCACCATTCCGACATGCAAACGTCCCACCATTCCGACATCCCACCATCCCACCATTCTGACATGCAAACGTCCCACCATTCCGACATCCCACCATCCCACCATTCCGACATGCAAACGTCCCACCATTCCGACATCCCACCATTCTGACATGCAAACGTCCCACCACTCCGACATCCCACCATTCTGACATGCAAACGTCCCACCACTCCGACATCCCACCATTCCGACATCGCACCATTCCACCATTCTGACATGCAAAAGTCCCACCACTCCGACATCCCACCATTCCGACATGCAAACGTCCCACCATCCCACCATTCCGACATGCAAACGTCCCACCATTCCGACATCCCACCACTCCGACATCCCACCATTCCACCATCCCGCCATTCTGACATGCAAACGTCCTACCATTCCGACATCACACCATTCCGACATGCAAACGTCCCACCATTCCGACATCCCACCATTCCACCATTCTGACATGCAAACATCCCACCACTCCGACATCCCACCATTCCGACATGCAAACGTCCCACCATCCCACCATTCCGACATGCAAACGTCCCACCATTCCGACATCCCACCACTCCGACATCCCACCATTCCGACATCACACCATTCCGACATGCAAACGTCCCACCATTCCGACATCCCACCATTCCGACATGCAAACGTCCCACCATTCCGACATCCCACCACTCCGACATCCCACCATTCCGACATCACACCATTCCGACATGCAAACGTCCCACCATTCCGACATCCCACCATTCCACCATTCTGACATGCAAACATCCCACCACTCCGACATCCCACCATTCCGACATGCAAACGTCCCACCATTCCACCATTCCGACATGCAAACGTCCCACCATTCCGACATCCCACCATTCCGACATGCAAACGTCCCACCATTCCGACATCCCACCATTCCGACATGCAAACGTCCCACCATTCCGACATCCCACCATTCTGACATGCAAACATCCCACCACTCCGACATCCCACCATTCCGACATGCAAACGTCCCACCATTCCACCATTCCGACATGCAAACGTCCCACCATTCCGACATCCCACCATTCCGACATGCAAACGTCCCACCATTCCGACATCCCACCATTCCGACATCCCACCATTCCGACATGCAAACGTCCCACCATTCAGACATCCCACCACTCCGACATCCCACCATTCCGACATCGCACCATTCTGACATGCAAACGGTCAACCACTCCATATAAGGCTTTCCATATAAGGAAATGTGCGTTACTCAACAGATAACAGTCCCTTCTTTCTGTTCATGCATTTTACATGTTTTAAGACGTGTACAGATTTGATACAGCAGACTGCTCTCACCCACAGTTCGTATCAAAATGTACGAAAAGTTACGCACAGATTTTTGTGCATAATCCTATGAATATCCATCAAGACGAGCGACCAGTGCGCCTGCGCAAAGCCTGAAGTCAGGGCTGACGTGCCTTTTATTCACAGAGGAAAATAAGCATTTTAAAATTGTTTCGGCATTATAACACATTGTTGAAAGCGAAAAATTTACTTTTTATTTTTGCAATCTTCCTTCAGGGAATGTATGCAAGCTTTAGTTTGTTAGTAATTAACCTGTATAGTTTATTTATAACCCAGAAAAAACATGATTTCACCCCTTTAACTATAAGCGAATCAAATCTGAACAAACAGATGTGCTTCCCAACCCCAAAACCTGTAAGAAGTCTGAACGTTTCCTGGCCACAATTTCACATATTAGAGGAAACACATTCAAACTACAAAACATATTGCGCTGATTGTAAAAATAAAAATAAAAGACGATGGCACTCAGGATCTATCCATAAGGGCTGTGTTGTTACTATTTCTCTACAAATCTGGTGTGTAGTGTAACAGCTGTCATGTAGATGTGTCGGATACTGTCTGATCCTGACAATGTCATGACTCCGTAATTTTCAAAATAAACTCCAAAAGCAAATTAATGATATTCAAATAGTTTATTACAAAAAAAGGAGTGACAAACAAACAATGTTCACTTATTTATTTAAAACTAATAAACTAATAAAAATAATAATAACAATAATACGTTTTGGGTAGCCTAATATATGAAATTGGTTTTATTTGCAGCACCGGGACGTCCGACACAAGTGAGCTGTCATTGATGTCTGTAATTGCAATTATTAATGTTGCATATGATGCCAGTATGAAAAAGAGGCATGGGCTCTGTGGAGAGCTCTGCTCCAGCTGGCTGCTGTGACAGGTCACTGACACTGTATTTCTGCTTAATCTAACATGTTTCAGACTCGCCCGATTTACATTTATGCCTGTATTTTGATATTTCAAATTTCAGGGGATTTTGATAATAATTTATTATAGTTGGCTTGCGAGGTTATGGAGTTCCTCTAAAAAAAAAAAAAGGCTTTAATATGCTATTAAAGGAATTGTCAGAATGGCGGGATGTTTATAATAAATAAAAGATAATTCCAATAATGGGAGGAAAAAAGTGTTGGAATGATGACGTGTGATAGAAAATAATTGTCACCATTCCGACAGTTGGAGGCCCATGTCGGTATGGTGGGATTTTGGAATGTGACCGCACTTGCCAGGCTCTGTAGCTTGAGCCTTTTTACTTGAAAATACTTGATATTTCAAAGCAAACAAAAAGCTCTGTGTTGTCTCTTTTAAAGTTTCTAATACTTTATTCAAATCAACTAACTCAAAATTCAAATCAATTAACTTTATGATTTTGAGTCCATTTATGTACAGTGAAGTCACAGAAGAGATGTACGAATATTTATTGAAACGTTACCAGGTTCCAGTTGAGAAAATTATTCTACATTTGAATTAGATATTTGGTCAGATGACTAGAAAAGGAAACTTGGATCTGACTCTGGACTTCCACATCTGACTTTGGACGTGACTTAGGACTCGCGTCTTTATTTGAGACTTGACTCGAGACTTGATTACAGAACCTATGCAGTTGTCTTTTGAAAGCTTTCAAATCCTTATATCCTACCATTACAAATTTTCTATCATCCTGAGCCTTGATTATAGCAAATAGAAAAAGTCTCTGCTGTAATAAATGTGTGGTAGTGAGGAGGGGGTCATGGTTTGTTCAGCACTTAACACAAAGACTAATGCGTAATGGTTGAAAATCTGTGGATGCAGACACAATACAACACTCACATTTATACACTAATGCACTCACACATTGTTTATTTGATATGAAAACAAAGTAGCAAAAGCTCTGGGCCTCTTGATCTGCTGTAGCAGGCATTTCTGCATAACAAGCCAGGATTAATGAGTGAGTGTGAGGGAACTGAGAGAGCTGAGGGGTGAGATGCACAAGGGACGAAGATAAAGGAATAGAGGAAAAGGATGATTATATGTTTGAGAGCCATGAGGAACTTTGCATCTGTGGTTTGGAAATCAATTAGGCCATTTCATCAGGTGGTGTGATGAGAATTTTGCTCACTAAAATGGCACAGAGAACCATTCACTCTTGTTTTTGTATACAACAAAAAAGATCACTCCTCCACAGACAAATGTTCAAATGGGGTCAGTGAACTAAAAGACAATCATGGGAGTTGTATGTCTAAATATAGAAAAAGTCTGGAGCCACCCCTCATATCTTTCTGTTGTCAACTTGTAAAAAAAAAAAGAAAAAAAAAGGGGGCAAAGTATGGGTCCTAATGAATAGTCTATTTTGCTCAGGAACCTTACAGACTGAGTGAAGTGACCTGGAAGTATCTGAACAGCAGCCATGATAGCAGCACGCGATTATTATATCCATTTGTACAAACTGTGATTCCTGCGAATAAATGCTTATTTTTTTAAATTATGAACCTTGACAATGAAGTCATATTACATATTATTACTAATACAGTAAATATGACATAACCTTTGTTATTGTGAAAAGACTACATTAGATGAAGTATCAAATTATGATTTTGTTGTAATTTCCTAAGTCCTTAAGAATTTTTCCTAGATCTTTCTTAAACCCAAAAAAAAGTTTTGCAAAAAGTGCTTCAAGTTCTTTCTGAAAATAACTGAATTAATTTTCAATTGAAAAATTATAATACTTGCACTTACTTGCACAAAATTCAAAGTCCTTCATTTTCAATCAATAAGTGAGCAAGTCAAATAGTAGGAATGCGTGCTTAACTGATCCAACCACTTCCAGCTGCCCATGTAAATTTACTCCTACTGTCCACAAACTCTCTCTTTCTGAAACTACAGAGTTGAATGCTTAAATTAGATGGGTTAGTAAGATCAAATTCAGTTCTATTTGCATTGCATTGCTGAGCTCCATGAGCTTTTCTCACCATACAGCCAATTACCCGAATGGCATCTGGCATCTGTGGGGTTTCTTTATAAAGCACAAATGTAGTGTCAGAGAAAAAGCCCAGATTACATGAACTTTAGTTAAAAAGACAAAACAGATAACCTACAGCCCACTTAGATAATTGTTATTCATAGATAAACTTCTTGGCATCTGCTGTTGCATGAAACTGAGTCTTGGTTCAGCAGGACTAAACTAAACAAGTCTGTGATGTAAAGTAAAGTCATAACATCAGATCATGATAGATTAATGCCTTAATAAAAAAAATTGAGAGACTTGCATAGAAGAATGTTATATTACATGTACCGCTGTGACTGCCTGACTGAAACTGGCCCTCCCCCGCTGGTGTTCTCACACTGCAACAATATTTCCTCTGAACCCATGCAGGACAGACCCACCATGAGAACATAATTGGCACAATTTAACAGTGATGGTAATACTTTCCAAACCTGGTATTTGAAAACAATATCTAATATCTACAGTGAGTGTTTGTGAAATCACATCTAAGTTTGTTTGAGTTAAAATGAGCTCTGTTTTAACGTTAGAATGTTTCATATTAGCTAATATGAGTTCTGTCAGCTCACCCAAGGTCTGAGGGCAGAGAACACTTTTCATTTTGTTATGACTTTGAAACCTAATTTTGTTTACTTGGTGATTATTTTAGTAATGTGATTACGAAAATTGATGCTACAAACTCAGAGCGTTGATTTATTTCTGCTTACTAAAAACATTTTGCCTAAGGCTGTGAGCAAGACAAGCAGTAGGAATGCGTGCTTAACTGATCCAACAACTTCCAACTGCCCGTGAAAACTTACTCCTACTGTCCACAAACTCTCTCTTTCTGAAACTACAGAATCGAATGCTTAAATTAGATGGGTTAGTAAGATCAAATTCAGTTCTATTTGCATTAAAGGGGAACTCCGGTATCTTTAAACTTAGACCTTATTTCTGGCATGAAATACGCTTATCTACTCACCGAGTAGTTTGGCGAAAGTTGGCGTCCTTCGGAAGATATTTAGATAACTCGCGAAATTTACATAGCTCTACATATCTCTATACAGAAATTTAATTAACATACTCATACGACACTAAAAGCACTTTGTTAAGTTCTTTTAAAATACACAGTAGAGCCCTGCGCGAGACTGTTTTCTTCATCCTGCTCCCGCTGAATTTCTGACCATTACCGCTCGCAATCGCAACGTGTGAGTTACACTCCCGCAACGTGTGAGTTACACTCCCGCAACGTGTGTGTTACACTCCCGCAACGTGTGAGTTACACTCCCGCAACGTGTGAGTTACACTCCCGCAACGTGTGAGTTACACTCCCGCAACGTGTGTGTTACACTCCCGCAACGTGTGTGTTACACTCCCGCAACGTGTGTGTTACACTCCCGCAACGTGTGTTACACTCCCGCCGCACCCGCAAAACTTTGAGAATTTATGCCCGCACAATAATAGAAAGGCATTGATTTCTTCTCCCGTCCCGCAGGAGAAAACATGTCATTTTATAGGGTATTAATAAAGAGATTCATGGACAATTGAGAAACTCTCTCTTTGTGCTGTAAAGACCTTCTTTGAGTTTCCTTTCAACATCATTTATTGACATCTTGTCGCTAGGCTACATCCCGATCCCGATTTTTTTTTTTTTTAGCCGCCCACTCCCGCCCGTATCAATATTCATACCGTCCGCTCCCGCGAGATTTGAGTTGGGTCCCGCGGGACCCAGTGGGACCCGATCCCAATGCAGCCCTCTAATACACAGAACGGTCCGAACGGTCACACAGGGAGCATAAATGTAAAAAAAAAAAAACATCCACGTAGGCTATTCCGCACAGCCTGTGTAATTTCTCTTAATGATTTTTTTTGTTTTTGAGCTCCACTTTACTCACAATTTCCACTTCGGCAGAGTTTCAAACATCACAAGTTGACAGCCATAATCATTAACCAATCACAGTGGCTTAAATTTATTCAATACATTAATCTCCCCGCCCTCCCTCCCCCTCTCTCGCTCAAAACTGTACACAGACAGCAGTCAGAGCAATGTGCATGATTTTTTTCTTCTCTCGAGCCTTGCGTTGGGCCCCCTTCGTCGCCCGTGCATTAATATGAGCTTGCTTGTGGCTATAGGAGAGCTAACGGAGGGATTTCTACACAGGCACTCTACTGGGACCACTTCATCCACACGCCCCCCTGGAGCACAGCTTATTTACTCCTTTCTCTGTGACAGTCGGCTAACTTCACACAGAGTTTGCTGCTGCTAGTTTTGTGCAACATGGCAGGATATTTATCAAATTTTGACAACGTGAACGATGACTTTGAGTAAGATGGACGTTCTTACCGGAGTGAATGAGCTGTGCTGCAGCCATGCGTGTGGATGAAGTGGTCCCAGTAGAGTGCCTGTGTAGAAATCCCTCCGTTAGCTCTCCTATAGCTGCAAGTAGCCACATAACAGTAGGTATGCGCTAACAGAGCTATAGTACGCGTTCGTTCATTCATTCGTCTTAAATTATTGGTGAAATAAAGACAGATAATGCCTTATTTAGAGTCTGCATCGTCTAAGCCCCGTTGGCTCGCAAATTATCTAAATATCTTCCGAAGGACGCCGACTTTCACCAAACTGTTCTCGTTGAGTCGATAAACGTATTTCATGCCAGAAAAAAGGTCTAGGTTTAAAAATACCGGAGTTCCCCTTTAAGTTAGTTGAGCTCCATGAGCTTCTCTCACCATAAAGCCAATTACCCGAATGGCATCTGTGGGGTTTCTTTTATAATTCAATTCAATTCAATTCAGTTTTATTTATATAGCGCCAAATTACAACAATTGTCATCTCAAGGCACTTAAATAATATAATCCAATTCAAGCCAATTGAAATTCAATTCATTGTAATAAGCACAAATGTAGTGTCAGAGAAAAAGCCCAGAGTACATGAACTTTAGTTAAAAAGACAAAACAAATAAGTGTTAAGTGCTAAAAGAATATACTTTAGGAATAATCAAAAGGATAAGACATTCATACAGTAACGATTAATGGCTGCGTTTCCCAGATTCGATCGTTCTTAAGGACTTAAGAAGGCTCTTAAGAAGGGTTCGGCTAAGAAGGAGCGCTAAGATAGGGGTGTTTCCCAGACGCGTTCTTAACTGCCTTCTTGAGATCCCGCCAAAGAAGCTTCTTAAGAAGCTCTTAGTGGGAGCTGTACATCGCCGTGGTGGTGAAACTAAATCAATCGATGCCAGGGAAATCGATCACCAAACACTTTATCAGCGCACAAATCACACACAATGCCCTATGGTCCCCACACACAGGTGCAATTAGGCCACACGCGCGTGCGTGTGTGTGTGTGTGTGATCATAGCTAACAGGTGTATCCAAGTAGTAATCAAGCCCATTAACGCGTATACATTTATATATACCCCCCTGTGGCAATACACACACATGTGAGAATGGAAAAAGCAGCCATTAAACGGAACAAGAGGTCCCCCTCGTTTACCGCAGAGGAGATGGCCGTATTAGTGGACGAGGTCTGGCAGAACCGTGATGTCTTATTTGGGGGAACAAAGGGCAAAAAAGGCATAGCTTTAAAGAACCGAATTTGGCAGGCTATAGCCCAAAAGATATCCCCCTCTGGTCCCTGTGGCCTGCGAGACTGGGGTGCTGTGAGAAAAAAGTGGCAGGAGTTCCAAAGCCAAACCAAAAAAGGTGAGACGAGAGAGCATGGGCACGGGTGGTGGCGCACCTGGTGCTACAACCCTCACTCCCGATGAGGAAAAAGTTCTTTCCGTAATTGGAAAGAACTCTGAAGGCATTAGTGGGGGCATCAATCTGCTGGGGGATGAGGGGCTCTCAGAAAACCCAGAGGGCGAGGAGGAGGAGGAGGAGCCATCTGGGAGCGGAGCGGCGACATGCACATCCCCTGGAGAGGACGCCCCCCCACCCTCCACAATCGAGCCTGTTCCCCATGCGCCAACCAGCAGGGCCTGGTGTCCGCATACAGGGCAGCCCCCCATAACAACCTGAACCTGTAGCGAGACGCTAGTGTGTCTCGAGAGGGAGAAACTGGTGGTGCTGCGGGGGATAGAGGGCCAACTGGAGAGAAAGACTGCCCTCCAGGAGGAGATGGTGCAGACAAAATGTCTGCTGTAAAAAGGTCTTTAAGTACAACAGAATGAACAATATTAGTGGTATTTTGAGCTAAAAGTTAAAATACACATTCTGGGGACATACAAGACTAACATCAATTTGCAAAGAGGGGTATTAGTCCCTTTCACAAAAAGCTTGGTGTCTTTTTTTAAATGAACACAGCCGACTCTTTTTTGACTATACATTTCCCTTGATGAATTATCCACAAAGCACTAAACTTTTATCATGTTTGTTAATATGTGCTCCTTTTACTCAATTTCAGGACTGACCGGAAAATAGATATTTTAAATTTATGCAGCAATATATAGAATTGTGATGGGTTGACAAACTCATAGGCACCAATAAAGGTCAGCGATCCCCCTGAGGAAGAGGGTTTCCTTAAAGGTTTTCTGAATAGAAAAAAGTACATTGTACTCACTGTACACCGTCGGACTCCTAAACAGATATTCAAAGTGACAACACCGAGTAAAATGTGCTGTATGAAATGGAGGAACTGTTGTTGCCACTGCCGGGATAGCAGTGTCTGTAGCAGAATGTTCTGTCACTGAACATATCAGCCAGTAGAAACTTTCTCTCCAGTTATTGGATGATGTCACAACTGGAATTTACAGTATAATGTCTGGAAACGGCCGACAGGATGAGCCAAATTCAAGTTCATCTCAGACTACTTGAATTATACTATACTGAAGGTTATGATGAAATCTTTGTTCAATGACAAAAAAAAACCAACAACATTATCCTTGCTGTAAACACACTGAAAGAATAATAGAAGTGCTACTTTTTTTTTAGGACAACAACTAAATACAGTCTAATGTAGCCCAGGGCACTCACCCGTGAATGAAATGGTCTGAGCAGGTTTGAGATATGGTTAGATTGTGTGGTGTGATGGCCATGGCCGCAGTCTCCACCTTGAATTGGCAGTTCCGTGGCACTCAGCAGTGAATAATGCACAGGGTTCTCACTGCTGATTGGCTCCAGGTAGTATGTGTCACTAAAATTCAAAGATATCAGGCCCCTGTATTAAAAAAAGAGACAGAGAAAACAAACAAAAAAAACCTGTATGACAAAAACGGCACAACTTTAACAATACATGGATGTGACATTGAATTTAGATCATCTTTAAATCAATTCATACTTTAATTAACTCAAAGCACAACTCTTACTGTAAATCCATGTTAAAGCCCAAGGTAAAGCCTGGAAAATATTCTGAATTTGGTGTCTTGCAGTAGTAGGATCAGGAAATGCAATGTGGCAAATGTCCTTCATGGTCACTTTACACAATGACTAAAAGTATGATGCTGTGAAAGTAGCTGAGGTCTGACATTCTCTGCCCAACTCGCTTACACTGTTATAAATAATTGTTGCAGCCTTTCTCTGCATAATATCTTGCCTTTAGTAATTCCTATAAACAGAATTAGTATATAAAGCATTACCAACAAGACCCATCAACATGATGGATCTGATGACAGATTATTCAGGGTGTAAGCAAAAATGTCCTTAGCAGTTGAGCCTGGTTTGACTTTCATATATATATATATTGCTGCTGGACTCAAAAACCTCTCATTAGCCAGGCTATTATATAAAAAAAAGATAATTATAATAAAAGGCTTATTAATAGGGATGTAAAGATTAACAAATTCAAATGGGAACCTGAATTTAATGTTAAAGATGTATCAGCATGCAGACCCCTGAACTGAATAAAATTAGCTATGAACCAGTTGATGCCTTGATTCTACACTTAAAATTTGATTGACTAACTTTACAAAGCCTCCACAGAGTCTATACAAGATTTTGGCATTTACATTAGAGTTAAATGTAAGAGTGGATCAAGAAACTTGTGCTAAAGAAAAAAATGGACCAGACTCAGTGAATAATTCCTTATAATCCCTATACAGACCAGTGAGCAGTGTTGATCAACATGTGCTTGGGGTTCCCAAGGTGGGAAGGTGTGAACACCTTCTAGTATTGTTCTAGTGTTTCCTCTAGTTGGGCCCACAACACCTCCAGCAGGCTAGACAGTGATCACAGAGTCACTCCCCTAATGCGAGCCATCACTGCTCCTCACACCACAATAACCATCTTTCTTTTTTTTTTCCACAACCACAAGCTACCCCAGCCTCTCACCACCTGCACACCAGTCTTAGCGGGTTGGGGATACAAACCCTGGTTCGGGATACAAACCCTGGTTTGGGTAGGCGGTAGAAATAGAAGAGGTAAAGATAAGTACAGGAATGGGATTCAAACCCTTCTTTGGGTAGGGGGTAATGAAAGTATAGAGGCTGCCAGAGGTGGAGGTAGGACAAGACACACTAACAGATTTAGCAGACAAACTCAGACCTAAACAGTCCAACAATCACTAAAAATGCCAGCAAAAACAAGGCCATACAGGCTAAATCACCTAAAATGGCCGCCTGGTTTCAAAAGGTTCACTTGGGCCACACCCTCCACTTAAATATATCCTGGATTTCTGCCTTGCTTCTTCCAAGAGTCTGTTTACCGTAAGTGCTCCCCCTGCTGGGCCCCCAGCTACTATTGCTTCTTCTAATCCAAATCCACTGACTGGACTTTATTGCCTCATCTGACATTTCCTTCACTATTTTCCTCACACTCTGTCCAGTTACACTCAACTCCCTCAACAATGAGACAACAGACTTTGCAACAAATCCTCTACATCCTACTTCCACTGGACATATCCTAACTTTCCATCCTCGCTACTCTGGTTCTGCCCCTAACTCCACATACCTTTCATATGCTTCTGCCTCTAATTCCTCCCAAGGAACAGTCAGCTCTATGAAATAGACTCTCATTCTACTCCTAGACAACAAGACTATATCAGGTCTTAGGATTTGTAGAGGCTATTTCCTGTGGAACAACAAGCCTTCCTCCTAAATCTACCTGCATCTTCCAATCACAAGCATCCTCTAAGCTGCCTTGCTTCCTTATCGTCTTATTAACTTTCTCCTCCTTTTGAACAAAATCAATTGCCATTCTCTTCACCTTCGACCCTCCTAAATTTACCTGCCTTTGTTTATCTTGAATACCTGCAGCTAAGCTTCTTAATACTTGGTTATGTCGCCACGTACACCGGTATTGTGACAGAGTTAAAGTTGCAGTACCTGAACATAATGAACATAACAGGTCTCCGTTTACCCAGAGTTTTAGGTTCTGGGGAGTTGGCAATACATCATATGTTGCCCCTATCAAAAATCTAATACTCCTTTCCTCCGTACTCCACAGCTCTTTCCAACAAAACTTTTTCTTCTCTACACCTTCCCAATTCAGCCACTGTCCCTGTTTAGCCTGAGCCACTGCCTTTGCACCCCTTAACATTTCCTCCTGTGTATGAACCTGCTGAACAACTAGCTTTCTCTTCTCCTTGGGACCTGCTCTACTCCACACCGGTTTGCCTGGGCCAAGCCCCAAGCCTCCCCGGTCTATTTGAATATTGCCCACAATCTCTGTATGTCTATGTCACGATTTACATTCTGTTTCATGTCTTGTCTTGTCATGTCCTGCTTTATTTTTTTTTAAAATCACTAACTTTCCGCTCTCTTTTCAGGTATCTTGCCCTTCCTCCCGTGTCAAGCGTCTGATTGTCTTTCCTGATTCCTAAGTGTTTCCACCTGTTCCCCTTGGTCCCTCATGTGTTCAAATAGTCTGCGTCTCCCTTGTCTTGTGCCAGTATGTTGTCTCCTTTCATGAGCTTCATTACTCGCGTCTTGATCCACAGTATTCACAGTCATAATTTCCTCGAGCTTGAAGTCGAGCGATCCTCCTTGAAAGCTATCCTTGTTGTAAGTTTTCCATAGTCATAGTTTATGTGTTCATTAAACAACGGTAAGTTTCATAGCTTTGTTTTGTTCTTCCGTTTTTGGAGAGTTATTTATTTGTAAGTTTCATAGAAACCTCCGTTAGTGGAGCGATTTGCGTTTTGTTCTTGAGATCCTGTTCGCCACTGTTAAAGGTGTGTTTACAGTTAAAGTTTCATAGTGCCTCTGTTTTTTTTAAGAGTGTCTTTTGTTTAAATCCGCTTGAATAGGAGAGCGTGACAGTTTATTTTGTAATCATTCATAGCCCTTTGTTTTCCTCTTGAGTTGGAGAGATTTGTTTTATAACTTTCATAGCTGCACTCGTCCTCACCCATAGTTACTGAGGAGAGTGCTTAGGACTTTCACAGCCTGTTCCTTTGCTCTGTGAGGAGATCCTCATCCTGCCTTGCTGTGCTTTGTTAAATAATAAACCCTGCATCTGTGTCCTGAGTCCTGAGGTCCCTGACAGTCTAAGAGTTGCTTCTGCCTCCTGAGCTGCCACTCTTGGATTCCATTTCATCCCCTTGGTTGGGTTTGGACCCACCTTACTAACTACAACATCTTTACTCCCAGCTAACAGGAGCTCTGTCTTAACGTTAGTACATTTATAGTCCTCTACTTGACTAGATACTGGGAGCTGGAGTATGCCTTTCCCATACAGTGCCACAGAACTTAAGCATCTAGGAATACCTAGCCGCTAACTAATCTTTCCATTTTTTTTCTGCAACAGATAATGGAATCTCATACACAGATAGTGGCCACATTAATCGAGGAAACAATCCAAACTGCAGACACCACAGATTCAACTTTCCTGGAAGCCCTGCTTTATCTATTCTAGCCAGTCCCTCAGCAACATCTTTCCAAAACTACACCGCCTGCTCTCCATCATCCATGTCTGCCTGGTACCACCAACCTAAACTCTTTACTGCCGTTTCCCTAATTATTGGATTTTTTTTCTATATCTATTACAAACTTTCTACCACTTAATTTCCCTCTACTTTTTGAGATACTTCTGGACTTAGTTGGTTTGATTTTCATACCAACTCACTTTAGATTGTGTTTAAGTCTCAAGTATTCTCTTCATACATGGCACTTTTGTAGTCATATCATCCATGTAGGCCCTAATTGCAGTAAGGCGCATGCCATGACGTCCATACATGCACGAACATTTGAAGAGGAAGCAGGTTGGAGCTCTGGGAGACTCACTATGGTAAGATATTTAGCTTGTTAGCATAGCCTGCTAGCTATAAATAAGTGGTATTGTCATGGATTTTAACAATAAAGTACAACATTAAAATTGTATTATTCAACTTCACAGTCCAAAGTTACAACCACTCTGTATTATTTTTCAATTGAATAGACACTGCAATACCACATAATGCTGTGGCTGTTTGTTTGTGGCAAATACACTTTTATTTTCTTTTTGTTAAGGGAAAGTTTTCAAACATTTTTATTCTTTTTTTTATTATCATTAATCTTTTGTATCAGGAGTAACCTAATGAGCAGTATATTAAAAGACATATTTTTGAAGTTTTATTGTCTTTATTGTTAACATATACCTTAACCAACCTCAAGTTAAATTTAAAAGCTGGTAGCGAAATAGAGCCATTAATTGAATGATTTATTATCCAATTAGTCGACTGATCATTTCAATAATCGATGGCTAGTTGACTATCAAAATAGTCGTTAGTTGCAGCCCTACTCCACAACCTCTTTCCACCTAGGTGGTCTAACATCCATCTTATGAGCTATCTCACCTAATAGTGGCATTTCAGGTGGAAGGCCTACTACTCTACACTGCTCAAGATCTGAATATGTATTTCTTAGATACTCTTCAACCTCTGACTTTGTTTCCTTAAGCTGCCCTCCCTTTTCCTGGTTAAACAACCCTTTAACAAACTTGAACGGGTCCCTGTAAAACACAGTCCTTACATATTCTTTCTGCTTTCCCTTTTTCCTGAGATAATCAGCCCTTCTGAGTATTGCTAGCCTGCTTCTCAATTAGCCCTAGAGAAAAGGCCCGTGCCCCTATCCATCACTGAGTCACATCTCCACCTTATAGTCATGTTCGTTCCAGTGTCAGTTGCCATGTAGTCTACCGGTGAGTCATCTTCCACCCCTGCTCTTGCTGACCCTAGGGATATTCTCCTTAATTTGCTTGTAGCTTATGCTGGTTATAGCAAAGCTGCTACGCCTCGCTACTGCTCCCATGGATTGCTGACCCATTGCAGCACTTTCGGGGTCTTTGCCTCCTGTCAGCCGTCTTTCCAATCAGTCACGTGGTCTTTCCCTTGTTGTCAGCTGCCATATTCACAGCAGTCACTAGCTAGACTAGATTTGAATTCAAGATAAACACAATAAACTTGTGCTAAAGAAAAAAAATGGACCAGACTCAGTGAATAATTTCTTAGAATCCCTATATAGACCAGTGAGCAGTGCTGACCAACATGTCATTGGGGACATCAGGTGGGAACCTCCTTGGGAACCCTGGATGAGCTACTGGGATCCAAAAGCAGCGTATAATTTCCCAGCGGACGTAAAGTAAATATCATGTCTGACAACCAGCGTTGACATTCTTTATGATAAATAAATCTAATACATCTGGAAATCATTAGAATTTTGTTAGAGGAAAGGAGCAATGAACCAAAGTATCAGTTGGCATAAGCAACAACAACAACACATTGGATAAGATAAAAACATGGACATATTAAAGACTTTTTCTAAAATATGTTAGCCATGTCATAGGTAATTACTGTGGCTATTGCCCAATATTAAAGAGTCATGATCTTACAGTGCGGTCAGAAGTGACAGCCATTGTGTCATGATACAAACATTAGAGCTGTGGTAAAAGATGTCATCTAGTCAAGCCAGGTTGTTAAACTAGTTGAGCAGGTGCCCCATGTACAGAGGCTGAGGGACCTTTAAGCAACCAACCTATGGTTGTCCTGGCCTCTGGCACTTTCCTAAATGTCATCCCACTTTCCTGTGTGGGTACTTTTCAGTAAAGACCACTCATGCTTAAAACCCCCTTTTTTAAAAAAAAAATGAAAAAAAAAGGTTACGAAATTAACTGCATTTCACAGACAATTGGGTGCCAGTACCATTTGCAACAGTGAATCCCCAGTCTTTTAATGTAGCTAACCAATGTCAAAGACATGCCTTGTTTTAGAATAGAAAATGAAGAGCTACATTAAACTGATGTTAAAAGATGCAGCGCATTGACTTGTTCTGTATAAAAACTTATTGTTCATGAATCATATGGCATCCCCCATTTCTAGATACATTTCGATTTACCTTATTATAAATTTCTCAAAACCATAACAGCACTTGAAAATTATTGTCGGCCTTGCTAGAAATAACATATTTTCATCATCATTTTGAAAGAATTCTTGAAACATTACAATTGTAATTTATAAAGCAAGTGTAAGGACATGTTGTATTTAGATTTTTAAAATTTTGTCTCTACGTTATACTGCAAATACAGTCAAATTCTAAGGAACCTTTAAACTTGTGCTGCCAACTCGAAAATCCATTCCTATTCTGACCCTGAAAAATAATGACTCATGCAGGAATTGCTATGTATTAGAACTTCTAAGAAACTATTTCAGCTTTCCTGTGAATATTCTGCCAAAGTTACTATTTACTTCAGAGCAGACACCATAGCTACAGAGGAAGTCAATTTATTTTTTGCAAAAGGAGTTGTGCTGGCCATGGTGTCGACTTCCACTGTCAGGTGCATACTGTATCTTAGCTCTGAGCCATTCTAAACAAAAAAATTGAGCAGGTCTTTCTTGTTTATTAGGTGATTGAGTATCTATGGTTGTATAACATTTTCTGTAAAATTATGTTCATTCATTCCCGAGTCAATACGACACACCTTGTTCTGGCAGGAAAGTTGCTGCCAGTAAAAAATTAGTTGAGCATTGCAGGGCAGAAGTGAAAATGAAAACATAAAGCACAAGCAAGAAGACTGCACATGAGGATTGAGGTCAGTGCCAAGACCTGTATATAAAGTTCTGATCCAAAATTCTGGTATCCTGGCAGGAACCTCATAACATCCACTTTTGCAATGAGGACACCTTTCTATTGAACAATTATCCTTTTCAGTGCAGGGTCGTACAGTTTGGCCATTTTATAGAAAAGTCTAAAATGCTATAGAACAGCACAGTAATAGTCTCGTCACTGCTCTGCTTTAAAGATCTTTATGATTCAGCACAAATCGTCCACATACACCAGGAATAAAAAATGTTGGTTTGTCACAGCTCCTTGAAAAATCCAGAAAACTGTTTTTGCAGTACTGGTGACGGCACCTAGACAGACTAGGGAGTTACTCTGCTATGAAAGATGCCCGAATGTGCAAAATTATCCCTGACTGAAAGAGGAAGAGCAGGAAGCACATCACTTTTTACCCCACTGACACACACCACATCTCTTTTATGTAACTGCTGATGTACTGTGACATCTACTTGACAGTATCATTCGATCTACAATAGATTGTGAAAATTAATTAGGTCTTGCATGAGCGTGAATCATTATAATTCACTGCATGTTGGTATCAGGAAACACAGTGGTTTGAAGACCAAGGTTACCAAGGCATACCAAGGTTTGAAGACAGTAGTTGCTTTCAAGACGTACTCTTTGGTTCTCATTCAAGGTGCCATTTACACTGATTTCAACAATTTATAAGAAATGGACAATAGATTACCTCTGTAGAAATCTTTCATGATGGCAATAAACAGGCAGATTTTCCCTGTTCAAAGCAAGGATTAATGTCTAGTGCAAACAGGTATGTACTGTATGTGTATGTTTCCTTACTGTGTTCAGTGTTTCTGATGTAGAGTTTAAAGCTTCCTCTTCAGCTGATTTTAAAACAAATCCTAATCCTGGCATCAGTATAAAGATATATAACATATATATATATATATAAGATATACAACAATGATACATATATACATATATACATATATATATATATATATATATATATATATATATAATATTTTGCTTCATCTTAATATCAGGGTTCCTAAACATTTTTCATTTCAAAATTCATCAGCTTAATTTTTAGGCTAAGCTCTCAAAGCCAAGATCCCCTGATTCACAGTCTCCCACACAGTGGTAGAACGTCACTAGATGCCTCCTTCAACCACCATAAAAAAACAATAGACTGTAGCTAAAAGTGAAGCCAGTGCAACTATACTTTTGATCTGTGTTTTCTTGAGTGGACAGCAGAGGATGACACCTCAGGCTGCAAAAAGAAGGCAGTTTGGAATTCTCATGTTATTTGGTCCAAGTCTTTTCTAGAACACTGGTCATTCAGAACAATATAAAGCAGGTTCTTAAAGTCCAGGCTATCTTGTGACTGACAAGAGGCCGTCTAGTCTATAAAATGGTTCATGAACCAAGAGGTGCCATCTTGGTGGCCATGTCTGTCTTTTATTTATAATCTATAAGAAACACATTCTGCTCTTTTCATCAAAAATTAAAATCTAATTGAAATCACTGATTTTCATCTTTCCAAAAACCAAATAGGGAAAATAGCCTGGAATCGCAAGTTTTTCCATACGATCTTTTCTTTTTATCAAACTTCTGCAGACCTGGAAACATTAAAAACAAATTCCAGGGTTGATCTGAACCATAGATAGCAGTGTTTAGCAGTTGACTGTATTTTTCTTTTTAATATAATATTCTGTGCAACTAAATGTGCAAATAACATTTAATAGATTAATGTAATAATTCCTTCATTGTTTGTGGTCCACTTCTATCCATCCATCCAGCTGTCTTCTGCTTCTCCGAGGTCGGGTCACAGAGGCAACAGGTTTAGGAGATAAACCCAGCCATCCCGCTCCCCAGTCACACTCTCCATCTCCTCCTGGCGGATCCCAAGGCGTTCCCAGTCCAGAAGTGATATATAATCCCTCCAGCATAGTTTTGGTTTGTCCTGGGGCCTCCTCCCTGTTGGATGTGCATAGAAAACCTCCAAAGAAAGGCATCCAGAAGGCATCCAAACCAGATGCCCAAACCACATCAACTGACTCCTTTCATTGCGGAGGAGCAGCAGCACTACTCCGAGTTTCCTCCAGATGGCCGAGCTCCTCACCCTATCTCCAAAATAGGTTTCTGAAACCTATTTCAGCTACTTGTATCCGCGACTTTGTTCTTTCAGTAGCTTTCTCAGGTGATGTTTAGAACAAAGATGGACCAATAAATTGAAGGCTCCCTCTTTACCATAACAGACCAGAGCAGCACCCTCATTACTGCTGACAAAGCCCCAACTGTCTGCCCATCTCTTGCTTCAACCCGCCATCACTCGTGAAAAAGTTCGTAAGATATTTAAACTCCTCCGTCCGACCTGGAGAGAACATTCCATATTTTTCCGGTTGATATCCATGGCTTCAGATTTGGAGGAGCTGACTCATCTGTGAATGACTGGGTATTAAAAAAAAAAAGCTTTTGCATTCTGCTGGCGTACAGATCTCTATTCTCTCCCATGTCTGGTCTGTTCCCATCAAAGCTGCTGTCAACAGGCAGTTTCTGGCTACCTTCCCAGATCAGGACATAGAGACTGAGGGGTGCTGACAGATGCGTCAGCGCTAAACCACCCTTTATCAGAAACAAAGATTTTCTGAAATTCCTTAACATTGTATCTGTTAAACTTCACTAAATGGGCTTTTGAACTAATTCTGACTATAAATCTTTCTGAGCATTAATCTAACGTCTCTTTTACTGACAAATATTCATGAATGCATTTTCTTGTGACTTCTGTCCTGAGGATGTGCAACATTTTTGCCAGAAGAAAGCTTCAGTCTAAGCCTTTAATATGAGGAGTTTAAGACATTTAAGACTTTTAAGCTGTTGCTTTGATCTTCAAAGAGGATCATGTATGCAGTCAGACAATCTGCCAGAATTTGGTCTCTCCGCAGGACAATGATCGCAACAAGCATGTGGAAAATCTACAACAGATGGCTGAAAAAGTAAAGAATCAAGGTGCAGCAATGATTAAGTCAAAGTCAAGATCTCAACCTGACTGAAATGCTGTGGCAGCCTACCCCAGCTGACTGACTTTGATTGCCTCAGCTAAATCAGAACTGAATCATCAGCTGCTTACTGTACCTGACTCCTGAACATATGCTGATGGCAACCCAAGATTCTGGATGTCCTCTTATATGGCCGTGGTAATAGCAATGATTCTGAAAGAGAAAAGATTTAGAATCAGTACTTCATGTTTCACTGCAAAGCTATTACATTGTCTGTGCAGATATATCTACATTGAGTATAAAATCTGACAGGTCTGAACACTGAAACACCATCATGATGTTTTGAAATGAGTTAATTACACAAAATAATCTGAATTTTGGAAAAGAAAGAATATAAAGTATGGATGCCTGAGGGTATGTCTTGCATGTAGGATCAAAAACATTCAGGCAATATGGAACCTTTTTCATAGTTATTACAGGGAGCAAATGAACATCAACATCATGTTATTGGACTAAAATACTAGTTTGTATTTCTCTGCAGGAGAAACTGAGTTTCATCTAAAACATTTTGGCAGTGCAGCTTGGTATTATAGCTCACCAGTCAAATTTTAGTTTTTAATTGTTTGTGAACAAAAACCCAGGAATTAACCACTGACTTATACAAACAATCTTCACCTTTAGTCACCCATGACTTATCTAACTTCTTGTTTAAATTAAGTGATCCATTGTCCTGTGAAATCAGATTAAAGGTCCTGATGTTCAGCAGTTATTCAGCACTTGTATGTGGGAGCAAAATTGCAGTGCGGATTTGTGAGACGTTTCCAAAAGTATGATTAAAACATCATCTAAAAAAAACAGCATACATACCAAATCAAGTTCATGATTTTCAACAAATTAATATTTTTAAAAACAACAGCATGTTGGAATAAAACTTGGAACTGGGGCCAAAGAAGAGGCCTTGATCTGAGGATGGGAGAGACCAACCACTGGAACAGTGGCTCAAAAAATCTGTCCGCAACAGTCCACGCAGGGCCTTATATGTGGTTAATTTATATTCTTTTAAAAATCAATTCGGAGTTTTAGTGAAAAGCCAATAAAAGGAGGTAAGAGTTGGGGTGATGTGGGATTACTTGTCTTGTTAGTCTAGCTTCCAAAAACATTTCCATAATAATAGATAACAACAGAAATCAACGTTTTTCTTTCAAATTAGATATCACTTCATAGTAAAACTATCAAAATAGGAAAAGGCAATAGCATAATAAATTCTCACTTTAAGCACTGCAAACTTGGTGGTAGTGGTAGAAACTATTCAGGTTCCACAGTTATTTAAAGAATTACAGGACAGTCACTGAAAAATGCGGTCTACCAAACAGTAGAGCAGGACATTAAAGGGTTAAAGAGGGAAGGTTGTCATGTTTTGAGTTTTGTTTTTGTCTTGTTTTTAGGTTTATTTCTTGTCTTGTTTTTTCCCTTGTCACAATAGGTTCACTCAAGTCAACTGGCCTTGTTTCACAGCTGCACCCCATTACCAATCATCTCCCCACAGCATTTAGTTTCCAGTTTCCCTCAGTTCATTGCAAAATCCTCACCTCACTACATGCAACAGGTTTCACGGCTGGTTTTGCCTCTTAGTTTCCACAGTCTTGTTTTGCAGTTTTCCACAGTTTAAGATTCCATGTTATCCGGCTCAGCCGCGCTTTTTGTTTTGTTTGTAAATAAATCAAATTTGCTTTCGTAATTCTGCATCTGGGTCCTCCATCTACACCATCGCGACAAAGGTGGTGCTATAATTGGCAGCGTGACTACTATATAACTGAATCGTGGTAAGTTTAATCTTCTCTTGTTTCTCTAAATTAGCTCTTCAGGTCTTGACAGAGTCTGACTCCAAAGTTCTCAATATTATTAGGAACATATATATATAGGTGACTTAAGACCACAAGATGCTATAATGGCATAACTTCAGAGTTAATTCAACTTGTTGTGTACATTGAGAGTTTATACTTTTCACCAAATATTGTCAATTAAGTGCTGTAACAATACCAACTGGTCATTATTGTGACTGCTGCATATAGTGCCAATTTGTATTCTTCATGACCGCCCACAACTGCACCCTCAAAAGGCTTAATGTGTGATATTCCAGTGGATAATTACAAACACACTGACATTTAGGTATATTTTTTTAGCTCTAAACTGTAGGAATTTTTCCAAGGAACATGCATTTAATTATGGCAGCTTATAGTTTCTCCCGCCATTTTGAAAACATATTGGACAGGGACCAAAAGAGTAGGAGCCATACTCCAATATGGATTCTGTGTATATTCTTCCACTGCCAATGAACCATAGCGTATGTTGGCTAATATGCAGCTGTAGAAATTGCTTAACATTTTTCAGAAAAATAAAGGCAGAGAAATTAGGGGATTTTTTTCAAGACTCTTCAGTTGGTACAGCTGCTAAAATACTAGCCTCTTTCTGCTCACAAGAGTATTCTAAACTGTGCAAAAGGTAAATAATATCATTTCTAAATGCTGCTCTCCCTTTGGCCCTAAAGACCAACTGTTAATGTTGAAAGATTTACCACCTCAGGATGAAATTATGCTTGCATGTTGATTTTTGACAATCAAAAGTCTGTCAACTCATCAGAGCATGAAATGAGGTATTTAATTTCAACAGCAACAGTGAGTGCTCTGTTGGAACCATCATACCTATCAGTTGTCAGTGAGAGCTCTCCCACCCCTACCCCCCAATAATTAATCTAGTTATATATGCAAAATATGATGGGATAATGTCCAAGAAAGCTTGTGTGCCAGGAATAACCTGCCATCTAGAAGTACCTGCTGCATAGAAAAACCCTCTCATCATCCAAGATAGGATTTCAAGTTGTGTGGAACATCAAAAATGAAGAGGAGTTCATTTAACTCTGGCATTTGAACCAACTATTTAGACCTTTCAGAATCTCTAGTTCTTACGGTCAGTGGTGGAGGAGAGAAGAGGACCCAAAAAGCAGAACCCCAGACAGCAGATGGAAACTTGACAGAAGGGTTATTGAAAAAACACCAAAACCAAAAGTGCAGCAAAGCCGGAAAGTCATTAACTCTACAGTGAAAACGAACAAAAAAAAATACAAAGCCAACCAGAAGATGAAACAGAAAAATGAGGAAAAGATTACGGCGTACATCCAGAGGGTTGTAAACAGCGAAGATCTGACAAAGACTGCGCTGAACAAAGGAGTTTATATACACTAAGGAAAACTAATGAGGAAGTGACTGCAGAGTGACTGCAGCTGAGGTTGACTGAGTGAGAGACAGGTGTGGAACTGATAACCAAAACTGAGGATAATTAGGAGTAAAGACCAGAACAAGAATTTAAAACACAATACAAAATATAAGCTCTAACAAAATGCCAACTAAGAACACAGAAGAGTAAAACAAAGATTTAAGAAACAGATTTAAGAAAAAAACATCATAGCTTACCATAGCTTTTACAAGCCACCAACAGATGCCACAATAGCTTTAATGCACCATTCTTCTAAAAGAAATTCCCAGATTTGATGTTTTGATGATAACCAAAGAAAAAACAATATATTTTAACCTAATTCTTATATTCCTTTCAAGGACACTTCTTGCAATGAAATAATGTTTCATCATAGGAGCTGGCAGCTGGGATAGACTCCACCTCCACTGTGACCCTGCATTGGATTAAGTGGGTTTAGAAAATGGATGGAATTCAAAGTACTATATGACCACAAATAGCTACATTTTCATTAAAAGATATAAGCAGTCAGATCAGTCTGACTTTAAGTTTGTCTTTTAAATATCAGAAACTGTCATTAATATGAAAACTGCATGAATGACCCACCTCAATAATGAGGACAAGATATGTACATGCTGTATATTAACGTACGTTAAGTTCAGTGGTCAATCCTGGGACCCCTATTGTTCAATCTGTACATGCTTCCATTAGGTCAGCTAATACGCAGCTATAATGTGTCCTACCACAACTATGCAGATGACACTCAGATCTACGTGTCATTGACGGCAGGAGAACACGGGCCTGTAGATACATTGTGTCACTGCATCGAACAGATCAGTGTGTGGATGCAAAACTATTTTCTCCAGATAGACTCAGACAAAACTGAAATCATTGTCTGTGGCCCACAGAAACAAAGAGAAAGTGTTATCAGTCACCTTGAGAATCTCTCTCTAAAACCTAATAATCAAGTTAGAAATCTAGGAGTAATATTGGACTCAGACCTGAACTTTAACAGCCACATTAAATCAATAACATCAGCAGCTTTTTACCATCTGAAAAACATTGCCAGAATCAAAGGAATAGTGTCTAAACCAGACTTAGAAAGACTAATCCAATGCATTTGTCTTCAGCAGGTTAGACTACTGTAACAGCTGCTCACTGGGCTCTAAACGGGCCGTAAGACAGCTGCAGTACATCCAGAATGCTGCTGCTCGAGTCCTGACTAGAACCAGGAACTACGACCATATTAGTCCATTGCTCAGGTCTCTGCACTGGCTTCCTGTTGCTCAGAGAACAGACTTTAAAACAGCTCTGCTTGTGTACAAGTCTCTTCATGGTCTAGCGCCAAAGTACATCTCTGACATGTCAGAGCCATATGAACCAACTCGGACTCTGAGGAACAACCAAACTCCATGACAGAGTGATATGGACTGGACAGAACAGGACCAGCAGACTGTTCAGGCCACATTCATCAGGATCCACCAGACTAGGACCCAGTGGTCCAGCCCACTGTGGAAGAGTTTGAGGTGGTTCATGGGACAGTAAAAGCATTCACAGACAGCGTAGCAGAGCCCTTAGAATCCTAAGCGATACTGAGAATTGAGCTTCTTGAGGTGCTTTGAGTGAGACCTCAGCTCTTTTCATCTTTGGGTGTAGCAGAACTGGACGAGGAAGCAAGGGCAGCGGGCCTTGGTGGAAATTTTCAGTGAGTCAGCTACAATCTCCTGTCCCCTCGCTACCTGGTTCTGATGTCTCCCCATTGCCTGATTTTCCTGTCTCCACGCTGCCTGGTTTTCATGTCTCCTCGCTGCCTGGTTCTAATATCTCACTGTTGCCTGGTTTTCATGTCTCCTCACTGTCTGTCTCCCCGCTGCCTGTGTGACAGTTTCCAAGGCAATTCGGTTAAACATCCCTCATTCAGCCTCCGAGGGGGTAAGCTGTGATGCTTCTCACAAGCCACCACCTAAGAAGAGTTTCACAAGTTTTTCCTCTTCCTTTTCAGAGCCACAGTCTTTGCGGTAGTCTGTTTCAGGGCCACAGCCGAAGTCTGACACAGAAGGAGAGATGATGACTTTCTTAAAGTATTTCTGCCAGCTCCTGGGCCTTCACAGCAGTTTCAACCAGCTCCTGAAACTTTACTGCAGCCTGAACCCTCGCCAGAGGCTGAACCTGAGTCTTCATCTGAGTCAGCATCAGAGCCTGAATCTGTGGCTGTATCTGCATCAGTGCTTTGGTCTTAGGTGCCTCTGCCGCCAGTACTTAAGTCCATGTTGCCTGTGTCCCACCCCTGGTCCATGCTCTGGCTTTGAGTCCATATGTCCACTTTAAAATGGTTTTTGTTCAGTCACCAAAAACATCACAGCAATGTTAGCATAAGATTGGAATTAACTTTATTCAGGGTCTCTGCAGGTTTCACCAGGTCAAATTTAAGACTTTTTTTTTTTTAAAAGCATAATGAATACAATTTAAGACCCATTTCACAACCATACTGGCAAAAAAGTACAAAAGGCATGAAGGAAACTCGGAGGCCCGGAATTAGTTGCAAAGTATAGTTTTTATTTATTTTTTTAACAGCTCTTTCACATGGGAATACAAAATGCTTAACCAATTTTGCTTGCCCTCCAGTGACTGCATTTATGTCAGATACCAATCCTGTATTTGAACGACTCTACATAGTGGAGCACAGTGAAAAGATCAAGCATCAGAGATTACTTTGACTTCACCATAGTATTAAAAAAAAATATATATATATATATATATATTAGAAATCAGATTCATCCTTAGCCAGTCAGAGTCATTTATAGAGAATTCTGAGTTATTCAGGAAGTCGTGCAATTTGTTCCTATATTCAAATTTAATAAGACCACTGTCCTCTTAACAATGCATTCGCCTTTCCCGAGTCTGGTTCTGCTTGAGGTTTTTCTCTCCACTGTCGCTTTGTGCAAGCTCAGGGTGGGAATCAAAAGAAGTTTTCATGCAATCTGTTGGTTTCCTTATCAAAGCAACTTTTTTCCCCCCTCTCTTTTTAATTGGCATTGTATTACTTAGACACATTTAGCTTGAATTAATTTGATATGATTGCATTACAATGAAATGGATTATAATTGTCCTGAACTGGACTGTATTTTTGAAGTGCCTTGTTGTGATTTAGTGCTGTATAAATGAAACTGAATAAACAAACATTTAAAATAATTTAAAAGCAATAGGGAGCTCAATGTTAGTCTGCATAATGAACAGTTTATCTACACCCCCCCCCCAAAACTCAGACAGAGGTGGAGAGCTGGAGTGTCCCACAGAGCCACATTAACAGGAAATATGCAAGGTTAAGATGAAATCATTTTAAGCTGTGGAATGAATGCTTATCAAACCATGTCTAAAAAATAAATTACTTGAGTATTGCTGAAAGCTTTAGAGAAGCTGAATGAATTTAAGGTTTTCTTTGGTCTCTAATGGCTACGGAAAATTCAGACATTGTGCACGGATCTGGATGTTTCAGTTAATGTGAGCAATTATCCTTTGCATTTTGTTATACATAGAAATAATTTACAGTGTTTTTGACAAATTTGAACGTCTTGTAGGCAGTAAGACTGGTCTTTACACTATAGATTTCTGCTCTGATAAAAGCAACAGAAATTTTCCATGTTACAATCTTAACAACAGAGCAGGCCTCATATTTTTTTCTGTAGCCTGGGCAGGGTTGCTGACACACGGCAGTCAGGCTCTTTAACTCACACTGCAAGCCAAAATCAGCTTCAGAATATTCAAGTCACACATAGATATCTCAACTTGAGGCAATTTTTGCGACACAGGCACTGCATTTAATAAAACAATCTTTCTTTTTGCTCAGGCTCAGCCCACCCCCTTCTTCCACTGCGATGCTTTGTTTCAGCCTCACATTAAACTTGTCCAACCAAGTTTGCTTTTTGGAGTGGATTCCAGACTACATTAATTACATCTTGAAGCCTCAGAGAGCTTTGTAGATCTTGACATGATACAATACCCTTCAATAGCAAATGAACAACTGAATTGGTCAGAATTTTGATTAAGACAGGCCTCACATGTCACACACTAAGAAGGTTCTCATTACTTGCAACTCATTTTTAACTGGTGCATGAGGACTGCAGATGTACTTATATTTTCTATGTGACTGATACAGTTGTGCATGAATACGTTTAAATGTTCACATTCATTAGTGATGTTCATATTTTCCATGAATTCTTCATTGAATACGGTAGGTTTTAACCGATTAGCATCAAGAAGGCAGATTGTGGGACAAGAGGAAGGCATGCTACAGGCTAAATAGTAAGTTTGAATAACTTGGATGTGTTGTGAAGGGCATGGTGCTGATTTCTTCCTTTTTAAAAATATATTGATGTATCTGATGAATGATAAATGTAAACTGAATTAGGCTATGCAGTTTATGGTTATTCAATTATCAATGTTCTACTTAATTTGACAGATTTGCATGATAAGAATGGCATCATGTTTCAGTTCTTAATAGCAATGTACCAGATGAGGAGCAGAATTCAGAGAAGCTTATAGAAAAGGTGAGCGATGACTGTCAAATGCTTTATCTCAGAACTAAGGACTTAATTAAGAATTTTAAGTGTTGAACTACAAGACTAAACTAAATATTTAATAATCAACATCAAATGAGCTTTGAACTACCGTATTTTGTGCACAATAAGGCTCACCTGATTGTAAAGCGCACCCTCCATTATGGGGTCCGTTTCTGTACTTAACCCATACATAAGGCGCACCTGATTATAAGGCGTACATATATATATATATATATAATGTTCTCTGATTGGTTTATCGCTGCCAGCACACGTAGTGCATGTATTACGTCCGTGTGTCAGCAGGAAATGGTCCGACGGTCGTTTTTACACTTATAAACTTATAAACTGCACATTGGTCTGCATCACCCACCTCAGACTGAAGAACAGACTCACTGGGACAGCATTAATGATGACACGGTTCAGTCGCTAAGTACGAGCTCGATACAATCTTCGCCCCATTCAGAGGGAATGGCTGGGATCCGCCTAACCCTGGATTCACACCGAACGCAAAGCGAGCGACGGAAGTGGCCAGTTGCCATTCATTTCCAATGTACGAGAGCAAAGAGGCACGGCAAAAGTGAACGTGGCGGTGAGCGGCGCGGAGGGAGAGTGGTGAGTGATGCAGAGGAGGCTAAATGCCCCGATGAATGCTCGGCGCTCCCCGCGGTAAGCTCAAAATGGCGGTATCCATGACAGATTTTGGAATCCGGTGCACACATAAGGTGCACTGGATAATATGGTGCACGGCTGATTTTTTTTTTTTTTATTTATTTATTTTTTTGGTGAAAATTTAAGGCTTTTAGGTGCGCCTTATTGTGCGGAAAATGCGGTAATTATTTTTAAGTGTGAACTTGGGCAACTGCTAAAATATTGCTCTGTCTTTTAATTTTGATCCAGGCTACATGACATTTTAAGTACAACACTGTTTACATGGCCAAAAAAAGGAGAAGACAGATGGCAATAATCTGCAAATTTCAAGCAAGAGATCCATAGTTCGAGACATTTCTTGCATATTTTCCTCAGTCCTTTCACTTTTCTACTACGCTCTCACTCATAAATAGTGGGTTAAAAAAGTACACATTGTAACACATTTCAATACTCATGGGTTGTAGATCTCGTCCTGGGTAAATCTGACAAATTTGACAGTGATCAGCAAAGATAAAAAAAATCTGTCATCAAGGAGACAACAATATTATGAACAGTTTCCACCGATGAACATCATTTTGTTATTTGATACTTACAGTATAATTGTGATTGGTCAGAGTTATTGACTGCCCATCTTCTGTGTAGTAGGTCTCAGTAAAGTCTGAACTCATAAGCTCACTAGGAGGGGAAAAGAGAAGAGAAGGTGGTAGGTGATTAAAGGAAATTTAAAGCAACATATAACAAGTAATTGTAAAATATGACACAAAAATGCAGACTGACAGGGTTTTAACAAGTTTGTTCCCTTGAAGAAACAGTTTACCCAATGCCTCTCTAACAACAGGAATCTTGTGGTTTTCAAACAGGGGCATGTTCCTGTCGAGTTGGATTAAGGTACAAAAAATATGCTCAGACTGATCAAATGGGGGGGGGGGGGGGGGAACTCAGCTATTTTGGCTAAACCTTGTTTCATCATATGCCATGACATAACTGGGGTGCCTTGCCAAGTAAGCTGATCATGACATTAGCCAAAGTAATTAGCTAGTCTAGCTAATTAATTAACAGTGGTTTTACATAGGCTGCATCCTCTAAGCCCCGTTCCCTCCGTTATATGGCTCTCGAGGAATCTAAATATCTTTCGAAGGACGCCGACTTTCACCAAACTGTTCTCGGTGAGCAGATGAACGTATTTCAGGCCAGAAATGAGGTTTAGGTTTAAAAATACCAGAGTTCCCCTTTAACCCCATTGAGAATCTTTGGAATGTACTGGAGAAGACTTTGCACAGACTCTCCCATTATCACTACAAGATCTTGGTGAAAAATGAATACAACTCTGTGATATTGCAGAAGCTTATTGAAATGATGCCACAGCAAATGCGTGCTGTAATCAAAGCCAAATGCGGTCCAACAAAAATAAGATGATAAAAAAAGATAAAGTAAGACTTTAAACAAATTCTTACATTAATATTAAATTTGGTTGTTCTTTTGTTTCTTATATGCAAACTTATTTGTTACCACCAAAAATGACCTAATCCACAGATTTGTTACTGCTCCAGTGGAAATATGGCTTGCATTGGTCCTAAAGATAAAGACTGGAGACTGCTGTCTCCTAAAAGGTCAGCTTACAATAAAAAATGCACTGGCTCCATGTTAGCCTGAAGGAGAAAAAAGGTGATATTTGTCTGGGGATGAGGGAGTTGGCCATCAAATGCCAACATATCCCAGGATGAACACTAGTGTTACAAATGTATGGATTAATGGGAGAATGTCTGGCCTTATTCAGCTTCTGTGTGCAGCTGAATTACTGACTAGGCAAGAGACAGACTCTGGCAGCAGCTCCCTGGACACAAATGGGCAAATGGAAGATGGACATGAAAAAGATTAAATCAGTCTCCATCTGATCACAGGGGTCCTATTTTATTATTTGTTGAAAAGGCTTGGAATTACACAATTCAGCTTTTTCACCTCTATTACTGCAGATAATCTTGCTCTGCTATGTAAATATACTATCTTAGATGGCAACCCTCTAAAGTTTATTCAATTGAAAAAGATACATAGACAGCAGTGTGTGGATTCAACTCCATCTACACAACACTCGCATTTTCATGAAAAAGAGGTGAGACTGCTTTTTCTTCCTTAGGTTGTGAGAGAGAAAAATACCTTAAATGAGCCCCAAAAAACACCATAACAGCGATCATCTACCATTTACAATGGACAAACTTTGAAATGAAAGTGATTCAACAAAGCATTTCCATTCCAAAGTAATGCTACCGTTGTCTGTCAATAATGTGAACAGAACTATCTGTAATGGCCAGAAAACCTCGGACTCAAATTACCACCACACTCTGAATGAAAAGTTTTATTTACAGCAAGGAGTTTCCTGTGTCTTGTCTTCGGGCTCCGTGGTAAAAGCTGTGGATGTGGCTTCAAATTTGGAAGTGATATCCAGCGGAGATATCCTTGATTTCTTTAGGTAAAAAAAAAACAGGAATCCAGTTCTGGGTAAGGCAAAGAGGCAAGGGTTGTCAACATGAAGGCAGAGATTAAAAACAAATCCAAGGGGGCTAGGCTACGGCAGAAATCCACGAGGCAGAAAACAAGCTCCAACTCTGGTTAGATGGCAGAGTAGAACACTGGATTGCTGAGCTAATGGCAACATATGGAATGGAATGACAAGAGGAGGCTTAAATACAGAGGAAGGCAGATGAGGAGCACAAGAGTGATTGCAAGGCACTGGTGGACATGATTAGGCTCCAAGGAAATCATGGCAGGAATCTGGTCGTGACACTCTTTTTTTTTTTTTTTTTTTTTTAAACTGTTGCAGAACAGGAGGGATCAGGGACTTCTTGTGTATGTTCCACATAGAGTTCTACATTGTAAAACCAGCTGTCAGTTTGGATTTGGAGACAGGCACCCTCTCAACATTCAAGATTAGGCTGGAAACCTTTTTGATTAAGTTAATTCCAGTAGTTCTCGCTATCCTGGGTAACATAGTGCCATCCCCTTTACATACACATGCTGCTGTAGACCGAGGCGGCTTAGAACCCTCTAATGTTGCTATGATCACCCTTTGGCACTCTTTTTCCTTAGTCTCCATGTATGTCCTCAGCTGTTTTTGTTGTCATTCATTTTGTTTTTCTTTTCCCACAGCAGATATCCCAAGCTGGGTATTGCTTTGTTTGTGTCTCTGACCTGTCTGTGCACAATATAGACAAACTGAATTGAACTGAATTGAATTGGCTGATTGACAGGCCCATTGGGAGCATGTAGACAAAGATTGTGGTTAACTTTACGTGCAGACCAAGTTCGTTTTTGGATCACTGTTGCTATATGCTCACCACTGTTGATAGTAGTAACCCACAACACCTCCTGCTGTTTAAGAGATGCTTCAATCTGTTTTCTGGGTATGTTTTGGTTCAGGTCAAAGTAATTTACTTTATTCCTGCACATCCCTCTCACATTTCAGTTACAAGAACAGGAAGTTCACTTACTGTAAGGCTATTCAGCTAATTGGTGTATACTATGCATCCAGCCTTGCTCTTCAGGAGTAATTTCTCTAATTAATTTGTAAAATAAAAGTTAACCAATAATGGTAATTAGACAGAAGACGAATGAAACTGACAAAACTGAAATGGAAATTATGTACTACTACTACTACTAATAATGATAATACTAATGATGCATTGTTTTTATAAAGCACTTTGTAATAGTTGGGCAGGATGTTCCACAGCTGCATCTTCCATTGAGTAGATGGTGAGTATCTGTGGGGCAGAGGTTTTTTTTTCTCACAACTTTGAAATAATAAGTTGCTATCACAAGATAACAGTGCATAAAAATGAAAAAATCCATGGCTGTTCTTGACTTCCATATATTTGGTGTACATTTTTTTTTTTTACAGAAAGTATTTTACATTTATTTTAAATATTTTTTTATTATTATTTGATATTATTGCAACAGAACACTCAAGCAGCAACCTGTTTTTTGTGTGTTTATTTGCTCTGTCAGTCCAAATGTTGTATTTTGGAATAAAGATGTGGAAATTAATATATATATATATTTTTTTTGTCCAATTCATTGATTAATCGATTATTTAAATAATCGGTAGTTGCAGCCATACATATGTGTATGCTTTATGTAATCACTCATATTTTATGTAAAAACCACAATTACTTCGTTACCCAACCAATTAACTGTAAACCTGGCCCTCACTTGCATCTCTGCACTTCCATACAATTTGCAAGAAAAGTTTGATTAATTTCTCCAAAATATACAGTTTTAGTCATTAATATATTACACTGAAGTATTTTTGTGTACTCCCACATCCAACACAATAAAACAGACTGATCATTTACAATAAATATACGCAAGAATTTAGCATTTGCCACTGTGAATGTTGTGACTCATAGGCGTAGGTGAAAGAGCAAAGAAATGTAAAAAAAAAAACATTACTCCTCCAAACAGACAGTGAATGATGGTCCAAGATATCAAACAAGCAATCATTTGAGATAAACATCCTGTGCAGCGAGACAGATGTCAGCCAAGTGGTATGTTGTGAAGTTTGCAGAGCTTTAAAGCGTCTTTCTTAAGACAAACACAAAAAGGGTCAGAGTCAGGGACACTGACAACTAACCAATATATCTGAAATTTACAGTTGTTGTATTTGCTCATTTAGCTGAGAGAGGGCAATGTGTCTGTAAAGTTATCTTAAATAGCCTCTTTCATAATCATTTCCAGGTGTTTCCACTTACATAATTTGATTTTGGAGAACTACTAAAACAGATTTACATGATTTAATGGATATTTCACAGGTATATGGAGTAGCCAACCAGTAATATCCAGCTGCCCATGGTGTTTTTTATTTTTCAGGAAAACCAAATAAAATTTATAAGGTGGTTAATGTATTGTTTTGTGAAACATAAATTAACTTGTAACTATTAGAAGTCAACAATTACTGTAATGCCGGAAAAATAATTACATCTGACCTTCTGTGCAGGAAAAGGAGAAGAAAAACAGAAAGATATAAAGAGTTAGATGAGCTAACAGCAACATGATAGTGTATGATGCAAGCAGTGTCTGAAATCAAGAATTTCTCTGGTAACATATCATCTACTAGCCAAAATAATTTATCATTACTGTGGGCAGATAATTTACTGTTTAGCTTAGAGAAGAGGTAAAAGCTAATTTGGTATAAAAATTATTGATCAAACAGAAATATTGCAGTAAATGCAACTCAGAGTGAAAATGTTCTGTTAATGCGGAAAGAAACAAGACTGTCTATAGAATAAATAGCAATAGATAGGTAGGTAGATAGGAATGTAGGTAGGTGACATCCAGAACTTGTTTGTCAGTAAGCACATTTCTGTCCATATGTTTTACATACATGGCAGTTTGAAATTTGTGGCTAGGAAAAACCTTGTACCAGTGAGTTTGCAATCTGTCTCGTTAATATATTTTCAACACCCACTGTCTGTGAATTTCAGCTAAATCTGCATCGCTTTAAGCTTCCAGAGAAATGCTTTCATAAACAAAAGTTACATTTTTCTGTAAGAACACATGTCGAAGGGAAAAGAATCAAAACAGGAAACAATGTTGTCAGTGAACCATGAAATTATGCTGCAGATATAACAGAAGTGAGAACTGAAAGCTGAAGGGTGTTGTTCCTCCTTTATGTCACAAACAGACTCCACTTGCTGTTGACAGCTGTTAACTTTCATACCTCCATGATGCTGAGTTGTAGAAGTGTCAACTACTTTTAAAACACGAGAACAACATCTTTAATTTTTCTGTTTTGGAATGATCATCGGGTACTCCAGCTTCCGTCCAAAACCATGCATGTCAGTTTAATTGATGACTGTAAAATTGACTAAGAGTGAGTGTGGATGGTTGTTTTTCGCATTTGTCTCTGTGTGGTGTAACGGTAAATTCAATGTCTCTTTGAACTGCTTGAGAAACCCACACAGCCGGCTTTCCAATCTGCGTTAACCATTTGCCTCATGAGACACAATAATTGTTTTTAACTATTTGCCACTTCCTCAGGTATAACTGTTTTAGCTTCCCTTTGTCCTGGGTCTTTTCTTCACCATACCCCGCTGAGTGGTGTTGAATTGACCTCATACAACATAAAACTTGGCTGGCTGGTAAAAAGAGCGGTCTTTATTTCATTTCTCATCAGAGGTAATAGGAAGTGAAGGAAAACTTCCACAACAGTGGCCATGTGATGGACTAGCGATCGCCATGATCCTGAGAACTGCATTGTGGGGGGCTTTAGCCTCTAGTAGGGTCTACCATAGCAAATTAGTAAAAGGGGAGGGGTCAGACCAAGAGTAATTCAAAGACCCCAATGGAGCTGCAGCAGTTACAGACAGTCACCTTGCTCAGAAAAGGGAAACCAGGGTACCCCCCCCCGGAGCCACACGCTCACAAGTGCCTCAATGTTGGAGTACTCACCGGTGAGTGAGAGGGTCGACTCACTGTGGTTGCAAGTTGCAGGAGGGAAGGTTCTTACTGTTCTTACTATTAATCTGCAGTGCTGTTTAGTGCATATGCATAAACAGCAGTGCAGATTACCCGTCCTTCTTGGAGTCTCTGGGTGGTCTCCTGAAGGGGGTGCAACCTGGGGATCCCATTGTTCTTCTGGGGGACTTCAATCCTCATGTTGAAGTCCCCCAGAAGGAAAGTCCTCCATGAACTGAATCCGAGCAGTGTATTGTTTTTGGATTTCAATGCTAGTTATGGATTGTCCATTATGAACACCATGTTTGAGCATAATGTGGTGCATAAGAGTACCTGGTACCAGGCCATCTTAGGCCAAAGATCGATGATCAACTTTGTAGTTATATCATTAGACCTGTGGTCATATGTATTGGACACTAAGTTGAAGAGAGCGGTCAACTGATCACCACCTGATGATGAGTTGGATCTGTTGGAAAGGAAGACCTTCCAGGATGGACCTGGTGAAGATCCAGAAACAGGTAGTGAGGTTGAACTGGGGACATCTGGTGGAGGCCCCTGTCTGCAAGGTCTTAAAATTCACACCTCTGGGAGACTTTTTCTCACAAACTGGGAGAGGTTGGGAACATGGACCATATTCAGGACCTCCTTTGCAGATGTGACTTCCAAGAACTGTGGCCAGAAGGTTGTTAGAGCCTGTTGTGGCAGTAACTAGAGGACGTAAAGGAAGCAATTGAGCTGAAGAAGGAAGCCATAGAACTGAGGATATTGTTGGGTGAAAGGAGCCCTTTGAGGATCTCCTCGTCCATTACCTACCTTGGCAGAAGTTGCCAGTGTAGTTAAAAATCTTCCTGGTGGTAAGGCGCCAGGGGTTGATGAGATTCGCCTTGAGATGCTAAAAGCTCTGGCAATAGTGAAGCTGTCTTAGCTGTCATACCTCTTCAATATTGCATGGAGGTTTGGGACAATGCCTGTGGAGTGGCAGACCAGGGTGGTGGTTCCCATTTTTAAGAAAGGGGACCAGAGAGTGTGTTCCAACTGCAGGGGATCACATTACAGTGAACAGCGTGGTTTTCGCCCAGGTCTTGCAGAGTTACTGAGGGGACATGGGAGTTTGATCATCCAGTTTACATGTGTTTTGTGAGGTATCCAGTCCCTGTATAACCAAAGCAAGAGCTGTGTCTGCATTTTTGGCACTAGGTTGAGCTCATTGGACTCTCCAAGGGCTGCCCCTTGTCATGATCCTATTTGTGATTTTCATGGATCTCAAAGGGGGTTGTCATGGAGAGGAGGGGATCTGATTTGGAAACACTGAGGTCGCATCTCTGTTTTTCGTGGATTATGTGGTTCTGTTGGCTTCTTCAAGCCAACACTTTCGACACACACTGGAACAGTTTGTGCCTGAGTGTGAAGCAACCGGGTTGGCCATGGTTCTCAAGGGTACAATGGCCAAGAGTACAATGCTCTTTTTGGGTCTGAGTCCCTGCCTCAGACAGAGGAATTTAAGTATATTATTATTTTATTTATTTAATTTTTGCACATTTAGAAATGTTACTTTACAAATATACAGATATCTTACAAGGTCAGCATGCCTGTGGTCGTTGTTCAGTGCTTTTCATTTCCTTCCATCTCTGATAATTTCTTCACAACTAATGATAGGAACAAAACTAGATGCCTGTACACATATGTACATACACTGAAGCTTGTTATAGGAAGGAAGTTTTCAAGAAGAATCATCGTCCACTTTCGATCTCTTCCATTTATGCCAAGCCTTCATTTGAGGATTTTGTATTCTCTTCTTTAACCATTTTAGAAAAGATCCTGTTCTTTTCAGTGCAGCTGAGGCTTCGGAACACTTACTGTCATGATGACAACTGACAGGATTTTATGGTGTGCTTTGGAGCTGCAGATTACAGTTATGGGTAGAGTGCAGTCTGTCTTTTCCTGTTGTGTTTTTTGTTTGAGCATTTGGGATTGTCACATTTTATAACGATTTTTTCTTTTTAACCCACATCTAGTTTTTAACCCTATTAGACTAGTTAGACTGCACGTTATTAAGTCTTGTTTTCCCAGCAGCACTCTAGCAAGATTTTTTGCAGTTTGAATTTTAGATAGCTGGATTGTCAGAAGAGTTTGACATAATCTTCATGTTACACAAGCAGTATACAGAATTCAGGATATAACAATAATAATAATAATAATACATCGTATTTGTAGTACATACTGCTGTGTATGTCTGACAAACTAATAAGAGAAGGTTCACATTGATTGTTCATATAGTTAAAATGAGAGGATTGTACAACAATAAATAATAATCATTATACTACAATAATAATACTAGTTTTTTGTGTGTGTTGTGGAATGGTTTACAGTTTGTTGGACATATGCCAGCCACTGTCTTTGACATGCTCCATGAGCTTCATGGACCAAATAATTTTACATCTTAAGTCTGGGTAAGATATTTCAATGTAAACATGTTTTATATATTAGACAATAGTGGCTGAAAAGATGTCAAAAAACTCTATTTTACTTAATTGTGCAGGTGAAGAGTTAAACAGTTCTTCATAAAGGAAGTAGGATGGTGCATAAGAGGAAGCGCTTCGCGAATTCTCAAATATCCTTTGTTCTCAGACAAATAATGGACTGTAAACGCCTTGGAATGAAAGTCATATGCAGCTAATGTATGTGGACATAAATTGTTCAGGTGAAAGAATAGTTCTGAAAGATCTTGTAAAACTTAATAGAGTTATAATAAAAGCTGAGTCTGACTGTATTTTACATTTGATCGTATTCACCTGTTAAATAAAACCAAACTTATTGGATTAACCCTCTGGGGCCTGAGCCATGATGACGTCATGCGAGCTGATCACGTTGGCTTGATCATAGACCTCAGAAGGTTAAAAGCAAGCTTTGTCTTCTTAGAAAACTTCACAACATGCTTAACTTAAAAACAGGCTATAAAACAAAAATGAACTGTTAAGGTATTCTTTAACAACATCTTGTATTATGAGGTAACACAGCTAAGTACTGGCAGTTTTAGTTAACGCATTTTTCTTCAACGTGACAAACTCAGAATAAAGATTAATTTCTGCATACTTAGACTTTAATTAACTAAATTCATGACTTTAATTAATCTAATATAATTAATATGAATATAAGTAATATGAATTTATGCATTTCTGGTTCACATATATTACTGGTTTTCACTGTGCAACAAAGCACTGAGACAAATTGCACTAATTCCTTTTGATACCATTACTGTTTGAGCTTGTTGATCACAATGAGCTGTGGCATGTGCCATAAATTACAAGGCATCCAGACAATGTCTGGAATGTGACATAAGTAAATGCTTGATGATGTTAAAAATGATCATTCTATTTCACATTTCATGTTATCATGTGTTATGCTACAATGGATTAATTATTCTGTGACTTGTCAGTGCTATTTTAGACCATGTAAAATCAACATGGGATTTTGAAGTCAAATCGGGATTGCACTATTTGACATGCGTATAAGAATTTCTCCTTCAGCAGTGCAGTAAAAGCTTTTCTTTTCTGTGTTCACTGTTTGTATTAAAGTTCTTGCAATTTTCTCTAAAAAGGGTCGATTCAGTTGCCATCCATGTGTTACAGAGGACACTATGACAAGGTTATCTACGTAAAGAGATAATTCTTTCTTGATCCTCTGCAGTGATTCTAAGTGATGCAGCAGACCGCAGAGTTACTGCTGCCAAATCATTCATGAAAATATTGGTTTCTTTAGGGATCAACTGGGAAATGTTCTTGAAAATGTGTTCCGCTAAAGCTTATAATTGTTTTATTAAAAAAAAAAAAACTAAATCAACACAATATCAGTTTAGTTTCTACATAGTATGTTATTTATTTCCTTACATTTGACCAGTTTTAGAAAAAAAGTGAAACAAAAAGAAACATGAGGCTAACAGAAGAAGCAAATATTTGCCCTTCCCTTTTCTACCACGAGGCTGCTTAGCCAGCATGCCAAAGAAACAAGAGATCCTTTGCTTTGAGCCAGAAACAAAATTAGAAAAGCAGTATTATGTGTTTCAGAGAAACACGACTGCATCTCAGACGTATCCCCACAACTATCAGCAATGCCTGTTGTAAATGGCTGACAGAGACATTGGCTGTGAGCGGGGAGGGGGACTAAGGGTCCTATTATTATCAGATAGTCTAACCTTGGGGGATGAATATGCAACAAGTGTGATGAATTTATATGTATGTATGATCACACCATTTGCAGTAAGAGTAGAGTTTGCCGCAGAAATAAATATGGCCCTATCTGCCATTACAGAATCAAAGTGTGAGGTTGTACACATTTAGCACAAGACAGCAAATGAAACAAAGCAGACTTTCATTTTTCACCTGGAGATTTTAACCTTGCGTCTCTGTCACATTTCAGCATATTCACAAATCAAAATGCAATACAATTACCTTTTCTATGCTACAGACAAAAAACAAGTGCACATAACCATATAGTTAAGAGAAATGTTCTTGCCAAACGATAAACCTAAAAGCTACCTAAAAACCTTTTAGGACTAGAAGAAAAGGGCTTTCAGAAACGGTGACAAGGAAAAAGCAGGATACTATAAAGGGAACTGATAGTAAATGGGAGGTAAACGAGGGGAAACAAGCATACAAGAGCAAACTGGAACAGCAACAGCAGGAGGGAGTGAGGCAGGTTTGGACTGGCATGAGGGCATAAGGGAGCACGGCTGCTCAAGACCCGTTTGATGACATTAATCTCTTTTATAACAGATCTGACAGTTCCACATCACTTTGCCCATGGCTCAAAACTCATCTGGAAATATACTGCACAGGCATTGTCTGATGGGGGCAAAGCTTGCTGCATTTTCATTTTGATGCTGCTGCCCTTAACCAGACCATGGTAGCCCAGTGCTTTGATGGTTCTGTCAGTACTGGAGCTTATGTTGCTTAATCTTTTATCTATTTGTTTTTTTTTTCTTCACCTGTATTTGCAACAGATTTGTGTTTTAGTACAATGACTTCTTTAGACAAGCCCGCTGTTAGTTATGCTAATTAACTAACTACTGGCAAAATCTGGCAGATAGAAATCTGCCGACAACAGAGACGGGAGGGAGAGAAAAAGACAGAGCGGCCGATTTCACTCTTCAACACCAGAGAATGTCTGGAGAATGTGCCAAGCATTGGGTCCTGACTTTCTCCACAGCTGCCATTCAAATGAGCATTTCACGGCAGGAAGATTCCCTGCTGGAGAATCATTCTCACAGCTAGAAATACTCCAGTGATTCCTTGGTAGAGCACCCAAGACCCAGAATATGATGCAAAAAATATGATGCTGGATTCTCAGTGTATTGTTTCCAGCAGGATAAGAACACTGTCTGAAAAAATTATGTGTTGATAAATGCAGATATTTGCACAATATGGGCACAATCGATCATCATTTCCATAACTATTATTATTAGGACGGTGGTTGGGTAATCTCCACAATAAAGGCTCAGTTATACTCCCGTTTCGTACATAAATAGGTATGTCTGTTTCAAACGTTGTCAAGCATCACTGTCCACATACTCCCATGCTTGCTTTACGTTGGCATGGTTGTTAAGCAATACATCCACCAGAGGGAAGTGCAGAGTTTACTTACTTACTCCAGAGTTCCAGCATCAGTTTCAGACAATAGTAAACATGACAACAGTGGAGGATATCATGATAATGCACCTTCACAGAAAGTGACATAAAAAGAGGCAACCCAGTCAACAGCTGTGCTCTGTGTGACCATTAAATACATTGTGGCATGTGAACGGAGCATCGCTAGTTCCAGTGGTACGGCTTTGTTTGCTGCGTTTGGGTACGCACCTGCAAGGTCTCTGAAAACATACCAAAATGAACAAAGAGTTACAGACAGAGGGCTCTGTCTGTAACTCTGAGCGTGAATGAGACTTTAGTCTGAATTCTATGTTGTGAACATCTGCATTATCACACGCTGCCTTCCCAAAATGTAAATATACATTTTTAAGACTGCAAAAAAATGTCTACTGGTTGACTGTGCTCATACACCCTTTCCTTCTACTCACACACTTCCTCAGATGCCATCTGATGTTAAACATCTGTCTTCCTCCATTGCTTGTCTCAATGTATTTAGCCATCAGCACCAATCCAATGCTCCAGAGAGCATTTACAAGACCACTAGCATTGAAAGGTGAGTTTAAACATCTGAGGAATATGAGGGGGTAAAAGGCTGCCCTCGCTTAGCTGCTCTCCTGTTTAAGGCAACAAATAAACAGATAAAAATGATCCCGTTTGATTGTAAGCATATAATAGATCATCCTTATACATGCCAAACCCACAGTAACTCGATTTAAATTAAAGCTATAAAATGTGTTTTGCTAAAGGGGAGTGGAATGCAAAACACTCTTATCGGGAGAAAAATGGCTTTATGGCTAATGAGGCTGAGAGAGAAAAGCAAAAGGTGTAATTGAAGATTGGTGCTTGTTTGAATAGAGCATATTGAGCTGCGTCTCAAAGACACAAAGGCAGGAGGGCTGAGAGAAGACATTCATCACATCGTTGGAAGAGGTGAGAGCTGTGTGAGGAGGAGTGGAGCTGATAAGGCAGCAGTGGGCTTTCAGGTGCCGTTTCCTATGGTTTCATGAAAACACTGCTAGCCTTTTTAAAATGAAAATGTAAATAATTTTACTGTAATTACAGCGCTTATGGTTCTGAGACAGAATAAGGCAGAGTTAATGGACTCTAGAAAAAGCTAGAGGAAAAAAGATGGCAAAGTTGAAGTTGTAATTATTAGTCTCTCCCTGGTCCTCTAAGAGACATCTGGAAAAACAGAACTAGCTCTGGGGCCCAGTGAGGGGCCAGATTAAATACTACAGCAGGGATACTAACTCAATCAACGTAACGCATGATGACGGCTTACAAACTGTACAAAAGGCAATGAGCAAAAATGAGAGGTTCATAAAGAATTTCACTTGTTGTGCCATTTACTACAGCTGCATTTATCAATTATTTTAGATAAGAATAATACAATGGTGTATCAAATAAAATGTGCAGATTTCTCATGAATAAATAAATTCACACAGCTGAAAGTTTTTCTTAACATCTTTTCACTCATTGATTTGATAAATATATATATATAATTAAAAAACATTTTAAAATATTCAAAACTGAATTTCTGCTGTTTTCTATATACACCAAAATTAGCTGTGACGGTTTTGTAAGCGTCATCTTGTTAATATCATAAAACAATTTTTTCTATGTGACAGAGCGGAGACAGAGAGGAGGATGTGGACTGTGTGTAATGTGTCAACTTGTAGTTGGAAAGAAAATAAGGCAAAATAATGCAGCAGAAAATGAAAATTGAAACTCCGTCTATATACATTGAAAAATAGTTCTGACAACATGAATTATAAGACTGTTATCTAATTTACAGTTTCGATTAGTGGAGGCATAAATGTTTCTTATGCTTTTAAAATCTCATTCTTAGATATGCATAGCATTTCAAAATTCGATCAATCATCCCATTACCATACAGCCCAAAGCCAATCACTTTGGTCTCATAGTTAAGGAGTGATAACTGACAGAATGTTGGAATGTTTCTTTGCGTGGAAACAAAACAAAACCCAAGTGTAGGGCTTAAGGGTTTAAACAAGCGCAAGGAAACAAGTAGCAACGGTGACCTGACAAGCACACTTCACAACACGCTGTGATGTTTAACTGAGACAAGCAGGAGCCTCAGTGTTTGTCACACCAGCTTTAATTGGCCTCAAAGTCTGTTCATGGTCCATCAGCCATCTTTGATGTGTGCGACAGCTCCTTGAGAGTCTGTCGCAGGATCAAGGTTATTGGTTGCAGTTGAAAACAAAAGGCATGATGACTGTTCAGGGCTGCTCTTTGTGCGATCATCCATGTTGACTTCACATTAGTCATATTTCATTCTCAATTGAAAATCCCAAAATTGGGGTGGCATACAGTAATACACTGCTCAAAAATAAAAAAATCAAGGGAACACCTGAACAACACAATGTAACTCCAAGTCAGTCACACTTCTGTGAAATCAACCTGTCCAGTTAGGAAGCAGCACTGATTGTGAATCAGTTTCACCTGCTGCTGTGCAAATGGAACAGACAACAGGTGGAAATGAGAGGCAATTAGCAACACAACCCTATAAAGAAGTGGTTCTGCAGGTGGTGACCACAGACCACCGCTGTTCTCTTCCTTTCTGGCTGATGTTTTGTTCAGTGTTGCATTTTGTCAGTGGTTTCACCCCTAGAGGTAGCATGAGGTGGTGTCTACAACCCACAGAAGTTGCTCAGGTACTGCAGCTCATACAGGATGGTACATCAATTCGAGCTGTGGTAAGAAGGTTTGCTGTGTCTCTCAGCACAGTGTCCAGAGCATGGAGGAAATACCAGGAGACGTGGAAGGGGCCGTAGGTGGGCTACAACCCAGCAGCAGGACCGCGACTTCCTCCTTTGTGGAAGGAGGAACAGGAAAAGCACTGCCAGAGCCCCACAAAATGACTTCCAGAAGGTCCCTAATATGCATGTTTTTGCTCAAACTGTCAGAAACAGACTCCATGAGGGTGGTATGAGGGCCCAACTTCCATAAGTGGGGCTTGTGCTGACAGCCTAACACCGTGCAGTTGCCAGAGAACACCAAGAATGGCAGATTCGCCATCGGCGCCCTGTGCTCTTCACGGGTGAGAGCAGGTTCACACGGAGCATCTGCGTGCTGCTGCTGGTCCAGTGAATCAGGACGATGGTTACAGACAGTGTCACCTGCTGCTGGATTAAAAAAAGGATCAAATCTGTCGATTGGAAGGTATGGTAATTTAATGTTTGGTTATGTCGTGGTTCCCTCTGAATGTGTAGGGAAATTTTAGGTAGCACAAAGTATCAGCTAAGAGCCTAACTACTATGCACTAGCTAGCTTAGCAGCCCTGCCCTGGTCCCGTTCTGTAATTTGGCGCTATCCCCAAATTTAAAGTGAAAAGCATTTTGTAAACTGTGTCGGGCCGAATTCGGGGAGAGTAGAGTATTCCAACCGCTACCCCAGAAAATCTCCCTCTTTTTCATAGCGAAGTATTGGCAGGTATGAGTTAAGCATTTAACATTAGCTGTTTTTTTTATTATTATTTGGATACAGCCATTAAATATGAAACGTTTCTTGACTGAGGGTGTTCAACATAACTATTGTTATATTTTTGACTAATCAGTGTGTGAAATGTAATTTAAGTAGCTATAACACAAAAACAAGCCGTGGTTTATTTATTTGCTCTGTGATTTAAGGGCTGTTTAAAGGCTTTTTTTTCACTTGGAGATAAGGACTTTTTGTTTGTATCAGTGAGCTCATCTTCACAGTTCACATATTTTTAGACGATTAAATAGGCAGAGGCAGAGTAAATTGCATTCAAATGCCACAAATGTTTGAGATGCAATATGTTTTAATTGTGTTATTAAAAGGGATTTGTATAGGGATCATTTTTGACACCCAGGGATATAAGGGGAATATGAAGAGAAGCAGAAATATTGAGAACTTCTTCCTCGAAAAAATATCATGTATACAATACCATGGAGGCTCACATTCAAGTTGTTTGTCACTCCAGTTATACAATTACAACGGTCTTAAACATCACTACACACATAGTTAACACAGTTAACAGAAGAACATTAATTAATGTGCATAATACATAAATACACAAACATGTATGTATGTACCGCGGCTGTGTATATGGCATTAAACTTCGCTATGCCATGGTCACCCCATACTAGCTTTGTGTCCCATCTTGGCCACCCCAGTGAAAATGTCCTGGAGACGCCGTGGAGAACGTTCTGCTGCCTGCAACATCTTTTAGCATGACCGATTTGGCAGTGGGTCAGTAATGGTGTGGGGAGGCATTTCTTTGGAGGGCCACACAGCCCTCCACGTGCTAGCCAGAGGTACCCTGACTGCCATTAGGTACCGGGATGAAATCCTCAGACCCATTGCACCATTTATTGGTGAAGTGGGCCCTGGGTTCCTTCTGATGCATGACAATGCTAGGCCTCATGTGGCTGAAGTGTGTCAGCAGTTCCTGCATTATGAAGGCATCAATGCTATGGACTGGCCCGCCCGTTCCCCAGACCTGAATCCAATCGAGCACATCTCGTTCACCACAGACTGTCCAGCAGTTGGCTGATGCTTTAATCCAGGTCTGGGAGGAGATCCCTCAGGAGAACATCCGCTGCCTCATGAGGAGCATGCCCAGGCGTTGTAGGGAGGTCCTACAGGCAGGTGGAGGCCGCACACACTACTGAGCCTCATTTTGACTTGTCTTGAGGAATTTCCACTCAAGTTGGATCAGTTATTGTTATTTATTACATTCCACTATGTAATAAATAACAATTTTCAACTGGAATATTTAATTCGTTGAGATCTAGGAAGTGTTATTTTAGTGTTTCCTTTATTTTTTTTGAGCAGTGTATATCAGCTGAATGCATGCAGGGCACATAACTGACTTGTCAAAAGCATGTATAGTGTTTTGTTAAAGGTGAAAATTATAATACAGGCCTCAACTCTGACAATGTTTAAAAACGGTTATAACAGTTATACTATGTATTTAAAAAAAAAAAAACTATAGTGTGTTGCATTTATGAAATCACTGAACTCATCATTAAAAAAATAAAATGAATCTAAATGAAATACTCATTATTCATTGTCCAAATCCACTAGGAGCTGCAGCAGAGGGATGAAAGAGCCACATGTGGCCCTGGAGCCACAGGTTGCCGACCCCTGGTATAGGTCTACACTGTGTGCATAACAACACGATTCTAAAAGTTAATATGCAAGGTCCCTGGATACAGAAGACAGCGTTAGTTCTTTGTATTGTATGTTCTGTAATTTCTTTTCAGATGGATTGATTGCACAAATACCTCTGTTCATTAATCTCAAGTGACGGAGAGAGAAGACTGCTGAAGCTTTGGGGAAAATGTTAAAGCTATTTGTTTTATCTTGAATACAGAATTTTCAATTAAATTTTGAATAACCAAAATCAATATGCTGTTAATTGCAGCTCTTCCAGGATAAAAAAAAATGAGAATGGGCTAGTCAGACCTTCAGCATATACCTAAGTAATAGGCTGAGCCAATTACGGAGACTAAGTGAGCCGTATTTGTGTCAAGAAACAGCAAAATAAAGTAAATAAAACTTATAGCCCTTTAATGTGGCTCAGAGCACATAACTAAATCCATGAAACAGCCCGAGCCTTTCATTCGTTTGTGTTGTTTGCACAAAATCCTTTTCATCCCAGCTAATCGTATCAGCATTTATTGCAGCGCTTTAAAGTGCAAAACATCGCAGTCTCTAATTCATAAAGGTTTAACTTTTTTCACAAAACATTTTGCCCATCTTTATGCTCTCTTGAGAAACGGTACGCAGATTATTTGGGATTGATTTTACGATTTCTTAATTTCTTATATTTGGCATCAGTGTCACACTAAGCTAATTAACAGACGGGTGCATCTTTGTGCAGTAAAGGTTTTTTTTGGGAAACATAAAATACATATATCTTTATTATATACATACACACACACATATATATATATGTAGAGGAGTTTGGGAACCTCTGGATTGCATTTCTGCTTTTTGCGAATGATGTGGTTCTGTTGGATTCTTTAAGCCGAAACCTTCAGTGTGGACTGGAGCGGTTCATAGCTGAATGTGAAGCAGCCAGGATGAGGGTCAGCTCTTCCAAATCTGAGGCCATCGTTCTCAAATGGAGTTGGGGATGAGTTACTGCCACAAGAGTTTAAGTTTCTGGGTATCTTGTTCACAAATGATGACAGGTTGGAGTGAGCGATGGACCAACATTGGGGCTTCATCAGCTATAATGAGGACGCTGCTCCAGTCCGTCATGGTGAAGCAGGAGCTGAGCCGGAAGGTGAAGCTTTCAATTTATCTTTGTTCCAACCCTCACCTATGGTCACGAAATCTGGATAGTGACCAAACGAATGAGATTGCGGATACAAGCGACTGAAATGGGTATCCTTTGGAGAGTGGCTGGGCTCAGCCTTAGTGATAGGGTGAGGAGCTCGGACATCTGGAGGAAACTCAGAGTAGGGCCACTGCTCCTCCGCATCGAAGAGAGCCAGCTGAGGTAGTTGGGCATATACATATGCGCACACGCATGCACGCGCACACACACACACACACACACACACACACACACACACACACACGTGAATATATGTGCGTGTGTGTGTGTATATGTATATATTTTGATTGTTGTGATTGAATATAAGATCAAGGTACTATTGGTTATTTTAGTTTTCAGTTGTTCATTAAAATATCAAGCCTCAAGGAGAGGTACTTCTCTCTATTCACATTTCAAGTCTCTGGCCAGTTTCACCTTGTTGCCCAAATATGGTCATTTCTCCTTGCAAAAAAAAAAAAAAAAAAAAAAAGCTAATGCATCCTAGGCCAAATGCTGAAATTAAGGCTTTATAACGGTAGTTTGCAAACAACAAATTGAAATCCCTCACATCATTCTATGTTTGAAAGCATTGTTATGCTAAAAAAAAGCCTTCAAAAAAATTTGTGGATCAATGATTTTGCAGTCAAGGCCAAAAAAAAATATGTGATAAGTTTGATTTGATTTAGCCATTATACACCCTATGCTTATTGATGGTGGTGAACTGAGAGATGGCAACAAAGCTCTGCAGGACTGAGGTTTAGTCGTGGTCTGTTTCAGACATTTGGTTTTAGAAGGTCAAACTTTGACAGATGAGACAATGCTGTCTTTAGGGATATGAGCACAATGGAGAAAAGGGCTCTGCACAGATCGGATGTAGGAGAGTGTGTGTGGTGTGTGTGCGCATACTGATATTCAACAGTGGAGAATGGTGGAGTAAATATACTGCATAATGTTGCAAGGCTGCACAGCTGCTCAAGCATAACTTCCTCAACACATGCCAAACAGGAAACGCTACACATTCAGTGGGGTATACTGATCTGGCAGGCCAAAACTCAAATCATCTAAACACCACCTGTTTTCTGTCTCAGTGTGTCTTTACATCCACTTATTTTCTACATCCTTACCCTTCCTTGACCTCCAAGACAAACTTTCACTGAAGGTTTGTTCTGTTTCCTGAAAACAGTGTTTCTGTCTTTCCCACACTCCACACAGTTTCTGACTCATAGCATACCACTCATCTGCTTCCACTCCCCTCACCTCCTCCGACTCATCCTACAAGCAAAAGCTGCTCCAAATATGAGGTTTTTGTTTGTTTTGGGGGGAATGCACGAAAAGACAAGCTAACATCCCAAAATAGATTAGAGCAGATTAAAGTTTATCATTGATTCTAATCGCTTCGAAAATGGAGACGCTCTGGGGTTGTAGCTAAGTTCAGACAAACTAGTTCCTGGGGTTTTTCCCCAAATCATTGGACAGAGTGGGATGATAAAAGCTATTGCCAAGAGAGCGCTCATGAAGTGACGTTCCATCGTAACTTATCGGACTCCGAGGACTTGCACCCTAATTAACACCTTGTCAGGTCTGCTGCCCGCAGTGCAGTAATACATTAAGCTCTGCTAGACATGTTTGCAAGGGTCTATGTGCACTAGATGGCATGTATTGCCCATCTCATTACATAGCATCCAAGGGTGGTAGCATAATCAAGGCTTTCATTTACATAAAGACAGCTCACACTTCATCTAGGAACACTGAACAGAAAATTTGCAATTAAAATTAAACATGGTCTTTAAGTGCAATGCCAACATTGTGAGCTGTGTGTATGAGATACTGAAGCTCAGAGATAAAGCAACCCAGAGTCAGCAACAGTTTTGATGCTATTAATTTTTAATATACTGTGATTACTCTGTTGGCAAGTCTGTTATAATGTACACGTAAGCTCAGAACACACAGAGATAATACCTGTTACATCACTTCTTGTGAGAGAAGAAGCTTCTCTTGATTTCTTATTTTGACACAGTGCCAGTTCAATTTCTGCAGAAATTATGTTTGTTTTTTTCCCCCCCAGAAGGCGACTTTTATTTCCTCTATTTAGAAATTTGTTGTTTTTACATTGTGTCATATTGGATGAGGAAATTACTTTCATCCGAGCATTGCTTTCCATGAAATAATTACTGATGGTGTATTTATTTGGCATTCTTTGCCAAACATGAAAATTGTTGTGAGTTGTCATTGCAAGTTTTATAATTTTTCTTATTAGTACATGAAGAAATGCCACTTTGCATCATTTTGCCACCCTGTTGGAAAGACAAAAGTGAACACAGGCTGCTGTCAGGTCTTTTAGCATCGAACCAGTCAATTCTGGGGGGTTGACTGGTTGGGCAAGCAGTTTGTTACAGAGATAATTTGTTATATTACCATGACAGAATATAGCAATCTAATTCTACTTTCTACTTTAATATACTGCAATGTTAAAACATTCTGGATTTCAAGACAAGGGTAAACTTCGAAGTACAAGTAAAGCAAATGAGTCATTTGTATTTAACAATAACTTGCTTTACAAAAATGTTTTGTAGAATGTCTAAATGGCTATGTGACGCAGCTGCAAAGTATTTAAATCAAGCAAAAGTTGACACTGCTAATGCTGTGTATCTGACGGATAGCTATTTAATTGTTCTGCCTTGGACATATAAATGCATTTTTATTTGATGCAAGAATTTGCAGACCTTTGTCATTACAGAGAAATATAGACATGAAAAATCATTTTAACTAATTATGTGAAGAGAAAAGTTGAAAGATTGCACCACAGATGTTGGTGTAGTTACACACCACTCATGGAATTGGATTTGTAGATTGAGAGCCAAGTTAACATTGTCACTGCAGTTGTTGTGAGCTGTGTATACACATACAGTACTTACTTTATTAACAAACACCTAGTATGAGTAAGAGCTGCTTTATAAATGGAACAAACAAGTAAAACTCATGCAGCCCGAGTCAACACCATGTAATCGGTCACATCCACTAGTTTTGTTATGTTTTTAGTTCTTGGTTTAGACTTTAGTTTGACCATGTTTTCCTTAGTTTCTCTTGCCCTGCCATCAGGTTCATCCATGTCACCTGTGTTTCTTTCCCCAGCTGCACTCCATCACCTCATAATGGACACGGCAGATATAGAGGTATTTTGGGAGTTGGTCGGTGCCCTCTGGACCTGCGGGGGGCAGACACTAAAGGTAACAGATGACCTTTTAAACTTTTTCCTTCAGAAGCCAGTACACACCATGATTAATGGAATGAGGCATATGTGGGAGGAGGCTAGCAGGGTCAACCGTATAGCCACGATGGAGCTTTTGGAACGGGGGCTTGTACGGGTGGCTGCCGTGAACCCCTCATCTCCCCAGAGCCACAGTCTCCTGCCCCTGCTCCGGGGTGGCCCGCCTCCTCGTCGGTGGGCATCTGACCGACCGCCAGATTGTCTCCGGTACCTGTTACCACGTCGCCAGATTGTCTCCGGTACCTGTTACCACATCGCCAGATTGTCTCCGGTACCTGTTACCACGTCGCCAGATGTCTGGCCGTCCGCCAGACCGTCTCCGGTACCTGCTCCCACGTCGCCAGATGTCTGGCTGTCCGCCAGATGTCTGGCCGTCCGCCAGACCGTCTCCGTCTCCTGCTCCCATGTCGCTGGTCATCTGGCCATTCACCAGGCCGTCTCTGGCTCCTGACCCCATGTCGCTAGTCTTCAACTTCAGGTCCCTTGTCTCTGGTCATCTGGCTGTCCATCCTTCCGGGCCCCCTCCTCCCACCCATGTTTTGGAATGTCTGGGATCCATCCCTTGAGGTGAGGAGGGGCTCTGTCACATCAGTTCGTTTTATGGCCAAACCATTCCCATAAGCTTCTATGGTGGTACTTGTCAGAGATATACAGTAAAAACATCCACTTGTATGTAGGACAGTAGTGAAGATGTAAACTGTTATTACTAAATTACATAAAGCAGAAGTAGTAAATTTAAACCATATTAGGGAAAAATAGGTAATTTACATGAATTAAAAATCTACCATATATCCTTGTGGGTTTAATATGAACAAAAAAAGGCTAGCTCTCAATACAGGCTGGGCATACCAAAGATGAAAAATGTCAGTCTATGTCACATTCGTCTAATCGATTCCATGTAATAACCATTCTATTTAAACATTTTGCTGTACAGAATAAAGCCTTTCTAAAAGGGGTTTCTTGACTCCTTAAACTTAAACCACTGCAATCAGTCCAGTAAGCTGTTGCATAATGCTGTTTCCACATCTTTCATAATAAAAACCTTGCTAAGTTAAACGGGTTACCCTAACCCTGAAAGGATTTAGGTTTGATTTAGTGCAGAGTGTGTTAAAAGTGAAGTCATAGCTTGTCGAGCTAAAAGTTTGTTAACCTCTTCACTACTTCATTTTTTTAACTTTCTGGCACACAGTGCGGTCCCGCCACAATCCTCAGCAAAAGTTTTGTGTTTTCCAGCATATTCACACCAATCATGGAGAGGAAAAACAACAGATGATGGGGTTTATCATAGGAATGAACAGACATCCGGTTGACTTACAGGTTAACTCAAACGTATGTGGGAATGAGGCGCAAGTGTTTATGTGCAACATCTAAGATTTTGCTTTGAGATATTGTAGAAAACTATGTCAAGTCACACTAAAGATAATGATGATAATTTTGAATAAAAGTTTGCCTGCAAAACAGGCCTGGTACCATAAACTGTTGAAGTAAATAAAGGCAATACTCTGTTAGAGGGATTACAGTAAATATATCATTTTTATCAAAAGATATGGGTTTTCTTTTCCAATCTTTTCTTTATTTTCTTTTTATCTATTTAGGGGTGTTTTTTCTTATAGTGGATCAAACCTGGCCAACTGGGCTTTTTGATACACTGAGTCTTTGCTCTACTCACTGGAACACCACAGACAGCGGACATACGGAGAAAAGCACGAAGACCAACATGATTTAAAAAACTGCCTACACAAGTCATCAGCCAATTATGTGTACTCCTGCAAGCCCTGGCATGTTCAGCCTAATGTCAGCTGGAATTCCAGGACACACCACACACTCGGGCATCACACACTCTTCATCTCCTCCATATATGTTTGAACAACTTCACATGAAGGAGCAATATCTAGTGAAACTAGTCTACCAATTCTATATTTTAGATGTCAGTTTACAAACTACATCCACATCCATAGTAATAGCTACTGTAGTGGACCTTCATTTGGTGGATACGCCTTTTTTTGCTGATGCTTGATTGGACTGGAACTTGTGGAGTTCAGTGTCTTGTCAATGATGATGGCTCTTTGTCATGTTTTTATTCTTAAAGAGTTTTTGCAGAGTGGCTGAATCTCTGCTGTGAGAGTGCCACCGCAGTGGCACGATTTGCTTAGGCTGGATCTATGTTTTAGGTGGGAGGTATGTGTGAAAGCAAAATCCAAATGAATAATATGTAATAAGTTTTTTCAGCAGACCATCGTCAAAAATGCCTGTAATTTATTTAATTTGTCAGCAGGTAAAATATTGTAGCTGACTTTACATTTGTCATTATAACAGAAAGTTTTCTCTAGGTTTCTTTTTTTAAATATAAAAAAAAAGATAAAAACCACATATCACTGATATGCTTTGATGTGATATAATATGATTGAGATAACGGGATACTTTAATCATAAAAGCAGGACACTTTTACTGGTAATAAGGGGATGGTTATGTGCTTTCATTGTTGCAAAAATATAATTTTTTTCTTCCACAGAGGAGATGCTAAGTAAAAATCCTTATATTTTCTCCACATAAGGAAACAATATGATGTAATAGCAAGACGCATTTATCTTTACAATGACAGATTATTGCTTGAATAACATATTTTGCCACGATAACAAAGCACTTCATCAAAAGAAGAAGAACATTACAAGATACTGTATACTATACAATATTTAAAGACACACATTTCATGATGATAAACTGTCTTGTAATATGATACTTTTTAAAAATTTTTATTAACTCCGTTTTCTCTCCTCCAAAGAGTAAAAGTGATGATATTGGCTTTCAAACATTGTGCAGCCTCCTGGCCAGATTCCACTTCTGTCCCAGTGGAAGAGGCCCAGTAGAGCGAAAAAAAGTTTCCAGAGACATTTCCAGTAACCCCTCCTTCTTCAGAGTGCCTGTTTCCCCAGAAAGTGTCCCCCTTTCTCTGACCTACATTTGCTGGGCCAGACCAAACATGTGAACCAAGACTCAACTGTTGGATTAAAATAAACATGTTTTTTGCTAACTTGTTCTCCTCTGTTCCACACTTTGACTCTCTAGACCACATTGAGTGTACCATCACCTGTCATCTGTACCGTCTCTGCATAATTCATCACTGTCAACGTGGTCCAGCCATTCCAGCATTGTCTCTTGAATTCTTGTTTTACTGTCGGAGAGCTTAACTCTGTGTCAGTTCTTCTATTTGTCAATCTGTTTCCAAGCAACTGAAATTATGCATCCATAGTATGCGTAGTTCCTTTGGCTGAAATCCTGAAATGTGCCTGAATGTGCCACTCAATGAAGTATTTCAAACTCAATCTTCCCCTTTGATGTGACCAATTGCCAGTTGCCCTTCCCACAGTATCTATCAGCAAACTGCCCATTGCTGAGACAACTTAACAGTTTACAATGAATGCAAAAGACGTGTGTCTTGAAAGTACGTACATTCCTTATTTAAAATATATATCTATTTGTATGGGAATTCTGGCTCTTCGGTTGCTATGGGGAAGATTCAAACTAGCTTTTTTCATTCTGGATTTTGTTTATTTTGTATTCCAAATAAAAAAATGTAAAAAAATCCAAAGAGTTTAAAACTTGTCCTTTTGAACAATGCAAAAATCTCAACTTTGATTTTTTTATTTTTTTGTTTGTTTTGTTGTTTTGTAAGTGAAATTACTTGTTTTCATACTCTACACTACAGATATTATGCTGTTCTTTCTCTGGTCTTTAGCCTCAAAAAGTCCCTACTTCCTTGCAATTATGCTTGGTTTCATCTCAAAACCTTTTTCGAGTCTCAGATTCACTGCTCTCCAGTTTGAACTTTTCTCTAAGCACAAATACTTTTTCAGTGCACAAAGGAAACTTCTCTCAGATTTTCTCAGCTCACTCTCAGAAACAAACAAAAATTAAAATCTCAGTCAATAGGAGTGTCAGATATATATGACACTGACATCCCCACCTGCCTATGAGTGTACTTGCTTTACTTCACAGCATCAGTACTTCTATAAAAAAAAAAATGGATCTGAACAACATCTATTTAGTAGTGTCAGGGTACAGTAAGGGGGAGCACTATAATACATGAGGGTTAAAACAAGAAATCCTGCTCTCAAAAGTAAAAAAAACAAACACTAATGATTAAAGATAGTGATATACCCCATTCGTTTCCAGTATTTTGACCTTCAATTATACATATTTCTGTTTCTGCATTTAGCAGACACTTTTATCCAAAGCAACTTACAAATGAAGATATAACATTACAACTAACATCAAAGCTAACAATAAGCTGCATAGAAGGAACCCAGGAGTAGAGATAGGGTGCAGGCATAGAGGGAAGTACAGAAAGATAAAGTGCAGAGATAGAGGGGGTAGGGAAGTGCAGGGTAAGTACTAGGACAGGAGATGCTCTCTGAAAAGCTGGGTTTTTAAGAGTGGGGACACCCCTGTTCTGGTAGCGCTAGGTAGGTCATTCCACCATCGTGGAACGACACATGAAAAGAGTCTGGATTGTTTTAAGCTTGGTGTAGGAGCTGCTAGACGACAATCATTTGACGACGAGTTGTGAAATAAGCCTTTGCGAGAGCATTCAAGTAGATGGGACCCGTTCCATTAAGCACTTTGTAAGCTAACATCAGTGAGGGTGGCAACACCCATTCCGACATCCCACCAGTCCGACAACCCCTCCGTCCGACATCCCACCAGACCGACATCCCGCTATTCCGACAAGGCTTTCCGTATAAGGAAATGTGCGTTACTCAACAGGTGAGTCACTTCTTTCTGTTCATGCATTTTACATGTTTTAACACGTTTACAGATGAGCGTTATTAAAAACACGAAGTCTTGGCAACTGGAGGAGGAGATGCCTTGAACAGGAATCAGACCGCGGTGGTTTTCAATCACACACTCCGATGCCACTTGTTTTAACTTCCGAAAATTTAATCCAGGAAAAAAAGGCTTACAAACATGGACCAAAACGGCTCCATAATACGCACAAAAATCCAAAAGAAACGAAAGTTAACTGAAAAAAGCAACAAACAGGATGAAGTGGTGTTTTACACATGCCTATGTGCGTCTGGCACATGCGTCTTCGGGCTCTCCCACGTTGGTTTGTGGATGAAAGCTAAATGTTCAGCTCCCCAAAACAAAGGTAAACTGCTCTCCGCCAAACTTTAGGGTGTATTTGCGCCGGCATATCATTAGTGCAAAATGTCTTGTGGAAAAAAAAATAGGCTATTGAAAGGAACTGTCGGAAAGGCGGTATGTTAAAAAAACAAAACAAAAACATACCGTAATTCCGAGGAAAAAAGTGTCGGAATGACGGGACGTTTGATAGAAAATTAAGTGTTGCCATTCCGACAATTGGAGGCCCATGACGGACTGGCGAGATGTCGGAATGTCACCATGTAACCCATCAGTGATTTGAATTTGACGCGGGCAGCTAAGGGTAGCCAGTGGAGCACAATGAACAGAGGGGTGACGTGTGCTCTTTTCAGCTAATTGAAGACCAGACGCACCGCTGCGTTCTGGACCATCTGCAGAGGTTTCACAGCACAGGCTGGGAGACCAGTTAGGAGAGCATTGCAGTAGTCAAGGCAGGAGATGACCATGGCCTGCACCAGAAGCTGGGTGGCATGTTGGATTAGGCAAGGGCTGATCTTTCTTATGTTTAGCAATGTGACGCAGCACGATTAAGCAAAGGAGGCCACGTGATCTTTAAAGATGGAGGTGATGGGCTTTCATCCATTTCGATATGTCAATGAGACAGTTAGTGGGTCTACATGATGAGATTAATTGTGAGAATGCTGATTAAGTATTGTTTTCCTCTTTCCCTTTATTATTATTCCAACATCTTAGTTCTTCTGTACGTTTTTGGGACTTTAACTACTCCTGCATACTTTAACCAATTTAACCAATTTTGGTCTCAAAACGTTCAGCTCGTTCAGGAGATTTATGCTATATATTGTGGTATTTCTGACTTTTATGCTTTTTAAAATATTTAACTTTTATTCAAATTTTCCCATCATTCAAATGAATGGGGAATGCTTTCAACTCTTCCTCCTCTTTTCAACCTAACTACTTCTGCATACTTTCGGCAAGAGACACCATTCAAACTTTAAACGGGTCACAAGACATTCAGCTATTACCAAATGGTTCAGCTTTTTCAAACATTAAGCCAATCTTGATTTCTTTATTCTTTATTTTTATGAAGAGCCAGCAGTGACACACACTTTTTCTGATATTCAAACAAATTCCTCTAACTTCCATACAGTTTCATTTACAGAAACAAATTATACCTTAAAATGTAGGGAAATTATCCTCTTTCCGCCAATGTAACTACTAAAGAGCTTACATTTACAGAATTTCAGCTATGAGCCTTGAAGCGAGAGAAACCTTTCAAATTATCTCACTAACTCCAATGGAAAGTTTAGTATGACACCAGAGACAGGTTCAACTGTGTTCAACTCGCTGCCGTTTAAAAATCTTTCACTCCATTGAAATAAAAACTACATTACTACGTTCCTCTAACCCTTCTGGTTCTTACGGTTTTCAAATTATTTTCATCGCTCTTACTGTTTTCTCACAGGAGGTCATAGTACCCATTCAGCCATTTCTGCTGGTTCTAGTGGGAGGGAGCTCGTTACGCAGCTGTTTACAAACATTCCCATCACTGTGATGACATCACTCTTCCACTCTGCTACATATAACACTGCAGCCATTTTAACTACTTCTCACTTGACTTGTGCTAAATTTTCCCTATTTTCAGCTTTTTTAGCATGATCAGCTATCTCGAGTCAGCTTTTCAGCATACTCACTGCTGTTTCTCATTCGATTATAGTTAGTGTTGGATTATGCTACTTATTTGAGCAAGGGCAATTATCCAAGTATATATGGTGGTGAATAAATCGAATCATTGGCACAAAGCGTGTCATACCCCGGTACAATAGGTGGCGCTGTACCTATTTCAACTATTGCTAATAGAGCCACTTCCAGTTGACCTTTTCACCACTAACAACTACAACAAACTCAGGCATTCGAGAAAGATGGCAAGATGAAGCTACGTCCCTCTACGTTTTGTTTGTTATGAGCATGGTTATTGCACAATGGCACATTCTCTATCGCGTTGTTTCTTTCTTTCCGACAGCAGCAACAACAACAGTAATATCGTCTCCTTTGACTTCCGGTTCACGACCCCGGAAAAAAATCTCGAGCATGCTCAGAACGCAAAGTCCAATTCACCACGTGCTTCACCGTCTACAAGCATGTCTAGTGATCTCGTAGTCTTAATCCGACTGCAAGTAACTGGAAGGTGTATACATGAATTTAACAAGTCTTATTGTAATTTAGCCATTAATCCAATGCCATGTAACCCCACTTAGTCTGAGATTCGTGCTGAGACCGTGTGGTCATCATCCACTAAAACATCCACTAAAACAAAAACTGGCTGTCATCTATGTTTAACTGGAAAAAACATCTTTGAACAGAGGAGATGGTCTCAGATATCAGCACTGACAATGCAGCATTGTCTCTCCTCCCATAGCAGTTTCATAACCATTCACACCTTGGATCCTGTGACCAAAACACGCTCTTTAAAACAGGTAGACAATTTATAGGTGAGAATGACTTAAACAACACACACATTGGTCAAGGGGTTCAGTGACACATGTGACTGTAATGACCCGCCAAGTGTGAATGAGCCATCTCTGCTTATAAGTTGATAATCCTCCCCATCTAGTTTGGAACTGAGGAAGCCTTTTGGATGAGACGTGAAACGTCTTCAAGATCCAAGAAGTCCATTTGCCCTTATTCAAGCTCTTAGGATCACCATGACCTGGATGACAAGTTGTATACATAATATATGTTTTTAAGTTGCATTTCACAGTGAGACTAGACAGCTTCTATTATTACAGAGTAATTTAAAAGGTCTTTCCAGAGAGTAAGAACTGTCTCCCCCTAAATTAAAACAGGTTACCAGATATAAGTAATGAAAGAGATTGAAAGATGAAAACAGACTAACACTTCACTTAGTCATTAATTAGGGTCAATCTCCACAAATACTTGATAGATTTCACGTTATGCAACATAATAAGGTCTTCTGGTTGACCATGTTTGACAAGTCTCATGTGAGTCATTGTAAGTTTTAGCACGTTTGGGCTCATGAGCCCGCACCAGATGATCATAACGATCATAACCTCTGCTGGCCTTGAGTCTTGTTCTGCGTGATCTCAATGGAACTCACCCTGCTCATTGTGATTAGCCTTGCTTCACTTCGTGCCCTGAGGCAGTGTCACTAACACATTTGTTTTTCCTATCAGAAAGCAGCAACTAAATCCATAAGCTGTGACTCAAAAGGATGTGGTTTCTATCTACCTTGAGGGAAATATAAAAAACATCCAAATGATGTTGGTTGAAACTCGGACTACCCTTTGAAAGTAACATATGTCCAAACTCCCCCTCGTATAAAATAAGGTGTCTGATTTTTCTTTTTCAGCATCAGTGATTTATACCTTGAGTTTCATTCGTGAACAGAAAAAAAAGAACAAAAAACTCAAAAGAGAATTAGAAGTAAGGGAACGCATTTACTCTGTCTCTATCATAACTTTATTCTATGTTCTCCATCTCTAAATGAATCCCCACATTCTCAGGTGAAAGACAGAAGGTCAGAGTAGGTCATGAAACTTTCTCCGGAAGAAACACTTACTGATTACGTTGCACTTGTAGCACCAGTTGGAAGTCTTTGGATGAGAGCACAATTTCGCCTCTGACTGGGTACGCCTCCTGTTGCAGTAAGAAGAGAGACTGTGTCAGGTAATGCGATAGAAAAGCTTAGCATCATATTTAACACAAGAAAAAAAGATGCTTAAGGGTTAGAGATTTTTATTTGTTAACAGTCACAGTGATAAATGAGAGTAGATAAATGAGAGTAGATAAATATAACATGTATTTTCAAAATGTTTTAAAAGAGCTGGGTCTTAAAAGTGCGGGATACCTCTTCTCATTCTTTACTGTCATTATTTAATGACGTGTGGCAAAAAAATAGATTTAAAAAATATATATATATATATTTCTTTTTCATGAAGAATAAAACTCTTTTATTGTGGGTGCATTGAAACATTATGAAAACAAACAAGTGCCAAAATGCAACTGTGGAAATTTATATTGATGATCTTTTGTATATTTTTTGCCTGGGCCAAAGTAATCAACTGTTCGACCAACTGTGAGTGTGCATGAAACAAAGTGATCAAAACCCATCTGTGGGTGAAACCTGTTGCCTAGTAGCCTCGGTTGGGCCATCGCAAGGCAATCAGAGTATTCAGGGGCTGAGAACGAGTGGTCACTCCCCTCTCTGAAACCACTTGTTGGTTAACTCTCAGTGGGCGGTCTCAGCCTAGTGCAATTAGCTAACACATTAACGGCGGTGTCCTATTGTGCGCACAACATAAAATAAGGGGTGACGCTTGAAGCGTAAACGGGTAAAGACATTCTCGGGTAAAGACTAGCGTAAAGACAAGGCCACTGAACAAGGCAAACCTGTCCTACTTGCCTCATCCATGTCACTCTGTCCTCACCACCTGCTTTAAAATGTGCCTCAATCCCATTCCTGTTGTCTCCAGCTCGCATAGAACGTTTCACACAACCAAACGCCACCGCAACCTTAACAACCTCCGCTCTCTAAAGCCCACTTCACTTTGTGACACGCCCTTGTTTGTGGGGTTGTGGAATTGCCAATCGACGGTAAACAAAGCAGATTTCATTATGGCTTATGCCAACCACCTGTCTCTTGACATCCTGGCTCTCACTGAAACCTGGATTAAGCCTGAAAACACAGCTACCCCGGCTGCACTTTCAACCAACCACTCATTTTCCCACACCTCTCGTACATCTGGGAGAGGTGGTGGAACGGGCATGCTCATTTCCAACAAATGGAAATACAACCAACTGCTACCTGATGCTATATACAATACCTTTGAATACCACGCCATCCTGGTAACTGCACCGGTCAAAATCTATATGATTGTCGTATATCGCCCACCAGGACAACTCGGTGACTTTCTTGATTAACTAGACACCTTGCTCTCTTCTATCCCTCAGCATGACAGTCCCATAATGGTCCTTGACAGTCCTAACTCTTCAGATTTTCTGACACTAGTGCACTCGTTTGAGTTACAACTGGTTTGCAGTCCTCCGAGCCATAAAGCTGGCAAAGAGTTAGATCTCATTTTCTCAAGAAACTGTGCCACAGAGGCCCTGTCTGTCACACCTCTGCACTTTTCTGATCACTATTTCATTCAGTTCAGAGTGAGTCTCCAAAGAAGACTATCTGCTTCTACTCCTGTGGTTTCCTTCCGCCGCAATCTGTCGCCCATCCACTTCTCCTCTGTTGTTGCCTCCGCTCTTCCGACCTCCAACACATTCTCCTCCCTTGAGGTTAATGATGCCACAGAGTCCCTTTAGTCTGTGTCCTCTATCCACCAAACCCTCCCGATCCTCCCAGTCTCACCCCTGGTTTAATGATACTCTCAGAGCGTTGCGCACCAATCTCAGAGCTGCCGAAAGGAAATGGCACAAGTCAAAAGATCCTGCAGATCTAGCTAAACTCCAGGTGCTACTGTCATCATTCGCATCCAGTGTTACTGATGCAAAAAAGTCTTTCTACATTAACAAGATTCAGCCGTCCTACTACATGCCCGCTGGACCCGTTCCTACTAATCTTTTCCAATCCATTGCTCCTACTGTAACTGCAGCAGTCACGCATGTGATTAATGCTTCACTGACATCGGGCACATTTCCTACCACATTCAAGCAAGCTCAGGTTACACCACTGCTCAAGAAACCTTCCCTCCCTCCAACTCATGTGGAGGGAGGGAAGGCCTCTCTCTCCTCTCGTTTCTGTCTACCTTTCCTCTATAACTGCACTCTATCTCTACTTTGTCACCTAACATAAACACACTGTTTATCGCAATGAGTAATGTGAGTTTTAACAACTGAATTGTTGTTTTCAGCCAGAGAACATTAGAGAAATTTCAATAACAATTGGCATAACAACTCTATCAATCTCATTTCAATTGTGAGACAACATTTTCTAAAGTATGCATCTTCTCTTAAAGATGGCACTATAGGAAAGCTGATGGAGTGGCAAGAATGCAATATATTTCCAAAGGTATTCACTCATTAACTCACAGTTGTGAAATTGTGGCCTTCAGATTAGCTCAAGAACAGTGCATAGAGAGCTTCATGGAATAGGTTTCCATGACCAAGCAGCTGCATCCAAGCCATACATCACCAAGTGCAATGCAAAGCATATGATGCAGTGGTGTAAAGCACGCTGCCACTGGACTCTACAGCAGTGGAGACACGTTCTCTGGAGTGACGAATCACACTTTTCCATCTGGCAATCTGATGAGTCTGAGTTTGACAGTTGCCAGGACAACGGTACTTGTTTGACTGCATTGTGCCAAGTGTAAAGTTTGGTGGAGGATTATGGTGTGGGGGTGTTTTTCAGGAGCTAGGCTTGGCCCTTAGTTCTAGCAGTTCAAAGTTGCAGTTCAACTTTGTGATCATTTACACAGAAATAATCTGTTTGAAGAGTTTCAGTCAGGATTCAGAGGGCATCATAGCACAGAAACAGCACTGGTGAAAGTTACCAATGATCTCCTCTTAGCCTCTGATAGCGGACTTGTTTCTGTGCTTGTCCTGTTGGATCTCAGTGCTGCATTTGATACGATCAATCACAGCATCTTGTTCCAGAGACTTGAACATGTTATTGGGATTAAAGGAACTGCATTAGGCTGGTTTAAGTTATATTCATCTAATAGATTCCAGTTCTTGTAAATGACACATATTGGTTTAAGTCATGGAGTTCCTCAGGGTTCTGTGCTTGGACCAATTCTTTTTACTTTGTACATGCTTCCATTAGGTAACATTATTAGACAGCATGGCATAAATTTCCATTGTTATGCTGATGATACTCAGCTGTACTTATCTATGAAACCAGATGAAACCAATAGGTTGGTCAGACTACAAGCCTGTCTTAAAGACATAAAGACCTGGATGACTCAGAACTGTCTGCTTTTAAATTCAGACAAAACTGAAGTTGTTCTCTTTGGACCTGAGCGCTTCAGGGAGAAATTGTCTAGTTATATAGTTACTCTAGATGGTATTTCCTTGGCTTCTAGTTCTACAGTGAGGAACCTTGGAGTTATTTTTGACCAGAATTTATCATTTGACGCACATATAAAACTGGTTTCTAGGACTGCCTTCTTTCACCTTCATAATATTGCTAAAATCAGGAACATCCTGTCTCAGGGTGATGCAGAGAAACTAGTTCATGCATTTGTTACTTCAAGATTGGACTACTGTAATTCCTTATTATTGGGCTGTCCCACATATTCTCTGAAAAGCCTCCAGTTGATCCAAAATGCTGCAGCCAGAGTTCTGATGAGAACTAACAGGAGAGATCATGTTTCTCCAGTTTTAGCTTCTCTTCATTGGCTCCCTGTTAAATTCAGAATAGAATTTAAGATTCTTCTTCTCACATATAAAGTTCTTAATGACCGAGCTCCATCATATCTTAAAGATCTCATTGTAAGATATTTTCCTAACAGAGCACTTTGCTCCCAAACTGCAGGTTTACTTGTTGCTCCCAGAGTTTCTAAAAGTAGAATGGGAGGCAGAGCCTTCAGTTATCAGGCCCCTCTCTTGTGGAATAAGCTGCCAGTAAATGTCCGGGAAGCAGACACCCTTTCCACTTTTAAGATTAGGCTTAAAACTTTCCTTTTTGATAAAGCTTATAGTTAGGGATGGCTCAGGTACTCCTGAAACATCCCATAGTTAAGCTGCTATAGGCTTAGACTGCTGGGGGACCTCATCTGTAACACCTTTCCTCACTTTGCTCTCTTTTTCCCCCTGTTTAATTTCTCAAATGATATTATGTCCATGTGACATTATTGTGGTTATTAACTTGTGTTTCCCTGTTCCAACAGGTATCCTTTGAATGGCGTTATGGTGTTTTTTTCCCCCCTCTTTTCTGTCTTCTCAAACCCCAGCTGGTCGAGGCGGATGGCCACCCTTCCTGAGTCTGGTTCTGCCAGAGGTTTCTTCCTGGTTCTGGTTCTGCCAGAGGTTTCTTCCTGGTTCTGGTTCTGCCAGAGGTTTCTTCCTGTTAAAAGGGAGTCGTTCCTTTCCACAGTCCCTCAGGCTCAGGACGGGAGATTGGACTGAAGACAAGTTTCGGTGCAATCTGTTGGTTTCCTTAGCTAGGATATTAATTTTTGAATTGGCTCTATATGAATGAATTGGATTATTATTACAATTAATTGAATTCCAATTGGCTTGAATTGGACTATATTATTTAAGTGCCTTGAGATGACAATTGTTGTAATTTTGCGCTATATAAATAAAATTGAATTGAATTGAATTCAATAGTAAAAGGAACTTTGAATGCTTAAGCATACCAAGAGATTTTGGACAATGCTCTCAACTTCGTGGAAACTGTTTGGGGATGGCCCCTTCCTGTTCCAACAGCAAGGTCCATAAAGACATGGATGAGCCAGTTTGGTGTGGAAGAACTTGACTGGCCTGCACAGAGTCCTGACCTCAACCTGATAGAACACCTTTGGGATGAATTAGAGCAGAGACTGTGAGCCAGGCCTTCTGTCCAACATCAGTGTCCAACCTCACAAATGAGCTTCTGGAAGAATGGTCAAAAATTCCCATAAACACACTCCTAAACCTTGTAGAAAGCTTGCCCAGAAGAGCTGAAACTGTGATAGCTGCAAAGACATCATATTAAACGCTATAGATTAAGAATGGGATGTCACTTAAGTTCATATACGTGGAAAGGCAGATGAGTGATGAGTGGCAATATAGTGTATAATGGGTTCATCCTCTGGGAAGCAGGAATCTGCCAATCACATGTCACGGTCTTGAGATTTCACAGATTTGTGCATGCTAATGTAAAGTTACCACTGGGAGAAAAAAATTAGAGGTTTACAGAATGATTAGGTTTAGGAATCTGAACAATTTATTATAATATAATAAAAAGTAGGACTTTATCTGAACCAAAATCCATTGGACAACTTGCTACCAGTGTTGTATACACTAAATAATCACCATTTAGACAGTTCGCACTGTCCCATTAAGAGCGGATGCTACGAACGAGTATGCTTGTGGTCATGTTACCTCTGGGTCTGAATTAGTCAAGTCAAGTCAAGTTTATTTGTATATTTCATGTAGAAAACAAATCAAAGTGCGTTACATAAAATAAAAGAATTACAGCGGGGAGTGAAAGAAGCATTAAAAATACAAAATAATTTAAAGAAAAACAAATAAAATTATTAAAATTAATTAAAATGATTAAAAACAAGCAACAGTTTAGATAACTTAAAAGTTACCGTGCAGATTTCTTAGAGAAGAAAAGGTATTTTAAAAATCTTGCTATAAATATTTGCATTTTTGAGTCAATTCCCTTTTATACAAGATGCAGCTAAAAAAAAGACATTCCTCTTCTTCAAGGATAAGATAACCTATTAAATTAAGGAAACTAACCCAAATTTATGATCAGTCTAACACCTGAACCACATTGCATGATGATAAGAATGTAAACATCAGAACATTTAGACTGCTTTTCAATATTTAACTTTTTAGTATACTACAATAATATTGCATAATATCAATGTAATATTCTTGTGTTTCACATCTGACAAACACATGATGTGATACAAATAACACTGATATATACAATATCCATTAATAATCGGATTTAAATTGAGAGAAAAACTTGACTTTTCATGTGCAAAAAATTAATTTTAAAATTAATAAAAAAATCAACGTGTTAATATTTTTTGATCGTGGTTATTCACAGCCTTAACAATTGACTTAATAAATAGGAGAAAAGTCACTAAGAGTTCAGAGTTCTGAATATGATGTGTCTAATGACTGCAATTTTTCATTCATTTAACTGTCATTAGGCCCTGTTCTGATTGTCATTTGTTGTCTACTACATCTTCAGTTTTAAGACCACATTGTTGTGGCATTTTATGTGCTGTTTTTGAAATAGACATGTCAAGTGGGTCTACAATGCACTTTTTTATTTGAAAGAAGAAATAAAAGATAAAAGACATTTTTTCTTTGCGTTTATTTGATTCTAACTATATATTTTTAATATAGAGATTAATCATGAGTTAGCTATGGAAAAAATGTGATTAATCGTGATTTTAAAAAATTATCATTTGACAGCCCCAGTAAAAATGTTTTCCCTTATTTCACTGAATACTGTTTTCACAGCAAGGAAAACAACGTGAACCCCAATAGTTTCCCTACTCTTTGGAAACCACAACAACAAAAAACAATTCAGTTTCTCGAATGGCTACTACTATATTTTACAGATGTAGAGACTTTGACAAAATGTCAAAATGCTGGAAAAAATGTAATATACCTTACAGAGTTCAGAGGTGTCCAAGCACAAAAAGGAAGCCCGAACTGCTCAAACCTTGACACACAGGCTCATTTCTCATTCATTGAGTTACTCGCTGTGCTGCAGAAAAATACGCCTTCCGGCAAACGCACAACCGTTTTGATGCAATATGATGGAAACAAATAACACTATAACATTATTCTTTGAGCCTGTTAAATTAGGTGATGAACATAATGGCTGAGTAAAGGCAGTGTTGCAAAATAATACAGAGGACAGTGATGAAATACCTCTTGCAAGAAAGGAATTTGAATAGATTCAGAGACTTTGTTTGGGCTGCACTTATACACAGAAAACCTTCAAGTCTATATAAAAAAAAGGGTAATTGACAATTAAACTAAATATATTCAGATACAACTGCTCCATACAATTTTCAATCTTGATCAAAACCATCTGTGCTGCATTCTGCTTTTCCACAGAGACAAACACTGGTTAAGCTTGATAAACTTTGTCCAAGCACTGTGAAATTATTAGAGGTCCCAACTTAGAATATCCTATGCAAAAAATGTAAATTAAATGTACGAAATAAATGCAAATGTGCCTCTTTCCCAATTATCTGAAGTGAAAACGCATGCCTGAAACAATAGCAGAGAGACCATACTATCCCATCCTAACAGCAACAGATGGTTTGGTGTGTTTGAAGCCACTTCAAGTATGTGGCTGTAGGTGAACAAGCAGAACTGGGCATTCAAAGCTGTTTGTTCGGTCAGGCACCAGCACCTGAAGACAACAGATTTGTCTTATTTGAGAAATCAGCTCCATGTGTTTCGTGTACCAACTACAAGTCCACAAGTCACCATAAACCATATGTAAGCTCATTTCCATCCTCCTGGTTTATTATATTAAATAAACAAATATTTCTTCATGTGCTTGTGAATTGTGAGTTTAATTCGTGTTACTCTTGATCATATAAATCAAAGAAGATTGCTATCCTTTTCTAGGAGTTGAAGGCTTTTTTGTCATCTTCATCAAGCCATTTGTGGAGAATTTTCGCTTTGAATAGGGTGCACTGTCCTGCTGGGGATGAACACTCCAAGCATTTAGCAGAGCTGCTGCCATTGGGAGGTGTGCTTGATCTACAGCAGTGTGTTGCTGGTTGCTGTATGTCACAGTAACATTTTGGATGAATACCAAGATATGTGGCTTCCTATCCACACATTTCAATTTAATCAGCAATATTATTCACTGAAGAAATGCTGACTAAGGCAGTTGCAGTTTTGATGAATCAAGTTCAGTTAAATCAAAAATAAACATGCAGCTCTTTGAAAGTTTTTTGGTTGGAATGGGGGTTTTTCATTAATAATATTATTATTAGTGTTGTTGTTATTAATAATTGCTCTGCTCAGAGTCATGGGACGCGTGCTTGTTTCCATAGCAATAGCCACAGTAGACAAATTCATATTATAATTTTTTTCAGCGTGAGAAATACAATGTGTGGCGGGAGTGCGTGACAAAAGACTGAAAAGCATAACTATCACGCTCAATACGTGAGACTTGAGAGCCCCCCTGTGTTACCTGGGACTTTTGAGATGGAAGACGCTGTGCCACGTTGTTGCCGCCATCGCTTAGCAGCGTGTCAAAGACTTTACATTCGTGCAAAGTAATTGCATGCTATGTGGTCAAATGTTTCAGCATATTGGAGGTATTTCCCCCCTTTGATGTGATCAAACCTCTGCACGTGTTGCAACTGGCCCTAGTATTGTTCTTTTTGGTAAAATATAACCAAACTTTGGTGCTCCTCTGCCTCGACGCTATGTTGAATGAATTTATTTCAGACAAAAAAAAAAAGTGATTGGTAAACAGTAGTTACAAAAAGAACAATCCCAAACAACACATACATATTCACCAGTATTAACTCAACATCACATTACATATTCATATATAAACTTGAACATAAATAGAAACTAATAATATAAGCAAAATTTCCAATCGAATAATCTAGTAAGTATTTATACCTTCAGATATGACATCAATTAATGCAAATTGTCTGAAAAGGGGTAAGAAGAACCAAAACTTATTCAAGAAGCAAAACTTGTTATGTTGGAAACATTCTGAGCCAAAATACCAAGTGTGCACATGATGTCATTGCTCAAATGCATTAGACGTTAGCAGAACCTATAAACGGGATCGTTAGGCAAGCGGATTAACGATTCCACAGAATCGAACTACTGGGAGCTTGTTCTTGAAGAGAAGTAACTGAAAGGGATGTCCTCAAGAAACAGGAAAAAAACTCAAGACCTCAGACAGGATCTAAGAGATGCATCTAGAAAAAAGACACAGGAAGAGTAGTCTGAGGTACGTCAAAAGACGCAATAACTGGATTGAATAGAAGTATCAACGGGTCTCATTGAGTGATGAATACTCCCAGAGCCTGGAATTCAACATTACTGAAGGAGTGAGGAATCCATCCATCCATCTATTTTCTATACCCGCTTAATCCATCTGAGGGTTGGAGGGGGGGTTGGAGCCTATCCAAGCTGTCATTTGGTAGCAGGCGGGGTACACCCTGGACAGATCACCAGTCAATTAAAAGGGCCACACAGAGACACACGAGACAAACAATCATGCGCACTCACACTCACTCCTATGGTCCATTTAGAGTCACCAATTAACCTGACATGCTTGCTTTTGGTGGTGGGAGGAAGCTGGAGTTAGTCAGGAATCATCTTGTAAAATAAAGCCAGATATACCAAATGTTGACATTTAGGTTAATTAGATACAGTACAAACACTGCTGATGCCTCACATACTGTATTTCCATTCATACTTGCAAATGTTTCAACAAAACACTGTTCCCATTTCCTGTTTTCTTGGTAATATATAATAAAAGAATAAGGGGTCGCTCAAGACTTTTGCACAGTACTGCCAGTGTGGACCACTCATACTTGACAGTTCACCATAACTGTAACTATTTTTAACTTTTAACATGAAAATACATAATGTTCTTCGACACAACATAACTAGTTTGGTTCTTTTACACTAGCATCTACTTCATCCCCAATTCTGGAAATAACGGAGAATTCATACGACAAACAAGTTGTGTTAAAACATTTAGGGTGGTGGTTAGCACTGTTCACAGATTGGCTGCGTATTTACATTTTTTACTCTGGTGCTCCAAGTTTCTCACACATCCAAGAGTGCTTTGTTGATGATACTAATTCAGCTGTCTGTCTTTTTGTGTTTGCACAGTCATGGACAAACAAACTAAACAAGGGGTACTCTGCCTCTTGCCCAATGTCAACTTGGAAAAGCTCCAACCCCTCACAAGGAAAACAGATAACAGAGTAGTTCTTGGTTCTGCATGTTCAAAGATTTCTGGTTATAGTGCAACTTTTTTGTCAACTTGGGTCAGATTCTCATGTAAAGTTGAGGCAGGACGCAAGCCTTACCATATAAGCATCTTTAAACACTTAGTCTAAAGGAACTATGTTTCATAGAAATTTTTAACGGTAGCCAACACTGTTTTGTTGCTGTTTGGTGTTAGAACCAGTTTGTGTACTATTATTCCAAGTCTTCCAGTCCTTTTCTTTACTTTTCAGCTTTTAATTTGCGCAACCTTCCAAATTCCACCGGAAAACACTACCACTGGTCATAGCTCACTCACATTGAGGAGCAAAGGGGAAGATGAAAATGGGGGCAGAGTGCTCTTGACAGTAAATGCCTTGAGTGTGAGGATGTACATTAAGAAGAAAGAAGTAAGAAAGGTGGGAACTGAAAGGAGGATAAAGAAATTGATGGAAGTATAGAGGCCTTACAGGTGTCAGCATGCTTTAAACAAATTGGATCATTTATTGGTTGCACCCTTTCACACTCAGATTGGGCTAAATTTATGCTAAGAAGAGCCCTTGTTGTGAACATGCCCATTTCATGTTTAAATAAGTGCCCTGGTGTGTTTCGGGCAACCTTTTTATAGATACCTTGCATCTTGTATCATTTATGTATCACTTTCAAATTAACACAAATCTAAACTTCTACAAACAAGCAACACTATTGCATACATACAAACTGAATTTTTTTTACCCCTTGGATTCCTAGGCATTTTTTTTCACTCTGAGACAAATTAACTATAGAGAAACTGTACTTAAAAGAGTATGAGCTGCACCTCCAGCTTCTGCTCTTTCTGACCATCTACCACATATCTCCAATTCATTTATATTTTGTTTACCTTAATGCAGCATTCCTGTGAGACTGACACCATATTTTTATGGAAAATGAGCAGTATAAGAGAAAACTGTAACTCTATGACAACTTCCATGGTATTGAGGGGTGTAACAGTTTCTCATCTCACACAGAGGTGACTGTGTGAGATGATCAGACACTTCACCACTCCATTGGGATTCTGCAATGCTATTTCAAAAGCAAATAGTGCACACAATGACACAGCGCTCTACTTGGTTAGTATAAACAATAAAGACAAGGCAATTGATGGCAGCATAACATACGCCTTATTTGCTGTGATATAATTTCCTCTGTGGGGGAAGTGCTCTTCTCAAGTGCTGTGTGTTTGGCAATGTAGGCTTATACATACACTATATTGCCAAAAGTATTCGATCAACCATCCAAATAATTAAATGCAGGTGTTCCAATCACTTCCATGGCCACAGGTGTATAAATTCAAGCACCTAGGCATGCAAACTGTTTCTACAAACATCTGTGAAAGAATGGGTCGCTCTCAGGAGCTCAGTGGATTTCAGCGTGGTACCGTGATAGGATGCCACCTGTGCAACTGGTCCAGTCGTGAAATTTCCTCGTTACTAAATATTCCAAAGTCAACTGTCAGTGGTATTATAACAAAGTGGAAGCGATTGGGAACAACAGCTACTGAGCCACGAAGTGGTAGGTCACGTAAAATGACAGAGTGGAATCAGTGGATGCTGAGGCGCATAAAGTCAAAACTTTATGCAGAGTCAATCACTGCAGACCTCCAAACTTCATGTGGCCTTCAGATTAGCTCTAGAACAGTGCATGGAGAGCTTCATGGAATGGGTTTCCATGGCCGAGCAGCTGTATCCAAGCCATACATCACCAAGTGCAATGCAAAGTGTCGGATGCAGTGGTGTACAGCACGCTGCCACTGGACTCTAGAGCGGTGGAGACGCGTTCTCTGGTGTGATGAATCCCTCTTCTCCATCTGGCAATCTAATGGATGAGTCTGGGTTTGGCGGTTGCTCGGAGGGGGGATAATGGTGTGGGGTTGTTCTTCAGGAGCTGGGCTTGGCCCCTTAGTTCCAGTGAAAGGAACTCTGAATGCTTCAGCATACCAAGAGAGTTTGGACAATTTCATGTTTCCAACTCTGTGGAAACAGTTTGGGGATGGCCCCTTCCTGTTCCAACATGACTGTGCACCAGTGCACAAAGCAAGGTCCATAAAGACATGGATGAGCCAGTTTGGTGTGGAAGAACTTGACTGGCCTGCACAGAGTCCTGACCTCAACCCAATAGTCTCTGCTCTAATTCATCCCAAAGGTGTTCTGAGAGCCAGACCTTCTGTCCAACATCAGTGTCTGACCTTACAAATCCACTTCTGGAAGAATGGTCAAAAAATTCCATAAACACACTCCTAAACCTTGTGGAAAGCTTGCCCAGAAGAGCTGAAACTGTTATAGCAAAAGGTGGGCCGACATCATATTAAACTCTATGGATTAAGAATGAAATGTCACTTAAGTTCATATGTATGTAAAGGCAGATGAGCAAATATTTTTGGCAATATAGTGTATGTTGATGCAGCTCTGTGACAGCCTTCCAACTCAAGGGCAAAAATCAATTTTGACCCAAGTCTTTGTCTCTGTACATTGCAAACAGAATGGTTCAGTGAAACATTTCAAGCAAGTTTGCGGGAGAATCAAGGAAATAAGATTTGATAGAACAATATAAGGTAGTGGGCGACCTTCTACCGGCTAGCAATGTCCAGAGGTATTTTTCTCTGATGGGGGGAATGAAGGTGCTGGGTATAACAGTCCCAACAAAACTCATAATGCTTACATTGATCCAGGCAGCAAAACATTTCAGTTTATAAAATGACAATCAAATCCCTAACTACAATTAAAGAAAAAAAAAGGAAAAAAAAAAAAGAAACTTTTGATGACCCCAAAATACCTGTAATGCAATTTTGGAATTTCTTTTCAGAGAGATATGAAGAGCAGTAGCAAATCAACTGTTGATTTTCCTGGATAAATAATAAGGCAAAAATCATACATTAACCAATCTCTTCTAACATCTTAAACCACACATACTTTTCATATGAACGCGATCTTGAATGTTTCTAAGAAAAAGCAAAAAGCAGTAGATTTTTTAACTTGACAAAGAGTATATGAGCTTAAAAAATACCTGTTAGATTGTAAAACTGTGTCTAGGGCTGTCAGGATAATGACATTTTACTTGACAATTGTCATAGTATTTGCAGTTATTAACAGCTCTACAGAAAGAAGTAGTTGCGTTAATAACTGACTTGAGGTAAGACTGTGGCTCCCAACCTTTAGTCTTTGAAGATATGTTTAATGAGTTTAAACCTCACACACACATTTGATAAACCAGTAAGTAGGGATGTCATGATTACAGATTTTCTTGGTACAATTATTGTCAGAGAAATAATCACGATAATACGATAATCACGATTATTTTCGCATTAATTAATTTCACACTACCATGAATAAGTAAAATCACATGAACACTCCTTTTAGGTCTTATTTGAATTTATTTCCCCCCATTGGTTGCTCTCATAACAAAACAATATAGCAACAATGTAAAGTTCTTATACAGGCCATTGCACAGTGACACTGAAACTGTTTGACAACTTACTATGAGACATGTTCGACTTTACGTAACGTTACGTGAATGTGGCTTAACTTGTCCCATTGCACTGTATGCCGAATCGGTGTTGCACACCATTAATGGCAAATGACACGGTAAGTATTTTCTACCAATTCATTGTTATGTTAGGTAAACATTGACATGACTTAACCCAGTTACTATTTACCTTTACTTTGGTGTACAACGCCGGGTGGTTATTCCGCAGGTGGTGAAACATATTTGACGTATTGCCTGAATTCACGGCAACTTTTTTGTGGCATGTCTCACACTTAGGCAGGGCGTCTTCCACAATTACACCCTGGTCATTTTTTTGGTAGCCAAAAAAAATCCCACATGGCTGTCTCTAAGTGTTTTTTTTAAGGGAATAGCTCTTCCTCTTCCATGCTTTACCTCCCGTGGGACTGGGAGGCCTCCATCTGCAACTGTACGAACCGAAAACAAAGCAACACAAGCGGTGACACGCAGTTGTTGTGTAACTTTGTTTTCAATCTGGGCGAGTTGTGTTGATGTACCAATATGGTTCCAGCAGAACCTTTTCTGGAAATTGACGGTATTTAGGAAACGTTATGATTAACTAATCATAAAGTTTAATATCGCGATTAATCGTGAAAACGGGTAATCGTGACATCCATACCAGTAAGTGTTATGATCTTATTGAACATGTACAAATCTAATTTTGACAACCTCACAGCTTCAGTGCAGTCAGAGCCTGTGATCTTTGACCCTAGGCTGGGATCCATGGCTGTAAGGCAACAATGCTAACAACTAAACCACGTCTTGATTTTTCTCCACCTTGAAAATTAAATTACATGTTAGTTTGCCTTGTGGAGAAGCATCTCCATTTTCTTTTTCAATTCGAAAACTCTCTTATTCACTTGTATTCACTGGCTAACACCACTGACTGTGGCAAACGAGAAGGTGGGAAACTTTGAGAAGTTACTGAATGAAAGCTTTAAAATCGTTCAGTAAGGGGACAGTTAAAGAGACTGACAATGACAATAACAAGAAAATAACAGAACAAGCCAATCAGACAAAACAGAAAAGTAGGAGAACAGCAGTCATATCCCTTCCCTCTCAGCTTATCTTTTCATGAGACCTGGAAAATGCTGAACACAGATGGATCAGCTGGAGCCAGACAAGAGCTAATTAGACAGATTGCTGCATGTCTAATCAACATGCAAAGACTATGGTGTGGGTCTTGACAACCCTCTTTTCCTCCTTAGAGTTGGCGATTATCATACAGGCAAAACATACAAAGATATGATGACATGTTAAGATCTTTGACGTAACTATAGTTACCACAGTGACAATGTCTGCGCTCTCTTAAGGCTCATTTGATATGTTTCAATATGCCAGGCAATTCTCTTTGGGTGTCAGTCAATATCTGTGTTCATTTAATGACACCAAATCACACTTAAGGCTCTAAAATGGTACCACAAGACCTTGCAAAATAAAAAAAAATCATACCTTGCTTGCCGTCTGAGTTGTGATGTTTCTTGACCAACTTAAGCAGGACTAGACTGTATACTGACATTGAATATTATAAATGTATTTTTTTCCATCTATATCATTTATACTGATAGAATTGTGTGTTTTCCTGTAGAGATGGGACAGTGTGTTTTGTCTACTGCTGTTTAATATGTAATAATGTCATTTGATTTTTATGTTGCTTTTTCACTTATTGTGCTGTCTGATACCAATGAATGAGAAAATATGTAAATAATAATGAACTTATCAAGAATTTACTTGTATTAGAATACATTACAGTCCTTTAAAGATAATATTGAATTGGGCTGTGCTGAACTAACATGAATTGGACTAATCTGAATTTAGTCAGATTGAACTGGATTACATCAATTAACAAAATTTCAAAAAAATGTTTTCTATCTTTGTATAATACCTTTAGGTCATTATATTCAGTGAGTTGGAATGTTAAATGGACTTGTACTTGTATAGCGCTATTCTGGTCTAACTGACCACTCAAAGCGCTTCACTACATGCCGCATTCACCCACTCACACACACTCATACAGCACATCTTAAGATACACATAACTACGTGCTTTTCTAATCATTCACACACATTCATACCCCAGTGATACACTGGGGGGGGGGGGGGGGGGGGGGGCAACGTGGGGTTCAGTGTCTTGCCCAAGGACGCTTCGACATGTAGCCCGGGGAAGCCACACTTCCGATTGGTGGGCGACTGCTCTTCCTCCTGAGCTAAATGCCCCATTTGCATTTGTCATATATCCCTGTAACAAAAAAAATGGATTTCAGGAAGAAGATGCCAATTTCGTGATTGAAATTAAACAAAATAGAAATAAAAACTAACACCAAAGGAAAAAATCTTGTTTTTTACAAGCACAACCAGGTCTATACCAGAAGAGTTAATAATAACCTAAAGACTGTATGTTTGTCTCCCAGAGTTCTTTAAATGGTAACGTGATCCTGTGGGCTTGAAATAGACTACAATTTACCCCTTTTTCCACTTTGGAATCAGGTGACATTCCACTGGTAAAACACCTACTCTAAATGTAGTGGAGCTTTTCATCATAAAAAGGTTAATCTCTTCTGCTGATGTTGTTCTAATATACAATCATTGTAAATATTTAAAAAAAATTTGAGCTACTTGACTAATCTGAAAAAAGTATTTTTCTATTCTATTGATTACACAAACCAAATGCAGAAAATTTGACTCGATTGATTTGTTGATATTTCAACAAACCAATGCAATTTTAGTCAATTATACAACACTAAGTGATCATATTTTGTCAATATTTTTCCACATAAACAGTAAGTTAATTCAGTTCAGTGTAACTCAGGTTTAAGGTCAAGTCTGGGACAACTCTGTGTTCTATAGTTGATACTGACATCTTATTGGTTTTATGAAATATGAGAAAGTGATTCAAATTCTCCATAATGAGAGAGCAAATGTTCAATATCATATCTGCTAAAATAAAAAAATTCTAAATAAATAAAAATGTAAAAAAAGCTTTCAGCATGTGCTTGTCCAGTTGCAATAATAAATGACCGTAGGTCATACACTTCTACCTTCTTCTTTTGACCATATTTCCTGTCTGCAGGTTTCCTTGTGGTTCCCAGAGTTTCTAAAAGTAGAATGGGAGACAGAGCCTTCAGTTATCAGGCCCCTCTCTTGTGGAACCAGCTACCAGTATATGGTCAAGAAGCAGAAACCCTCTGTAACTTTAAGATTAGGCTTAAAACTGTCATTTTTGATAAAGCTTATAGTTAGGGATGGCTCAGAAGACGCTGAAACATCCCATAGTTAAGCCGCTATAAGCTTAAACTGCTAGGGACCTCATCTGTCACACCTTTCCTCACTTTGCAACCCTCCCCCCCTGTTTAATTTCTCAAATGATATTATGTACATGTGACATTATTGTGGTTATTAACTTGTGTTTCCCTGTTCCAACAGATATCCTTTGAATGGTGTTATGGTGTTTTTCCCCCTCTTTTCCCTCTTTTCTGTCTTCTCAAACCCCAGCTGGTCGAGGCGGATGGCCACCCTTCCTGGTTCTGGTTCTGCCAGAGGTTTCTTCCTGAGTCTGGTTCTGCCAGAGGTTTCTTCCTGGTTCTGGTTCTGCCAGAGGTTTCTTCCTGGTTCTGGTTCTGCCAGAGGTTTCTTCCTGAGTCTGGTTCTGCCAGAGGTTTCTTCCTGGTTCTGGTTCTGCCAGAGGTTTCTTCCTGAGTCTGGTTCTGCCAGAGGTTTCTTCCTGGTTCTGGTTCTGCCAGAGGTTTCTTCCTGGTTCTGCCAGAGGTTTCTTCCTGGTTCTGGTTCTGCCAGAGGTTTCTTCCTGTTAAAAGGGAGTCGTTCCTTTCCACAGTCCCTCAGGCTCAGGACGGGAGATTGGACTGAAGACAAGTTTTGGTGTAATCTGTTGGTTTCCTTAGCTAGGAATTTATTTAATTTTTTTTTTTAAATTGGCTTTGTATGTATGAATTTAATTAATTGGATTATCAGTACAATGAATTGGACTCTAATTGGCTTGAATTGGACTGTATTATTGAAGTGCCTTGAGATGACAATTGTTGTGATTTGTGTTGCTCTATAAATAAAACTGAATTGAATTGAACTAGCCTCTGAAATTGTTGAAGGAGCTACAATCATCTCTGCTGCAATTTCTCCCGATCAGTCAAACAGCGTATAGAGGGCCCGAAAAGGTGTGAGTGGACAGAGCTCTTCAGGAAGAGGCAATCACTTCTGAGACCCAAGAGAGTTTAGAGATTGAGTGTGGAGGAGGATGGATGGATGGATGGATGGATGCTGAAGCCAGAGGAAAAGGAGTGAGTGTTAAAAGAAGGGGCAGCAGCTGTGGGTGGCTGAGGATGAGAAAGGGTGATCTGAGTAACTGCTTTCCCTTGTGTTGTGCAAGTTAAATGAAGTCCTTTCTGTAATTAATCAAGGTAAATTAAATAATCAAAGCTCCTAGAATTAAACAAGTCTTGTTCTGAGAGAGAGATGAAAGGAGAGTGGGGAGATAAAGGCAGGGTGCAGATGAGTATGAGCATATGCAACAAGGTACCTATTACCGTTCCTCTCAATCTCCAGCTGACTTAAAGTGGGGTGTTGATAACAATCTGTCAGGCCAAAAAAGCAATAGTTGGAAGGTATCAGTATTTCACCAGATTATCTATCTCTTCCACTCCGAATCAGGTCATATGAACAAAAGGTTTTACACTGCTAGAAAATTACACATTTCAACCAAATTTAGTATGGGTCAAAACCTAACACAGAATGGTATGAAAAAATAATCTCTGCAGTTTCAGTCAGGAGCGACATTGGTTTCAACAGTTACTTGTTTTATTGTAATGTTTTGCTGAAGATCTGACCAAGACAGACTTTTTTTTGTCCACCCTAGGATCAGGTGAGGTTGTGGCAGAAATCCTTTTGGTTCTAAAACTTCATCATGTGTTAAATCATAGACACAAAGATATATTCATCTTTCAAAAACTAATCTTTGAGCTCCTGTGCCTCCAATGAAAGTATGTGCAATTCATCCTTTCTCCGCAGGCTGGCAACTATATGTTTGGGCCACATAACTATTCATATCAATCAGAATCAGCTTTATTTCGCCAAGTACGTAGGCACATTCAAGGAATTCTTTGCTGGCAGATGTTGTCTGTTGCATAAACTTTTCATACATAAAAACTGTAAGTGGCAATTGTAAAAATCAACGGTTCCAGTATTTTTCAACTGTTCACCAAGGTGATTGCTGTGGGGAAGAAGCTGCTCCAGTGCTTGTTAATCTTGTCTGAGAACAATCTTGATTTTTACATGCACAGAACTTTATCCTGATAATGTATAGAAAAACTATGCAACTATCAAAGAGTTATACTGGTTATACAGTTGAGACTTATACTGGAATACCTACAGAGAACTGTCACCTTAAGCCACCTCAGGTTTTATACAGCTGTAGAGTGAGTCTCCTTTGATAGTTTATGTGTAACTTTACGCTTTTCGTTCCATTTCACATAAAATCATTTCCAGCATCTACAGCAGGCAGCTGTGTTTGGAGATGAAAGGTTGTAAAAAGCACTCGTCAACTAAACCAGGCTGGCACACAAAATGACGGGAGTTTATCCCTCGACCTAAAAGGGCAGTAAATACTGAACTGGGTGAATGAGGGCTTGGCTACAATCCAGGCAGTCAAAATCAGCTTTGATATCAAAATGTTTTTAGGCTTATCCTGTACAATAAAATACTGACTAATGATTTCTAATAATCATGGACAAATTATTCACATCTGAAAAGTTATTACACTGGAAAATACTAGATCATGACAGTATGACAGTATAAGCTTGAGTTTCAAAACGGAATCATGTTTTAACTATTGATTTTATCTTTCATATATATAATTTTTCATTTTAAATCATGCTTTTTATTTCTTCTGTTTTAATGTCTCTGTGAAGCACTTTGAATCACCTTGTTGTTGAATTGTGCCGTACAAATAAACTTGCCTTGCCTTGCCTTGAATATAGTATTCACATTATAAAGGAATAATCCAGGATAAAATCTAATTTGTTAGAATTCATTAAACCATAGCTCCTTGGAGTTTTATTGCCATAGTATCGTCAGTTCTTTTTTTTTTGTATGATTTATTTTTGTGATTTTGAGCATAACAAATGTAAGATAAACAGACGCAGAGTTAATACAAGTATTTCTGTCTATGAGACAAGGTACAAAGAAAGAGGCAGTTTACCAACCCACCCCCCACAGAAAAATAACAATGAAACAGCATACAATGGATACAAGCAATAGTGACAGTGGTAGTCTAATATTGACCATGCATGCCCATACATATGTAGGTCTGTCATCCATGCTCACACATTTACAAACATATAGACAAAGTACGAATAAAACAATAGTAAGCAAATAAAATAATAAAAAAATAATAAAAATACAAATATGCACCTATAAAAAACAGTAGAAAAATAAATAAATAATAATATATTAAAAAACTGCTGCTGTGCCACAAGTTTTTGCTTAAGGGGGTAATATGATTAAGTCAAAAGGTGGAAGTCTGTGGGCATTAGCGTGGCCATCTAGTCATCAAGGTCAATGTCTATCTGGAGAGATTTGACATGATCTCGGAAGGGCTGCCAGACTTTATAGAATTTATTTCCTGAGAATCAAAGGGAGTACTTAATTTTCTCTTATCTCATAAAATGAAGAGCATCCTTTATCCATTGAGAGTGAGAGGGGGGGTGAGGTATTTTCCATCGTAACAGAATGGCACGTTCTTGCTAATAGTGTGAGAAAGGCAACAAGCTCCGTAAAATAGGATGGCAATGAGTTGTCAAAGGTCAGGACGCCAAACAGAGCAAGTAAAGGTGAGGGTTGGAGGTTGGCAGATGCGATAGCCGAGAGGGAATCAAAAACGCATTTCCAGAAAGGGGCAAGCCAATCTCAGTCACGGAACATGTGACTGAGATTGGCTGGTCTTTGGTGACATCTGTCACAATTTGGGTCAATGTCAGGATAGATACGAGCAAGCTTACTTTTAGACCAGTGAACTCTGTGAACCACTTTGCATTGTAAGACTCCATGGCGGGCACAAACAGACGATGAGGGACCCAACACAAAGCATGCTCCCAAGCAGCAGGATCTATATCCTCACCAAGCTCTGCAGACCACACAATGCGTAAAGCATCAGAGGATGTTTCTGACTCTTGAGAAGAGTGCTGTACAGTAATGAAATGGAACCTTTGAGATTGGGGTTAACTTCAAGTATGGTATCAGTTAGGATAGAGGCAGGGAGGGCAGGGAAGCCACAGAGGTGATTGCGAACAAAATCTCTAACTTGCAAATATCTAAATAAGAGGGTGGGTTGCAAATTGAAAGCTTGAGTTAATTGACAGAAGGAAGCAAATATGCCATTAATATAAAGGTGTTTTATTGACACAATCGCCAGGTCTTTCCAGGTCAAAAAAGCCTTGTCAATGACCTTTTCAATGGTTTGAACAGAGTGTTACAGTGCACTGGGGACTGGACAGGTATTAGCCGCAGCCCAAACCTGAACCTGAACTGGTTCCAGATTCTAAGGCAGTTTTTCACTGTTTGCAGCCCAATAATAGAGCAAAAAGTTAGGTAGAGCTAAGCTGCCCAACTCCTTGGGTTTTTGTAGGATTTCTTTTTTGATCCTAGGGGTGCTTTAGCGCCAGATGAATTGTGAGATTGAGCTATCAAGAGAGTGGAAAATGATTTAGATAGGAAAATAGGCATACATTGGAAGAGATATAAGAACTTGGGCAGTGCGTTCATTTTAATACAATTTATCCAAACAGCGAGACACAGAGGTAAGAGAGACTAACGGTGGGTGAATGACTAAGAGGACAGCCTGACTAAGAGGGGGGGAAAGTTAGAATTAAATAGTCCTGAATAGTTTTTGGTTACACAAATATTTAAAGTTCTGAATGGTAACTTTGAGAGAGGATAGGCTGTGGTCAGCATTGACTGGCATCAGTTCACTTTTATGAAAATTTCATTTATAACCTGAGATGTGCCCAAAATCTTTCAACACCTTTAGTACTAGGGGGATAGATTTGTCTGGGTGGGAAAGAAAGACCAGGAGGTCGTCAGCGTACAAAAAAAGTTTATGTTCTATGCCACCTCTTGAGATGCCCAGCATCTGACGAGACCTGAGGGCTACTGCTAGACGTTCGATGGCAATGGCAAACAGTAGTAGTAGTGGGGACAGTGTATCTGTAAATGTTTTCAGAAAATCTGCCGGGAAACCATTCGAACCAGAACACCTGTTATTCTGCATTGCCATCAAAGCATTTCTAAGTTTGTTTATTGTAAATGGTGCATCCAGACTAGATGCCACTTCAGAATTGAGGGAAGGGATATTTAGGGAGTTAAAGTGTTCGTTTTTGCATTTCGCTATCTGGGCTCTCAGAGGTGTACAATGAAGTATAAAAGTCTTTAAATTGATTGTTAATGGTTTGAGGATTAAAGTTTGATCTCCAAACTCAATATTTGTGGCGTGCTTTTAACAGTGCTTCTGCTGTCTCATTGGAGGCCAGAATATCATATTCTGCCTTCTTTGTGAGCAATTCTTTTAAAAGATCTGCATCAGGAGTGTCCGCACACTTTGACTGCAGCTCTGATATATCCTTGGAGAGAGAGATCTTCTTTTCCCTTGCAATCTTTTTCTGATAGGCTGAATAAGATATTATTTCTGCTGCAGACACATCTGGTTTAACATTAGTAGATATAAAAAGATCAATATGACTGTTAATAGTACAGATAAAGCTGGTGTCAGAAAGTAACAACGTATTAAAGCGCCAGGGAGAGTGGGACAGAGGGAGGGAGACATCCATGACAACCGATGCATGGTCTGAAATAACAATCGAATTGTACAAATACGACGTGACAGAGGAGAGGAGTTTATTATAATGAGAAAGCGATCTAGTCGTGAGAATGTGCCATGGACAGGAGAGAAAAATGAAAACTGCTTGGTGCACGGATTAAAATAATGCCAGGCATCTGAGACTGTGTACTGGTCCATGAAGAGTTGGATTACTTTAGATGATTTAGATGGAGCACAAGGCTTGTGAGATGAACGATCAAGTGAGGGATCAAGACAGCAGTTGAAGTCACCACCAAGGAAAAGTTGGTGAGGGTTTAGGTCAGGAAGAGAGAAAAAAAAATTCTTAAAAAAAGTTCTCATTATCCCAATTCGGGCCATACACATTTGCCAACACCAAATTATTGCCTCCAATCCTACCTGTAATAATTATAAAACGTCCATGAGGGTCCGAGATGACAAAGGACATTGAGAAAGGAACCGATTTATGAATAAGAATTGCCACCCCACGGGGCCTTACTAGAGAAAGATAAGTGGAATAGTTGGCCGACCCAACCTCTGCAAAGTTTAATGTGATCTAATGGCTTAAGGTGAGTCTCTTGTAAAAAGGCTATTTTAGTGTTTAAGGATTTAAGATGGTTAATCACTTTGTTGCGCTTGACAGGAGAATTCAGGCCGTTAACATTTAGTATCGTCAGTTCTAATGTAATTTTTTCTGCAGCAGGTGTTTTCCGTTGGGATTGTTAGGTATAGATTACTAACACAAATGTGTACCACAGGACATACTGGGGTTATCTCACAAAGAAAAAAAATTGTTTCACTTTGGCTTTATATCATTGGTACAGAATGCATGATTTTCTGGGACATTTCTTATCCAGAATTTGACAGATGAAATACCAAAACTAGTTATATTCAGACATCATTCTAAAAGCCTAACTTAGCTCCCTAAGAAAAGGAGAAAAGCTTATGTTTGGGCAAAAATAACACTAAGTTGCTTCATTATCCAACAGACTGGCATCAGATCCTTTATGAGTCAACAAATGTGAGAGCTCTGATTTCTTGTTTGGGAGCATGCTGGTGTCTGTCAGGATCTTCTGGCTCTGATGCTACCTCCTGTTGTGACAGACATGGTTTTCAGGCTTATCACATACATCACAAACTCCAGATCTACTCTATGAACTGCCATCGTACAATTTTCCATTTCACAAAAAACAGCAAAAGCTAATGGCATCATATAACTGCTACCAAATTCATTTAGAAAGGAGTTCAGAGAAAAATATGACTGTGATCACACAGCGGGATATTCATGTCGCATAAAGGGATACAATCAGTTTTTCAATGTCTTTTTCTTTACGCAAGGAATGTTACATTACAGTTTGACGTATTCTTTCAGCATCTTGTTTCCTAAGTGATTTAAAAGTTTATATATATGTGACAATAACTTGCTTACTTCATCTAAGAGGCGCCTGCACAAAAAACAAACAATCTAAAAAAAACTTTCCATATACCGTGTGGAACCTGTATGTGTAAGAGTGCTATATTTGAAGTTAAAAATAACTTGTTAATAGTTTTATTGAATATTAATGAGTGTCTTTTATATTAATATCTTAATACAAAGCAATTTCTATATAAATCAAATCCATTAGATCCAAAGAGGCATATATTTTCCTGTCTGCTCCTTTGGCTAATTCACCCTCTGTTACTCAGCATGAAACATTTCACAGAGGAACTTCGCAGCATGATGCGTGTTTTAGGGCAAATGAAAATCTATCTTTGCACTACTAATGCAGTGAGAAAACAATCCCTCCAAAGTAGCTCCAATTTTACCCAACTAAAGCGACTGGTGCATCGTATGGACAAGGTAATCCCTCAGCTACAGCTTTTAGTCACCTACAATTTCCATTCAATCTATAGGTACATAAAAGAGGAAGTACACCGTCTGTCAATTGTAAGGCTATGTTATGAGGACTAAATATAAAAAGTAGGTAAATATAAGCTCAGGTCTGCAACAACATATAACATATTACACCACGCAATTATCATTTAAACAAAAAACAAAGCCAAAATGCAGAAACAGTGGTAAAAACAAAGAATACCATAACTGCTGGCACTGAAATTAAGTGGGGAAGCAATAGCCAGGTGCTGCTATTGGGAATGGGAATTTATAAGATTTTGACATCAGTATCATCATTGATGCTGCTTTTCAATCCAGCTTATGAGTACTTAGTTGCATTTTGCAACCATTTTTGCAAGAAATGTAACAATGAGGCACACCAGAACGACTTGGAAATATGGTATGGGCAAAGTTAGTTTTTTTTGTCATTATCTACTTGTCTGGTCAGTAAGCTGCTGACTGTTACCTTATTTTATTCAGTTCTTTGAACTTTGGTGTGCAAGCCAAAAATATTTCAAAGAAAGACAACATTCTGTATTTCATATTCCCATATGTGTGAAGCTCAGTGGAAGTGATGTACCAACCAAACAACATAAAACATGCAAGTTAACACATTACTATTAATTCCATCTTAACGATAGATGTTTTGATAACAAGCACACAGCCTACAGAAATACCAAACTTTCTTTTTAAAGAAAAGGGTTTAGTATCAAGGGATTTATTCATTGATTTGGTAGCTGTGTTTAAATAAAACTATTTAAATTAGTATTTTTTTGTTTCTTATAAAGTAATTCTTTACTTTGACATTCTTGCTTTAACATAAAATAGAAGTTTAGCATTTTTTGTAAATTATCTTTAATGACTAAAAAAATTATTAATCAGTAATGTAGTCTAGAGGAACAAAAATATATATTGCATTGAAGTTAATGTCGGGGGGGGGGGGGGGGGTGGGGGTCTCCTTTGTGGTGATGCTACTATTTTTACAACTTTATAAAGGTAGTCTGGATCTCTCTTTAGTAAAAACATGAAATACCTTCTAATTTGCCATTTTTTCCTCTGTGGTTTCAAAAGTGGTATCTAGTATTTTCCTTGGTATCACTATTGAGTTTAAAATCCTAGTATTTTAACAACCCTAACACTTGGACAATTCAAAATCCTTTTTGCCCCATCTCTGAAAAGTAATTTCTATGAACATCTTATTTAATGTCTTAAGACAAGCCACGGTTGAGACCAGGATGCAGTCACTTTTCCTCAGCTTCCCGCCTGCTGCTACCTCCCAATAATTAACTTCTCCCAGACCCCGCAAATTTAATAACTCAATAAACAAGCTAATCCTGAAAATCTCAAGAAAATGAAGACAAAAAAATTAACTGAACAAAAACAAAACTATTAAATGCAGTTCCAATTTAATAGTTGAATATTATATCTCTCCCGCTCTTTCTCTTCTCTTTTCTCTGTTAGTAAATAACTTGATTTGTGATCATCATATTGATACATTTTGTCTTACAGAAACCTGTCTGCAGGAGGAGGATCATGTTAGCATTAAAGAATCAACTCCCTCTGACTATTTAAATTTTTACTTTCCATGAACCACAGGCAGAGGAGGTGGATTGGCACTATCTTCAAATTAGGGTTACTAATGAGTCCTAAACTTGACTTTGGACATCCCTGATTTAGACATACGCTGTACTAGTAACATAAAATGTATCTGATTGCAGCTGTGCTAGGGACGGAAGGCTCTGTAGGGACACACTGATGCTCTTTATCTTTGTCTATCATGCACAATGGAATGTTTGTTTAGGTATATTTGATGTCTGAATTATTTATTCGGGGAAGCTTCCAGTCATATAACTGACTGATGTGTCATTCTGTGACAACGAATGTAGAATAAAGAAACTTGGTCTATGACCTCGCTGATTGACTTATTTCAAATAATTCTGACTAACATACAGTAAATGGCACACTGAATTATATCATTTCAATTTTAGCTTAGTAGGAAAATAAAAAAAACATCAACAGAGATATTACCTGCAGCTTCCAGGGCAAAAAGAAAAAGACAATTTTCTGTAAGAAGGTGGAACCGAGATCTTCTTTCGTAAGTCAGAAGTTTTCAACACAACGGACTGCTGCTGTATGAAACCAAGTTGACCTATAAGATGGCAATGTTTCAAGATAAACGTTGGCTTATTAGTCAAAGTGCTGAATTTGTTTAAAAGACAATGAAACAATACAGTAAAAGAGCATACAAAACTACATCATAAGTGCCATGAAATTCTCGACATATGAATATGGCACAGCAATCAATCCATTCCTTTCAAATGCTGTCCCTCAAGATTCAGCGCACAGGTCAGCCTTTTCACTTTCATTACTAAATGAGTGGCTAGAGGGCTTTAAAGAGGCCCTTTGGGGATTAGATCTAGTAGGAGGTAATGGCCACTGATGGGGTAAAGGTCAGCTGAGCCCTTATCTGAGACTGGCAGACTTAATTCACAGGTGCTTACATGGTGGGATGGAGAAGTGAGGAGTATGGCTCCTGGATTGCTTTTGGGCCATCTTCAGTCTCATTTCAGTTACTCTGTATTGCATTTATATGGAAAATCACAACTCAAGGCATATTTGTAGATCACCCTCTGTGCATTTGCAATTATTTTTTAAACAAATTTAAGCCCATATTCAAAGGATAGCATGCACAACCCTCAGCTCACCAACTATACTTGACATCCAACAGATACTGACTAGCAAGTATACTTTCCCACTAATTCCAAAAACACAAAAACTGAATTGGATATTCTATGACATAATTTTTGGCAGTGTTCATGTGTGTTATTCCCGAGAACCCTGCAGCTTAAACTTGACTACTCTAAATAGACATTTTTACGATTTGAGGCAGTATGGGTGTCTGAGCTCAGATTATCCAATTAATCATATTCAATTTGTAATAATTGTATTTGGTTAAAATTGTATTGTAATGCTTCATTGTATAATGCCAATGCAGACGGTAAAAAAAATCACCTTGCTCATGCCAAAAATTAACATGCAATATCGCAATTTTCACAGACGCAGTGCTAGATGAAAGGTTAATGGATAATAAGATCATAGAGATCATTGTGAGACGAATCTGTTTCCCAGTAGAGAGAGAGTCAAAAATGTGTTCCTGTTTATCCCGAAGCAACCCTGAATATATGCATAGTTGATCTTATTGTCGTCACTTTTGCTTGATTAGCTAAATGTAACACAAATATAAAAAGGCTAAAGAATAAGATGATTTATACTTTGTACCAAAGTAAGTCCAGTTCATCACAAGGAGTACAATTACATTAAGCACTACAATAAACACTCCCTTCATCAAAATCATTTGTTCATTCTAAATGGACAAGGACCTAATTATTTTTCTGAGGAGAAAGATCCCATCTTTCTCCTCAGATCCTTCTTCTTCTTCAGCCTCCTCAGGAAGAAGAGGCGCTGGTGTGCCTTCTTGACCAGGGTTGAGGTGTTGAGAGACCAAGAGAGATCCTCCGAGATGTGGACCCCCAGGAACTCGAAGCTGGTGACACGCTCAACCTCCGTCCCATCAATAAGGATGGGGGTGGGTGTGCCACTCTTCTTCCTGAAGTCCACAATGAGCTCTTTGGTCTTCTTGGTGTTGAGAGCCAGGTTGTTGGCGGCACGCCACTCTGCCAGATGCTGAACCTCTTCTCTGTATGCCGTCTCATCGTTGTTGCTGATGAGGCCAACCACCCTTGTGTCGTCTGCAAACTTGATAATGGTATTAGAACCATGTACAGGCGTGCAGTCGTAGGTGAAGAGGGAGTAGAGGAGAGGACTCAGCACACAGCCCTGTGGGACGCCAGTGTTCGGAATGAGTGTAGAGGAGGTGTGTTTCTCCAGCCTAACAGGGGTATGTTGGTTAGAAAGTCCAGTACCCAGTTGCAGAGGGAGGCGTTGATACCCAGGTCACTGAGTTTGCTAATCAGTTTGGAGGGGATGATGGTGTTGAATGCTGAGCTAAAGTATATGAACAGCATTCGCACATAGGTATTGTTATTGTCCAGGTGAGCGAGGGCAGAGTGTAGTACTGTTGAGATGGCATCCTCCGTGCTCCTAGCAGCTTTGGAATGTTTTGGCACTGGCACAATGGAGGTGGTTTTGAAGCATGTGGGGACAGCTGCTTGGGCCAGCGACAGGTTGAAAATGTCAGTCAAGACCTCAGCTAGCTGCCCAGCACAGGTCCTGAGCACGCGTCCAGGGATGCCATCCGGGCCAGCAGCCTTACGTGCATTGGTCCTGCTCAGTGCAGCAGAGTAGGGGTCGGTGGGGGAGAGTGTGAGAGGTTGGTGTCCTGTCGTGAGCACAGCCTTGGTTGTTGGCTCCTGGTTGTCCCTCTCAAAGCGAGCATAAAAGCTGTTAAGCTCGTTCAGGAAGGAGGCGTTGTTGGATGTTGGGGTGGTGTTGGTGGGTTTGTAGTCAGTTATGGCCTGGATGCCCTGCCTCATGTTATTGCAGCTATTGCAAAAGACTGACAAGGCTATGTTTGTAATTCTTCTTACCTTCTGTTTGTAAGGATGCGCACTGTTTATGTTAGAAAAGCAAAAGATGATGGGCAATCTCTAGCTGTTTTCACCTCAGCTATCGATTTGTGGATGTGAATCTTCACAAAATGTCTTTTCTTTATGTAAATTCACTTTCTAGATTGAGCTCGTTTATTGTGGAATGCAAATTTATTAGCATCTATTCTAAAAATTAACTTGCAGTAGCATACTTCACCATATGAATGATTTTTAGCAAGGCGAGAGCAATTGCAATTACATTCGATGTCTTTGGTCCAGACTGAAATATTAAAATATTTGAGCTATTAGATGTTTTTGCAATGAAACTTCACAAAGAAATGCATAGTCATTCTTGGATCTAATAAATTAAAGTAATTCTTTGAGAAAATGATCAAATCTTACTAATGTCACAAGCCATACTATATGTTATCTTGTTTCTACTGTAATTAAGAGGATGGGAGTACTTTAGGTCGAGGCTCAGGGGATCAAACAGTCCACAAATCAAAGTTACGGGGGTTCAGTGCTCAGTGTCACAAGTGACCTCGTGCAAGAACCTGAATCTCATAATGTCCTTTATGTGCTCAGAAAAGCATTGCATGTATACAATCAGAAGTACTGTATGAATGTATGTGGGAATGAGTAAATGTCTCTTGTACTGCAAAACGCTATATAAATGCAGTCATTTCACCATTTACCTTTTATCTTCAAGCACAACTGTCCCTTAGTACAGTCTTAGAGATTTGCTATAGTGACTGCAGACATTTGCATTAATTTGTAATTTGTATGTTAATTTTCATCAGGAAAATCACAAAAAATCCCTTGTCCTTGTCCATACAAAACAGTATTGTTTACAGCTTCACAAGTGTTGATGTTTTGCTGAAGCTGTGTTTGGACATGATTTAGTACTCTAGGTGAGGTCTGATGATTTAATGTTACCTGCCCTGAACATTAATTCTCAATGAGTCCACAGTGTATGCGAGTAATTTTTCAATTACAGCTAAAATAACCTCCTTTTTTCAACAAACTGGCTGTTTTTCTTGTCATTTAAATCCCATCTAGAGTCTCGGCCTTGTAATTTAAAATGAGTCTTTTTCTTTCACCTGCATTGAACAGCTCAGTATAAAGTTCAGCATTTATGAAAAGGAGTTTTATTTCTATGATGGAAAAATGTTACACCAAAACACAACAACAAATTGCAAAATTGCAGCAATAAAAGGTAGCTGAATGAGTTATTTGCAGCTACTGTTGGTACTGTACCAGTGGATGCATAGTGTAAACTACAGTATATGACAGTCCAGATCTATTAAGTTTACCTCAGTTCAATTCTTGTCTATTTATTGAGATAAACTACCAAGGATCACAAAAAGTATTTTATTCCTAACCCCCTACTGCACTGATAATCCTGTCCAAGTGGAGCTCACTTTGGACTTCTAAACTTGAATTTTTCTTTTTTTTTTCCAATCTGTTTTCGATAGAAATGTGAGCAAGGAGTAGAATATCAAGTCATTGGTTTGAAGTAATCTTTTAAAGGATTTGTTGATTAATCCTCGATGACAAGCTCCGTCACACCGCCACACTATGACTGACCTTAACTGAAAAACTTGTTCATCTCCAGAGAGAAATATACACTTCAACAGAGAAATACACTCTCTGACAGCATAAACACTAACTTATACGTACTATGTATACATGCAATAGGTAAAACACATTAGACAATTTCACTACAGAAACTTAGTTATAACATATCAATATTATAAACTATTATATGGAATGTGCCTCCCTTACAGATGAATAAGTGAAAGCCATGTATTTGTGTTTTTGCTTCTCCACCTTCTCTGCAATGACTGCACACCACACATTTGCTAATGTTAATAGCCTGATTGAATATTTTCTGTCTGCAGAGACCTTATAAGACTTCAAGCAGGGCTCAAATTTGCTATGGTCCTTTTTTCTTCTTCTCTGCTTTCACCCCATTTTGCTTTCTGCTTGTCAGTTTATTATTTGGGCTCAGAGGCAGGGAACCATGTTGTTGCCACTTGCATTATTCTACTGTTGTTTTGTATGGATTTTTGCTACAGATGCTGAAAAAAGTAGGCCAAGTAACTTCAATATTCATGTAAACGGTAAATCATTTTCCAGGCGTCACTGGTAAATATTACATTAGGCATAAAGTAAAATAGTAAAAAGTTACAACCTCAATTTTGCAAAACACAGAAAAAAGGGAGAGATGTATAGAAATATTCAGCAGCTGCCCAGAAATGTATTTTTTTCCTAATTTCTGTGCTGAAACCTTGTTTCCCCCCTAGTTCAGCTGCTAACTCCTCCCTGCTATTCCTTTCATACATTAACAGTGGGTCTCATAATCTAAGAAAAAGGGGAAAAATGGAGAAAGGGAGAGAAGAAAAATGATAGAGGGAGGAGTAATTGAAATTGGAGACAAAGAAAAGAGAAAAGAGTGAGGGGATGATGGGAAAATAGGAGTGGGGCAGCAAAAGCAGATCTATATGGCAGGAGCAAAAAAGAAGGGAGTGAAAAAGAACAAGAGGGCTTATGCCTCTCTTCTGCAGGCCATCTTAATGAGAGCCACATTTAGGTCAGTTGTGGTTGGTGTTTTTTCCTCTTTCTCTTTCCCTTCCCCACCCCCACCCCCTGAGAGAACGGTAAAAACCAGCCCTATGTGGTTTGGCAATAAAATTACCACAATATTCAACACACACACAAGAATTTGAGTGTTACTAGGGTAGAGGAGGCTGTGAGGATGCCTCAAAGATGGTGTGTGTAGTGAGGGTAAAGTCACTATCATTATTCTTTACAAAGGGACACTTGTGAACAAGACATTTCAGTCTCCACTTTAGAAAATACAACATGTACTTAGAGAGCAGGAAAACAATAAAGGACTTATGAAACCACTGCCTCGATACAAGAAAGAAAATTGTCATTCTTCATCTTTATTTTTTCTAGTCTCCTTACTGCTTTAGAATGGTAAGAGAAAATAATAGCAAAGTCTACTGTGGAGCTATTTTCCAAAAGAAAAAGAAGCATGAGGCAAGAAAATGGTTGCATTTGCCTATGGATATACCCTAGGAGGCTAGTCTGGGCAGAAGAGGTACATCCATCCTACCGCTTAGCTGATGACCTCCCAATAATAGATGAGCATAAAGGGGAAGGGAACATGTGGAGAGGTTTGTGATTGGAGATGAGTGCTGGGGAAGGTGTTTTCTATGGCTGTAAGTTGTTATTGAAAATAGAGAGTGCAGTAAGTGTTAAACTGAAAAAGAAAAAAAAAAGATTAAGATTGCGAATACTTTTGGAAATATTTCAGTACATTGAGCAATTAAATGTGCAATGTACAACATTTAATGTACATTAAACCAGCGTTCAGTTAATTTAATAGACATTAAATCAGCAAAAAATACCACAAGCTTTCAGAAGCCCTACAAAGTATATTTGTATATTTCCATCTGACCTCATCTACAGAGCTTGGATCAAGTGTTCCTTTCTAAATGCATAACATAGACACAATTAAAATAAAAAGATTCTTACGTTCTTTTAAGTACAAGCAAAGAGAAGACATACACAAATAATGAGCTCCAGTAATCAAATGCTCACCCAATGATTGGTAAATAGCTTAGTTATTGCAATATTCCCCAAGTCAGGAATTTGTCATCCCGTCTTTTTGACAACACAGTGTAATGTTGGATGTTCTTCCAAACAGAACAAATATGACAGAAAATAGAGTTCAAGTAATTTACAAGACAAAAAATACTCCTGTGTTGTTTTGAAATAGTTCGGCTGTAGCTGACCAAATATGAACTAAACAACCAGTTTCTTCAAGTTTTACATCCAGATAAGGGGAAACAGTTGGGCAGGAAAAGGTACAGTGGAGCTGTATGGAGGAATGACCATAAATAACTGAACAAGAGTGGACCGAAGTATTGTTTTTTCAATAAAAGTAATGTTTCTACACTGTCTTTAAGACTCGGATACACCTAATAAAACATGCCAATTACATCAATTCCCCATTGCCAGTAGGGCCGTGTTTACCCTAAATGCTCTGAGGGCTACAACTAACACTGACTCACGGATCTAGAGTTACAATTAGTAACTTCCACAACCTCTCAGATGTGTAGTTAGATGGTAAATGGACTGTACTTGTATAGCGCTTTTCTAGTCTAGTTGACGACTCACAGCGCTTTAACACTACATGCCACATTCACCCATTAACTCATACAGTATGCCTTAGTCAGTGCTTTATTCTATGCATTCATACACATTCATTCACAGATGGATGCATTGGTAGGCAACGTGGGGTTCAGTGGCTTGTCCAAGGACGCTTCGACATTCGGCACAAGGAAGCTGGGAGTCAAACCTCCGACCTTCCGATTGGTAGGCGAATGCTGTGATAGACATACTTTCTGGATCATGCTGATTCTTTGGCTAGTTTAACTACAAGCAAATTCTAAGTGTTATTTGAACCAGCCCACCATGAAGAGATGGAACATCTGGAACTCCATCTATGAAGTCATAAAGTGTTCTTATAGTTGATGTGTTATTCTAATCTGAAATGAATTAGTACAACGGCAACAAGAGTATGAAACAAAGACGCAGTTAATGTTGACGGCAAATAGACAGCGAAACTAAGAGGAGACATTAAAGAATGAAAAGGTCTAATTTAGACTGAAATAATTTGAGAAATATGGGTCAAACAACCTACTCAAAGCTACATGGTATACGCTGCACTACGGAGACAACATACAAGCATCTCCCAGTAATGGAAGCAGGTGTTGCGTGCTAATTTAACACACATGACTAGCCCCAACACTCACACACACACACACACACACAAACACAGGCCCAGCCTTTGTCAAGCGGCTCAAGTGAGGGAAAGCAAAATCTGTGTTTGGCTGCTGTGTTTTGGCACTGGAAGTGTCAAATCGTCTGACAGTGTTAACACAGGGGCTAAAAGGGATGAGTCACAAATATGTGTGAGCATTTTTGTTTGCCTTCATATTATTGTTAGAGTCTTCAGTGGCTACCTGTAACTTCTATATGTTTTAATCTTATTCATGGTTTATGACAAGGATGTGAGCTTTTCATGGTAAAATTGTCTTTTTCTCTTAAGCTTCTTTCCAAGTACAAATGACCATACTGTTTATGGATACCATGTTTAATCTGTAGCCTCTCCACTAATGAGAAACTTCTCTGATGAGCCACCATGCTGAGCTGGATCTCACCTTACAGAGAGAAGTGTATTTTTTGAGGAGTCATTTAAATGGAACTGTAGAACAAATAATAATACACCCAAAATATGTGGATGTATTTCTGTGCATGTGTGGGTCTTTTTATTTTCTATTTTATCTGCATTTTTTCCCTGCCCAGACTGCTCTGAATGGTTGGCAGTTGCAGTAAAACTGAGGCAATATCACAGTACATTAGTTTGAAGCTGACAGCTGCAAACATGCTTTTTAAACGTTAAATGTTTCTGAACAGGAATCAAACCCAGAACAAAGTTTTCTCACCATTTTAAATTTACATTAAAAGAGAAATACTATCTCCTTTTTTCACACGTTTCACAATTCCCCAAGGTCATAATATAATGTCTGTGATATGCTTTGGTCAAAACCCAACAGAGAGGCAGCTCCTATTTCAATCATGAATTTATACCCGTTTTCAAAGCTGCTAGATTTAGGGTGTGAAATGAACCACTTAACTCCACTTTGCTTCAGAAAATGTCTTATTTGTGTCACGGCTGAAGGTGGCGAGGAAGGAGGACCCAGGTGTGGACACAGAGCGAGAGCCAGGAGGCGAAATAAGAGGAAACTATTTATTCTTAAAAACAAGGGTGTGGCAAAGCCGGAAATACAAAAAAACAAACTGAAGAAAAACAAAAACCGTGAAGGGAGGGGAGCTGATGACTGGCAGGGAACTGAGGAAAGACGTGAGGAAATGGCAAGACTGAGACCAGACGGAAAAAAACACAATACACGGATCGTGACAATTTGAGATCAATAGTAGAGGGTTAATTCACTCAATTTAACTGAATTTAATGCAGTGCTTCCATATTTCCTGTCTCACTCTCATTCCTGTCCTGTCCTTACTTGGTATAACCGGCTGCCCTTATATTTGGACTGAGCTTGCAATGGCGCTAGCTCTTCATTCTCTTTGCAACAAAAGTGCTCATGTGGCAACAAAGTAAAAAAAAAAAAGCCTTTCCTCTGCACATACGGATTCTTTGTTTCTGTGCATATAGAGGGGAGGGGCAGATGAAACATGAGTATGTGTAGGACTAAGACAGCGAGAGAGGGGCTGAATAGATGCATTTCACACAGTTCTACAGTAAAAGAAGAAAAAAAATGATAAACTAAACAATGACCATAAAAGTTTTGAAGGATAGTTCATTTTCAGTCTCACCACTGCTTTCGTGCCTTTCGTCAAGTACACTCATTCTCCCCCACATTTCCTTTCAGCCTTCCTTCCGTATTGTGGTTCAAACAATAATTTGCAGTAATAAATGGGCATGTATTTTGACATGAGGGCCAAAACTGAAGGCATACTGGCTGCTGTCACATTTGTTTGAGCTGAGGAATAGGCCGTTTGCCCTATCTATGAATTAAGATGTCTATTGCTTACCACCATGACTGCCATAAACACAATTTCAATCTAAGTTTGAAATTGTTAGTCCTATTTGCATCTCAAAGATAAGAGAAATTACGAGCTCAACGTAAAACCATCAAGCCACCACATCTTTATTTCCACTCTTTATTTCCAAAACTTTTACATTTGATATGAACAGCAAATTCTCTTGAGCGGTTTTATTGTTAACTTATAAAGCTGATAATCGTAACCATGTCCAATTGTGCGCACAGCATAGAATAAGGGATTACGCCTAAAGCGTCAGCCATTCTCAGGTAAAGACATTCGGGTCCACCAAGCAAGGCCACTGAACAAGGCAAACCTGTCCTACTTGCCTCATCCATGTCACTCTGGCCTCACCACCTGCTTTAAAATGTGCCTCAAACCCATTCCTGTTGTCTCCGGCTCGCATAGAACGTTTCACACAACCAAACGCCACCGCAACCTTAACAACCTCCGCTCTCTAAAGCCCACTTCACTCTGTGACACGCCCTTGTCTGTGGGGTTGTGGAATTGCCAATCGACGGTAAACAAAGCAGATTTCATTATGGCTTATGCCAACCACCTGTCTCTTGACATCCTGGCTCTCACTGAGGATTATGATTACAATGAATTGAACTGCAATTGACTTGAATTGGACTATATTATCTATGTGCCTTGAGATGACATTTGTTGTAATTTGGCGCTATATAAATAAAACTGAATTGAATTTAACTGAATAACTTAATCCTCCGCCACCTGCTACCAATCTAACAGCAGACTCCTTTGCCTCATTTTTTACTGACAAAGTGGCAGCTAAAAGCAAACAGTTTACCGAACCTTGTACCACAAAATCTGCATGCAGAAGTCCTACTGCAACATTTTCCTCATTTACCCCGCTCGCTCAGAGCAGTGTGTCTAAACTTCTCACATGTAGCCGTCCTACTACATGCCCGCTGGACCCGTTCCTACTAATCTTCTCCAATCCATTGCTCCTACTGTAACTGCAGCAGTCACGCATGTGATTAATGCTTCACTGACTTCGGGCACATTTCCTACCACATTCAAGCAAGCTCGGGTTACACCGCTGCTCAAGAAACCTTCCCTCCCTCCAACTCATGTGGAGAACTATCGGCCGGTCTCTCTCCTCCCGTTTCTGTCTAAAATCATTGAAAGGGCGTCTTTAAGCAGGTCACCGATTACCTCTCACATAACAACCTCCTTGACCCAAACCAATCTGGGTTTAAAAGTGGACACTCCACCGAAACGGCTCTGTTGGCTGTGACAGAAGCCTTAAAAGAAGCCAGAGCGACAGCTAAGTCCTCTGTACTTATCCTGCTCGACCTATCAGCTGCATTTGACACAGTCAACCACAGTATCCTTTTGTCCATACCCTCTAGCATGGGCATCACAGGGAGAGCACACTCCTGGTTCGAATCATACCTCACTGATCGGTCATTCAAAGTATCCTGGCTTGTCATCACAATCGTCACAGGATTGTCGTCTAGCAGTGGATCGCTTTGGATAAAAACGTCTGCTAAATGCAGAAACAGAAACATAATGCTTGACCAGAAATTTCTCCAATGTTGTATTTGATAAAAGCTACGGAAGCCGAGAACAGCCGTGGATTTTTATTTTATTTTATGCACTGTTATCTTGTGACAACGACTTATTATTTTATTATCTCAAAATAACAAAGATTGTTTTCTAGTGATAACAAATTCATTTCTAATGTGTTAGTCTTGATTTCAACCTACAAGAGCTGCCACGAACGGCTTCCATAGCCACTGGCTGTAGCTGTCATAGACATAAAGATGTCATATGAAGATGATCTCTTTATATGTCTAAATAGCTGTAGCCTACCGATAAGTTACACTTTACGTTAGTTTGTTTGCTTGACTGGGTGTGTTTAGGGGCTACCAGTTAGCAGATGAGAGGCTGACAAACTCCTACCTATCCGGCTAAGGTAACAATTAATTCGTTATCGAGATAACAAGTTGTTATCATGAGATAACAGTGCATAAAAAAACAATAATCCATGGCCGTTCTTAAAAAATGTAAGATTTCAATTATACTTGGTACTACCTTTGAGGACGATGACTTGCAGATGCTGGGCTATATTATTTATATCAACACTGCTACAAAAAATAAAAAATATACTCAACAATTTTTAACACTATAAAAAGCTAGCAGATAAATAACAGAGCCATTTTCAAAAGAAGCGACCTTGAAAATTTCGATGCATCATAATGTGTAATCATTTGACAAAGTGCTTACATCTATCACACAGGGATCATGAAAAAAAAGTGGGTGATGGTGGATGAAGATGATCTCTGGTAGCTGGTTAGTTAGCAAAATAGCCAAATAACACTGAGACCAATCCCCTTCTCCTCACCAAAAACATCACCGAAAGCTAAAATGATAGTTAATAATGATTCTCTTCAGGCATTTTCCTATTACTCCTACATTTATGCTTATTAATGGCTTCTGTGCATTTATGCAAATATTCTGCTCCTCCCAATTGTTAGAAACATTATCTGCTACAGGCAGGAAAAATATATTGAGCTTTTTAAAAAAGACAGAAAACAGCCTTTCTCAAATGTAAAAAGTAACATTCTTGAATGTGTGGGTACTTTTGACTGGCAGCAGACATTTATATCTGAATTGACAATTCAGATATAAATGGTTGTTGGTTTATGTAAAAATGATTTCCCAACTAATTCAGGATTTAGGGATCCATTGTGTTTGCTAATTCTGGTGGTTCCTAAATATGTAACACATTAACTTTCAGCTGACAAAAACACAGCTAGGCCATGTTGATTACAACATATACACACTAATTATTGCCATTGAGAAGTTAAGGCACAGTTTTAACTCCAATCTTACTAATTTTGCATTACGACATTGTCAAATTAAACCCTTTGCTCAATCATGGCGGACAAGCTGACAAAACAGCTGATTAAACTTAAATGGTCTGTGACCAGTCCTGCATTATGACACCATTATGACTGAAAAAGTTGTAATCATTTCTCACCAGATTTACTTTTAAAAGAGAAATGTTATAACCTTTTTTATAAGTTGACACAATTTTCCTAAGTCTTAATGAAATTTCTATGACAGTGCCACAAAATTTTTTAACCATGAAGTTCCATCTCTTTTTAGAGCTGCCAGTTTTGGGGTGTTGACTGGCCCACTCGACTCCACTGTGCCTCATTAGTAGTACTCTTAGTAGCCTTTGAGGTATATTGATACCATATGAAAGGGTATAAAGTTCCCACTAGCACACAAAGCAAAATAGGTTTAGAATACCAATACTTCATGTTATTGTCAAATACTTACTTCCTCCCTTATCTGCAGTTTTGGCAATGGCCATTTGGTAAATGGACTTGTACTTTTATAGTGCTTTTCTAGTCTATATATATAACAAATATGCTCCATAACTACTTCACTGTCCGTCCACTTCTCTGTATTTTGTGAGAGTTTTTCAAGGCTAACATTTAGAACAGTTACTTATATCGGAAATTGGAATTTCCAAATTGGAAAAAAATTTTAAAAAATAAATAAATCAAAGCACACCAATCAGAACTCCTATTTGTGATATATCAAACAAAGTACTAATTTTGTACTTCTTTCTTTCTTTTTTAAATGAAATTTGTTCATGAGTGATAATAAATTGGAGTGAGAGATGGACAGACAGATTGGCAGCAGAAATGACGGCGCAGCCCTAAACCGTGGTTGTGAAGAGGGAGCTGAACAATCACCTGTGGTCACAAGATTGGTACAGTGGCTCATAAAAAGAGATAGTGAGACACCTGTCAGGTGTGTAGCATACCTTTTTGTTCTCTATAAATATATAATATAATATAAAAATATCTCTATAATTGTACTTGTCATTTAACAGTTATATACTTATTAAGTAAATATTCTACTAAATTAATAAGTTAAATTCTCATTCATTAAAATTTCTGTAGTTTATCCTGATACTACAGTATTTTGTTTTGTGTAGCCTATGTGCTTATGGAGCTGCTGCTTTATGGATAAATAGATATTTGACCTTGTAAGTGTTAATCACAACACAATCAAAAATACTGTTGTGCACTTGATGAAACATTGGAGAAAGTACTGGAGCTTGAGGAACTGATGTAAAGCGTTACCAACACTCTAATCTGTTTATAAATCACATGCAATATCCATGACTGTCTGTGTTAACTGTTGTTCAATACAATCTTTTCTGAGAAGAGTTGTTCTTTACTCTAAAGCAGGGATGTCCACATCCAGTCCTTGAGGGCCTCTGTCCTGCAGGTTTTAGATGTTTCCCTGCTTCAACCCACCTGATTCAGATCAATGCATCATTAGCAGGTTTGTGCAGAACTCAACAATCTCTTGAAGAGATCCATTTCATCTGAATCTGGTGTGTTGAAACAGGGAACCGTCTAAAACCTGCAGGACAGCGGCCCTCGAGGACCGACTTTCACTGATTTATCTAAACAACTTAACTTTATTCCATATAGTATATTATATACTACTGTACAAACAGCCACAGCAGAGATGCATAATGAATCACAATATGTTCATGTGTCCATAATCATTTCTTAATTTGTCTACATATTAATGAAATCTTGGATTTGTTTGTGCATTTAAGCAGATGATTATGTGTCTGAAAAATCCCAAGTTGTTCACAGCCTTTTGTGTCAAATAAGCCAGCGATCGTTATAGGAAAGACATGCATGCTGAGAACATCTGCCCCTCCTTTAAAATACAAAGTGAGTCAAAACGTCATGCGTGGGAGGAATACTTGTTGGGTTATGTTGTTGCTAAATTAGCATTTTTGTTACTACATTTTGGAACTTGTCAGACCCTATCAGAGATTTTAAATTTAAAAAAAAAAAAACAACAACATTTGAGCAAAACCTAATTTCTTCAGTCAAACAGAAAGAAGACGTCCATCCATGCTTTACCTTAAGGACAAAAAAAAAAAACAAAGTAAGGGGAATCTAATCTAATCAGGTGGACGACATCAGTGTGTACACTAAGTGACAGAGAGGAATAGAGGCAAAGCAGCTCACACAGATGTGAAGGTAAATGAGAGCAAAAAAAGTTTAAGCATTCTCTTGCCTCCACAGTAATTGGAGCAAGAGAATGATACATCAAAAAGAACATCCTCATATGTTGATAAAGCTGCCTGTTATTCCAGTTGACAGTTTTTGACACGTACATACATTATTTCCTCATATTTCAGTGTTTCTAACCACTTTGCACTCAGATGTAAGACAGATGCAGTCTGATACAATCAATTTGCATCAAAATCAAACAGAAAACCAAACTGGAAGAGGAAATAAATATATGATTTCCACATGGACAGAGCTATAAAGTGAAGCACATATTTCCACATCAACAGTCTGGTAATTGACAACGTGTGCCAATAATAACAAACAGTAAATTGTATTTAACTGTAAAAGCTGAGAAATTGAATTAATGCCTTATGAAGGGCCATTGGACGATCTAAATGCAATAGGTTTCACCCTTCCCCACTTTACCCCGAGTGAACACAAAAGAGTCGACCCTGTCCAACTTTCTGTCACTAACTCGGCTTTGATAGAGTACTATCCCAAAATTAAACACAGTGCTATTGGTTTTTCATAGACTTCAAGCCAAATGTGCTGCGTCTATCTCTCTTCTCACCTCATTTCATTGCTATGATTGATTCTCTGATGAATCCTACTCACAAAGCCTCACTGTACAACCATTTAAAATGCACACTCTTTCACCACATCCAACAAAATCGAAGACAAAATCACTTTCAAACGAGAGCAGAACACACACACACACACACAAAAAGACTGTTGAAATGAAACTGAAATGAAACCAGTATTACCATATCAATCTTTATCTAATCCATTCTGTGGAAGGAGAGGCCACTTGTAATTACCCCAAACTCCCTTTGCTCTAAGGAGTGCCATCATTCACGTTATTCTTCCTTAGATTTTATTCTTTGTTTCTTTCTATCATGTCCTCTCCACACAATACCAAAGGCTATCAATTTCCTATAATAGAAAATAGATTCTATCTTCCAATTTCAAATGGTGTGGTTCAAGAGTATGGTTTGCATAAAGATGTTATGTCTGTACTCTGAAGAAGCTGAAGTTGATCATAATTTTTGACAAAAGGCTGCTAAACCAGACCTTTTGAAGACTCACAATCCTTTTTACATCTCTTGAGTGCTTTTGCTGTCCGAATACTGTTTCCAATTCTTACTCAGGGATGGGAAAAACCCAAGGTTAGTCTATAAAATTTTGTCCAGAATTACCATTCTGAAGCCAGCACAGGCTGTTTCTACTGGCTCCTTTTACACTCTAAATGGTTCTTAATTTAAGAAACATTGCAAGAGAGCAAGATTTGGAAGCAGGAGGTCTCTTGGAGAGACAGACTCAACAGTACATTCATGGTCATCCAAAAGGCTGTATGGCCTAAGATGAATGGGTTGACATGAATTTCGACTCCTCAACAGGCAGTATTTCATTGTGCTGGCCTTTTGGTTCAGGCTTAACCAAGATAGATAGTTTGAAAATGGTCTTATTCAAAGACAAGGGACCTGTTTGCTCTCATTATGAATGTGACAAAGTTTTGAAGTGAGTGTGGTATCATTCTTAATGTCTTAGTGTTTTTTCTTTTTTATGTGACTTGGTTGTGAGCATCTTATAAAAAAAATGAAGATGAATAAAAGCCCTATGCTCACTATTCAAACAAAATACTTCCTTTGATAACACATCATATCCCATTTGTGTTCTTTGAAAAGTCCCTAAACCCTAACAGACTGACATCCTCCGGCTTATTGTTGAAGATTTCTCTATATTCTAAAGCGAGCCTGATCAAAGCAGCTTCTTATTGGAACAGCACAGCTGTAGACTCTTCCTCCGTACTGTTCAGAAAGCCGAGCCTGCTGAGATCAAAATAAGTCTCTCACTAGATCTACCCATGCTCCCTTTTGCCTCAGTGGTACATTTGTTAATGTTTCTCTCCCCTACCTTTCCCCACGCAAAAGAATTATATATAAACTGTAAATCCTTCAATCCCTTTAGCTGGCTTCAATTACTGATTGGACTGACAGGTACACAAGCAGCAGAAATATGAATAGCTGATTGTTTTAAAAGCTTAGTTTCAGAACTTGAAGCTCTGCTTTATACTTTTGACAAGCTATAAATAGAAGTACCATCCTCATTTGTAGCTTTTTTTCTCTTTATCAGTGGGAACATGTTTGTTATATCAAAATAAAAGTTTGAGGTAGTTATTAAGAAGGAGCTAAAAAATGTTCACAATATTTCACTGTGAGAATGCTAAGTATCAAAACTTGATGATAAAACAGGCCCAAGAGCTCACTATCACTAAAGGAGTAAATTTAATCTGTTTTAACAGTAATTAAGCATTATATTGTATATTGTATGTACCAAAAATTAATTATGCTTTTCTCCACTTCATGGTCTAAAAATAAGGAATGCAAGAACCTTTACCAGTAACCAGGGGCCTCATGTACAAAGGGTGCGTACGCACAAAAAAGTGGCTTTTTCACGTCAACGATCAGATGTATCGAGAGCGAAATGACCGTGGAAATGCTTGGTGCCTCACGCCAACTTCAGGGCTGTCGTCACACTTTTCTACAGCTGTTGATTCTTTGGTGACACTTAGAGGTGATGTTGGGAAACTGTTATAATAAATAAATGTGAACATAATTTGTCCTCAGAATGAGTGATGTGCACATCTGAGACACATGAACAATTAACACACCCATGTGTTTGCAATTACACGAGTGGATATAAAAGCATGTGCAAAGTGTTGCAATGAATACCATTAAAAACAATGGCTGCTTTAGTGGTATTGGAAGACATTGTAAATGGTGCAAATGGAAGAAAGAGTGTGTTCAGAGACAGAGAGGATTTGCTGGCACATGATGACAGCTGGCTCATCAGCCGTTTTGAGGACAATCCTCCTGGAACTGTGCACAGAGCTGCGGCCGGTGCTGGAGCGCAACACAGCGAGGAGCCATGCGCTGCTTGTGCCACAGGTGCTGTGCACACTGGGGTTTAAGCAACCGGGGCATTCCAGAGGGAGCTGGCCAACCGATTGGGACTGTGCCAGTCGACCCTGAGCCGAGCCATGCCAGCTGAGTGGGACGGAATTATCTGCATCTCAGCAGGTATATCAAATTCCCACAATGCAGTTGAACAGACCAACATTGAAGCACAATTTGAAGTGAGAGTCGGTTTTCCTAATGTAATCGGAGCTATGCACACACGGTGCTGTAAAAGCACCATCATATGATGAATTTGTATATCAACAGGAAACATTTTCATTCCATCAATGTACAGATCGTATGTGATGCACAAATGCTTTGTGGGGGTGCCCTGGTTCAACGCACGATTCATACATTCAGTAACAGAATAGTTGGGAACAGACAACAAGCTGGTTCTGTGCGCGATGGGTGGCTTCTTGGTGAGTAACTTTATTCGTGTAATTGTCCTAATATTATTCCCCATGAAGTGCATTGAGCATGTGCCCCCCCAATTTCTATCCCGTCTTCACAGCATCATAGTTGGTGGTTAAAGTTTTTTTGCTGGTTAAACAACAGATTAAGATCTTTCTAACAAGCCCCTGATCGTCTCTGTGTGCAAAATGTTAATAACCCAGTATGTAAAGTGTGAAATGTCTTAATCAGCCTCACCTTTTCCCCGGCGCACTTCTGCACTAGTTACTGTATGAACACGTTTGTTGTGAGTTACACAAATACAGGTATTTACCTTGAGGGTAATCAGAGTCACCCACACTCCCACACCCACCACCCCTGAGAGAGCAGTGTCACCCATAGTTGTACCAACTCTCTGTTCAAACAGCCTCCCCCGCCTGTTTTGGCCACACTTCGGCAGTGGGCAACCAGTCTCCGCTTCACATCCACCTTAATATCGGACCACTTCTTCTTCACCTCTGCTTGTGTGTGCTTCTCAGACCCCACAGGATTAAAGGCCTCACTCATGCTCTCCCACCCACTCCTCTTACGTTTGCTGCTTATATCGTAGGACAGTGTGCCAAAGAGCACTTTTTTGCGGGCCTCCACTTCCAGCTCGCTTTCTGTTAAGTTATTCTTTTTCCCCATCTTACTTTTTCTTTTTTTCTGATTGTGCAGAGAGATGAGTCACAGCTGCATGATTCATTTAAATATAATTTGCATATTTAAGTAGGGGCGTTGACAGGGAGAAGTTGGGTACTCCGACATGTGCACTCAATTCCATGTTGATTGGGATGTACAAACGAGATGTGCTTCATGCATGCGCACACATTGATACATCTGGATATTTTTGTACGTTGGAGGGCATTTTGGTTTGAGCGTACGCCATGTTTCAGTAGGAAATTATTTGTACATTGGAAGTCTTTGTACATGAGGCCCCAGGGCCTTTGAGGGGATCCTTTCCTCAGCCCACTCCATTTCTCTCCACCTGGTAGATAGGTTTTTGATTGGTCCAGTATTGCTAGCTTTTTATTTCTGCCTTTCCATCTCAGCCATGTCAGGTTTAAATCAACCACTGCTCATAAAATCTGTTAACATTAAGTTGTACAGCGTAAATATTAGGTTATGTTTTGAAACATGCAAACTCCACACAGAAAAGCCCCAACCGGGAATTGAACCTGGAACCTTCTGGAACCCTCTTGCTGTGAGGGGACAGTGCTAACCACCACACTTAATATTTAATTGTTTTACAGTGTTTGTAATGTTATATTCTAAGATGCAGTTAAAACGCCCAAACCTAGAAAACAGAAATGTGAGCCTTGAGCAGATCTTAAGTAAATGGAGCTGAAGCACACGTCCTTGCTCTCTGATCAGTGGGGCACCACAGCATCTGTGGTGAACAACAGAGGCAGTAGTGGTCATGGTAACAAGGATTCAATTTAGAGTAATAAAATGTTAATCTCAGATTGTCTCACAGCAGTTAATGTTCTACACCACATAAAAAGAAAAAAGAAAAAAAGATTTTGAGTTACACGTGTAAACAATTTCAGAAAAACTTTCAGGTTTGGGATTGGTCGCCCAGAGCTAACAGTGCCCTTTTTTCATTAACATCTTCCTGACCAGAGCTGGAAATCTGGATTGACTTGATTGCCAGCATTGTAACTTAGCGTGATGTCCATTGTTTGACAGACAGAATACCCTCCATAATTAGGACCTGTGTTGTTTTTATAGGTTCCTAGCCAAAAAACATGGAATACCAATGTCAAAAAAGTAAAAAAAAAAAAACAACTCCAGTTTGCTTTAATAAGGCATGTAAATGGTGATATGGCGCCAGGGTGCGATTTGTGAAAAAAAAACAGAGGGGGGTATAATTTTGAGAAACATTTTATTCAAAATTATTTTATAAAAATTATCACACAACAGTGTAAAAACATGAAAACTGTTGATTCTTGTGGAGATAAACCTTACACTTAGGCTACATAACGTAGGCAGTAGGCCTTAGCCACTGCATTTGCAGAAATGTTTTCTCAAAATATTATTTTTAAATTTGTCAAATAAAAAAAATTTAAAAATTTAAAAAAGTTAAATTCTTTCCCGATATCAGTTCAACAGAAAACTTGAAATACCACAATGTGCTGTCAAGATGTTTTTTTTTTTCCCCCTCAATGGTTAATCTGGTAGACTATAGGTTCGATTATGAAAACAGTTGATATTTTCTTGTGGTCCTGTAAAATGACTATATGCTGCTCTGGATTCTTTAAATTTTTTCTCCATATAATTTAAGCTTTTGTTTAGGCGCGGATGACGCAGACAGGAAGTTGGACTTGTGAAATGAGAGAAAATCTGGTTGGTTTTCAAAATAAAGCGCAACGCCTCTGACTCGCTCCCGGTAGATCGAAATCACAGAACAATCAAAATGAACACAGACCCTTTGTATTTTGGTTGTTAATAATTACAATGTAATGGTGAAAATACTACATTTTGTTTCCACCGAGAATAAAAATAATTCAATAGAGGGTAAGACGTGTAAACCAGAGGGGGAGAAAATCCCGACCATCCCAACCGGCAAATCGCACCCTTTATGGCGCACACAAACACAGAAAAGCTACAAAGCCAGACTCAGGAAATACTAAATTCAAATATAAATCTCATATACAACAGTATATCTTATATAAGGTGTAATTGAGACAGTTTTTAGAATACCTAATAAACACAATTAAGCCATTCCTCTGTACAAATCCCAACTAATTTTGAGAATCACAAATCCCTTTTAGAGCAACTCGTCTGGGAATAAAATCCATGAACTCAACCTCCAGCAAAAACAATTTTAGAAAACATGATCAGTGTTAAAAAAAAAAAAAAGAGGATTTTATATATACATAATGTAAAGGATACATACATAGAAGAAAACAGCTGTGTTCTGAAGTCCAGATGAGACCATCAGGTGTTAATTAACTATTTATTTTGCCAACATGTCTTTGTTGATCAAAAAACAACTGACTAAAAGTGTAGAAATTATTTTTTTTAAAAGATGAGATAACACTTATGATGAAAGCGAACCACCTAATCTAGTTTCAACCCTAACCTTAGGACAAGGTCTTAACCCTCAGATATGACCTGTTACAGGAGGTCTCCATCAGTTGGTGCCCTGTCAGCTATTGATATGATATAAAAAAAAAAAAAAAAAACAATTACACACACATTTCCTTCTTGCTAATGCATAATCAGTGAACTGTACAGTATAATATAATGCTGAAATAACTAACACATTTAGCCTAATGGTATTAAACATGTTGCAAAAAGTTAGTTTGTTAGCTCTGGCCTACGCTGTACAGACAGTAGATTTGTGCAGGCAAATCTTGCCTCGATTTAATTGTATAATACTATGTGAAAAATTACATATGCGTGTGTTTTGTAAACAAATTTACCACCTAAAAAAAAAAAAAAAACACATATCTGCAAAGTCCAAAATGTACAGTAGAGCCCAAGTCTTTTGGGCTCTACTTTTGAAAGTGTTTTTGGTTTTAGTTTTTTTACAGCCTATAAAATGAGTATAAGGGGACAGATTCAATCTTTTCAGAAAAGGTTGTACTCAAATAATTCTATGCCTAGAAACTATGCCTTTGGCCTGAATTGATGAATGTAATAAAGACATTTTAAATGATGTCAACTTTGCATTAAAAGACCGAAAGACAATTGTGCATAAACGTATTAATTAATGTTAATGACAGGTTTCTTGTTTATGACTATGTTATCTCTTGTGCACACCCTTCAAATTATGTATTACCTTATATTTGAATAACAATAAAAACTGCAGCTTGTAATAGCCATTAGCAGAGCTTCAGACTTGAGCAGAAAAGTAAACTGTCAGTTCCACAATAAGAGTTATTAGAGCATCTGGACCACTTGTGTCATGTGTCTGTGTCCAGATGGAAGGATTTAGTGGAGATAAATTATTGTCCAGAAATAGTTATATGGGGAAGGAACCAGATGTATCCTGAGGATGAACAGCCTCAGCATTGCTTAACATCTCCTTGTCACTCAGGCAGAAAAACGGTTTCAGCACAGATTTGTCTCCAGCAGTTCGGAATTGGAAGCACTGAGGGGTCAATTTCATCTCAGTTCCTTTATGCAATAAGTCTGCAGTATGTCTGTCCATTACTAATTAGAAATTTGAGATTATTTTCTTTTTTTTGGCAGATAATGTGAATATTTAGACATCCCAAATTATTCAAAAGAAAACTGAAAAAGAATGAAAGAAGTAGTAAAAAAGTGATAATCTATAGAATCTAATAGTCTGATTTATATCTTTCAGTCCAAGAGTCCGCAGCTACGTTGAATTGAATTTTGATCTGCTGTCAATCAAAAAGTATATGTAGTGCTGTTATGTCTTTTCTTTGATCTTCACTTTGAGTTTGGTGGTAGCATGCTTTACTTTGCCAGTTCTTTGCCTCAAAAATAAAATGCAGGCAATTCAGATTTTGTCCTGTGCAGCACTCACTGTTATGATTTGCTGCAATGCCTGACGTGATGGAATACTGCTTTTCTGCAATGACAAGCTAAAATGTCTGCCATGCAAAATATCCCAATGGCTTTTCCTGGCTTAAACGAAGAATGTTTACCCTGTACCTCCCATTCTGCCAGAAGCTATATGTTCTTGTTTCTCAATAGATAGATGTGTGGCTTCCAGAAAGGCTTTATGAGAGTCAAACCATTCATTTTACAAAGAAAAAGTAAACAAAACTTAATATTTTAAAATGATATCCAAAGTATATGAATAAAATTGACCTTCCAGAAAGATTCCTTGTTTTTGTTTTGTGTACATTGAGAGAAGTAAGAGTTTGAGTTTTTTTAACCCGAAACTAAGTTTCAGCTCAAAATTTGGCTGTAGCAATTAGCCATCCATTTTATATGTCTACTCCTTTTGAGGGCCAGAGGTCTTGATTGGCCATTTTAAGCACATGGAACTTGGTATACCTACATGCTACATCTCAATGTCTGTAATAAGACATTTGACAGGCACAGATCAAGATAGCCAGATGCAAAGAAACATTAACCTAAAAACCTGCTCTAGCTTGAAACTCCTGATTGACTTCTTCAAAGAGCCTTCTGGCAATTTGGAAAACTTCTACACATTTGTACCTTTACTAACCTCAGGACCAGGGTCACAGCAAATGAAAATGCTGATTGTGAAATTGAAGCTACAGAAGCCACTAAATGAAAGAGCCAGACAAAAAGACATTTGTCTGAGATTGCAGGAAGTTTTGATGCAAAAGGTGTTTTCATCTGGCAAACACAATCCATCCACCCAAACAGCATGAGATTGAGTCTGAGACTGATGAGTCGACCCTTCTTGTTTTACAGTAGTCTTAAAAACACTCAGTGAACTGCAAGGTAACAAGCAGGTACAATTGTCATGCCCTGCAGTTTTACCACTGCTTCCCAGCTGGCAGGCTCCATCTCTCTTTATCAATGTGTATGTATAGTGGCATGGAGACAGACCACCAGTTGTTTGTCATCAGCCAACTGCTTAGTTGAATCTCAACTCTATGCCCACTCAAACCCTTTTGGATTTACAGTACTCTAGTTTATCCTTGTGTCTCTGTCTGAAGAATTTCCCAGTCCTTCTCAAGCCACCATGCACCTACTGCTTCATCTTGGAACATCTCTGGGTCTGCCTCAGACAACATCGGTTTTACTCCAACTTCCTTCTGAAAGGATCCATTCCATGGAGTGAAATTAGCCTTACAATTGTTACAAATGGTATTACTCAATTTACAAATGTGTAATATAATATAAGAGTATCTTTGGGTACTTGAAAATGTAAATCCACACACAAATACCGGATAATTTGAACATGCGTAAAATGACTAGGGACCAAAAACTGATCATCTGGCATCATAGCACACATTTACTGTTAATAAACTGAAGGGAAAAAGACTCCAAAAGCATAATACCAGGATGGTCTCTTTGAATTCAACAATCAATCTCCATTTAGCTCTTTCTTGGTCCCCAAACAACTCCTGACTAGTGTATAGAACAAGCTGCTAAATGCTTGGCTTTCTTCTTGAGAGAGTTACTAACTTTGTCGTTGCGATTTCCGTCTGATCAAAGCATAACAAGAGAGTTGGAGTATAAATTTCTATGGCTTTATTTAACAAAGACATTTGATACACAGTTAATATAAATCTACAGATCCATCCTTCTTTAACCATCACCAGAGCCTGCAGGGTGGAGTCTTATCTGTTATCAAAATGTAGCCAATCAACATTTTTAGTTCAACCGCAACCGTCTCAATCAGCTGCTGTTATTTACACTTGGATTTTTCAATTTGGAGTAAACAGAATAGCTAAGCTGTGGAAACTGACAATTTACATGAACAAAACGCACCCTGAACGGTTGGACAAATTAAAAGATCAAACAAATAATGAGTAAAAAGTGTAAATAAATGCCTTTCCCTCCATCTATTCAAGTGTTTTCAATGACTAAGTATTTCATTTTCCTCAAGCTGTACTGCTCAACTCAACTTGAATGCATTTCAACTGTAACTTAATAAATATGTAATCAAAGCACAACTTTAATTTATCCTTAACTGTAGAACTGCAGTCATACAAATGTTGCTTGATAAAATAAAGACTTAGATTTTTGATTTCTCTTTAAGTAAAATTTTACATTTTCATATAGCATGGCTATATAGACGGTAATCAAGTTACTTGCTGTAGTACTAAACTAAAAGCAAGAACCCTTTTTATCAATTTGTGCACCGAAGAGCTGGAGTCGGACTTTTAGATTTGTAAAAAACAGCCATTTGCTTTAAAATTCTGCAGACTTTTTTCCACAGCATATTTTATTGTGCTTTCCCTGCCCGACACAGATGACATTATTGTGCTGCAACATTGAATTAATTCAAATTAAGAACTGAACAGCTTGAATTTGCATGCACAATTGGCAGTGTCAGTTTTGCTCAGTTTTTAGATAGAAAGCAAAGACTGGAACAAGAGCAGGATTTGTTGAGGAAAAAATGAGCAATCAAACATTTTCACACATGGGGGACAAATACACATTACAGCCTGACTGCAGTCTGACCTTAGATGAGACCAAAACATGGGAAGAATAGGGCAATGAAGAGGGATGAAAGCTCTGTTTTGTTCTCAGCAAATTCTGCAAATCCACATCAACACACCTGGGTATCCTCAAAGGGGTTACTTTGACACATTTTGCATTACTGTTCGTTATATTTTAATCGAATATGAGTGACAAAAGAGTGCCTATGCACTACATAGGCAAAAATATATGAACAGCCAAACATTCTATCTCACTTTCTTGGAAACAATCTGATAAACACAGACTTTGTTCACATGCAGTGACACAGAGATGAGGTGGTTTCACCACAGATGCTAAATATTTAGGCCTGGTTTAGAGTCAGCTTTCCAGTCAGTCCAAAATGTGTTGATGGGTCCAAAGTCAGGCCTCTGTGCAAGGCTGTTACCAAAGTTAGGAAAAAAAATTCAATCATTTCGTAGTAATATGAAAAGAGAGAGAACAAATTTTCACAAGTGAGGTTCTAAGAACAGCAACTTTTTAACATTTTCACTTGATAAAGTACTTCAAAGATCAATAGATTATTAAGAGTTTGAGTTTAATTTCCACTCAAAGATCAAAATGGTCCCTTACGATATAATATCATTATTACATATACATAATACTATAAATCAGTGTTTCTTTTGTTAAAAACAAAATAGTACTAAATTTGAGAGAAAATTTAATTTGGATGAACAGCAAGAATCTGCGCTGGCTGTGTATTACTAATAAACTCCAATTGTACAGCAGTCAAATTTATAGGAATAAAGTTATTTAGGATCTTGACCAAAGCTGATTTGCAAACTCGGTGTCCCAAACATGGACATGTATCTACAACTCAATTCGTAAATGGTTGGGACATAGCTTAAAATGTGGATAGAAACCCACTTCCATGACAGAATCATGCTTGTTTTTAATGCAGTGCCAGCTAAGGACTCACAGATCATGGGTACCAAATGGTTTTTGACAATAGTTTTTGTAGATTGCAGAACCTCCGCTCACCCACTTCTGTGACTCTGCCTCTATAAGGTACTGTTTTTTTCAGTTACTGATCCGCTACCAATTAACCAAATTAGTTGCAACATTAGTTGCAACATGGCTGAGGAACATGTAGTTCCTCAGCCTCCCTGGTAAGGTCTATTCGGGGGTACTGGAGAGGAGGATCCGCCGGATAATCGAGCCTTGGATTCAGGAGGTGCAGTGTGGTTTTCGTCCTGGCCGTGGAACAGTGGACCAGCTCTACACCCTCGGCAGGATCCTTGAGGGTGCATGGGAGTTCGCCCAACCAGTCTACATGTGTTTTGTGGACCTGGAGAAAGCGTTCGACCGTGTCCCTCGTGGAGTCCTGTGGGGGGTGCTCTGGGAATATGGAGTGCCGGACCCCTTGATAGGGGCCGTTCGGTCTCTGTATGACCGGTGTCAGAGTTTGGTCCGCATTGCCGGCAGTAAGTCGGATACGTTTCCGATGAGGGTTGGACTCCGTCAGGGCTGCCCTTTGTCACCGATTCTGTTCCTAAGTTTTATGGACAGAATTTCTAGGCGCAGCCAGGGCGTTGAGGGTGTCCGATTTGGCGACCTCAGAATCGGGTCTCTGCTTTTTGCGGATGATGTGGTTCTGTTAGCGTCGTCAGGCCGTGACCTTCATGACTGTATATTAAATTATCTAAATCTATTTCTAGGCACAAAAAGAGTTGAAAACTTTAAGTTGTAATAGGCTGTTATTCTGTCCTGCTGTCTTTCTTCATATTTTCTCAGTCCAACTTTAAAAGGACATTCATGTGTAAAACATCTTGTCATCCAAAAAGCAGTAATGAAATAATTCACCGCTTCCTGTTTTCACAGAATTATTTGTTGTCAAGATGTACTTTGAGAAAAAAATATTTTTGATCATGGTGGCTAAACCACAAGTTGCAAGAATATGCAATATTGATAAAATAATGCAATACTGTTGATAAGTTTGAGATGAACTGCGCTCTTGACTTACTTGAGTGACCAGCCAGTGTGCCTCCATTGAGAGCATACTAACATACTGCATGTGCGTATGGTATGCCGGCGCCCCTCTCCCCACACTGAAAGAACTACACAGTTCCCGTTGTCTCCAAAAAACCCAGAATATTATAAAGGACACCCACCATCCTGGTCACTCTCTGTTTGAACTGTTGCCTTTCAGGCACTGTTGACTTTCGGGGCGGGAGGGGCCAAGAGGATTAATTAATTGTTCTGCTGGTTCGGGGTCTGTGGTGGCTGGGGGGCTGCTGGCCCCCTGGTGTGCCCGCTGCTCTACACCCCAGCGGAGTCGAGGGAGGGAGGACGTGTGGATGTGTGGATGTATGGGACGTGAAAGTGTGTGTGGTGATGATTGGGCCTGGGTCTGGGACTTGCTGTCGCCTGGCCTGCCTGACACTTGTGCTTGTTTTTGTTTGTTTGTGTGTTTGTTTTTTCTCTGCTTGTCTGCTTTCAGGTGCTCCTGGTGGCTCTAAGGCTGGATTCCCCTCAGAGGCCATGGATTGTTGTCTGTTTTGTTTTTTACAGGTGTAGCAGCTGGTTGTCTGGTTTTTGTTTCTGTTTTTGTTCTGTTTCCTCTTCTTTCCTCTTCTTCTTTCCTTGTCCCCCGGTCCGGTTCAGTTCTATTACATGTTGTATATTGTCAACAGAAATAAATAAATGGGCATCAAGGGGAGCTTTACATTTATAAAACTTCCCTTGGCAAAGCAAATCTGTTTGGCATCAAAGGTATTCAGACTACAATTCTGCTGCCATAATGCTGAACAGGACAAGGGGAAAAAAAAAAAAAAAAAATGAACTGTTGCCTTTAGGCAGACGGCACAGATCAATTAACACAATGACAAATAGACTCAAACACAGACTTTATCCAACTGCAATAACCAACCTCAATGCTGCAAAAAATAATAATGTGCAATATGGAATCTGATTGTGACAAAGTATACATGTCTGTAGATTGTTTTCATGCAATGACCGTTTATGTATGCTGACACTGTTGTTTTATGTTTCTATCAATTCTTTATTTATTTTTCATTTTATATTCTTATGCAAACGCAATGAATGATGCACTGACTGGAGAGCACTTTTACTTTCATTGTACCTGTGACAATGACAATAAATATCTATTCTATATTACCAAAAGTATTCACTCAACCATCCAAATAATTAAATGCAGGTGTTCCAATCACTTCCATGGCCACAGGTGTATAAATTCAAAGCACTTAGGCATGTAGATTGCTTCTACAAAAATTTGTGAAAGAATGGGTCGCTCTCAGGAGCTCAGTGAATTCCAGTGTGGTACCGTGACAGGATGCCACCTGTGCAACTGGTCCAGTCGTGAAATTTCCTCGCTATTAAATATTCCAGTCAACTGTCAGTGGTATTATAACAAAGTGGAAGCAATTGGGAACGACAGCAACTCAGCCATGAAGTGGTAGGCCACGAAAAATGTCAGTGGATGCTGATGCACAGTGTGCAGAGGTGGCCAACTTTCTGCAGAGTCCATCGCTACAGACCTTTAAACTTCATGTGGCCTTCAGATTAGCTCAAGAACAGTGCGTAGAGAGCTTCATGGAATAGGTTTCCATGGAGCAGCTGCATCCAAGCCATACATCACCAAGTGCAATGCAAAATGTTGGATGCAGTGGTGTACAGCACGCTGCCACTGGACTCTAGAGCAGGTTCTCTGGAGTGACGAATCACACTTCTCCATTAGGCATCCGATGGACAAGCCTGGGTTTGGCTGTTGCCAAGGAAACGGTTCTTGTCTGCGTGCCTTGTGCCAAGTGTAAAGTTTGGAGGGGGATTATAGTGTGGGGTTGTTCTTCAGGAGCTGGGCTTGGCCCCTTAGTTCCAGTGAAAGGAACTCTGAATGCTTCAGCATACCAAGAGATTTTGGACAATTTAATGCTCTCAACTTTGTGGAAACTGTTTGGGGATGGCTCCTTCCTGTTCCAACATGACTGTGCACCAGTGCACAAAGCAAGGTCCATAAAGACATGGATGAGCCAGTTTGGTGTGGAAGAACTTGATTGGCTTGCACAGAGTCCTGACCTCAACCTGATAGAACACCTTTGGGATGAATTAGAGCAGAGACTGTGAGCCAGACCTTCTGTCCAACATCAGTGTCTGACCTCACAAATGAGCTTCTGGAAGAATGGTCAAAAACTCCCATAAACACACTCCTAAACCTTGTGGAAAGCTTGCCCAGAAGAGCTGAAACTGTTATAGCAAAAGGTGGGCCGACGACATATTAAACCCTATGGATTAAGAATGAAATGTCACTTAAGTTCATATGTATGTAAAGGCAGATGAGTGAATACTTGTCAATATAGTCTGAAATATATATATATATATATATATATATATATATATATATATATATATATATATATTCCACTGACTAAACGCTAATCTTCAGGGAGAAGAGATTTTTTAAAAATGACATATATATGTCCTGTGTCCTATGTACGGTTCCCAGCTGAATGATTTTTATTTTTACAGACTCATTTTAAGCTCTTGAAGAATAAGAAAGCATTGAAGCCAACCATCAATATCATCACAGGAAGTGAAAAAAATGTTATCAAAGCTTGAATGCAAAATGGGGTCAAATGAACACACGGATGATGTTAAGCTGATACAATAGAATCTGCCAATTTCTATGCTTTTACACCACTGTCATGAAAACAAATCTCCATGTGAGCCTTGCACATGTACAGCCATGCAGTTGATACAGCATGACACATGACTTTGTTGTTGTGCTGAAACAGCCACAAAGACACCATCAAAAGTCTACAAAAATGTCAAGCGACCATTAAGCAAAATGGTGTGGTGATGGACTGGAAACCAAAGTCGTGAGGAGCTCCAGGGCAGTTTCAGGCCAAGAAGTGTGCATGATATAGGTCAGTTGACTTCAAAATGAGTCAGAAGCACCTAACCTTAAGGTTCACAAACCTCTGTAGTATTGTTATAATCAAATGCAAAATAGAGGAATCAACACTAGTTTTGAGACATAGAAGACCATCTTCCATACCAAGGAGGCATAATTATTTTGTATGTGTGGGAGCCATGAAGTTTTTATGTTTAATAATTTGTTTGCAGGACAACACATCTAAATAAAAGAAAGCATCACAACTACTTCAAATCACAGTTATTTTCTTTGTTCGAAGGTGAAGCTGCTCTGACTATTCCATGAGGGTTGGGCTGACTTTCTTGAAAGAATAAATGTTAAAAAGAGCGAAAAATTAAAAAAAAAAAAAAAAGACCGAAAGAACAAAGCTTCAAAACATGTTTGTTATATAGCTCAGTGAGACATACTCCTGAAAATCTTCCTGCCTCTGCGACTCTTTTTTTCTGCAACTGGCCTTGGCTGTCTCCAAAGTGCCTTCGCTCCAAGGACTTATAAAATCAATTCAAGGTCATTTGACTGCTCATAGCACCTTGATGAGGCCCTTAAAAGAAAAAAAAAAGAACAAACAACTACAAGGCAAAATTCACAAAGAAAAACTACAAATCTACACAGAATATTTAAATAACAGACATGCAAAGAAAGTAAAAACAATTGATAGTGCTTGGCAGTACAAAACTCTGGATGACTGAGTTTGACTGTTCTCACACATTCAATACAATAAAAATCATGCTAATTGAGTGCTGACATACCTTAACCATGTACTAATCAATTCTAAGGCAGTTATCTAACTTATTCAAAAGGAAACAATTTCTTTCTTAGTTTTTCATTAGCTTGTTTTTAAATGAGCAGCTTCAGAAAATCCATAATGTATCATCACAGTGACTATGTGATGTGAATTCAAAAAGCTTCTCTGCATAAAAGGCTACTGTAGACAACCACCCTCTGAACAGTGACTGCGCCAGGCATGAATTCATGTGTGTGCTCCCCAATCTTCTCAGGGTGATGGGTCATTGCCATCTCGAGCTCGCTTGCGAGGTGAGAGATAATCTAATCACCAGACAGACAGAAAGAAGAGATGTGGAGCACAAAAAAACTGAAGCAAGCATTAAGAAGAAGGGAGGCACAGCACATCTTTGAACAAAGCCAAATCTGTGAAGCCCCACTCAAGTACCAGTTCTCAAAATACCCCTTTTATTTGGACTGACTGTAGCTGTTGGTTGCTGGCTGAGGACTCAAAAGAAAAGGTTGAGAGTGTTGTTGTTTGATTACCACAGTAATCTAAATAAGGAGTCTGTAGTTATCATGTAATGGTAATGTCAGTCTGAACAAAAATTCTGATCAAACAAAGTTTGACATCAGAAGCACAAGTGTTGTGCATCACAGACAGGAGGGTATAGAAACTTAGAACAGTTGCACAGACAGAATATATGTTTAAACAAACAACTTTACTTCAAGCATAGTAAAACTTCTGACCCCGGCATACCCTTAGGACAGCTTGTTCTAAGCAACTATGAAATAGAGGATAAATGGAAAGACGATAAATATTTTTTTCCACAAATCAAAGAATTTAGTTGGGTAAAATGTAAAATGATGATTGAAATTTGTTTTTATTGTGGGTCTGACTCTATTAGTCCAAGTATCATCATCAGTCCAAGTATGGGTCATAAGTAAAAAAATAAATAAAAAAAACTAACACCAAATGTTGGTAAATGGATGGACTTGTATAGCGCTTTTCTAGTCTAACTGACCACTCAAAGCGCTTCACTACATGCCACATTCACCCACTCACACACATTCATACAGCATGTCTTAAGATACACATAACTACGTGCTTTCTAATCATTCATACCCCCAATGATACACTGGGAGGCAACGTGGGGTTCAGTGTCTTGCCCAAGGACTCTTTGACAGCAACTATTTTGATTAGTTGGAGTTAATGTTTGAGCAGTAACTAACAATAAAGCGTTAACAGTAAAGTTGACCTTTAACTTCCAGAATATATAATACAACTATGGGAAATTATGTCATTTTAGGGAATTATTTCTTTACTTTTAGCTCAAAATATATGGACAAATGAAAAGAGGAACTGACAAAACATCATGCTTTCAGCCACAGTTTGGATAAAAGAAGCAGAATAAAACCCAGAAATTTTATCTAATTTTGTTGATGTACTAACGGGCTGAAAAAGACCAGTGGCAACTATAATGGTGTCGTACCACAATCTTGAGCTACAGTCTCTTTTTCCCTTCTCACTTCCTCTAATTCAACACAATCTTTCCCTTTTTTCCCGAGGTGACAACCAGGCCAAGTTGTCATGTCCTGGACATGAGCTATGTCAGCACAGTTGAGTTGCTCATCTACACACATGCAACAGTTTATAAAAACAAGTCGGATAACAAAAATCAGATAACAAAAAGAATACAAGCCTAAGCTGTATGAAAAATATTAATCATGCAAAAAAGTAAAGAGTGGGAATTGACAGAGACAAGTTTGTTTCAACAACCCCAAAGGAAACTATTTTCCTCCAAAGAGCTTTCTGAGGTGCAGTAATTGATTTGTCTAATTGTCACATTAGACAATAAGTGACAAGAAACTGCATCATGTTGAAATCAAATCATTACCATGTACCTACTGTAGAATGAAAATCATACGGTATCTAATATCATGCGAGCTTTTAGGATAATCTGAAAAAATATACTGACAAATGTCACAGTGTAACATACAATGCCACAAATCATATTGCGATAAAGTTCTAATTCAACATTTTCAAATAGTGGGTCAAATATATGTCAGTAGTTAGTCATTATTGGAGTTGCAGTGACAGTACTATGTGAACAGCATTCAGGTTTGATCCTGCTCTCACACATGCAGTTTACTGGCTATTAAGTACGTTTGAATTTGGACAAATTTCTGGGTTTTTTTTTCTTTTTTTGGAACTTGTGATCTCCATTCAGCTCTGGGGGAGAGAGATGGGAAAGGTGGCAGAGAGAAGTCGACAGGCTGAGACATGAACATGACTGATGTGGACTTGAGCCTCTCTACATAGAGCACCTGCCAAACCAATTGAGCTACATAGGTGCCACATCACAAAGTAGACAGACAATGGACTGTACAGTGGATTATTTACTGAGCTGCTCTCTACTTGTTTTCATACAATGTCTTTGTAATAGTTATTTTTTTTACATTTTGTTCCCTTTGCATTGAGCATTGGGTCGTGAGCCATAAAATCACTGTGAGACGCCAACATGTCAAGGTAACATTTCAACATCTTCCATCCTAATTTGTTGAATGTGTTTCTTAAGTTGCCAAAATGGAAAAAAACATTTAGTCTCGTTTTTATTAGTCAACAATATTGCATTATATATTTAATTATAGTTTCGTCACATGACCAACATTTATGTTGCATCTCGTCTCGTTTCCGTCACGTGATAAATGTACATTGACTATGATATTTAGTCAGAATTTTCGTTGACGAAAGTAACACTACTGAGAATTAACTTAATATTCAGGATACAAAGGCCACTATCTGCACACAGATCTGGGTACCTTTTAAGAGTCAGGATGAATCTTACTGAATTCTGCAACCATAGCTATAACTTTATGCCTTTGTTCCCACGACTGCAGACACAGTGGGGGAAAAGACCATGCATTGCCGTATATTAATCTCGCTAGATGTAGTATACACTCCAGGTTCTTTGGACCACAGTTAAGACTTTCACCTGTGTTGTGATCTTTACATCCCTCTTGGTTCGACCTTGAGAAATCCACTGTACCGTCACAGTTCTTCCCCTGCGCAACCCTGGGGAACACACAACAGGAGGGAGATTAATGTGAGTGTTTACAATGACCAGAATGACAGGAACTGTAGAGTGAAGTGTTACTGTCACTGAGAGAACTCAGTTTAGTAAGCCTGCTTAATATGGCATCTGGTGTAGCTGTTTGGAGTTAAAATGATTTCAAGGTGTTTGACAGTGGAAGAGTGAAGTACAGATTAACATCAAAAGATATAAATGTCATGATTTTTTTCCCCACAATATCTGGCATATTAAATAGTAATTTAACAACATACAACCAAGGTCATGTTTTCTTTTTATTCTCATTCTGCTACATACAGACCATGTAGTTGAACGAAATGTCATTCCATGCGGACTCCTAGTGCAATACATAAAATGACAAAAAGTGTAACAACAATTAAAGCTGCCGTGAACGGGCCCTCACACGTGCGCACGTCGGGGTATGTGCTGGACGCCGTCCGATGCGCAGGGAACATTACAGCCATCCGTCAAGTGTAGAGCAGGATGTGAGAATCCCATGTATATGAAGACACTCATTTCATGTATATGAATAGACGCTGCAGCGAACCAGACGTAAAAAGTGCGTTTTTTGGTCACCAGGCAGATGACGCTATAAGCATGTGTAAGTTAGGGCATTTCTATGCGTTCTGGGTGGAGCCCAAGTGCACCATATGAAGTTTGGGGTAGATTGGATAATGTATGTGGGAGTTATAAGCTTATTTGTGTTTGATGGCGAGTCAGTCGTTGAACTTTCGCCACGGCCACACCCTTTAAGGTTTGAGAAAGTTTTGGATAACTTTTAGTCCCCCATGACTGAGTAGTAACATAAGTTAGTAAGTTTGAAGCCTATAACATGAAATGTGTAGGAGGAGGTCAATCATATGCAAGGTGTGGAAATGGGCAAAAATGGTGCCAAAACACATGTTTCACTCAAAATAGCCGATTTCCTGTGGACCTGGCACCATGGTGTCCATAGGCTTTTTACTGTATCTTGGCATGACGAAGGCATGTACCGAGTTTTGTCAGGGTACAGCAAAATGTCCCCATTTGTTAGGCGTTATTGCAATGTTGTAGGTGGCGCTAAAGAGCCATTTTGCGACGCCAATGTTCGCAAACGCCAAATTGCGCCGTTTCCCCCCACGACTGGCGCCCCAGGCAAGTTTCGTGAGTTTTCGAGCAACTAGCGCAAAGAATAAAAAGAATAATTCCTTCAGATACAATAGGGCTTCGCTGCCTTGCAGCTCGGGCCCTAATTAGTGCAAATATTTGCAAGACAGACAACACAGTGCAGACAGTAGTCCAGGACTATGAATGAACCTGGGAACATGTGGATTAGCTAGCAGCAGCATAAGAATGAGGTAGAATGGGTACACATTCAGATAGTCTGTGACGCTGATTTCCAAAAAGCTAAAACTGTTTATCTGCCACACCTCAGCTGCACTGAGGAGCACATCAAAGTATGCATTGTTTTCTGATAAAAAAACAACAATCAGCTCCATTGTTTTGTTAAAAAGCCGAGTATTTTAGAACATTAAGATTCTTATGATGTAATTATGGCTTACTGAATAGCACTGTTGGTGTTGATTTAAATCAGAAAGAACTTCTGTAATGGGCATAATGAAACAAGAGTAAATGTATGTGAAGTCCTCACATTTAATTTCCACAATCAATAGGGGTGTGACGAGATCTCGTACCACAAGAGCTCTCAAGATTAAACTTGATATTTCTCATCGAGTCGCCTTCTCGTGTCTCACGAGATTTTAAGCTATCCAAACTTCTATTGGATAGCTTAGCCAGAATGACATCGGAAAATACCGGTATGAACATTGAAGATGTCCCCGCTACTTTCAAATAGTTTGCTTGGCAGCAATTTGGGAACCCGGAGGAAATGATAAATGGCAGTAGAGTGACTGAAAAGACACGGACAATATGCAAGCATTGTATGAAAAAAATGCCATACACCGCGGCAATTTGGTTTAAATTTGTGGAATAAGTTTATTAAAAGCTCATGCTTACATCATGCATGTAAAGAGTTATAAAACATTTCAAAATGCATGTGCAAATCAGTTAAATAAAATCTTGTCTCGTTCTCGTGAACACAATATCGTGTCTCATGAGCTGAGTGTATCGTCAACCTCTAACAATCAGGCTTCAGTTCATTGCGTCATCATCTGCCTCCACAATCTTCTTTGACTTTAAAGTTTTTGTATGCATGGTTAAGTTTCCATTCAGGTGTGTACGTTTTTCTATGAAGTTTAGTTTTGTAGATCCAATCTTACATGCCCCTATTTTTGCATTAGCAATTTCCACCACATATTTTATATTAGACTGAGATCTAGACTGTTTACAAAACAATATGCCATGATGCGTTCAGGGTCCCTGCCACTGATAGCTGTTCTGAGAACAATCTGGGACCCAGTATGATTCCTGTATTAGTTAGTAAAAGAAGGAATTGAAAAAAAAAAACCAGTCAACTTGCTGGGTGAATCTAATCTGTTAACGGTACCACGTACAACTCAGAATACAACAGAGACCAGTGTAAACTCCACAAAGCTAGCTTTACTTAACATTAGATCTCTGTCCAATAAGTCACTGTTAGTTAATGACTTCATAATTTCACACAATTTAGATTTTCTTTTTCTGACAGAAACATGGTTAACAGAGAGCACAAGTGCTACTTTTCTTAATGAAACAGCACCCCCAAATTTTTGTTTTATAGATAAATGCTGAAATGGGAGGAAAGGTGGGGGAGAAGAAAAAAAAAAAGGGGGGGGGGGGGGGGGGGGGCGACGGCGTGGGAGAACATTGCTGCTTGGGTCAGTGCGTAAGTTTAAATGTAGTCCTTCGCAATCACAATAATATTACAAGGGAAAACTGCTTGAATGGTAGCCTATTCATTTATTTCAGTTAGGTGCAATCCCGCAGGGGAGAAGCGCACTTGGCAGCAGCTTAAGATGAAATATAAAAACATTGTTCAAAAAGGTAGAGACCTCGGTGTGGAGGAACCTTATTTTTATCATGTTTTACACTGTAAAGTAAATATTAAGTGTTGTTTTATCGCAACATAATGCAGTTTTCACACACAAATGTCTTCTCATCTATGTCATATTCTGTTAAATAATTAAGCCTATTTAAACTAAGAGACTTCTACTCAGCCAACGGAAAGAAGGCAGATGCCTGTAAACGGGTGGTGGCCTTTTTCTCCCAACAGATTCTGATGGTGCCGCTCAAAAAGATAATTGTCTGGAAATGCTAAAACATCTATGAGCAATCTGATAACCATCTCCCGACGAATATTTAATTCTCTGTGCAATAATGCTGCACGGGATCGTTGTCAAAAGGACATGCCGTGAAAAATGTTGCCTCCTACTGTGCCAAATAGACTTCCAGAACTTCTAGAAGCAACTCAATGACAAACTGACCACGTTTTTCTGGTGGCTGACGGCTTTGCGGTAAGACGTATTGCATCACTTCCTGTTGCTTTGTGTGACAGTTCTCGCTCTTCTTGAACTACTAATAATCACCTTATTTCTCCCTATAATTTCCACATCTTGCACAGTTAACTCTATCCCATACTTGTTATATTCTAACGCTCACTCTTACAGATCTTTAGTTTTTATTTTTCACTTTTTAGCGGTGTGTCTGGTTCTCTAGCTTAGCATGGCTACCAGTTCTCTTCCTCCATCTCCTGCTTTCACCTGCTCCGTGTGTCAGATGTTTAGTTACTCCTCTGCCTCCTTTAGTGGTAATGGTACATGTAACAAATGTAGTCTTTTTGTAGTTTTGGAGGCAAGGTTATCTGAATTGGAAGCTCGGCTCTGCACTGTTGAAAACCACCCGATAGCGAGCCAGGCCCCTTTAGTCAGTGCGGAGCCACCTAGCGTAGCTAGCTCTGTTAGTCGTCCCCGAGCAGATCCCGAGCAGCCGGGACTTAAGAGTGGCTGGGTGACTGTCAGGAAGAGGAGTCATAGTCCTAAAGTCAAGCCCGTGGTTCACCATCAACCTGTCCACGTTTCAAATAGATTTTCTCCACTCAGCGACACACCCGCTGAGGACAAAACCCTGGTAATTGGCAGCTCTATAGTCAGAAACGTGGCATTAGAGACACCAGCGACCATAGTCAAATGCATTCCAGGGGCCAGAGCGGGCGACATAGAATCCTATTTAAAACTGCTGGCTAAGGATAAACGTAAATACGGTAAAATAGTTATTCACGTCGGCGGTAATGACACCCGGTTACGCCAATCGGAGGTCACTAAAATTAATGTTGCATCGGTGTGTAATTTTGCCAAAACAATGTCGGACACCGTAGTTTTCTCTGGACCCCTGCCAAATCTGACCAGTGATGACATGTTTAGCCGCATGTCCTCATTCAATCGCTGGTTGTCCAGATGGTGTCCAGCAAACAACGTGGGCTACATAGATAACTGGCAATCTTTCTGGAGAAAACCTGGTCTGATGAGGAGAGACGGCATCCATCCCACTTTGGAAGGAGCTCTTCTAATTTCTAGAAATATGGACGAATTTATTAGTCATCCAAAAACATGACATCCCAGGGTTGAAACCAGGATGCAGAGTTGTAGTCTTACACACTTCTCTGCGGCTTCCCACCTGATGCTGCCCCCCCCTCAATCAAAAAACACAAAAGGAGCAAATCATCTTGTGCAAAAAAAATTTAAAACAAAAACTTTAACTGAACAAAAACATCAAACTATTAAATGTGGTTTGCTGAATATTAGATCTCTCCCTTTGAAGTCTCTCTTAGTGAATGATTTGATCTGTGATCATCATATTGATATATTTTGTCTTACAGAAACCTGGCTGCAGCAGGAGGATCATGTTAGCATTAATGAATCAACTCCCTCTGACTATTTAAATGTTCATGTTCCTAGAACCACAGACAGAGGAGGAGGAGTGGCAGCTATCTTCAGATCAGGGTTACTAATCAGTCCTAGACCCAAGATTAGTTTTAGCTCTTTTGAATCTCTGATTCTCAGTTTCTCCCACCCAAAGTGGAAATCACAAAAACCTCTTGTGTTTGTTGTTCGTCCACCTGGCCCTTATTCTGAGTTTCTCTCTGAATTCTCAGAGTTTTTATCCCAGTTAGTGCTGAGTACAGATAAAGTCATTGTAGTGGGTGACTTTAATATTCATGTAGATGTTGAAAATGACAGCCTAAATATTAACTTTAATTCTATATTAGACTCTATTGGATTTTCTCAAAGTGTTCACAGACCTACTCACTGCCTTAATCATACCCTTGACCTTGTGCTGACTTATGGCATTGAGAGTGAACAGTTAACAGTGTTCCCTCATAACTCTGTCTTGTCTGACCATTTTTTAAATAACTTTTGAATTTACATTACTTGACTACACGGTTTCTGAGAAGAATTCTACATATAGAAGGTGTCTGTCAGAGAATGCTGTAACCAGATTTAAAGAGTTGATTTCATCATCCTTTTCTTCACTGCCATGTGCAGATATGACACAGGACGGCTACCTAAATTTTACTCCAGTAGAACTTGAATCTCTTGTTGACAGCACTATAGCTTCAATGCGTACAACACTGGACAATGTTGCCCCTCTGAAAAGGAAGGTAATCAGTCAGAAGAGGTTGGCTCCTTGGTATAATTCACAGCTGCTTTAAAGCAGACTGCAAGAAAGCTGGAGAGACAGTGGCGTTCCTCTAATTTAGAAGAGTCTCAATTAGTCTGGAAAGATAGTTTAATAACGTATAAGAAAGCACTTCGTAAAGCTAGAACTGCTTATTATTCATTATTGATAGAAGAGAATAAGAATAATCCCAGGTTTCTTTTCAGCACTGTTGCCAGGCTGACAAAGAGTCCGAGCTCTGTTGAGCCATGTATTCCTTTAACTCTCAGCACTGATGATTTCATGAGATTCTTCATCAATAAAATTGTTTCTATCAGAGAGAAGATTAATGGAATCCTTCCCATTATTATCACTGATGTATCATCAAGTAGAGGAGCTTTAGAAGTATCTTTCGAACCTGAATTGTATTTAGACAGCTTCTGTCCAGTTGATCTTTCTGAGCTAACAACAGCAATAGTCTCTTCTAAACCATCAACTTGTATTTTAGACCCAATCCCAACCAGACTGTCCAAGGAGGTTTTCCCCTTAATTGACTCTTCCATATTGGATTTGATCAATCTGTCTTTGTTGACAGGATATGTACCTCAGACTTTTAAGGTTGCTATAATTAAACCTTGACTTGATTCAGAAGTGTTAGCAAATTATCGACCTATATTTCCCTTTTTTGTCTAAAGTCCTTGAAAAAATAGTTGCAGTTCAACTTTGTGATCATTTACATAGAAATAATCTGTTTGAAGAGTTTCAGTCAGAATTCAGAGTGCATCATAGCACAGAAACAGCACTGGTGAAAGTTACCAATGATCTCCTCTTAGCCTCTGATAGCGGACTTGTTTCTGTGCTTGTCCTGTTGGATCTCAGTGCTGCATTTGATACGATCGATCACAGCATTCTGTTACAGAGACTTGAACATGTTATTGGGATTAAAGGAACTGCATTAGGCTGGTTTAAGTCATATTTATCTGATAGATTCCAGTTTGTTCTTGTAAATGAGGAATCTTCCTCACACGTTGGAGTAAGTCATGGAGTTCCTCAGGGTTCTGTGCTTGGACCGATTCTTTTTACTTTATACATGCTTCCATTAGGTAACATTATCATACAGCATGGCATAAATTTCCATTGTTATGCTGATGATACTCAGCTGTACTTATCTATGAAACCAGATGAAACCTACAGGTTGGTCAGGCTACAAGCCTGTCTTAAAGACATAAAGACCTGGATGACTCAGAACTGTCTGCTTTTAAATTCAGACAAAACTGAAGTTGTTCGCTTTGGACCTGAGCGCTTCAGGGAGAAATTGTCTAGTTATATAGTTACTCTAGATGGTATTTCCTTGGCTCCTAGTTCTACAGTGAGGAACCTTGGAGTTATTTTTGACCAGAATTTATCATTTGACGCACATATAAAACTGCAGTTTCTAGGACTGCCTTCTTTCACCTTCGTAATATTGCTAAAATCAGGAACATCCTGTCTCAGGGTGATGCAGAGAAACTAGTTCATGCATTTGTTACTTCAAGATTGGACTACTGTAATTCCTTATTATTGGGCTGTCCCACATATTCTCTGAAAAGCCTCCAGCTGATCCAAAATGCTGCAGCCAGAGTTCTGATGAGAACTAACAGGAGAGATCATGTTTCTCCAGTTTTAGCTTCTCTTCATTGGCTCCCTGTTAAATTCAGAATAGAATTTAAGATTCTTCTTCTCACATATAAAGTTCTTAATGACCGAGCTCCATCATATCTTAAAGATCTCATTGTAAGATATTTTCCTAACAGAGCACTTCGCTCCCAAACTGCAGGTTTACTTGTTGTTCCCAGAGTTTCTAAAAGTAGAATGGGAGGTAGAGCCTTCAGTTATCAGGCCCCTCTCTTGTGGAATAAGCTGCCAGTAAATGTCCGGGAAGCAGACACCCTTTCCACTTTTAAGATTAGGCTTAAAACTTTCCTTTTTGATAAAGCTTATAGTTAGGGATGGCTCAGGTAATCCTGAAACATCCCATAGTTAACCTGCTATAGGCTTAGACTGCTGGGGGACCTCATCTGTCACACCTTTCCTCACTTTGCTCTCTTTTTTCCCCCTGTTTAATTTCAAAATTGATTTTATGTACATGTGACATTATTGTGATTATTAACTTGTGTTTCCCTGTTCCAACAGATATCCTTTGAATGGTGTTATGGTGTTTTTTTCCCCTCTTTTCTGTCTTCTCAAACCCCAGCTGGTCGAGGCGGATGGCCACCCTTCCTGAGTCTGGTTCTGCCAGAGGTTTCTTCCTGGTTCTGGTTCTGCCAGAGGTTTCTTCCTGTTAAAGGGAGTCGTTCCTTTCCACAGTCCCTCAGGCTCAGGACGGGAGATTGGACTGAAGACACATTTCGGTGCAATCTGTTGGTTTCCTTAGCTAGGATATTAATTTTTTGAATTGGCTCTATATGAATTAATTTGATTATGATTACAATGAATTGAATTCCAATTGGCTTGAATTGGACTATATTACTTAAGTGCCTTGAGATGACAATTGTTGTAATCTGGCGCTATATAAATAAAATTGAATTGAATTGAATGTAGGCTACACCAAAACTCGCCTGCTGACTGAATGAAGACATTAAGTGGTGCGTGTTGCTGAAAGAGGGCGGACACAGAGAGAAACTCGAGGTTTACTGGTCCCGACCAGGTTAGGTTCATAGAGTCAGTTACTACGGTAACTGACCGAGAGCTTAAGTTATCTCTCTCTCTCTGAAACAGGCTATAGTTCCCCCTCTCTCTGGTTTGAGTTACCTCCCTTTGTGAAACGGAAAACTCAGTTTCCCTCATTTCAGGGTTAATAAATTCAGAGTTTTCACTAAACCTGCTTTGTGAAACGGACCGCTGGTCATTTCCAAAGGTGTTGATATTTCTTCTGTTGTGGTTATTGATTTGGCCTTGTCTGACCATTTCTGTATTTTATTGGATTTATTGATTACTCAGAATGTTCAAACAACCAGCTTTTCAGTTAAGAAGAGGTACATTAATGACAAAACAAGTGCTCAGTTTAGGGAGGCCATTGCTATGTTACCAACAATGAGCGCACAGTCGGTTGACAGACTGCTGGATCATTTGAACTTAAAATTTTGAATGTAATGGAAGCTGTTGCAGCGCTAAGAATCAAGAGCATCTTGAGCAAACAGAAAACACCATGGAGAAACACCACTATGGTCAAATTTCGGAAAACAGAATGCAGGAAAGTTGAACGTAAGTGGAGGAAAACAAAGCTTCAAATTCACTATGAACTGTACAAACAAAGCCTGCATAGTTCTAACAATGAGCTGAGCAAGGCCAGAGAGCTGCATTTATCTGAACTGATTAATAAGAATGCCAACAACTCTTCAACTCTGTTCTCTGTGGCTGAAAAACTCAAATTCTCCTAAACAGTTAAACCCAGACCTCCTCTCCACTCTTTTTTTGCCAATTTTTTTATTTTATTTTATTTATTATTTATTTATTTTTTTTAAATCAAAACAATTAGACAAAACATTCACACCACACAGACCAACAAGAAATCTAATCTAAAACCTAGAACTAACTGACATTATGTCACAATTTAATATTGTTGATTTAAAAATCTTGGAGGAAACAGTTTGGCATTTGAAATCACGATTTGCACTCTGGACATAATACCATCTGACTTTTTAAAAACTGTTTTTACTTCAGTAGAAAGTGATCTCCTACAAATAGTTAACAGCTCACTGGCATCAGAAATTTTTCCCAAGTCACTAAAGACAGCTGCTATTAAGCCACTCCTAAAGAAGAGAACTCTAGACGCCTCTGTGATGAACAACTACAGACCTGTCTCTAACCTCTGTTTATATCCAAGATTATTGAGAACGTTGTATTTAACCAGCTCAACGACTTTCTGAATGAAAGTGGAAGTCTCGATAACTTCCAATCCGGCTTCAGATGTCACAGCACTCAAACAGCTCTGGTCAAAGTGTTAAACGACATCAGGTTGAATACCGATTCTGGTTATGTTTCAGTCCTGGTTCTGTTGGATCTCAGCGCCGCATTTGATACTGTAGATTGCAGATTCCTGTTGCACAGGATGGAAAACTGGTTTGGAGTTTCTGGAGCGGTCCATAACTGGTTCAGGTCCTATTTAGAAGGCCGGAGTTATTTTGTGACAATTGGCAGCTATGAATCCGAGCGAGTGGCCATGACTTGTGGAGTCCCCCAGGGGTCAATTCTTGGACCTCTTCTGTTTAACTTGTATATGTTGGGTCAGATATTGCCGAACTTTAACATCAATTATCACAGTTATGCAGATGATACACAACATTATGTGTCTCTGTCACCAGACGACTGCAGCCCAGCAGACATATTGTGTCAGTGTCTGGAGGGAATAAACTACTGGATGAGAGAGAATTTTCTACAATTAAATCAAGACAAAACTGAGATAATTCTGTGAGACTCGTGCCCTTACAATCACTGACCAAGTTGGTAACCTTGGAGTGTTGATAGACTCAGATCTGACTTTCAGCAGCCACATCAAAGCTGTCACCAAGGCAGCTTTTTACCAATTCAGAAACATCAATAGAATTAAAGGTTTTCCCTCTTCTTTCTCAGAAACTCATCCATGCATTCATCTCCAGTAATGTGCTATACAAATACACTTGACTTGACTGTTTGCTGTCCATGTGATTGAGATGTTTTTTTATTAACAAAGGAAAAGTTGAAATGCTCTGCAATGAGACAAGATGCATTATCATCCTGAAAAATGAGCTCAGCATCACCAAACCAGCATTCAAAAATTACACGGAGGCTCTATGCCGGGTGGCCGGGCCGCTCTGGCGTGGGTGGTGGTGCTGGGCCTGGGCCCTGGTGGTTGGGCGCTGCCTTGCGCCCAGGGGGGGGCCCTGCCTGTGCCTGGGGGGGCTGGGTTGTCCTGGACACGCCACGGGTTGGTGCAGGTCCTGGTGCCGGGCTTGTTGCTCTGGGACCTCCAAGGTCTCCTGCCCTGGGTTGGCTCCCAGGTAGCGGGGATGCCTATTGCAGCCAGTCCCTGGCTACCCCTCTCCCTTCTGGCTCCTGTACACAGCACACACTCACACATGAAGGGTTTTGGGGGCATGTGTGTTCGGTGGGGTGTAGTGGATGGGGCCACGTAGGTGGTCCCCTTTGGTTGCACTCTGCAGTTCCCCGCCCCTGTTTCAATTACACCTTAGACATTACTACTTATCAAACACACTCACACACACACACACACATTAGGTCTTGGGGGGTGGTTACACTGAGTGGCATCTGGTGGGCGGGGCTCTTTGGGTATGTAGGCTGCCCAGGGGGCCGCGCTCTCAGTTCTACAAGTTTGGCTGCCCCTCAATTTTAAATCGCTCACTATTAGAAAATATTGAAGAGCCAGAAGGGTGAGGGGAGGGGTCTTCTTCCCACACCCCTGCTTCCTGGTTGCTGCTCGGGGCGGGAGGGGCCAAGAGGATTAATTAATTGTTCTGCTGGTTCGGGGTCTGTGGTGGCTGGGGGGCTGCTGGCCCCCTGGTGTGCCCGCTGCACTACACCCCAGCGGAGTCGAGGGAGGGAGGACGTGTGGATGTATGGGACGTGAAAGTGTGTGTGGTGATGATTGGGCCTGGATCTGGGACTTGCTGTCGCCTGGCCTGCTTGTGCTTCTCCCGATGGGGGGGGCGGCGTTGCCTCTCCCCGCTGCTCGCGACTTCACCCACCTGTGGGCATGTCTTGACTCCCAGGGCACTTGGCCAGGGGCGCTGGGGCAGGCGCTGACCCACTGTGTGGCTGTCTGGGGCGCTTGGCCCTCCTGGGTATTGGGTGGGGCCTCTGCCGGGGGGTTTGGGGGCGCTCGGGCTCCCGGGGCCCGGGTCCAGTGCACGGCCCATGTCTGGGCGGCTGGGGCCTGGCGGGGTTGGTGGGCTGTTGCCCCTGGCTCCCGGAGGGCCTCTGCCCTATGCTTATGGGGGCTCTTTCCGGGGGCTTCCTCTGCAGTCTTCTGGGTGGATGCCTGGTTGTCCCTGCGGTGGGCTTCCTGGGTTCTGTGCTCTGTGGGGGCTGCTGGTGGCCTGGGTCTTGTGGCCGTCTCTGCCTGCTTCTGATTGCTTGGGGGGGGGCTGTGGATTGTGGCCCTGTACACTTATACACTCATAACTAAGCACGGTTACCATGTAGGTGCTGTGCCATGGGTGTTGCATGTTCGTACACACACACACACACACACACACACACACACACACACACACACACACACACACACACACACACACACACACACACACACACACACACACACACACACACACACACACACACACACACACACACACACACACACACACACACACACACACACACACACACACACACACACACACACACACACACACACACACACACACACACACACACACACACACACACACACACACACACACACACACACACACACACACACACACACACACACACACACACACACACACACACACACACACACACACACACACACACACACACACACACACACACACACACACACACACACACACACACACACACACACACACACACACACACACACACACACACACACACACACACACACACACACACACACACACACACACACACACACACACACACACACACACACACACACACACACACACACACACACACACACACACACACACACACACACACACACACACACACACACACACACACACACACACACACACACACACACACACACACACACACACACACACACACACACACACACACACACACACACACACACACACACACACACACACACACACACACACACACACACACACACACACACACACACACACACACACACACACACACACACACACACACACACACACACACACACACACACACACACACACACACACACACACACACACACACACACACACACACACACACACACACACACACACACACACACACACACACACACACACACACACACACACACACACACACACACACACACACACACACACACACACACACACACACACACACACACACACACACACACACACACACACACACACACACACACACACACACACACACACACACACACACACACACACACACACACACACACACACACACACACACACACACACACACACACACACACACACACACACACACACACACACACACACACACACACACACACACACACACACACACACACACACACACACACACACACACACACACACACACACACACACACACACACACACACACACACACACACACACACACACACACACACACACTCATTAGTCCAGTAGCATGCTCGCTAAGCAGTTGATGTATTATCATGTCGTCTCAGGTCATTTATATCCACAGCTGTGTTGTATGCGATTGCTGCTTCTTGTGCTTGTTTTTGTTTGTTTGTGTGTTTGTTTTTTCTCTGCTTGTCTGCTTTCAGGTGCTCCTGGTGGCTCTAAGGCTGGATTCCCCTCAGAGGCCATGGATTGTTGTCTGTTTAGTTTTTTACAGGTGTAGCAGCTGGTTGTCTGGTTTTTGTTTCTGTTTTTGTTCTGTTTCCTCTTCTTTCCTCTTCTTCTTTCCTTGTCCCCCGGTCCGGTTCAGTTCTATTACATGTTATATATTGTCAACAGAAATAAATAAATGGGCATCAAGGGGAGCTTTACATTTATAAAACTTCCCTTGGCAAAGCAAATCTGTTTGGCATCAAAGGTATTCAGACTACAATTCTGCTGCCATAATGCTGAACAGGACAAGGGGGAGAAAAAAAATTACACGGATATGTTTTCTTATAAATCTAGGGAAAGCTCAGGTCTCTTTTGGGGAGCTACTCCCCCTCTGATTCCCTCGTATAAGTTTGTAAAAGATAATTAGAAATAATTTAAAAATTCTAAATATATATATATATATATATATATATATATATATATATATAAATAAATGATGAATAAATATTTAAATAATAATTGGAATACTATTATTTTTCTTAGGCCTCTCTTTCCTCATTTATCCTGCTGGGTTTATTTGAGTGCATGAAACTGTGCAGATCTGTGGAATAATGTCTTTCATTTCCAGAGAGCAAGGATCTGTAGTCTACAGGATGACTATATTAGTGCAGATGAATCATGAGCTCACTTCAAATTGACAAAAACACTTCTATTGAACTTGAAACTTGAAAGAGAGTGATTCATACCCATCAGCCCAGGCTGGATATGCATTCTATCACAGATAGCGCTAGGACATAACCATTATATTTCAGTAAAAGTAAAATATATGAACAGTAGGGACACGACGGTTTTCAGATGTTTCATTTCAGCTTTAAGGTTATCAGATGATACATCTGGAAGGCAAAACACGATGTAAAAATAAGCTGTTTTGTAATACATTTGTGAAGACCTCAATCATTAGTTTATCAAGCACTGAATCATGCCCACACACACAACAACACACACCTGGTCACCCCCAATAGATGACAGTGAGAAAAGGTTTAGAAATTATCTTTTCATTATTCACAAATCAATACCAAAAAATTATTTTAAATCAGGATCCACCGGGAACATGTGGAAATTAGAAAAATAAACTGACTGGATTTAATTTCCAAAAGCCAGTAAAAAAAAAAAATAAATAAAAAAAAATATATATATATATATATTTTTTTTTTTTTTTTTTTTTTTTAAATTGCTCCTTTGAAATGTGAACAACTCCACCTGCCCCCAAAATAGTTGTAAAATGGGTAAGGCCTGTTTTGTCGTCTTTGGGCATACAATGAAGCACATGCCTAAAGACAAAACGTCCCATTAGACTGCCTGAAATATCAACAGAGTCTCATGCCATAACAGACCAGCCTATTACCAAATGTCAGAAAAATCCTGTTCACTTTGTTACAGTATGTAATGGTTTGTTCAGCTTATGTGAATCACTGATGTGGGATCAGTGTAAAAACATTTTTGTGAATCCACATGAATACATTTTCAAAGTTCTTGAAGAAATGGTTGTTTCTTTTGAATTGCAGTCGCATTTCCAAATTGCAACTGGAATGAGTTATAGCTTGAGGATTCAACCGATTCTAAAAGCTGTTCCTTAGACTGCGTTTTTCTGGACAATAATTCCTGGAATCTGGAATCTCTTACCACTTGCCTTTATTTACCACATCCTTTCAACAAGCTTAGAGCTTTTGATTTTTGTTGTTCTTGATGTTCCTGTTGCCTGGGATTACGACACCTATTGCTACTGCCCAACTCTGTAGTTTGTCAACTACCACAATTTCTGTCTGTTTAGTCATCAGCAAGTTATCAGACTGGATCTGAAAGTCCCAGAGGATCTTGCTCAATTTCCACCATCTTTGGAGGCATCTACGACATTGACTTTGGGACTTCCAACCCATAGTTAGAGCAGATGTTCCTGTACACTATTCCCACTATTCTGCTCAAATTAACAAGGTCTATGTCAAATATTGGGGAAACAGGATATACTTGCATGCCTTGACTCGAAGATGAGGCCAAGACTTTAAGAGGTCAAGACCAGCACCAGACAGTTAAATGTTGAATTTGTAAACCATAGGCACTCAACATTTCAAAATAAATCACATACAAACCCTGGGAAACTTCTTTGTTTGCCCCTAAATGACCGTACGCATTACATGTTTTTTTCTGTTTTAACTTTGTTAATTAGGTTTAGTAGAAAATACAATTCCTATATTTACAAAAAAAAAAAAAAAAAAAAAAAAAAAAAAAAAGGAATAGAAAAAGAATAGAAAGAAAGAAAATGAGTAGTATGATTGTCACAAACTACCGGCCTTTATTTTCTAACTTATAGTTTTGATTCGGAGAAAGTGAAAATGGAAATTAATGGTGGGATAAGAAGAACTTGCAGTATTTTTTAATTCTCCTAAATATCTCTTCATCTGTAGAGCCCAAGGTTACTAATTTTGCCCTGATATTTGAGGAAATGTTAATGTTTTGAAGGTGAGAGACTGTCAAACAATTCAAGGGTTTCGGGCATTGGGTAATAAAATGCTCACTTATGAAAAAGTTTGGGCACCCTTCTGTCGCTGCATAATAATTGACTCTGTCTTCACAGAAAATGATCACAGTGGCATGTCATTCATTTTCTAATGAAAGGTGAGTACTGGGGTGTTTTCCACATAAAGTCATTTAGTGTAGCAATAACAAGTTGTGTGAAATTAAATCAAATTTTAAAAATATGCCGTGCAAACGTTTGAGCACCCCTGTCATGTTATTGAGTTGAAGACCTGTTACTACTTAAAACTGATTAATTGGATCACAAAATTGGTTTGGTGAGCTCAGTAAGCACTGAACCTCATGACAGGTGCATCCAATCATGAGAAAAGGTATTTATGGTGGCCAAATTCAAGTCGTTCTTCTCTTTGACTCCCCTGAAGAGTGGCAACATGGGGGCCTCAAAACAACTCTTAAATGACCTGAAGAACATAATGGTTTAGGGGAAGGCTACAAAAAGCTATCTCAGAGATTTCAGCTGTCAGTTTCTCCTGTGAGGAACATAGTGAGGAAATGGAAGGCGACAGGCACAGTTCTTGTTAAGGCCAGAAGTGGCAGGCCTAGGAAAATATTGGAGAGGCAAAGATGAAAGAATAGTCAAAAAAACAACCCACAGACCCCCTCCAAAGACCTACAAGATCATCTTGCAGCAGATGGCATCACTGTGCATCCTTCAACAATCCAGCGTACTTTGCACAAGGAAAAGTTGTACAGGAGAGTGATGCAGAAGAAGCCGTTTCTGACCACACACCACAAACAGAGTCGCTTGAGATATGCAAAAGCACATTTGGACAAGCCCGCTTCAATTTGGAATAAGGTGTTGCGGACTGATGAAACACAGATTGAGTTATTTGGGAATAACCAGCTCCATTATGGTTGGCGGCAAAACAGCACAGCAGTCCATGAAAAACACTCACTGCCTACAGTACAATTTGGTCATCATCCTGTGGGGCTGTATGGCTGGTGCTGGTAATGGGATTCTTGTTAAAGTTGAGGGTCGCATGGATTCTACTCAATATCAACAAATTCTTGAGAATAATGTTGAAGAATCTGTCACAAAGTTGAAGTTACGCCGGGGCTGGATATTTCAACAAGACAACGAGCCAAAATACAGCTCAAAATCTTCTCAGGCATTCATGCAGAGGAACAAGTACAATGTTCTGGATTGTTACGCTTTGCGCCTTGTGTAGTCTGCTTGGTTAAATAACAGCTTCATAAAGCCTCAGCACAGAAAATGTAGTAAGCTATAGAATTGGCAATAAAATATGCTTTATACCATAAAAATAATTGCAGTGTATCGAATCAACCTTTGAAATCTAATGGTGATTGCATTGTTTCTTCGGGTTGGAGAAGATCAAATGTTTTAGTTCCCAAAGCAAAAGGTCACAATTAACCATTGATAACACTGAAAGAAATCCATAAAATGCCAGCAGGACTGAACTGAAATCACTATAAGGAAAGGAAGGGAAAACGTTTCTTTGACATTTGAGGATCTCAGAAAAAATGAATTAATTGAACGAATGGAATGGGAAAACGTGGATGTCTGTGGTTGTTTGTAATGTGTATTGTTTTCTAATTTTTTCTTTGCTGCTATGGAATAGCTCATGCTCTCCATGACGTGCCATGCTTTGAATTTGTATTTCCTTTGCAAACCCATATCATGACCCCCAGAGATCATTAAAAATCAATACATGCTTTCATTTTCACCATTGAAGAAATAAGGAATCACAACAGTTTTAAGTTTTTAGCATTTTACAAATACAAATCTCTCTTACAGATAGATGCTTTTCATAACTCTCCGCTGCCACTAGGGAGAGGGAGGTCAGGCGATCTCTGCAGAGACTACTGTCCCTGCAATCGGTGCCATATATGTGTCAGAAGACGGATGGATGGATGGATGGATGGATGTTTCACCAGTGTTCGACTTAAACTTAACAGAGCTGTGATTATACCCATTGAGCTGCTTCTGCTACAGCAAAATATACTATTAATACTAGCAAGAGTCCTGTGACTCTTCACAGTGCAAATACAACTGTTGCTCCACAAAAGAACCTTTAAACAATTAGAAAGGCTTTTAAGTCAGCAAATGAACAGCAAATTTACTAATTCTACTGCCATAGAGTTGATAACCATCTTCCAAAGATGTAAGCTGTTAAGGTTATTCTCAATATATTTTAACTGCTTAATTATCATCAATATTATCTAGATTTGGAAATGTTTTCTATATTTTCGTTTTGAATAATCATCTATGATACCCTGTTTAATACATTAGAATAACCAATATATAGAACAAAAAATGTATCTGATTGCAATATTTATAAAAGGGAGCTACTTAACATGTAAAACATAACAGGTCAGTCTCTATTTAGACTTTTGGATTCTTGTCAGTGATTTTCTTTGAATAACTCATGTGAAAACTGTTGAGTTGTGTGGGTCTTAAACTAAACTGAATCTTTCTAAGCCTTAACAGTTCTTTATTTTTCACTAAACTGAGTTTAACATTGTACTGAATATCGAAGAGACCCTGAGGATCATTTTTTACGGACATAGTTGTTGTAGAATGTTTTGCAATAATTAAATAAACTTTTTGGTTCATATTTCATAGTTCAAGGAAAAAGGTTTCTTTCAAACTTCTTTGCAGTTGCTTTACCCTACGAAATCACTCAAACCCACATAAAATATTTTTTAAACTTAATCTATCCAAGTTGTTATCTTGGGAAAATTATTGCAAATTAAATGATTATAATATATGTTACTGAAACAGAACATATGCAAAGTCATTTTTAGCACTAACATTCAAAACCAAGGAATACTGGGTTCAGTTGTGGCTCATTATTTAAGATTGTATGTACCATACCTTACACAGCTCCTTTTACACACAGTCATCTCTAACTGATGACAAAAAAAAAAAATGTTACACTGAATTCATGAATATTGCATTTAGCCATCATACTGGAAATAATTTGACAAAAAACATTTTGAACATTAGGACAATATGGTCCTATTTTGTAAAATACATTTACAAAATACTTCAAACTAAGCAAATTAATCTGAGAAAAAACTCTAACTTTAACTTTCAACCTTTCTAACACTAACAATAGATGATATTTGATATATAGTTGCATCTAAACCTTTGCAGGGTAACAGAGACTAAAGAAAAAAAAGATTAACTGGCAACCTATAAAGTATTTTTTTTCTCCATGTTATTCCTTGGCATTGGTTGATGTGTATTAAACAACAAACCTTCAACGTACAAATTATAACAACCAATTTTGATTTATTTTTTTTTTTTTTTTAATTTTCATCAAAAATACTTTTTTAATGGCTGAAAAAAACATGTTTACAGTGTTTAAAGTGTGAAATGGTGAAATGCTTTAATTGAAGAACATCATGCATGCAAAAGTCATTTTTTGTAGATTGGTGTCAGTGCCAGATAGTTATGAGAAAAGAAATATCATTCGTATGTTGTCTGTGATAGATTAAGACATATGTTATACGTTTTGAAAATGGGTGAAATTCTAAATTTGTGAAGGCACTTCAGTGCCAACAGAGATCCAAACTCCTCTAACAATGCAGTCCTCCGCTATACCCACGTCTCAGCATCTAGCTGTGAAAGTAAGGATACCCACTCATTCCACTTGAGTTTATGGTAAAGTGTTTATTCTGAGCTTTAAAAAGTGCTTCACAAGCATTAGCTGTTGCGTTGCTTTCTTTTTCCTTCTATTCAAAGAGTGCTCAAGATGTGGCCCAGAAAACATGAGCATCTGTAGTCAATATTCATTTACTGCCAAAATAAACTACACATTGGTCTGGAGTCCGTTGTTCTGGCATCCTCTGCAGAAAACATTAAGGCTGGCTAATAGCTTCAGCAGAGACAGAGGTTGGAAGGGATGAGGCTCTTCATCACGTCGCTAAATGATCAACTGTGGTACGACAAGGCTTTAGGCGCGTAATCAAAACCGGGCAGACGCGATACCTAACCTCAGACTGAACAAATCACTGCTGTTCTAAGCCTCACTTCTCCTGGCTGGAACACCTTCATTGACGCTCAAGTGTAGATCTTCTTTTCTAAAATCATTGTGTGACAGTGTGTACAAGAACATTCATCTAGAAGTGCACATGTGAAGGAAAGCAATTAAGCGGCAGTGGATGGATATTGTTCAGAAGGAAGATGGAAAGGCAAAACAGATGGGGACTGTTCCTCTAACTAAGATCATAAACCTCATTACCTTGTTTAACACCAGATCAACTGTTTTATCCCTATGCTCAAAAATCAGCCTCAGGATATCCAGCCATCTATTTACATTCAGTAATAAAGCCAATACTTTTTTATGTAATACTTACCTTTAATCTTGTTCCTCACCTTTCTCTCCATCTATTCACCAATTACATAGGCTATCTGGTAAAATATGAATAATTTTACATCTGCTTTTACGGATATGTGTAGGCTGAAAGGAATTGAGTGTATTCAGTTTCACAGCTTTCTGACCTTTACAACCATTCTGAAACAGAATGATGAGTTTAAGAGAGGTAGTTAAGCAAGTCATTCAAAATGGCTGCCCCTGGATACAAGGAAAATCAATTGGCTGTGTGGCAAGGAAGCTGATTTTCAATTATAATTTCTGATGTGAATTTGCCTTCTGAAGAAACTATGTGAATGAGAGCAGCTATGCTGGGAATTTGGCTGTATTCACACGCAATTTCACTTCAGCGTTTTCACAAGAAGATACAAAAAGATTACATTTTTGGAAAATGTGTGGAGCACCTGAGCTCATTTGAGTTAACAGTAATAGATTATATAAATGCAGGAATGACTCAAACCCCAATTGCATTATCAGGGTGTATTATTCCAGCTTATTATTGAGAGCTTGAAATTTGTAAATTTTGGGTGGGACTGACATGTTTAGATGTATTTTAAAAGTTTGATTGTGGTCTGACTGAAACAATCATTTGGTTTTAAGTGTCACGTTATTGTGCTGATTGTTTAAAAAAAATCAAATCCGTTCTATAGTATATTATCATAGAGCATATAGATTTTCCTAAACTTTTCTGATGAATTTATGTGTCCATGTAGTCTCTGGTATTTTGAGGATTGGCAAAATGTTATCCTAATTGGGATTAACTGGTATGCGGTTTCAGTTTTAAAAGACATGGAATTCATACCGTGCTAGACTTTTGAGCCACTCCTCAATTATTTATGTTTTGCTACCAAGGATTCAGAGTTTCTCGTAATGTTTTAAAGTGGTCTTGCGTAATCGTTCTACAAGCCTTGTAAAGATAATCTAGTTTCTCTGCAGACACTGGCTGCTTTTCTCTAATTTTCAGTCCAGTTCTTGTACATCCCTAGACCCGACCATTTTTTTTATTATTTGTTAGATATGATAAGCAGCATTACACTCGCCTATAAATAATTCAAACATATATAGAATATACATAACAAACAACACTTAAAAGAGTTTTAAATTGTACATGTAGGCACTTTGTAACTAGCAGCCTGTTACACACCATTTGGTCCCATTTTTTTGTTGCATTTACATAAATTACCAAAGATAACATTGTTTGATAAACAAAATATAGTAGTATTTTTACACCAACAAGGTGATTTCTAAACAGCTATTAGCTGAAAACTTGGCATATCTCAGCATGGTGTGCAGTGTGTTCCTAAAAAATTGAGGAAACTGGAGGACAAAAATGGCATGCTTAAAAAAAAAAAAGAATTGCTACAACATTTTGGGTAGCAAAGAACTGACATAAGACCTGAGAAATGCATCAGACCCTTCAATTGATCCATCTCCTGCTCAGGCTGTGTTGTAAAATAAAATTGGTCATACCAAATACTGACTTCCAACAATCATACAAACTCTATTTCTGCCTCGTACATATTATTTAATCTATGTTTGGGCATGTTTCAATAAATCATTGCACTTATTTCTCATTTTCCTCGTGATATGAGGGGTTGTTGAAGTTGTAGAATATACAATTATTCTGACAGAGTCAGACTTTTCTTAGAACCTTAATAATCAACAAAAGTTATAGAGCAAAAATTTACACACAGACTCCAGTCCATTGCAACACAATGTAGGCAAAGGTTAGTAAAGAAAATTAATGTAGGGATGAATGAATGGAGGAATGGATGAATGGCCATTTCACCAGAATACATTTACAGCTGCATTCTAATACTTGTGAAAACAGCAGGGAACAAATATAGTACAATAAGCATTTGAACATGCAGACACTGCTGACTGTGTTATCAGACAGATTGACTTTTTAGGATCTTCTAAATATGCGTTTCCTTTCAATGCTAGTTGTTATGAAAACAAACTTAATATTTTAATTAAATTAATACAACACCATCACGAAAACCCCTGACAGGTAGCGAGTAACAAACAAAAAAAAAAAAAAAAAAAAAAAAAACTGCTTACTAATGCCTAAGGGACAACAAAAAGTCTGCAGGATTCACCCAAAACTATCAATTTTTTTTTTTTTAAATCCACATCTAGACTGGTCAGAATTCCAATATAATGACAAAGTTATGGATAATCACTATATTGTCTAGTTTTGGATTGTATGAAATTGACTAACAAGGCAGACTAAATGGGGCCGCGACACATGAAATACTTTTAGACAAGCTGTAAGGTTTTATTAACTACAGTTTCCGGATACTGATCCCCAGAATTTCTTCCTCCAGTCAAATATAACTGATTGTTAAAAACTGCATTAAAAATAAATAAACAAATAAAGGAATAATCAAACAAATAAATAGAATATAAACAACCTTTTTAAAAGAAATTTTTTTTTTTTTTTTTTTCTTCAAATCTAGACATTTTGGGCAAATCGATTTTACTCACTTCTTACATGACGACCTAATGGCTTATAAATTAATATTTTGACGATGTAGCCTACTAACACTGCCCATGATAAACACTAACCACACTAATACCATTTAAAAAATGTATACAATTTACATTAATACTGGTACTGAATAAATTCCAGTGGCAATTATATCAGTTCTGGAAGGTAGTGTACAAGTACTAAAATCATTCCAACCAGTCAATATTCAAGCTTCTTTCACCTCCAAAATCATAGATTGAACACATCCTGTCCAAGGAAGGTTAAGTTATTCAAGAACTGACACCATGTTCTTCTCCATACTTAATTCACACACACATCTTACACTAATCTTATTTTCTGTTCATGCTCTCATTTCCACAGTGGACTCTATGGGACCCTCTGCACACATCAAAATTACTAGACTAGACTAGAGGATTTGCACTCACTCACCCAATGAGCGACCACTGCAGGGTGCAGGGGGACAAAAACAATGAGACACATCTGTATCTGTCAGCTGCTCCAGCCGCTTAATTATAGAGAGGAAAGGGGAAAAGATAGTCAAAGAAAGGGGGAATAATACATGGAAAATACTTTATCTTCTTGAGAAATGATGCAGGGATTTATTTAATTAAAGGAAGTTGAGTGCGCTGGGCAGGGGAAAAATGAAGAGATAAAGTGGATCATTTAAACAGGGGCAAAGCAGCTATTTTTTGTTATCAGATTAAAACTCATCTCTGTTTGCCCAATCTACATCTATCCTTGTACCCTTTCTGACAACAGGCACCATTTATCATGACTCTGGCTTCTTTGTTGTGGAAGTGATTTAGTGTTTCATATCATACTGATACTCAACCCCTTTCCTTGACACCCAATGCTAGATGTAATGTGAATGGATGATGTTTTTTCTAACCCACTTTGGAAACTTCTTGTTACATGGGAGATAGTGCTGGGAAGTTTGTAACTGTAATAGACATGCACAAAATCAGACGATGACTAATGTCATATTTCTCCAGAGAATAGAATAAGTGCTCTGTGAAAGAGAAACTCAATCAAATAAAGTCACAAACATTCATATCCTGAAGCAAATATCACACCCTAAAAGTCAGCTGCAGTGTAGGAAATGCTGCATGCCAGTGAAGCCTTTTCACTGAACATTCAGGAGACATTCTCACTGTTATTGCAGATTTTACCTAAAAATCCAACCTCTGAAGTATAAAGCCATGGTGCAAGGAGAATGACAGCACTCTCAGCGAAGATCATTTGTCTAAGTTTGCTCTCCAACACATTTTGTTTCGTAAGTTTAAAAGTGATTTCAATTTAGTTTCAAAGATCTCTTTTAATATACATATATATATAAAAAAAACTTTCTATAACTCCTTTGAGTTTTTAAAGGACGGGTTTTGACTAGTTTTGTATAAATCATCACTGAGGGTGAAAGCCTCAAAAGTCCCACTTTAACAACAGTGAATCCAAAGATCATGTGGAGTTCCCTTAAAATTTGTAAATATGTTAATCAACATGCAACTTTCATTATTAATTTTGTTTTTAAATAATTTTGAGAAATTATTTGAAATGTCACTATTTTAAGAACCCAAAAATATATGTTTAAGATTTCTTGGATGAATATTAATTCCACCATTACAATATGCTCTGGGGATGTCAAGATCCCACCTCAAGAATCAGTGTGGGTCCTAATCAAGATGTTTTTTGATTCATCTGTATTATGGTCACTGAGTACACCTCAACTTCCAGTGTCTGTGAAATATTAATATGCTGAGCTGAGTGTCTTACTTGCAGTATGCCACAGCCAGAGCACATGTAAAAGAGAGTCGAGTTGTCCCGATATCAAAATAAGTAACCACGATTCTATACCAGACAAAGTATCACGGTTCCAGGTATTATCGCGATACTGCGGCTTTTTTTTCTTTTAATTATTAAAATTTTCATGAACTGCAATGTATTTGTACAAGCTATAAATACTTAATTAGGTATGTTGTTATGTGCATGATAAACATAATACTAATATAAATAATCGATAACAAATCCACTGTTTTTAAAAATCTATTTGACAATAATGCTTCTTCAACATAAAACAGATGACAAAACACAAACAGGAACCGATTCCCTTTGAAAACTATTTTTATGTATTTTCTAGATGCTATGACATCTTTTAACTCTTCATTCTTCAGCCTGTACACGGAGCATATAGTCTAATATTAGCCAATTAGAAAATAAACAGGAAATATAAATATAAATCTGGGTGACAACACTGCAGGTGTGTTATGAGGTTAGATGCGTTCCTTCCTTTGGCTCCTATAGCTTGATGGCAGCACATGCACAGTGGACAGCCATCGTCTATTGCTTTACCGTCTGTGCCTTGTTTAAACCCAGAATAGTTCCAAATGTGGCTTTTGGAGTTTGTTTTAAGTGGTGCCACTAACCCGCTGCGGCACCTAATTTATTTATTTTTAAAAGCAAAACTGGGTCTTCGTTACAAAATGTTTAAAAAAAAAAAAAAAAAAACTCAAATCAGACATCTTAGGGTCGTGGCAGACTCTGAACCCATCTGTAATAGTCAGAGGTCCAACTATTCCTAAAATCTTAAAAACAGCAAGAATCAGACAGTTCACGTTCAGTCATGACAGAAACTATGCCTTTCTGCTTTATTTTTTACACATCACAAACTGTCTGCTACCTTTATCATATACCTCTCTCAGGTCATCAATTTCCATTTTTTTTAGAGTCTAAACTACTGTTATATTGTATATAGCATACTTTCCTATCTAATCTCATTATCTTAACATACAAGTTAGAATTTACAATCTCGAAATTCACCAAAGCATTCATCTTCATTTTACAGCCACTTCTTGAGATTCCACTGCACTATTAAAGGCCAATGTCAAACTATAAAAACACCACACAAATCTATAGATCATTACTTATGCTCTCAACATAAGTGATGCCTGCAAAATATTCTACTGTACGATTGAATTATGGCATTTTTCCCAAAGCACTCAACTCTCAGTTAGACACTAAATTACTGCTTAACTATTCCAAGGAGCATTGCACTCACATTCACTTCATTGGACAGCTAAGTAAAAAGGTACTCTGTGTCGGTCTTCATTAAAAATTCATAAAAAAAAGTACGTTATTCACTTTCTGTATGAAGTAAAGTAAAGTACAAATGTTAGAGAAGTCAGGCAGTTTCCCTTTAATGCGGAATTATCCTCTCACAAGGAAAAAAGGAAGACTTAAAGTGAGTTACACATTTCCTGTATGTCCATGCAACAGAAAATAAAAGATGCTGAGGGTGGAAAATAATGGTTCAAGAAAACCTGAGGGAGGCAGGGAATTGAGATTGGAGGATAGAGATTACAAGCTAAAAAGATTTAATTGAATGTTTCAGGGAACAAGCTTTCAGACTGAGCTTACAAATGACAAACAAAGGACTAAGAAGTTCAACAATATGCATATATTATTATTATTATATATATGCGAATGCATCATGTGCACAGAACAATGTGGAATTTCTTTACCGAGTTAGGAAAACTAGAAAAGCCAGCAATTTGTAATATCTGTGAAGTGTTCAAAAATAATGTCAGAGCAAATTTTCTATGGAACAATGTCTACTGCTCAGATATCAGTTGTGAGTTTAATGGGTTATTCATTTAAGTCAAGCAGTATACAACTATTTCCAAGTTAAAATTTTCCATTTGTACAGTTAGGCTAGAGGAAATATATTTGTCAGTTCCATCCACACATAACAGTGCTAATAATAAAACTACCATTTTTTTTTTTTTACAAAACGAATATAATAAACACTTATGATCTGCTAAGTATGCAGTCAGTTTCTGTGATGGAATAATGGCATTGAAACAGAAATGTGGGGTGCTCCGCTAAAAAAATAAAAAATCATTTTTAAAAATAATAAAAAATGTTCTCCTAACTAGTTGCTATTTCATGTCTTTGTGGAAAGCTGTGTGCACAGTGAATAAAGTTTGATCATTGACTTTTCAAACAATTATTAGGGTTTCTTATTAAGCTATAAGAAATCAAACTGTTTTATGTGACTATCGTCTTGTAGAAATAGTTCAGATTCAGCATGAGTATTTTTTTTTTTTTTAAAAACAAATGTATGAATCATTTTGTGACTAGTGTAAACTTGAATGACACATTTTGTGTAATATCAACTACAGCATTGCTAAAGAAAGTAATAGCAAAATAAGCAAGCACTGTAAATAGGGTGAATGGTTGTCACTCATGCCTTCACACGTGTTCCCTTACTTGTGTGCGCATGTGTGTGTTGCAGGATTGAGGGAGGGTTATTTTTAATTGAAAAATGGTAAAGTAATTCAATACAAGGTATTTTTAATTAAAATGCACTTCCATAATATGTTGCTAATCTCAGATGTATTAACAAAATCTGAATTCCAGGTCTGCACCTGTCCCTGCTACATAGAACATGCACAAAAACTTCCTCCAAGTGAAATGCAATCCTCTCTAATGCACCTGTGCTTGTATTTTCAATATTCATATTGTGCATGTGGATATTGTGATAACAATGCATTTTTTATATAATCTGAAGCCCAAGTTAGTGTCAGTCTACTTCTTCCTCGTGTTTTAGGTTTTCTCTCTTGCAATTTTTCAGATAAATCATATATTCAAGTAACAGTTAACTTTTGTTAAAAGCTAATATGTGGGACATTCTTAGCATATCCTTAGTCCTTAAAACTGCTGAAAACCAGACAATGTAAATGAGATTCATACCGAGCGTCACATAGCATGATTTTGTTTTTTCCAAATATAATGTATTAAGGATGAATAACAGGACTTATGTTAACAGCTGGCCTCCTGAATTAAAATGGCAGTCTGGCAATCAGTCCATTATAAGTTAAGAATATTCCCTATATAGTGGATGATAACGGTCTCAGTCGTGACTGTCAAAGGACCAACACCTTCACAAAATAATCCAGACAAAGCCGACTCAGATTTATGACCCAGATCAAGGGGCACTGGATTTTAAAAAAAATCCCAAAGGATGGAGTGACAGAGGCAGGCATCGGGAGCAGGCAGTGATACACTACAGTTGGAATGCCATCACAAACTAGTTCCCCTGTAAACAGCTTACTCTTTTATCTCCTAGATCCACAGACTTTTTCTCTTCACTCTTCTTTATCACTCCCAGTCTGAGTATTCCTGAGCTCAACCCTGTCTTAATGAGCCACTCAGTAAGAAAGATTCTTTCCTTCCTCTTTCTACATTCCAAGTCATCTCACAATAGTGAAGTGGTGGGACGCATCAGCCAGAGAGCCCTCTAAAGGAAAGAGGTTCCATAGCTCTATACTGATGATTGCTAAACGCTCCAATCAATTTCCCTCAAACCAGGCAGACTGAGACCTCAAAACCCCTTTAAAATGCGTGTGTACAGGATCCAAAGTCATGTCATAAACGATTGACCATTTATCATTACTCAGTATGCTCGAAGCAACAGCTTAAAACAAGATGTTGACTAGATGTGTTTAATTAAAAAAAAAAAAAAAAAAAAAAAAATTAAAAAGTTTCAATCAAGAATTGTGTTCCCTTGGCCAAGTATCAAATTTAATGTGCATTATTTGTATGAAACTAATTAATTAAAATTTAAATTTGTTTTGCTGACAGCTATTTTCCGGGCCTTTCTGTGTGACTTTGCATGTTCTCCCTGTGTATGCGTGAGTTCTCTCCAGGTACTCCGGCTTCCTCCCACCATCCAAAGACATGTGTCACATGGGTTAGCTGTGGTGTGGCTTAGCAAGAATGCAGATATATATATATAAAGAAAAAATTAATTTATCCGGATACAAAACAAAAGGCGCGACTGAGCCGGATCACAAACAACTTAACTTTGAACATGAACTATGAAACATGACAATGACTATAAAGCAAACTTAACATGACCAACCTGAACACATGAATGATGGTGAGGATCTGGCAAAGTGCGAGGGGAAACTGGGAAAACTAAATACTGAAGGGAGGTGATTGGTGATGGAGTGCAGCTGAGGGGCAAAGCAAAGGTGACTTGAGTGAACTGATGATCAAGAGTGACTGAGGGGAAACATGGCAAAAAACTATTAACTGAATATAAACCTAAAACATGAAAACAAAAACTATAATCATGTTTCTGTTTCTGCATTTAGCAGACGCTTTTATCCAAAGCGACTTACAAATGAAGATATAACAAGCTATACAAAAAAAGCTAACAATAAACTGCATAAAAGGAACCCAGGAGTCTGACTCTGTCAGAGGGGACAGAGTAGAGATAGGGTGCAGGCATAGAAAGAAGTGCAGAAAGATAAAGTGCAGGGATAGAGGGGGTAGGGAAGTACAAGATATATGACAGAGGGATATCATGACAGAGAAATCAACCAAAAACAAACACAACAAAACCCAAAGACATGACAACATGCAAGTTACGTTACTCAGTGACTCTAAATTGACCCTGGCAGTGAGTGTGAGCGTGGATGGTTGTGTGTCTCCTTTGTCTCTGTGTGGCCCTGTGATGGACTGGCGACCTGTCCAGGGTGTACCCCGCCTCTCGTCCAATGACAGCTGGGATAGGCTCCAGCCCCTTCCGCAACCCTAAATTGGATTAAGCGAGTATAGAAAATGGATGACAGCTATTATGTACTAGAGTGCCTGCTTCACTTGGGCAACAGATAACACAATTTTCATTGCTATGCAGATGACACCAAGCTATATTTTTCTATGAAGAGGAATGAAAAATCAGTCAAAAGACAATTGTCTTAACACAAAAAAGGATTGGGCTCTTCTTACACCAAGCCGACAATAGGCTGCGAATCATATCTGGAGTATCTGTTCTGTATTTAATGTACCATCGGCTCTGCGGGACACTGTCAGGGCGTTTTTTCCTTTGACATGATTCTATGTGTTAAATCCCCATCAGGTTGGGCAGTGAGCGAGGTCAGTCTGATTGGCTGTTGAGCGTTGTGAATGAACTCTGTAGTAAGCTAATGCAACTTTAACTGTGCTATTTTTCTATGCTTAAAGCTTAGATGCTTAATAAAAACATACAAGTACAAAACAATCTATATCATATGTAAGTTTAAATCAAAATACAGCTTTTTGAGTCATAACACCTTGAAATAGTCCATAACTGAGCTAGAATCATGTCAGATAATAAAAACTGAAGTAATTATCACCTGACTTTATACAAACACTTTGTTTACCTGGCGAAATAATTTATATACTGATACTCCATTCTGCCAGTTTGAGTTGCTTTAGATAGCAAACATTCTCTCTTGACTTCCCACATCAAAATTCCTTCCTGATTCTCCAAACTGACTCCAACTGCTTGTAAGTATTTCACACAGTTAAGTACTTCACATTTGCTGTTTTGGACTTTAAAATATTTCCATACTGATGACTTGTTGACAAGCTTCTGCCGTAACTCTTTAGGGTAGCCGTATTATGGTACAGATTGCATAAAACAATAAAAGTTACGAATCAATCAAAAAATGCCTTAATCAGGACCCCAATCTGATACTTGAGATTGGATCAGATCCCTAGAGAGAAAACCCAGTGAGCTACAGAATTGCTCACAAGTTATTTTCATTGTTCTCAACTTAGGAACTTTGTAGCCATACTTTATCAAAAAGGCTGCCAAACCCAAAGATAGCAACTTACAATTGAAAAAAGTTGTGCGAAGAGCCCCCTCGAATGAAATGTTCAGTCAGTGGCAGCAGCACATTCAGCTCACAGTATGGCAGTTAGAGCTCCATGTGAACCAACTTTGTTTTCAAATGATCATTTTACACAGCTGTTGAGTGAAGTTGCAGTTATAAAACCAGTTACTGCTTGTTAACATACAGCCTTATTGGGCCTCATTTCATTATGATTCAAATTTTGTTATTGCAAATTGATTAACATGTAAATGAGAACAGCTTTATAGGGAACTGAGCAATATAAACAAGTTACATAAAATGGTATACAGGACAGAAACAATCAGATGCTATGGGCTCAAATAGACTTATACTTAGTATTACTATACAGAAATAACAATAATGATATAATAGTAAATATTTGTAAAAATACTAAGATATGTATTGTTTTATTGACATTCTGTCTCAAAACACAAAGATATGACTTTGGTTCATATCACCAGCCTTTTCAGAGACCTCTCTGCTGTCAAAAATAGGCTTAAATCTTTCTTTACTGGTGACCCTGAACCATTCCTGAATTATGTTTTCTGTAGGTCCAGGCTGTTGTGGAACCTTCCATAATGCACTGAGCATCTCTCCTAAAACTTATATCTCCCTCACTTTCCATTATTTATCCCCTATTACATGTCATTAACTTTTGCAGTTTCTCCACTGCGTGATGCAGCTTGACTCTACTCTTCTATACATAACACTTTACTTAATTTTCCACTGTCGATAGTATCCTCTCATCATGGGAAGTATCCGCTGCTCATCATCCTGACTCTATGTGGAACTGAGACAGAGCGCAGAACGTCTACAGTGGTCACTGCATTGTGTGAGTTTGAAGAGATTTTTGTCTTCTCTGTGTTTGATGTATCTCTCTGCAGGTACCTCAGGCTATAGAGCTTTATGATTCTGATGTACAATTACTGACCCAACAAACCTGCCTACTTTTGCTAAGCTGTTTATTGTCTCTTACTCCTGCTGTTCTTCTCTGTCATCTCACAGCAAAAAGTCGAACCAGATGACAATTTTCGATGCTTATGGTTCTGCCAGAGGTTTCTCCCTGTTAAAATGATTTTTTTCTCCACGTCTCCAAGTGCCGTTTAAAGGGACTAATGGGGTGTTTAGATTGAATGTGTTTAGATTTGACCCAATACGAATAAGACAGAAAACTGAAATGATCTGTTCATCTCTATAGTAGGAGCACAGTGCTGATAGATTAGTGACTCACACTTGAGACAACACAGAACTGGATGTAAGCAATGCTACTCTTAGCTGAGCAACATCACCAGTGTGAGTTTTGTCCTTTCACTCTTCCTTAAGGGAGGCGATATAATCAAACTATTCATTTCTTTACAATTGGAGGGATCATATAAACAACATTAAGGCCTCAAGGGATGCACTCTGCTCTGAGCTGACAGTGTGGCTGATGGACATATATGCTTTCTGGCTTCTATTTAAAGCAACACTAGGGAATTTATTCAATAAAGTTCATAAAACAGAATTATTCAACATAGAATTCAAACAGATTAAGTTTACTGACACTTCTTTATTTTGTTATCATCATTCAAAAGCTAATTAAATTATTAATTCTAATGAAAATGGGTCAACCAGTGCCAGTGCCGAAACTTGGCTATTTGTTCCAGCTATGATACACATAATGCAAATGGCTGACTGACTTTCTAAAAGAGCAGTCTCAAAAAAGAATGTTATAATGACCCCATGTTGTGAAAACATAATTCGATGTTCCATTGATATCAAATTGAGTCAAATATCCCCATCATGCTCACGTTAGAGAAAATTCCACTTTTCTCTGACTGAACTTGATGTGTTATGTTGCTAATAGGGTAAATAACCTATAACCATTCTATAAAAAGGCAGTGTAGAAAGTCTAAAAGCAATGGAAACCATAGATAAAATCACAGACATATCGGATTGAGTTAAATAATAATTTAAAAAGCATTTATTAGTTATGCTTTTATTAAAGTTAAAGTTAAAGTTATTCTACAGAAGAGTCAAGTCAGTTATCTTTTGCATGAGACAGCCTCTTTTCTTAGCTCGTCATAAAAGGGGTTAAAAACTTTAAATGCTGTTGTAGAACTTCAGAGAAACTGATAGCCTCAGACTCTAAGAGGAAATTTACATAAGCTCTGTGCTCTCTGGGACCCCCTCACCTACACATTGTAGATTTACAATGCATAAACATAAATACATGGAAAATGGATAATGACTAAAGAGGCCCACACAACAGAGTAGAAAGAGTCTTCAATAGGGTTCCAGCAGGTGGTACAAACAACAACTAAGCAATCTTGTTAGATTTCAAATAAAATATTCTTCAAGGATGCAAACTCTACCTGCTTTTTGCAGTTGGGAAATGAGGTAGTGTGAAAAGCTGAGCTAGGGAATAAATGGCCAATGTAATTTTGCCTGTTTATAGATCGTGCAACATCATTTCTGACAACTGTGCTTGCTTATCTCCCCCACCACCAGCAGCACCATCACCACCACCACAAAAATAATAGCTTTCGAAAGCTCTCACATCATCCCACACAGATTCCTCTGGGCTCAGAGAGCAGGCCTTGAATTGCAAAGCATGTGGAGCCCAGGCACAGGGAAGGCTTCGCTAAGTTCCTGGTAAATGGGCCGTGTTGCCGACAGACACTTTTGAGAAAACTGCTGAGCACAAGTTAATTTAAATCTCAAGAGAGCAAAAGTGCATGAGGAGTTCAGACAACTTTTATATCCATTTTGATTACAGACTGAGGAAAATAAAATTGACACCACAGTACAGGGGGCAGCAGGAAGTGAGGTCACTACAAGGTGAGAAATGACGAATGCTCACATTAACCTAAACTGTGAATAAAGCATGTATACTAATGGTTTCCCATGTATATTTGTACCCAATGACGTCTTTTGGAAAATTTTAACAATCCAAAATTGTAAAGCTACGTGCAGCATATCAATTCTCACACATACATATACAAATACACTCATGCACACATGCATAACATTGGCTTCTTCTCACTCACAGGTGTGGGAGGAGACTCTGAAACATCCCATAGTTCTCCTGCTATAGGCCCACACTGCTCAGGGACCTCTCCTGATGCACCTTATTATGCACATTATTATTGTCATTAACACGTGTTTCTGGTCTGTTGTTATGGAACTTTTCTGTCTTCTCAAACCCCAGCTGGTCGAGGCAGATGACCGAGTCTGGTTCTGCCAGAAGTTTCGTTCTGTTAAAGTAAGAAGAAAGCTGTTTCTTTCCACAGTCGCCTCATACAGGCTCAGGATGGGAGATTGGATCAAAGAGAAGTTTCGTTGCAATCTGTTGGTTTTCCTTCGCTCAATTTTTTTTAATTGCTCTGTATGAATTGGACCAATTTTGAATTTAATTAATTTGATTGGATTGCGATTGTATTTTGATTAAGTGGATTTTAATTGGCTTTAGTTTGAATTTCCCCCACGGGGATGAATAAAGTATCGTCTATTCTATTCTATTCTAATTGGACTGTATATTTGAAATACCTTGAGATGACATTGTTGTGATTTAGAGTTATATAAATAAAACTGCATTTAATTTAACTGAATTACAAGATTTAGCAACTTTTTAGATTTTCAGCTCTTTCTTTTTTTCAAATCAGGCACACTACAGGCCAAAAGTTTGGCAGCGAGGCCAATACAGGCAAAAGATTTGGGAGCAACTTCAAGATTCTGTTCACAATGTCTTTCTTTAAAACCTGTATGAGTTCTATGGATTTTGGGATGTAATCACTGCATGGTCAGACTGTGTTTTCATTGATATGCGCCATTTTCTTCAATTTACCTTTAGCTATACATTGGTGTTTCCAGACAATTGCTGAATAAATTTTAACAAAAGAAAAGAAGGGCTTAGTTTTAGGGTTGAGAATATTTGCAAGAGTCACAACTTCAGTGCAAAAGTAACAAACAAATAACAGTTTGCATTATTCACTTGAGCTCTTTCGCTTTTAAGAGTCTGTATACAAAAATCTCAACTGTGAAACAGGCAAGAAAGGAACAGCAGACTAAAGAAACACGAGTACAGATTTGTACTTTGAGAAAAGCAGGATACACTGAGAGAGAAATTGCAAAATATCTAATGGTGTCCAACAGTGGGAGTTCACTACACCCTGCAGAAACTGGAAGTTATGATGATAGAAAAAGGAACGCAAGAAGGATTACTACAAAAGCAGAGGGTAAACATATAATTGTCACCAGTAAGAGAGATTGGTGAAAAACAGCACCACAAATAAGGGAGGAAATCAACATGTAAAGGTAAAAACCCATATCCCTGACAACTGTGAGAAGACGTTTGAGAAAGGCTGGTCTGAAAGGTTGTGTATCTGCAAAGAAAAATAAACTTCTTCTACAAGAAAAAGAGATATGCGTGTACAAAAGCACACCAGAATTGTACCTATGATGACTGGAGACAACTTTGAGTCTACAGACAAATTGGTAAACGTCTTAAAGCACCATGCATAACACCCACAGTAAAGCATGGACGTGGCAGTGCCATGGTTTGGGGATGTTTTGCTGGTGATAAAGTAGGAGAATTGTTTGAAGTAAAGTGTATCATGAAGAAAGGAACAGTACCACTCCATCCTTCAGCATCATGCAGTTCCATTTGGACTAAGACTTGTCGGTCGAAAGTTTGTTTTGCAGCAAGATAATGACCCTAATCAATTGGTCCAAGCTACCGATACAAAAAGAAGAGGAAGGCGTTCTTCAAAAGATGGTTTGCCTCCCTCAGTCTCCTGACTTTTCTCTAATTGAGCTTGTGTGGGACGAATTGAATCGATCAATCAGCAAAGTGCGTCCCACAAATCAGCAGTTTCATTGATTAACTTAAGTAAGCTTGGAATGCAATTCCTGGCACATACCTTGAAAAACTTGTGCAACAAATGCCCCATATATGCCATGCTGTTGTTAAAGTCAGAGGAGGTTACTTTGAAGAATGCAAAGTCAAAGCAAGAAATACCCAAACACCTGATAAATACAGTAAAAATGTATTCTAACAAGAGACTCTTTATATAATAATCATGTTTATTTTAAGTAAACATGATTATTACATAATGTAAGTATACCAATAAGATGACCTATGATCTTTTTAGTACAAATTTGATTTTGCTTCCAAACTTTTGGCCTATAGTGTGCATACGGAAAAATCAAGTCACTTTTTGAACAAAGCTCTGTTTGGTTACTTTCAGTATAACAACGCCTCACCATTGCAGGCACAACATAGAAAAACCTTGCACTAATGCATTGACTGAATGCAAAGTTGTGACCTTAAGCCATGGTGTCAAGTCTTCAAGTCAAAGCAGGAGCTCGTGGTGTCAACACAGGATCAAGAAAGGAGGCTGAAGAGTATCAGGAAAATCTTGAATTGGACATTCTTGAACTGTGTGCTATTACAAGCTCAACAAAATGATGTAAAAACAGCTAGGATCTCGTCGAGTCATAGTAACTGACTTCATGTTCATCCATCCATCCATCATCTGCCGCTTATCCGAGGGTCGGGTCGCGGGGGCAGCAGCTTTAACAGAGAAACCCAGGCGTCCCTGTCCCCGACTTCATGTTCATTTCAAGTTAAAGTATTACAGCTTTCACCAGACTGGCATGCTTGGAAACCAGATAGAAATACCCCAGATAAAAATTTCAGGTAAAGCCACAGAAAAACAAAACACATGGCTAATTAACAAATCAATACAGTTGAGACCAATGTTGTAACTGGTCTCATTCTAGTAAAGCAAATGCTATTAACATCAACTTAGTATATTCTCATAACTCAAAAGCTAAACAGCCACACATACAATTAGGAAACACGGAAAATATCCGTACAGTTAGCTTCAGTAAAGATACAATCTCTGTGTTTGTGTTCATTTGCACAACGCTATTGCAGTAACTTTTATTTGACTGCAATACTATGACCCACTGACCCTTCCCTTTTTTTCACAGAGATCTCACATGTGAAAATGCTTGTATAGTCGCACAACTTCATTCTTCTTGCTGTTTCCTAGCCGCCAGTGCCACTTTTCCTTTGAATTTGTTTGTTTCTTTATTATTAGTATTTTTCCTGATTAATTACTTACAATTCATTAGACACCGATAAAAGTTAAACACCATTTTAAGGTTAACTGGTCATTGTGTACCTGAGATATTTCAATCTAAATTAAAGTTACTTTCAAATTAAAGGGACTGCTTTATTTTAACATTTTAACATGTTAAAATGTTGCTTAAATGATTACATTATCGATACATTTAACTGCAACTGCTGCCCTATTAAAATCAAATTTCTAATTAGGTAAAACAAAACGTTCATTTCCAACAGTGTTGGGGGGACTGGGAGGGAATCAGCTCTTTAATCAACGAAATTCACACACACACACACATACATACATATATATGGAATATCTTCAAGCACTAGAATCTCTCTGCTGTGTTGCCTGAAAGTATCGTGACAATAACAATGCTTCTTTCAAGATTCAATAACAAATCAATAACTGCAAACTTTAAGAATGTAAGTTCACACTTGATATAAAATGCCACTTTACAGGCTTCTCGAGTATAGATACACTATTTTTATGTCATTTTTAAAATTTTGTCTCATCTATTGATTTTAATTTCCTTTCCTTCTACACACAGACATCCACCCATTTTCTATACCCACTTAATCCGTCAATCAGGTCACAGGGGGGCTGGAGCCTGTCCCAGCAGTCATCGGGCGAGAGGCGGGGTACACCTGGACAGGTCGGCAGCCCATCACAGGGTCACACACAGACACACAACCACACACACTCACTCATAAAGAAAATTTTGCATGACATTGGGAGGAAGCCGGAGAACCCGGAGAGAACCCACACATACACGGGAGAACATGCAAACTCCACCTGAAAGGCCCCAGCCGGAGTTGAACCTGAAACACTCTCGCTGTGAGGCGATGGTGCGAACGACAACACCATCGTGCATTTTATCATTATTATTATTATCATTATGATTATCATTATATATTAGTTTTTAGTTGAAACAATTGAAAATAAAACTCTATCAGTTAGTATCACACAAGAGAAGTTTATGAACACTATGTCCCTCTGACTTGTTTTGTTATGCACATTCCCAGGCCTGAAACTGCCCAAGAACACCTCTCACCACATTGCTTTGCTTCATGATCCTTTGATGGTGTCTTTGTGGCCTCTTCATGATGTGTGTATGGCTGTACATGTGCAGGGCTCACACAGATTTTTTTTTATGATAGTGGTGTCACATCCTACAACTGCAGGGGGAGCCAAAGAGCAAACAATTTGTCAAATTCTCCAAAGTTGCTTTAATTGTAACACGAAAAGCAGACTGCTGTTCTTTTCCGAGTGTTCCCTGTAATTTCACCTGAACATAGAAACAAATGTCACAAGGGACAGCTGATTTTGATCATGTAGGTTGTAGATCGGTTAATGTAAAGATGCTTGTGATAGAGGGACTTAGTTCAGCCGCCAACAGCTGTAGAACCCTGGCAACTGATAATCAATTAAACCTGTTACTCCAAGTGGACTTTGTGTATAATGTTTCATTGTCAGACAGTCCGTTAAACATAACCTACATAAGTTGTTTTAGAGTAGGTTTGTTTGGACTTTGACCACATGCAAAGCATCACACTTTAGAATTCTGATTAATATTTAATCATGATGACAATAATTAATATGATGTATATATTTGTGCAACAAACGTAATGAAGGAAAACTTATCCATCACATTGTCCCAGAATCCATGATCCAAATTCTAAAAATCATTTATGATATCAGAAAAAGGCAGCACGTGTTCCACAAAGGATTGTCTGCATTTTACTTGTTAAAAGGTTTTGCTATACAATGCACCAGTACATTGATGGTGAAGTAGCACTTATCAGCCACAGTCTGAGAACTGACCACAGTCAAACAATTAACATGCCACACAAAGACGGGTCTATTTTAGCTCTGCTGTGTTGAGACTGCATCTGACAAGGCTGCATTCGAAGCTCCACTGTGGGTTGATGTTTGTCCAGAAGCCACACACATGCTCTTAATTCCATTAACTGGAGACATCTTTTTTTTCAATGGACAATATTGTTTGTGACTTATTTTGCCTTGTGGCAACTCAGGCCGCATGACCAGAGAGGATGATGTCTGCTCTGTCACAGTTTGACTTCTCTGCATGGCTGAAGAAAGGTAGGTGCTGGATTTGTTTCAGTTATTTTAAACTTTTGATAGCACACTGCCCACAACAGGATCAAAACCAATCCAAATGGTCGTGTCATCGCAAAAGTCCACAAAACGATTTCTGTGACATCATCAGTGGAATCTGGGCTCCTTTATTGTATGGGTGTGCTTCTCTCTAAATTCTGCCTTTTATGGACACCGCACAAAGGAGAACGGGGCTGTTCCTGTAGTGAAGCTGAAAAAACGATTGTGATTAAGTCTACCATCGGAAGCAGGTTTTAAAACGCCAAAGAGTTGATTCCATTGTAGTTGTTTGTCCATCTGTGCAGAAAAAATAGCACACGTATCTGTATCTGTATCAGATGCAGTGATACGTGCTGGAATCCAGTTCCAGAACACTTGATTAATGCTATACTTGTTCATAGTAAAACGTGTCTACTGAAAAATAAAAGACCGTTTGTTTCCAGAATAACTAATTATAGCTATAAAAGCTTTTTTTTGTCATAAAAACGTCAAGTTTGCATGATAAACTTTCTTTCCCTCCCTGCTTCCTACTCGCGGGGGACAGCTGTTAGAGCTGGTAGCGGCTGAGATAGTTCGTGTTACACGGCGGGTTTGTAGGTGTTCTGGGTTCGGCCAGAACCCGAATAAAGAATATATCCAGGCTGCTCTCGAGGGGTTTCGAAGGGAATGCGGGTCTTACGCTTTTGCTTCATGATTTTGGTCACTAAATTTGCAGATTTTAAATAGAACTTGGCTCATGCAGCCCACGAACTCTGATAACGGATAAATAATAAAAACTTCGAGTTCGAGGTCTGTCACACTAAAACATTTAACATTCCATCTAAATATATTTCACTTGAATGACACACTTTAAACCCTTAATATATACATTTCTAAAATCATCTCCGGTGCTTCTCGGTAGACGTTAGAAGAAGTTTTACAGCATGTTCGCTCTTTTCCTTACCTTGTTCTCCTGTATCATCTCCACGTGCTCTTTCCAGTGTGCCGCTCAGCGACAAAAAAATAAGAAAAACGAGTAAACATCCACATTTTGCCGGTGATGTTTGGACATTTTTCTGCCTGTGTTTACTGTACATCCCTGTGACCCTCGGTAGCGCCGGCAATCCCCCCTTTCCTCGCCGTTGTCCAACTCTGCCTCCCTTTCAGACTGTCGTGCGTCAAATAGCAGATATTACAATGAAGCACTTCCTGTTTAGACCATCAAAATAAACGAAGATTAACGACGATGACTACATTGCATTGCTAAATTCCTTCCAAAGCGCTCGTCTTTTCACTCTGTCATTAATAATGTTTGTTTAATTATATATTGATTATTAATTGAATGCATTTCTATAACCCACTGCTACCCATATACAGTGATAATATGGGTAATAGCAGCATTTTAAAGAAGCAATTAAAGCAATTCATCTATCCCTTTTCTATACCCACTTACTTAAATTTAAGGTCGCCAGGGGGCTGGAACCCCCTCCAGTCATCACTAGGCGTGAGGCATGGCAAACCCCAGATAGGGCCTCAGTCCATCACAGGGCCTCATAGAGACAAACAACCATGGATGCCCACAGTCACTCCTAGGGTCAATTTTGGGTTATCAATCAAGCCACATATATAGGGGGAGAACATGCAAACTCCACACAGAAAGGCCCCAGCCAGGATTCGAACCAGGAACCCTCTTCCTGTGAGGCCATCATGCAGTCCTAAAGCAATTCAACTAAGCTAAAGTCCTTTTGATAATGTTTAGCATATTTAGTGGACTGTATACAGCTTTTTTATGTCTTCTGCCGTTATTGTCAGATGGTTTTCAATTAACTGTATTTTTTTATCGTCTATTGTCTAAAAATGATTTTAAACTGTTTGAGCACTCCATATTCTCCAGCATATACTCCAGCCATAGTCACACACACATTCAGAAAGGGGCTTCTTATTCTATTCGTAGAGCATTTTTCTCTGTTATACACAACCTCACACAGATGAATATATCACAGGCAATGTGGGGTTTGGTACCTTGCCCAAAGTCTCTTCAGGGATCCTCTGATTGGTGTTAGAATAGGCCAATCTATCCTCTAAGTCACTCCCAACTTGTTTTATAACTCTGCACCTTGGTACATCAAGCACTGTCACACAGACATAGAGACACATGTGAGACATATGAGCAGACATATGCACCCACACATAAATTGGTCAGCTAATCAAATCCCCCAGCAGCAAAACTGCATCAGCAGCAATATGCAACAGGGAAAACACAGTCTATATATTTTAGTTCTTTCGTCCATGGTATGTAAAGTCTAAAATAAACCTTGAATGGGCTTTTAATTTAAGTATGTGTCGCAATGTAAAGGTTCTGCTCAAAAATTGAACCTGATCCAGACTCAAATTTAATCCCTTAGTTTTCACAGACATGTTTTAATTCTTAAAACGATATGTTGCTACCATAACTTGTCCACATTTAGCCTGCTTTAGGTTAAGCAGGTTAGATTATGGATAATAAATCAGCATGTATAAAAGTGCTGCTTACTGATCATCCGTAAAGGGAAGATCAGAACCTTATGAAGAGATGCGTTCTTTCTCTGATTTCTTTAGCAAAATGTGTAGAAACCATTTGAATCCTTTTGTCTTCCCCCGACAAGTATGGGACGTAGGGTGCTTTTTATAATGCTTCTTAATACTTATACTAATATTTAATTAATCGATAATTAATTGCAGTCTAGGGTCTATACAGACCAAGTCTGAGCTTAATAACATAATACCAACTCCTTTGTGGGTTTTTTAAAACTTTCACATATAAAGTATTTTATGTTTCCCGTAAGCATTTAACTATGCTATGTTGAGATGTGACATGGGTTGAATTCAAAACATCAATTTCATTCATAAAACGAGTTTCCATATCCAGAGATCAGTTTAATCGTTCATTTGGCTAGATTTTATATTACTCTTATTTTGAAGCAAAATCAACCGTCAACCGTTCTTGATGTGATAATGTTTAACCTGACATCTCCTGGTGCTTCAGAAAACAAGGAATGGATTTCATAAAACGTGTTTTCACGTTTCTGAGTAAACTACATCCAAATGAATGACAAATCTGTAAACATACTTAACTTTATATTAACTTTGTGTGTGTGATAGTGGTGTCTGGCAACAAGAAGGTTGTAGGTTTAAATAAATGTTAAATTAGCATGATCTCTGACTGCATGGGATTTCTCATCACATATTCAATAACCACGATATCTAAATTGTGATTATGAGTGTGAGCGTCTATTTTGTTCCCAACTATGTTTCAGAAAAAATATATACAATTATTGATGCTCAATTCAAAAATACCTTATTATGGAGTTTCACTGTTCTCAAGACCCCCAAACTCTTTGTTTAAAGTCCAGATAGATAGATAGATAGATAGAGTCCATATCTGTTCCCACCACAGATCCAGCACTCCTCACCAGTCTGTCCAAATGTCTAGCATCCCTCTTTTTAAAACTGCCCCCCAACAAACCACAGCATAAAAGAGAACACTAGACACAACAGACTGGTAAAATATCAACAGCAGTTTTTTACAGATGTTAAAGGATTCCAGCCTTCTCAGGAAGTAAAGACGACTCAGTCCTTTACGGTACATGCTCTCTGTGTTAACAGTCCAGTCAAATTTGTCATCCAGCTGCAGTCCCAGGTATCAGGTAGACGGGGTCTCTTCCTCCTGTCCGCCATCATCTCCTTGGTCTCGGAGGTGTTAAGCTGCAGACGGTTAGATCTGCACCTTCCCACAAAGTCCTATACCAGGCCCCTGTACTCCAGCTTTTGCTGCTGTTTTGCAATTGAAAGTACTCCATATCCATGGGACATATAGCAACAGGCAACTCACAAGAGTTGAAAAACAACAGACCAACGTACAATGTTTATGTTTATGCATTTAGCAGACGCTTTTATCCAAAGCGACTTACAGATGAAGATATAACAAGCTATATAAAAGAAGCTAACAATAAGCTACATAGAAGAAACCCACTAGTCAGACTCTGTCAGAGGTGACAGAGTAGAGATAGGGTGCAGGCATAGAAGGAAGTGCAGAAAGATAAAGTGCAGAGATAGAGGGGGGTACGGAAAGTACAAGGTAAGTGCTAGGATAGGAGATGCTCTCTGAAGAGCTGGGTTTTCAAGAGTTTCTTGAAGATAGACAGGGACGCCCCTGTTCTGGTAGCGCTCGGTAGGTCATTCCACCATCGTGGGACGACACATGAACAGAGTTTGGATTGTCTTAAGCATGGTGTAGGAGCTGCTAGACAACAATCCAACGGAGGGACTGAGTTGGGACAGAAGCCTTTGCAAGAGCATTCAAGTAGATGGGAGCCGTTCCATTAAGCACTTTGTAACTTTGTAAGCTAACATCAGTGACTTGAATTTGATGCGGGCAGCTAAGGGTAGCCAGTGGAGTTCAATGAACAGAGGGGTGACGTGTTCTTTTAGGCTGATCGAAGCCATAAAGCCGTTCTGGACCATCTGCAGAGGTTTTACAGCAAAGGCTGGGAGACCAGTTATGAGAGCAGTTAGGAGAGCGTTGCAGTAGTCAAGGCGGGAGATGACCATGGCCTGCACCAGGAGTTGGGTGGCATGTTGGGTCAGGTATGGTCTGATCTTTCTTATGTTTATTAATGCAAAGTGGCATGAACGAGCAACCGAGGTAACGTGATCTTTGAAGGTTAGTTGGTCATCAATCATGACACCCAAGTTTCTAGCTACCTTTGATGGAGCAAGAGATAGGGATTCAGTTTGGATGCAGATGCTGTGGTGTATGGTTGGTTTGGCTGGGAAGACAAGCAGTTCAGTTTTTGGGAGGTTAATTTGGAGGTGATGGGATTTCATTCATGTTGATATGTTATAGAGACAGTCTGAGATTCAGCTGAGACCGTGTGGTCATCAGGTGGGAATGACAGATAGAGCTGGGTATCATCAGCATAACATTGGTATGAGAAGCCATGTGATCGGATGATCTGTCCCAGTGAGGTGGTGTATATGGCAAAGAGAAGAGGTCCCAGTACTGAACCATGGCGAGGCGAGGTGGTGCGCTGCAGAAGTGTGACCAAACCAGGATACTTTGAATGACCGACCAGTGATTCAAACCAGGAGTGTGCTCTCCCTGTGATGCCCATGCTAGAGAGTACGGACAAAAGGATACTGTGGTTGACAGTGTCAAATGCAGTCGATAAGTCGAGCAGGATAGGTACAGAGGACTTAGCTGTCGCTCTGGCTTCTTTTAAGGCTTCTGTCACAGCCAACAAATGCATTTCAGAAAACGCAATGACATTTCAGAAAACACGACAACATTTACATGAAATGTCATTGTGTTTTCTGAAATGTCGGCACGTTTTCTGAAATGTTGCCGTGTTTTGACACTTAGGGCCACCATACATTGCACCTGATACTGAGAACAAAGACAGAACTACTTTTTCCATTCACAGATATGCAATACTGTATATTTCAAAATAAAAAAAAATCTATAATACATATCTTTGTCTCACTTCTTTGATTGGATTTTCTCATTTTTGGGACTTGTCTGAAACTTATAAGATATATAAGAGGAAATGTAAATGGGGTCGCAAACTTCAACATCTCTTTATTTTCATGTATTTTTGGCAATATGGCTGCACACTAAAGTAAATATCAAACTTATAATATAAATTGATATGTATACATCGCATAACTGATATTAATCACTTGTATGTAAGACGGTTTTAAACACTGTCAGTCAGACTACCACTCAGTTTTCCTTTGACTGAGTAATGACGAGAGTTACAATACCTATTGATATTTATTGAAACATTACGTCACATGTTTTCTCTCTTGTTGCAGTGCAGTAAAGATTTTGTGCAGCTACAGTTTTCAGCGTTGCGGTTTTGTGCAATATGAAATAATCTGAATTCACTTGAGCTTGCTGACTGCCTTGCCTCTGCAGGCCTTTATCATGACCAACACAAAATGACAGACATATCGTTGTCTAGTCCAAAAGAGCTATCTGTTTCCACCAGAGGACTCAGATCATGTGAGCTGCTTATTTTGTAATGTGTATATGCAGCAACCAGAGCATTCGAGCAGGCCCAAATGAAGCTTAGAGTAATTGTAGATGTATCCCCCAGCTACAGTCATTTGTGGGTGTCACGCTCATTCTCTTTGACTTTGGAATTATAGCAAAGATTTTGATTCAGTTGGCGGGGGGGGGGATAAGATGGATTTATTTCACCTCGTAAGGAAAATGACTCCTCTGCTGCACAACCAGTTCAGACTCCTTATTCTGCTGGGGGGAGAGTATATATCGCACTTGTTCAGTGAGCTGTGGCACAAATGGTTTATTTTATGTTGTTGGTGTTCCGCTCTGTTTGGGGGATAGTGTCCCTACCACTTGTTCCACTGAAAGGTCAGAGGCTTAAATTGAGGGCCATTTAAATCCATCATCCTGGTCTCATTGCTCAGTGAGAGGAAGAACAATGTAATAGGAAGAGCATAAGATTTATTTGTCCTGTAAGGTAATTTGATAACATACTTTAATGCAGTGTGATAATCTAGTTCAATTTAATTAAATTCAGTTTTATTTATATAGCGTCAAATTACAACAATTGCCATCTCAAGGCACTTAAATAATATAGTCCAATTCAAGCCAATTGGAATTCAATTCATTGTAATCATAATCCAATGAAATCCATTTAATTAATTTAAAAATAACCCAATTCATTCATATAGAGTCAATTCAAAAACAATATCCTAGCTAACAAAACCAACAGATTGCACCGAAACTTGTCTTCAGTCCAATCTCCCGTCCTGAGCCTGAGGCGACTGTGGAAAGGAACGACTCCGTTTAACAGGAAGAAACCTCTGGCAGAACCAGAACCAGGAAGGGTGGCCATCCGCCTCGACCAGCTGGGGTTTGAGAAGACAGAAAAGAGGGAAAAGAGGGGGGAAAAACACCATAACACCATTCAAAGGATATCTGTTGGAACAGGGAAACACAAGTTAATAACCATAATAATGTCACATGTACATAAAATCATTTGAGAAATTAAACAGGGGGAAAAAAGAGAGCAAAGTGAGGAAAGGTGTGACAGATGAGGTCCCCCAGCAGTCTAAGGCTATAGCAGCTTAACTATGGGATGTTTCAGGATTACCTGAGCCATCCCTAACTATAAGCTTTATCAAAAAGGAAAGTTTTAAGCCTAATCTTAAAAGTGGAAAGGGTGTCTGCTTCCTGGACATTTACTGGCAGCTTATTCCACAGAGAGGGGCCTGATAACTGAAGGCTCTGCCTCCCATTCTACTTTTAGAAACTCTGGGAACAACAACTAAACCTGGAGTTTGGGAGCAAAGTGCTTTGTAAGGAAAATACCTTACAATTAGATCTTTAAGATATGATGGAGCTCGGTCATTAAGAACTTTATATGTGAGAAGAAGAATCTTAAATTCTATTCTGAATTTAACAGGGAGCCAATGAAGAGAAGCTAAAACTGGAGAAACATGATCTCTCCTGTTAGTTCTCATCAGAACTCTGGCTGCAGCATTTTGGATCAGCTGGAGGCTTTTCAGAGAATATGTGGGACAGCCCAATAATAAGGAATTACAGTAGTCCAGTCTTGAAGTAACAAATGCATGAACTAATTTCTCTGCATCACCCTGAGACAGGATGTTTCTGATTTTAGCAATATTACGAAGGTGAAAGAAGGCAGTCCTAGAAACCAGTTTTATATGTGCGTCAAATGATAAATTCTGGTCAAAAATAACTCCAAGGTTCCTCACTGTAGAACTAGAAGCCAAGGAAATACCATCTAGAGTAACTATATAACTAGACAATTTCTCCCTGAAGCGCTCAGGTCCAAAGAGAACAACTTAAGTTTTGTCTGAATTTAAAAGCAGACAGTTCTGAGTCATCCAGGTCTTTATGTCTTTAAGACAGGCTTGTAGTCGGACCAACCTGTAGGTTTCATCTGGTTTCATAGATAAGTACAGCTGAGTATCATCAGCATAGCAATGGAAATGTATGCCATGCTGTCTGATAATGTTACCTAATGGAAGCATGTATAAAGTAAAAAGAATCGGTCCAAGCACAGAACCCTGAGGAACTCCATGACTTACTCCAACGTGTGGAAGGAAGATTCTTCATTTACAAGAACAAACTGGAAACTATCAGATAAATATGACTTAAACCAGCCTAATGCAGTTCCTTTAATCCCAATAACATGTTCAAGTCTCTGTAACAGAATGCTGTGATCGATCGTATCAAATGCAGCTGTGAGATCCAACAGGACAAGCACAGAAACAAGTCCGCTATCAGAAGCTAACAGGAGATCATTGGTAACTTTCACCAGTGCCGTTTCTGTGCTATGATGCACTCTGAATCCTGACTAAAACTCTTCAAACAGATTATTTCTATGTAAATGATCACAAAGTTGAACTGCAACTATTTTTTCAAGAACTTTAGACAAAAAAGGGAGATTGGATATAGGTCGATAATTAGCCAACACTTCTGAATCAAGAGTAGGTTTTTTTAATTAAAGGTTTAATTACAGAAACCTTAAAAGTCTGAGGTACATATCCTGTCAACAAAGACAGATTGATCAAATCCAATATGGAAGTATTGATTAAGGGGAAAACCTCCTTGAACAGTCTGGTTGGGATTGGGTCTAAAATACAAGTTGATGGTTTAGAAGAGACTATTGCTGTTAGCTCAGAAAGATCAACTGGACAGAAGCTGTCTAAATACAAATCAGGTTCTAAAGATACTTCTAAAGCTGCTCTACTTGATGATACATCAGTGATAATAATGGGAAGGATTCCATTAATCTTCTTTTGTTGTTATACCTATTGTATAAGATGCATGTTAATATGGACAACAAATAAACACTGAGTCTTTATCCATTCCTCTATTTCAACATTGTTCACCTTCCGCTTCTGGTTAATCTCCACAATAACCATATAATAAAAAAAACATCTTCAACAATGACTTAAGAAAAACAGTTAACAGTCACACAATTGTGATCTACTTTATGTTGGCATATTTCTAAAATGTATCTTGATTCTAACTCTATGAGTTATGTCAACTTTGTACTCTTCTATTGACAGAGATTCAAGGAGATTTGTTTTCTGTTCACCTGCAATGAAGATTTTACTGACTGACTTGAAGAGGTAGCTATAGAGAGGGGGGTCCTGGAATCTCCTCTTAAAGTGCTACTCTTGCAACTCAAACCCAAACAACTGGATGTCTGGATTTCAGATTGTCTGGTCTTATGTTCCTGGCTGTTTTAATGCAGTTGGTGTTACTGTGTAAGTAACTAAGTAAATTAACACAACAAAAAAAATGTTATGGAAAATTTTGCCCACATAAAGCTTGGGTGCATTGTGAGGCACTTCAGGCTGCTGCCACTACACTGACCGTGAGAAGTAAGACGCTGAATGAATGAAGAAATGTCCAGAAAGCTTCATAACCTGTGCAAGTATCATTTGATATGCAAGATTAGTTTTAGAGTATTTAAAAGCTTGGTGCTTCTTTCTCTTGACTGTTCTTCCATGATCGAATAGAATTGCATATTCTTATTATACAACACATTTTACAGATTACCAACTGCCTACATGTGCTGATGCTTAAGGCGTACACACCTCGATTCCCTTTGGTCCAAGCCAGTTCTAATATGGTAAATGGTAAATGGACTTGTACTTGTACAGCGCTTTTCTAGTCTAACTGACCACTCAAAGCGCTTCACTACATGCCGCATTCACCCACTCACACACATTCATACAGCACGTCTTAAGATTCATAACTACATGCTTTCTAAGCATTCACACACATTCATACCCCCAATGATACACTGGGGGGGCAACGTGGGGTTCAGTGCCCAAGGACGCTTCGACATGTAGCCCGGGGAAGCCAGAGTCGAACCACCGACCTTCCGATTGGTGGCGACTGCTCTTCCTCCTGAGCTACAGCATATTCACCAATATGCTGCCAGTACAGAGAACAGTTCTGCAACTACCACTGTGGTAGGAGAGATTATATAGTATGGGGGCTAGAATACATTGACTAATTAATTCACAGCCATTAATCAGACCTATCATTGAAAATGCACTTAGTGCTCATTCCTTGTTCTTAAAGACTCTTTACTAGTCCTACTAGCTTTAACAAAGACAGCATTACTTAAGTGAGAACCCAGATACACTATAGCTTTTTTTGTGTAAGACACAGGAGAAGAAATCAGGAGACATGATAAGTAAGCACAACTGTCTGAAGCTCATCTACGTGCCAGCCTTAATGACCAAGTGTTCCATCTGGAGAACTCTGGGACTGAAATTAGTGATGAAGATGGTATGCATTGCTTGAGCAGTGCTCTTTTATTTGTGTCACAGTCTTGAGTAGCCTACATCTCTCAGTGAATATGATAAACGATTAAACTCATTTTAGCTATGCTTATTCTAGAGCAGTGTTTTGCCTAAATATACTTTAGCTGAGCAGATGCTCTAATCACTCGATTAACAAGTAAGAGGTCATTGTTCACAATCTTTGCTTTCTCTGGATGTTTGAAGCCTCTCTACCGTTATTACATTGATAAAAACATTAAATACACCAGAAGTCACTTTTCATGTTACAACTGAAAAAAAGTAAAGTTTCGAGCCATAGACTTTCAATGGATGAAGAAACACATGGCTGTTGTAGCCAGCTATGTCAAAGTTGAATGCCATGAATCTACAAAACTGCCAAGTCTTTTTGCTAGATCCCACATGCAGAGGTTTTAGAGGCAAATATGCATGGAGCAAAAGACAGGATGCTGGGAGCAATATTCAAAAACACAAAAACAAGCTGTTAACACATTATATGTGATGTTTTTAAAAAGGTTTTGTACAGAATGAGTGAAAGAATGAGATGTTAAATGAGACAACTAGGCTGTTTCGCAAACCAAATGTGCATGACCCGGTGCTATGTCCAAAAATTGGTATCTTCTAAGTGAGTGAGTTAGTTTGTGGTTTGTGGGTATTATTTTGGCAACTGGTAGCCACAACATGATACACTGTTTTCTTTGCAGCCATTTAGTTAGGTAACATAAGCCTTTATTGAGAAACACCTTTTTTATTTCTTTTGAACACACTGGTTCATGTTTATTCAGTACAGTTAGGTATATCTTAAAAAGCACAATTTTCATTATATCTCTGTAACAAATCAAGATATGTCTTGATATCAATGTCTTTCAAGCAGCAGAGGTATCATCTCCTTACTTTGAAACCGAGTCTTATTTTTAATTGGAAAGCTAAATTCTTACTCCCAAGGCAGTGAAGCCAATATTGAACCCCTACTTTTACTGCCTTTTACTTAAGACATTTGATGTGAAAATGGTCATATTCTGCTGACACATCTTTATGTTTGCAAAATAAACCCTTTTGGCTTTTATAACAAATTTATATTTTCTGTCAAGTAAAATTTCAGCTACAGAAAATGTAGAGTATAACCCCCTTTGCCAAAATAATTTTGGAAGGAAAAAGAAAGGAAAAATATTTTTTTCAATTAACAATAACCTTTCTCAGTCTGAGCAGTTGTGTAAATGTGTGTATGTTGTATTTGAATTATTTAAAACCATATGTTGTATCATAGCTTTTTTTCCCTTTTACTAACATGTTGTACAGTGCACCGGTTTTTGAGAAATGGGTTTATATGTCTCTTGCTTCATGAATAAACACTGAAGCTCATGAGACCTCTAGCAGGACTTCTGTTTTTCAGCAACCACTTATGGTTCTCCTTATCACAAGGTAGCAGTGGTATGTGCTTCATGTTAATGTTTTCTGTTTACTGCTAGATGTTTGGGAGGTTTTATTCACCAAATCTATATTCAGTGACATAGCTTCAGCATTGCTTTGTTGTAAAAAATGTAAAAAGCCAAATTAGTCTTCAAAGGCAATCACAGCTTATCCTTAAAGCCCAATTATTTCAAACATTTATTTTTCTCTCACCATAAAGCTATTCATCTGAACTCCTCGCTCTTGAAAAGAGCAAACTGCAGAGGAGAGCCTAAAGCTTTTCATCACACAGAATATGCACATAGTTCCCAGAAAAAAAATAATAGCAACAATATCAGACAAAAGCGCTGTAAGAAAAATGGGAGCTGGTTTTTATTTGCTTATATGCATATTTTTTTATTAAAAAAAACAAATACTCATCTTTAAAATTCTGTGGGCAGATGGAATATAGCTTGATTTAGAAAAAGTAGTTCATGGGAAAACAATGAATTTGTCAAGAAGCCTTTTGGGTGAACAGATACCATGTAATTTCAGAAAGCATTGCTCTGAGCTGGCTTGTTTGACACATGATAAGTTGCATCTGTTTCAGTGAGAACCAATAATCTGTTTGTCAGGGATTTCTGCTGAACTCCATTCATGCAGTTATAACAGATAGCTTGGAGTATACCGTGGTGTTAAATAGAATATACATCCTCATTAAATTCTAAGGTTTAATGAATTTCAGTTTAATGAAACTGAATATAGCTTTTTCAAAAAGTCATCCAGGTAAGTCATCAGTTGCTGATACAAATACAATATCAGATAAACAACAATACATACAAATTAAACTTTTATTGATGTAAAAAAAAAATTCTAAATGCTGAAGCAGTCTGTGAAAAGCTAAGTACTCCCTTATTGCTTCCTTAGGGATTAAGACGGTAAGTAGTATCTATGTGCTGCTAAGCAAATGCACTTAGTTAACTTATCATCGACAAGTGTTAGCTTGCTTTAGGAGTTTTAATGGTCTGGTGGATTTAGGTGTGTGTTAACATGAAGGACATAAACAATGATCTTAGACCAGAGGTCTGTTTCACAAAGCAGGTTTAGTGAAAACTCTCAGTTTATTAACCCTGAAATGAGGGAAACTCTGAGTTTTCTGTTTCACAAAGGGAGGTAACTCAGAACAGAGAAAGAGGGGGAACTCTAGCCTGTTTCAGAGAGAGGTAACTTCAGCTCTCGGTCAGTTACCGTAGTAACAGACTCTATGAACCTAACCTGGTCGGGACCAGATTATTCTCAGTAAACCTCGAGTTTCTCTCTGTCTCCACCCTCTTTCAGCCATGCTCGCCATTTGATTTCCTCATTCTTTCAGTCAGCAGGCGAGTTTTGGCATAGCCTAGTTCTTCTAGAAGTTCTGGAAGGCACAGTAGGAGGCGACTTTTTTCACAAACATGGCATGTCCTTTTGACAACGATCCCGTGGATGAAGGTGCAGCATTATTGCACAGAGAATCAAATATTCGTCGGGAGATGGTTATCAGACTGCGGATAGATGTTTTAGCATTTCCAGACAATTATCTTTTTGAGCGGCACCATCAGTATATGTTGGGAGAAAGGGAAAAAAAGATCCATCCACCCATCCATCATCTGCCGCTTATCCGAGGGTCGGGTCGTGGGGGCAGCAGCTTTAACAGAGAAACCCAGACGTCCCTGTCCCCGGCCACTTCCTCCAGCTCTTCTGGGGGACCCTGAGGCGTTCCCAGGCCAGCCGAGAGACATAGTCTCTCCAACATGTCCTGGGTCTTCCCCGGGGTCTCCTCCCAGTGGGACGGGCCCAGAACACCTCCCCAGGGAGGCGTCCAGGGGGCATCCTAACCAGATGCCCGAGCCACCTCATCTGACTCCTCTCAATGCGGAGGAGCAGCGGTTCTACTCCGAGCCCCTCCCGGATGACTGAGCTTCTCACCCTATCTCTAAGGGAGGCCCAGAAACCCTGCGGAGGAAACCCATTTCGGCCGCTTGTATTCGCGATCTTGTTCTTTCGGTCACTACCCACAAGTCGTGACCATAGGTGAGGATGGGAACGTAGATTGACCAGTAAATAGAGAGCTTCGCCTTCTGGCTCAGCTCCTTCTTCACAACGACGGGTCGGTGCAGAGCAACACTGCAGACGCCGCACCGATCCGCCCGTCAATCTCCCCTCCATTCGTCCCTCACTGTGAACAAGACCCCGAGATATTTGAACTCCACTTGGGGAAGGATCTCATTCCCGACCCGGAGAAAAAAGACAAATAAATATTTGTATGAATAGGCTTAAAAAAGATATCTATAGGCCTATTACAAGGCACTTGTGTCTTGGGGGCTGGACTCAGAGGATGAGCTCCCCCCAGGAATTCACTCAGCCATTGGCCTTCCAATAATCTGGTTTATGCGTAGTTCATGCTTCTCCGTTATTTCAATGGCAGCTATGGCGTCGACGTGGATCCGACGAACTACACATTTCGTTGACCGGGACCGTAAGGGCTGTGATTGGTCCGCTCAGAACGTAATTTCCGGCAGTTACTTTTTCTGGTCTTAATGGCTGTACAGAAGCTCATCAAATCGGCCCGTTGACTTTCGACAAAGTATCGAAAGTGCATTTGTTCATCCAGGTCCCTCAGTGGATGAACCAGTGTTGTAAATTCACCCTTTCCCAGCCTCGACCGGTTTAGTGGTTGTATGGACCACCTCCGCAAACGTCTTCTGTGCTTCAACATTTGCAATATAAGCATTTGTTCTTCAATATTGATGAGCTCCAACTGCAAATACAGCTGCTCCACCTCGGTTGCCATTGTTTACTGTTGTTAACTGTGACCGGAAGAAAAAGCAAGGATTCGACTATAACCCCAGAAACCACACAAACACACAGCCACACACCCTTAGCGGCATGGTGGTGAATTGCAGAGCAACGCGTTCCCTCGACGTAGAACTTTGAATGCTCAATAACGGCGTCACGTTGACGCCGTCAACGTTACGGAGAAGCATAAACCAAACTTGACTTGTGAATCGGGGCTCCATTGATGCTGGCTTTTTATAGTTGTGCCGCATGCGCTTAACTCAAGGTGAAACTACTCAGAGTTGACTAAACTAACTCAAATCAGCATTTCTGGAGCTGTAAGTTTTCTATCTCAGAGTAGATCAACTCAGAGTTTAGGATTAGACTCAGAGTTTGATGAAGCTGCTTTGTGAAACAGACCCCAGCAATTGTTGCGGCTTATCAATTTGGGAATGGCTACAATGCACTTTTCAAACTATTTGGAATCCATCATTCCTAAGGTCAGATGACAATGATCCCAAACACAGCAGCAAATCTTAAACAGACCTGAAGAGAGCTGTGCATCAGAACAATTAGCCACATGAGCTGAAGCAACAATGAAAGAGTGAGCCAAAGTTAATTTACAAAGAAGTAAAACTACAAACTGAAAACAGTTACTTCAAGAATAAAGCAAGCTGTTGAAACATGGGATGTAGTTGGCTTTTACTCATTCCACCAGATAGGGAATGACCCTGGAATTGAGAAGTGGTGAGGTTTTCTTTTTCATATGACAGTGAGAGTAGGAGATGAGGTGCTGATTTGACAGGTTTGTTTTTTTTTTCCTTTTTTTGTTGTGGAGGAGGTCTAGAAATATCTTGCCAAATAACACCAGTTCAGTTACGTTAGTGTAACCAGCAGTGCTAGTTTGCAGATCTGTCACACTGTTCATAGAAGCAATTACAACAGCATCTGCAAACCTGCCAACCTCTAAGCAGTTCCAGCTCAGAACTCCACCAAAAAAAATAGAAAAAATAGTTTTCATGTTGTTTAAAAAAACAAATTTGATATTTTATCAACTTTAAAATCATTGGAAGCTGGATATTTTTTCTTATAATGTAGAAAGCCAGTGGGGCTGTTTCTAGGAGCAGGTAAACTCACAAATTGTATCATATTAGTGAACTCTGACAGTGGCAACAAGGTTGTTTACAAGTATACTTTTTTTTGCTGTTGTCAGCAGGAAGAAAACATTCTAACATTTGGTGTAGGCAATATCATATCACAAGGTAACAAGTTCAAAACCACAAAGCTGTTAGCTAGATGTAGCCTGCAGAAAACGTTCTCTTTCCATCAAATGACTTATTCATGCATGCCATGTGGTTTCATGCTGTTCTGTGTATTTGCTTTGTTGCTTCTGAAGAGGAATCAAATGTGCATGTGACATCCTGTGCATGCAAGATAGAGTCAAACATTTCCTTCCCCTCTGCTAATGTTATTAGTAGACCTGTCAAGGGAGCATGACACACTTCTCACAACACAGGCCTAGTTATATCAGTCAGGGCTTAGCTGGATCCCCAAATGACAAAAAGTCTGCCTAAAGTTTACCCTTCCTCTGCTAAAGCACAAGAACAAAGTTCTTCTTCTCACTCTTTTCTCCATCACACACCACAGAAACATAGAGTTATTCTTAGCTATCCTGATGAGAAGGATGTTTATTTGAATTATCACTTCTCAAGAGGTGGTATTCCTTCCATAGTCAATTTAGAATTTGCCCTATAGGCCAGAAATCTCTTGCAGTGTAGATAAGTTAATTAGGAACAGTGAAAAGCCTTGTATCCACCTCCTTCTGTGCAATGACTACAACATATACATTGTGTATTGGATGACTCCATTCAAACAAGATAAAGATACCTCTGTGTTGTACAAGGCCATAGTGGTACTGAGCCATTTGCCAGACAAATGTTTGAGATGTCAATCACTGAAACAGATGGGCCCAGCAGATATATAACTGCACTTTGATTAGCATCCAAAGAAATGGCTTAAAAATGGATAACAGACAACTAAGACCTAGTATGAACACAGAGTGCATGTAATAATTTACAGTAAGAGGGACCAAATGCTGGATACTGGAAGCTGGACATCACATTTGCTGGCTTTGAAGCTATGTGCTGACAACAACATGGATTCTCCCACCCACAAGAGTTTTCAACATCCCTGATTTACAAAAAGAAGGCAGAAACTACTTTGCGAAAAATTTCTTTATTTTAACATGTATCTCAGTGTGAACATGAAAGATTCCACATTGATGCAGTGACAGCACAACACAACGACAAAAAATTATACTCAGGGATCAAGTTAAACTGTAACTTAAGGTTCTACCACCTTAAAACTGAAGAGAAATTGTGCAAGAGAATTGTGTGGGCGAAATATTTTTACTGACATTATTGTGACATGTTTGGTTATGTCACAAAGGAAGGCAGAGATCAGCAGCAAGTGCCAAAGTATTAGCATTCTTAAAATTAATGTCTGGGAACATTTCAGATTTTTTTTACTAACTTATCTGTGTCCAGTAATATCCACAGTAATAGAAATTGCCACCAAAATGTCAGAAAAAAATAATGAATGATATCACAACAGTATCACAACACTGATATTCACTGTTCTGTATTTGTCATCAAAAGCGGAAAAAAGAAAATAAACATTTTTCTTTAAAGCACTGGTGTCCAACATTTTGGACAGTCTATTTATTGAAAATCAGTCTGTTTGTGCTGCTGTCCTGTCGTATCACTGCCCAGATGATTAATGTAGATCTCCATGCCAGCTCCTGGCTGAGTCTGGTTGTGTGGGAAGTTTCTTCACGTTAAATGGTAGTTCTTCTCCCCACCATTATTCAGCATCCTGTGTATTCTTGGGATGGGGGCTTTAATCACACTTAAGAGTTAGTTTCTTTAGCTAGGCTACTTTTTTATGAATGAAAATTACATGAAAACCATTATGACTTGGAGTGAATTAGATTATGATTGTAATATAATGAATGGAATTGGATCATATGTGAGATTAAATTTGTAATCCAGTTAGATATTTTTGTTGTAAATTGGTACAGTATACAATCATGTGGTTATACCCTCTTATAATTCAGAGGTTTTCCATATCAGACATAATCTTAATGAAAATGCAGCCAGCAATGGAAACTGCAAAAGATCTTTCACTTTTTGTATTGACCTGTCCCACTATCACAATTAATATATTCAGCACATAGTGGGTGTGTCTGACATTAGTTTATATAACTACCCTACACTACAGATGTAGTGTATCACCTCCTCTTTGTGCCTCTTCTTTTCTTGTATTGTTTTGGGTCAATACCTAATCATTGCTATTCAATGTAGACATTGTGGTCAAAATGCAACAGCTTACAAACATCCCACACTACACCTAATATGATTTAATGTGAATTCAATTCACACCATATATTATCAGATTGCTTCCATTATTTTGGCTTTCATTCCAGCATGGCATAAATTTCCATTACTATGCTGATGATACTGAGCTGTACTTATCTATAAAATCAGATGAACCCAATAGAGACCTGGATGACTCAGAACTTTCTGCTTCTAAATTCAGACAAAACTGAAGTTGTTTCTCTTTGGACCTGAACACTTCAGGGAGAAACTGTCTAGCTGTACAGTTACTCTAGATGGTATCTCTTTGGCTTCTAGTTCTACAGTGAGGAACCTTGGAGTTATTGACCAGAATTTATCATTTGACGCACATATAAAACTGGTTTCTAGGACTGCCTTCTTTCACCTTTGGAATATTGTTAAAATCAGGAACATCCTGTCTCAGGGTGATGCAGAGAAACTAGTTCATGCATTTGTTACTTCAAGATTGGACTACTGTAATTCCTTATTATTGGGCTGTCCCACATATTCTCTGAAAAGCCTCCAGCTGATCCAAAATGCTGCAGCCAGAGTTCTGATGAGAACTAACAGGAGAGATCATGTTTCTCCAGTTTTAGCTTCTCTTCATTGGCTCCCTGTTAAATTCAGAATAGAATTTAAGATTCTTCTTCTCACATATAAAGCTCTTAATGACCGAGCTCCATCATATCTTAAATATCTCATTGTAAGATATTTTCCTAACAGAGCACTTCGCTCCCAAACTGCAGGTTTACTTGTTGTTCCCAGAGTTTCTAAAAGTAGAATGGGAGGTAGAGCCTTCAGTTATCAGGCCCCTCTCTTGTGGAATAAGCTGCCAGTAAATGTCCGGGAAGCAGACATCCTTTCCACTTTTAAGATTAGGCTTAAAACTTTCCTTTTTGATAAAGCTTATAGTTAGGGATGGCTCAGGTAATCCTGAAACATCCCATAGTTAAGCTGCTGTAGGCTTAGACTGCTGTCACACCTTTCCTCACTTTGCTCTCTTTTTCCCCCTGTTTAATTTCACGATTGATTTTATGTACATGTGACATTATTGTGGTTATTAACTTGTGTTTCCCTGTTCCAACAGGTATCCTTTGAATGGTGTTATGATGTTTTTCCCCCCTCTTTTCCCTCTTTTCTGTCTTCTCAAACCCCAGCTGGTCGAGGCGGATGGCCACCCTTCCTGGTTCTGGTTCTGCCAGAGGTTTCTTCCTGGTTCTGGTTCTGCCAGAGGTTTCTTCCTGGTTCTGGTTCTGCCAGAGGTTTCTTCCTGTTAAAAGGGAGTCGTTCCTTTCCACAGTCGCCACAGGCACGCTCAGGACGGGAGATTGGACTGAAGACAAGTTTACGTGCAATCTGTTGGTTTCCTTAACTAGGAAATTGTTTTTGAATTGGCTCTAGTCAAGTCAAATGTATTTGTATAGCACATTTAATGTACAAAACCATTCAAAGTGCTTTCCATAAAATAAAAGCATTGCAGCGGGGAGTGGAAGAAGCATTAAAAATGTATAAAAGAATATATAGAGAAACAAATAAAATAATTACACTGAAATCAAAATTATTAAAACAAGCAACAGTCTAGATAAGTTAAAAGATACTGTGCAGATTCCATGCACAGAGACATGAGAAAAGAAAGAAAGAAAGAAAGATTTACAGTTAAAACAACAGTGAGGATTTTTGTTTGAAAAGACAAAAAAAGAGCCCTGTGATGGACTGGCTACCTGACCGGGGTGTATTCTACCTCTTGCCCAATGACAACTGGGATAGAGTATAGAAAATAGATGAATAGATGGAAGACAAACAAGGATACTGATCCAACCAGGTGAGTATGAAAAAACTGTGGGGGCAGGAAGGCAGTTTTCCAACAATGCTTACTTTTTTATTATCAAGCTCTAAGCGCCCTCTGGTGTTGGAAGGAGGTTATATTCCAGCAAGCACTCAGCCAATGCATACATTGAAAGTGTGGCTACCAAATGATACTGGTTTGACTTACTTAAAACTAGTCTCATTATCTAATTATAGCATCTTGTATACCAATGCTGCGTATAAAAGGATAACGATATTTGGCAAACTATGTATATAAATGTTGTTAAACAACCCAATAAAATGCGGCCTCAAAAGTGGCCGCATTTTAAAGTGGCAATAGGGCAATAGGGTGAACACCTCTTACTGTTATGCTGCACATTTCAAGTATACATTATGCTGATACAGTGCATTCATATTCATATTCAAAATCAATTCAATTCAATTTAGTCATCTCAAAATGTCAAATGTCATCTCAAGGCAATTTAGTTGAGTCAGGATCCCGAAACACTCATTCAAGGGATTTAGGAAAAACAAGCAAGGACAGCTTCAATTAATTCTTTAACAGCCATAAAAATGATATGCATTTTAAACAATAGTTTGCAAGCATACAATTACCATGAAGTGTAATAAAAAGAACAATTAGATCAACTTTTCTTTTTCTTTTCTTTATGGACCAAAACTTAGTTTAGCAAAAATATCTTCTCCACTCTTACTCCATAAGCAGCTGAAGCCTAAAACCTCACTTGCATAACCAAATCAGAAATTAACTCCTGACATATACTAAGTGTTAACGTTTGATCTTGTGGATTTATGTCACAGAGCTCCAGTGCTGTCCAAAAAGTGCTTAGGTAGCTCTGTATGCTACAGTATCATAGTGGTCAGTTCCATATTACATTGTGTTGCTAAATGTGGATTATTACACTGTTGAAATTAGTAATAATAATAAGCATTGTTAACTTGTTTCAGAGGGGGCTGCACGGTGGTGTGGTGGTTAGCACCAGGTTCGATCCCTGCCTGGGGCCTTTCTGTGTGGAGTTTGCATGTTCTCCCTGTATATGTGTGGGTTCTCTCCAGGTACTCCAGCTTCCTCCCACCATCCAAAAACATGCATGTCAGGTTAATTGGTGACTCCAAATTGTCCGTAGGAGTGAGTGTGAGCGTGCATGGTTGTTTGTCTCATTTGTCTCTGTGTGTACCGCACCTTTCGCCCAATGACTGCTGGGATAGGCTCCAGCCCACCCGCTACCGATTAACAGATTGACGGTATCGAAAATGGATGGATGGAAGTTGTTTCAGTGAGAACACTGATCCTATCAACAGCTATCGTACAGTCACTTTAACCAATAGCACTGGTGGGTAACTTTTTCCAAAGGGCCAAAATGAAGTAGTTCAAGTCATCGAAAGGCTATATATTTGACAATTAATTTGAAAATTATGCCAACCACTCAGGTCTTTTTAAAAACTGACCATCAGAAAAAAACTTGCTTTGTTTCGTGAGCTTTTGGAACAGCTTGTAGCAAACAGCTGTGGATGATTGGTGAATTTCTGACTGCTTTGGAAGGTATTCTGAGAGAAAATTTTAAGAATGTCTTTATCCTGCAATGATTAGTTTGCAGCAGTTACCATGCTTAGTTTATAGCTGTCTCTTGATGCTCCACTCTTTGAACATAGCAATAATCTCTTTGCATTTCAAACATACTATCTTATAATCAACACCTACAGCCCAACATTAGGTCTGTTTTTACTGTCTTGATATACTGTAAATGTAAGACCTACAATATTTTGCTCCTATCAAAATGTAGACAGCACACTTCGCTGAAATGATGTGAATTGACAATAAAAAAAAGTACTTGCCTCAAGATTTATAAACTAGGTGTTGTTTTTTTAAATATATTTCTTGACTGTTTTTATTTCTTTTGTCAATGCTGCAGACTGGAGAACATCAAGTCAAGTCAGTGTCCATTGCTACATATGGCCTTTGGGCTGTATTTTGCCCTTGAGTGCTATAGAAAGTCAAGAGGGTCTGTAAAATAACCACCAGACTCTGGGCAAGAGACCCCTCTGTGCTCTCCAGTTCTAGACCTGTCTCCCACTTGCCTTTTCTTTCTAAGATGTTAGAAAAAGTTGTTTTTATTCAATTACAGACATTTCTTGAGATCAATTCTGTTCTTGATAAATTTCAGTCCAGTTTTAGATCCTGATTTAGGCAAGGCAAGGTAAGACAAGTTTATTTGTAGAGCACAATTTGTACACAAGGCACTTCAAAGTGATTTACAGCTACATAAAATCAGAATAAGGCAAATAAAATCATTCCATAGATATAAAAAATAATCATTAATTAATTAAATTAAAAGGGAAGAGTGCAGATAAAATACTTTCAGTTGTCATATGCACAGCTAAATAGAACTGTTTTCAGCCTGGATTTAAACATTGTCAGAGTTGAGGCCTGTCTCACATCTTCTGGAAGACCGTTCCAGATTTTAGGAGCATAGAGCTGAAACACAGCTTCACCTTGTTTAGTCCTGACTCTGGGCACCAGCAGGAGACCCCTCCCTGAGGTTCTCAAAGTCCCAGTTGGTTCATATGGCTCTAACATGTCAGAGATGTACTTTGGCGCTAGACCATGAAGAGACTTGTGCACGAGCAGAACTGTTTTAAAGTCTATTCCCTGAGCAACAGGAAGCCAGTACATGTCACGTTTTATGTTTTGATTCATGTCTTGTCTCGTCATTTCCTGTTTTATTTTGAAATATTAACTTCCCTCTCGTTTCAGGTATCTTTCCCTTCCTCTTGTGTCAAGTGTCTGATTGTCTTCCCTGATCCCAAAGTATTTCCACCTGTTCCCCATGGTCCCTCATGTATTGAAATAGTCTGCATCTCCCTTGTCTTGTAAATGTGTGTTGTAACTTTCCATGTTCCTCACTCTAGCGTCTTGAACCACAGCATCCATAGCCTTGAATCCACGAGCCTGTAGATGAGTGATCTTCCTACAGTGCTATCCTTGTTTGTAATTTAATCCATAGCCATAGTTTAGTCACGGTTTAGTCAAGTTTTCATAGCCTGTTTTGTTCCTCCATTTAGGAGTGATTTATTTAATTTTCTTTGTCAATGTTTCATAGAACCTCCGTTAGAGGAGAGTTGCATTTCAGTTATCGTTAAGAGTTTCATAGTCCCTCCGCTATTGGAGAGATTTTGTGTTTCGTTTATAGAGATGTGTGCCGCCGTTAAAGGTGAGCCTAGTTTTAAGAGTTCGTGGAGCGATTTGTTTTCTGTAAAGTTTCACAGTCTCTATTTTCGAGAGAGCGTCATTTGTTTGTTCCGCCCTCTTTAATAGAGTGCGTAGAGTTTAATCATAATCTTTCATAGTTTTCTGTTTTCCTCCTAGAGTGGGGAGAGTTTTTGTTTTGATCATTTTCATAGCTGCACCGTCCTCAAACATAGTTATTGAGGAGAGTGCTTTAGGATTTTCACAGCCCCTTGTTTTGCTCTGTTTTGGAGATCCTTGACTTGTTTATTGCAAATAAACACTCTTGCTTTGAAAAGACCCTGCACCTATGTCCTGTGTCTTCACGGTCCGTGACAGTGCAGAGACGTAAGCACTGAACTAATATGGTCGCATTTCCTGGTTCTAGTCAGGACTCGAGCAGCAGCGTTCTGGATGTACTGCAGCTGTCTTACGGCCCGTTTAGAGTCCAGTGAGCAGGCAGTTACAGTAGTCTAACCTGCTAGAGACAAACGCATGAATTAGTCTCACTAAGTCTGGTTTAAACACTATTCCTTTAATTCTAGCAATGTTTTTTTTTTTTCAGATGGTAAAAAGCTGCTGATGGTATTGATTTAATGTGGCTGTTAAAGTTCAGGTCTGAGTCCAGTATTACTCCTAGAGTATTGGGTTTTAGAGAGAGATTCTCAAGGTGACTGATAACACTTTCTCTTTGTTTCTGTGGGACACAGACAATGATTTTTTTTTGTCTGAGTTTAGCTGGAGAAAATTGTTTTGCATCCACACTGATCTGTTCGATGCAGTGACACAATGTATCTACAGGCCCGTGTTCTCCTGCCATCAGTGACTCATAGATCTAAGTGTCATCTGCATAGCACCGAGTCAGCACTGTTAAAGATGCTGGGAATCCTGCTGTGCTGGTGCTGCTGGACCTCACATTGGTCTTTGATACAATGGACCATGCAGTCGTTGTATCTCGCCTTGAGCAGCACGTAGGCATCCGTGGCACCGCTCTCCAGTGGTGTCATGATTGGCGACCTCTGCTCCGCAGCTGCATCCCTGCCCTGTGGGGTGCCACAGGGATCTATACTTTGCGCTATTCTGATTTCACTGTATCTGCTACCCCTGGGATCAATTATAATAAAAAAAAAAAAAAAAAATACTTTTATACTGACGATTTGCAGATATATTTGCCTGTGAGACTACTGCTACTGCACTTACTAAACTGCTGGACTACATTATTGAAATAAAGCAGTGGCTGGCACAGAACTTTTTGAACCTTAATAAAAGCAAAACGGAATGCATTTTGTTTGGTACACCACCTTTTAACACCCTGCAGTGTTGTAGCACTTCAGCACTTTTAAGTGTTTTTTTTGTATTGTTTTTGTGTTTTATGGCTTCATTGTAAAGCACTTTGGGTACCTTTGGGCTATTGTAAAGGGCTATATAAATAAATTTGATTTAACAATTTGTTGTATCTTTTCAATATAACCCATTTGTTATATGTACTGGGTGTATTGAAAAACTGACCATAATCGTTACCCTATACATCCTGACAAAGTTTTCGCTACAAGATGGTGAGGAGACTCTTCACTTGACTGTATGGTTGCTTTGAGAGTGAGACTAAATCAAACTGACATGTACTTCTTCAGACCTCGGGAAGAAGCCAGAGTATCTATAGAAAATCCAGGGAGAACATGCAAACTGTTTTAAATCATTCCATTTACTGAGGATGCCCCTGTATTTCCATGTAATTAAAGCTGCTTCCTTACCGCAGTGGTTCACCTTTGAGTCCACCTTAAAGAAAAACTATAGTCCACCTGTGCTCTTTGCTAGATGTCATTGCCACTCTCTCCTCCTTTTCCAGTTTACTAACTGTTACTCTTTAGAAATTAATTTAACATGGCTGCTGTAACACGTGAGCTTGGAGCTTAATCATAACCTCAAAAAGAAGATTACAACAGACTGACGTACTTATTTGACCAAGTGAACCTCTTCAGTTTGTTAGAAGAGTGAGATAATTGAATTCACTTCACAGCGAAAGCCAGAACCTTATCAGCATCCTCCTCCTCGACCATCACTGCATTCTTTACCTAAGGGGGATATCTCAGAGGATCAGCATAATCTCAACTCAAACACCATGTGTCCTTTTCAGCTGCACAGTGGAAATCATCATTGCTTCCGCCACATTGAGTAGTGCTTCTGGCATTTAACATTACACTCTCATTTGTAATGTACTAGTGGTTTAATACTTCAAAGCTTATTCAGTTTTACACTGTGATGCTAATTAGGCAGATTGACTGTAACTTTATTTGAATGTTGCACTGGCTTTCTTCAGAATGTGCTGGATGCAACAGCAAGGTAAGACAGTAATGCGGAGTTATAAGCTTTTCTTAGAATCTTATCTGGTCTTCTTCCAAGTCCCAAGTAAAGTACACATGTAGAATATGACTTTCCTGAACACTGCTTTTTAACATTCATAATGTTGGTTAAACTGCATATGGGTTTAACATTAGGTCCAACCTCTTTTGGTAGCAGGTGTCTCTGTCAGCTGTGTATAAATTCTGTAAGGTGTTAAAAAGTAATGGGCTCTGGCAGGGCCTATCTAGGAAGCAAAATTTCCCAAGATGAAACTAAACTGTTGTAGATTTACTTTGATGTTTAGGGTCATTATCTGACACACTGACATGCTTGAAGTTACCTTCATGAACACACTTATTTTACCCCTGAGAAAGGCAAGTTGTTCAGGCCCAGAAACCGCAAAGCAACAAAAAAAATCATTGAGCTAATTCCGCCATATTTCACAATTAGATATTTTCATTTTGATGTGTGGTGTTTCAATAGATGTAGTGCAATATTTTAACAAGCAATTCAACTACAGGATTCATCAGTCCACAAAACATTTTTCCAAGAGAAATATTTTAGGAACAAATGGATTGTTTTCTGTGCTGTCCTTTCATTCACTGTGTAGCCTGTAAAACCTTTCAGACTAAGATGTGCTTCAAGTGCGTGTGATAATGCATGAAACTGGCTTGTAGTGTAAAAGCACTTTGAGTGGTCAACTAAACTAGAAGTAGAAGTACAATCCATTTACAGCTGACGACTTGATCTATAAAACTTTACAAATGATTTAGTTCCATACCACGTTCTCTGGATCGCTGCAACATGGCATAAAGGTTTTTTGTCATGCTCAGCTTTTGTCTTTCCATTTATTAGAATGTCATCAACGATGGCTGTGACACCTTCAAGTCCCTCATTGGTCTCGTCAATTTCTGAAACTCATCCAAGAGGCCAAATGGTAATGGTCTTAGAAATCTGTAGCATCTGAAAATGGTAGTAGTAGAAAATATTTTTGTCAGTTTTATTGCCCAATAGCCTGATTTTGCATCCAATGACAGAAAAATATATTGCTCTGGCCAATTTAGCTGTAATGAGAGTTGGCAAAGGGTAATGTTTATTAGCTTTGTTAAGGTCTCTTGGATCAAAAAATCCTGAACTTACCGGTGCGTGGTTTCTCTGCTCCATAGCATTGACCCATTCTGTAGTTTGTGACTTCACAATTATCTGCTGATTCTCCTTGCTTTGTAGCTCTTCTTTCAGACAGCTACACAGGGCATGCGGGACTCTTCTTGGAGGATGCACCCCAGGAGTGGCATTCGGATCAAGATGGATTTTGCACTCACCAGGAAATAATCCAATTCTTGAAAAAACATCTGCAAATTTATCTATGATATTAGTTTCAAGTGCTTTGGATACAGATATCACAAGGTGAATGAGGCCCAATTCATGGCAAGCTAGAACAGGTGGCGCACGTGTCAACAACATACACCTGAAGCCTCAGTCAGTGTGTCTACATGATGAGATTAACTCGATGATAGCTATAGTTGGGTTATGCTCCTTATCTGAGGGTAATTATCCTTGGATATATGGCGGCGAATTAATCGAATCACTGGCACAAAGCATGTCCTACCCCAGTATGATAGGTAGCGCTGTACAAATTTCAATTATCGCTAATAGAGCCTTCCGGTTCACATCTTCACCACCAACAACAACAAAACTCAGGCATTCAGAAAGATGGCGAACGCAGAGCGAGATGAAGCTGCGTCCCTCTCCATCTGTGATGAGCTGGTTATGGAACAGACGATGCACAACGGCGCATTCTCCACCGCGCTGTTTATTTCTTTCTGACGGCGGCAACAACAACAGTAATTTCGTCTCCTCCATAGTCAAAGAGTGGGCGTGTGACTGGTTTTAATGGCTGTAATCTTCCTCAGGTGTTAAAGAGGAATGACATTGGCAGAAGAGCCTGTATCCAGATTAAAACTTGGTTAGGGCCAACCTGCATGTCTACAAAAACTTTTGTGTTTGTGCTATTCAGTCCCTTGTGTTTTATAGAATCAATAAACAGTTCTTCACTCTCTGTGCTGTTTTCTGACTCATTCTCACACTGTATGGACACTTTTCTTCTGCTTAGAGTGGCATACTTTTGACAAGTGGTTCCATTTTCCACAGGTTTTACATTGTTTTCCTTTAGCTGGACACTTATCCCCTTTATTATGAGACCTATTTCCACAGTAGTTACATTCTCTTGATTGTTCATTTATCCATCTCGGTTTTTTAATTTATATTTTTAAATTGACGATCCCTCCAGGACATATCTTGTGGTGGCTGCTGCCCGATAGCATGCACACTCTTCTCGCTGGTTACTGTTGCTGCCTGCTATAGTTTTTAACTGAGCCTTTGCAACTTTGTGTGGCCGGGCAATGTCGACAGAGTAATTTCTCTCTCACAGCAGGTGAAAAAATGCCAAACACAATGACCATCTCCACACTGTTGGCATAAGCACAGTCTTTCACAAGCAGACTTAGGTCAGTCACAAATTGTTCAAATGACTCATTTGCTGCTTGTATTTTCTTCTGGAATTTGTAACGAGCAAATATTAAATTTGCTATTGGCATGACGTAAGCTTAGTATTAGTCGTAAAATGTTTTTAGTAGCTTTCCTTCATCTTCAGTCAATGACTATGTATTGTAAATGTCTCTACATTTTTCTCTGACCCCAAAGAGAAGGTAGCTACACTTTTCCTCCTCGTTCTTCCTTTTCATTGGACCACAAAACATCAATTCCACATGTAGTTTAAACCTGCGCCACGCTTTGGGGAGGTTGCCCGCATCCCAGCTCATGTGTGGTGGGGGAACTCATCTTGCAGCTTGTAGTCGAGTAGTAGTTTTACTCTGACACCATGTCTTAATTTGGATTGTAAATTATTGCTGGCTGTCACAAAGGGTCCAGACGTAAAAGTTTTTTAGGTATTAATAGTGCAATGATACGTGATCAGAGGCGTGTGACAGTTTTTTAACTTTTATTAACATTGTTGGCAGTCATTACAGCCACTCTTCAGCAGGCGCCCTGTCAGCACACCCTTGTGGGGCCCATATGGGTTGCAAATTTATCTATATTGCTCACTGGAGTAAATCACTCAACATGAAAGAAACCAAGCACACTTGGTAAGTTTCAGATCAAATTCACTGCTCGCCCCTCAATAAAACTGAATTGAGTTTCACTACCCCAGACGTAACATACATACCAGTTCAGACATGAAGTTTGGGTTCGCCAGTTTCTGTTCCATGATTTCCACATCACTCACTGTCTTTAGGGGGAAACCCTCTGGGGTAGAAGAGATGTTGTCACGTTGGTGTAGAAGCGGTTGTAGCATCCTCCCATGGACTCTTGGTCTCTGTGTACATCTGAGGGTAGATGGAGGCAGTGGAAGTCTGTGTATATCTAAGGGTAGATGGAGGCAGTGGAGGTGTCCGATTGACGTCAGCATCCTCCTCCTAAATGGACAAAATCACTCGCCTAGTAAATGTAAAAACACAATCAATCAATTACTTACAGCATTTAAAGAACAGTTGGTTAACTGTCACAACAGGTGACACCACAATACATCAGTACACATCTATAAGATGTTGCGGCCTAAAATGTCTGATTTTGCGGGAGCTTTTCCAAAAAGGGTTGAATTTGTGTAATAGTTGTGATCGCTACATGGATACCAGACAGACCCCTCACATGGACATCTATTCCAACACCCTGTGCTCCTTTTACGCATGCACACATTGTTAGAGTTTTTAGTTGTTAACTCATGATATACCCTGTTTTACAGTTATATTCCTGTGCTTTAATTGCACTCATATGCTATGTCACGGGGGTCTAGGAGGGGGGTTACATGCTGCCATTCCGACATGGGTCTCCAATTGTCTCCATTCCGACACTTTTTTCCTCCTATGGACGAAATGGCGGTATGTTTTTTTTTTGTTTTTTTTTTACATATCGCCGTTCCGACAGTTCCTTTTAATAGCCTATTTTTTTACCCAAAACATTTTGCACTAATGATATGCCGGCGCAAATACGCCCTAAAGTTTGGCGCACAAACTCTGCACATGCAGAGGCCACAGAGGCCTCGCAAACAAACTTTAATAATCTATTATCAAAATCCCCTGAATTTCAAATATAAAGATACAGATATTAATGTAACTCTGGCGAGACTGAAACTGATTAAGCAGAAGTACAGTGTCAGTGAGCTGTCACAGTAACCAGCTGGAGCGGAGCTCTCCACAGAGCCCATGCGTCTTTTGCACGCTGTCATCATATGCAAAAGTAATAATTGCAATTACAGATATCACGGCTACTGCACAGGACACAGTTGCGAGCACTCTGCCTTGCCTTGCCAATAGGAGAGGAGAGAAATGACAGCATAGAACGTATAAAACACAACAAAATGCAGTAAAAATGTTTATTCATGTTATTCACGTGATTTATGAGTTCTCGCTCCAATTTTAGGAAGCGCGGATGGGCTTTGGCACAAACACACAGCCGTTGCGCAAGGCTTTATACAGCCTGTTGATATCTTAAGGACCTAACTGGTCACACCTGGGAGTAAATGTCATGTAGAGATTGTTTTTACATGACATAACAGATGAACATATAGCTTTCATCCACAAACCAACGTGGGAGAGCCCGAAGACGCATGTGCCAGACGCACATAGGCATGAGTAAAACCAATTTTGACCACTTCATGCTGTTTATTTGCTTTCTTTTAGTTAACTTTCGTTTCTTTTGGATTCTTGTGCGTGTTATGGAGCCGTTTTGGTCCATGTTTGTAAGCCTTTTTTTCCTGGATTAAATTTTCGGAAGTTGAAACAAGTGGCATTGGAGTGTGTGATTGAAAACCACCGCGGTCTGCTTCTCCTCCTCCAGTTGCCGATACTTTGTTTTTGATAACGCTTGTCTGTAAACATGTGTTAAACATATAAATTGCATAAACAGAAAGAAGGGACTCACCTGTTGAGTAACGCACATTTCCTTATACGGAAAGCCTTGTCGGAATGGTGGGACGTTTGAACGTCGGAATAGCGGGATGTCGGAATCGGTGTTGCCACCCTAGGAGGGGGGTGGTCGTCCCCTTGGAATTATCCGCGACCACCTACTAACCACCCCTCTCCACCCGATTGTGGTTCTTTCTTGTGACTACGAGTGTGAGCGGTACTGACGAGCCACAGCTTAGATGCACAATTAAAAACTACATTTATTAAAAACTACAATGTCCTTAAAAAACAGCAGGGATCCCTCCTTTCTTAAAACATAAAAACACAATTAAAACCTTTACTAAAAATAGAGTCTGTGCGTCACGCCCACTGTCCCTGCCACTCCACCACGCCAGCCAATCCCGGCTCCTGGTTGGTCGGCTCCGCTGGTCCCCGGTGCTCCTCAGTGGTCCCAGCTACGGACGGGGACCTAAAAAACTAAGAACATGGGCGGCAGACAACTATGCGGAAAGGAGGGTCACTCGCTCTCTCTAGAGTGGGCCTGACCCTACAGCTAGCAGTGCATTGTACATCAGGGACTCACAGCTTTCGGGTCCCAACAGCTACCAATGCACTGCTCCGGCGTCTCTGGCCAGCCCACGAGTCCCTCCTGCTGCTGCCGCTGCTGCCGCCTCTCGCTTGTCCACGTCCGCGTCGACCAACCGCTCCTGTCGTCACTTCTGCCTCGCTTGTCCTGGCTACTTGGCCTCCTTAAAACAATCTAGGCGCCAGTCCCATCACCCGATTGGCTGGCGCCACAGTCAGCCACAGGTGGATCAACTTACTTGTTAACAAAACAATACATGCAAGAACGCAAATCATAATCAACACAATTGCAACAAAAACACAAAATATAATTAAACATGCAACTTAAACATAACCAAAACATAACAAGTAAGTGGATCACACTCCTGACAGCTACACCATAAAAATCATATGTGTGATGTATGGATCTTATACTGCATTAGTTCTAATCATATGATGATGAAATGTGTGTGTGAGTATGAACAAAGGGAGATGCTTCAGGACAGAGCCTTCCAGAGGTCAACTGAGTTTAACTGAGTTCAAACTACAACACACAATGCCTGATTCAAACGTTTGTAGATGTATCTCTTAGAATGATTATAATCAAGGTCTCACACTCTGAAGTTGCGGATGTGTCTCTAAATGTTAGACAGATTCACACGCTCTGAAATTTCTATGCAGCCATTTGTTTTGTAAAGCTCTTCCCCTTTTCTTATCCTTGAATAAAACCAGGCTGCTGCAGGGAGGGAGTCAGAGATTGCTGGAGGTTGCTTAGACACATACACCTGTGGCTGAAGCAGAGACGGCTCTCCCCTTTTGCAAAAGCTGAACTTGATATTGATCTCTTGTGTGGTTCTTTCTGTTTAAGGTGGGACTTCGTTAATAAGAACGAAAAACCTATCACACATCAATTTGTATCTACCATTTCATAATTCAAATAGCCTCACTTCTTTTTGCGCTTCCCTTTTCCCATATTCTCTGTAGAGTCATACTTGACTAATTTTTTGGGGGCAATTTCATACGTTGCTGTGGGAGACAGACAAATTAGTGGCAATTAGTTTAATTCAGAGCAAATTTAAACCAAATCAACTGTGAACTCATTATGTCAGATAATATTATATGTTAGTAATACACATGGACACATTACCGGCTTTTCTCTTGACAATCAACTTGTATGTTGCCAAGTCAGTGTGAGGGTCCTCTTGTTCTATGACAGCCTTTGTCATCTTCATTCTTGCTGATAGCCAGTAGCATTCGTCCTCCTCTGGTCCAGTAAACCATTTGGCTGCAATAACTGCCAGTCCTCCATTTACAAACTCAACTATTGCAAAGGGTAACATGCTTAAAGGAAAACAAATGCATACATAAAAATACATGAATTCACTATTAAAACAAACAATAAAAGACAAAAAATAGCACACTAGTATAGGAGTGGCAATGCCACGTATTCATTCTTGAATGGCAACAAAACCATTTTTGTTTTTAACTCCTCCACAGGCAACAGCGACAAGTGTTCAGATTAATTGAAAACAAAAATAATTCCAACATGTGATGAGTTCAATGGATAGGTGAAAAAGGATTTGGCAGTTTCAAAGAAATTACACAGGACTTTAACAGTTTCAGAATGTTCCGCATAACAAGAACCCTTCCCCCTTCAGAAAAACAGTCATCGCTACGAGAGGAGATCAGTGTCTGTCCATCATTGTAATGCCTGTATTGTTCCCATGTTGCAACTGAATTAATCAATGGTCCAGAAAAGTGAAGCTGTTTAAGTGGGCTGAAAACAGATATGCTCTTTTGGCTTGCTACTTTCTGCTTCTCATGGATCCACCTGACGATTTGTTGAACAGGGTTTTGAGGGCGACGAAGTTTTTTCAGTTTACCTAAAAATGTCTCAAAGAGAAAAGCTGACACATTATCGAACGGGCCGAATTTCCGTGCATCTTGAAGTTAAGTGGATCAATGAATGCATGTTATAGCTGATAAACTGCACAAGCATTGCCCCCAAGCACACAAGGTCACCTGTCCTGAGCTCTGCTGATATTTCAGGATAAGTCATCTTCCCATTCATGTGCTGGCCTTTTGAGTGCACCTCTCACAGCCATAATAGCTCGTATTGCCTTTGGTGCATTTAAGAAAGGCACGAGCAGGTCTGATTAATTCTTGTCAGATTAAGGTGTCGACATGAACTGAATAGCTCAATCTTATTGTAATTTAGCCATTAATCCGATCTGATGGCACACATGAAAGAAAAGAAAAGAAAAAAAAGGTAACTGAGGTTTATTTCCAAAGGCAAAAAACAGAAAGCGCGGCTGAGCCGGATATCAAAAATGCTTAAACATGGACAAACAAACAAGACTATACCAAAACAAGGCTATGGAATAAATAACAAAACAAGACTATGAAAAACATGACTATAATTTAACTGTGGCTATGAATTAACAAGACTATGCCACTGTGACTATGAGGCAAAACCAGACTTAGCGTTCATGGCGTGAGTGTGGAAGGAAAAGTGAGGATTTTGCCATGAGTGAGAGGAACCAGGAAACTATATACTGTGGGGAGGTGATTGGTGATGATGTGCAGCTGTGAAACAGAAAACAGGTGACTTGCGTGAACTAAGTGACAGGGGGAAAAAAACATGACAAGAAATTAACATGGAAACATGAGGAACCTGAAAACAAGAATGTCAAAACATAAACCGTGACAGCATGTAACCACACTGAGTGAGACGGCTTCTCTTGCTCTCATAAACTGCAGAGACTTCACTGAAGACGCGCTTATTTGAGATTGATGAGGGTGGTACACTAAAAATCTTTCTTGCTAGTTTTGCAAGTATCTCTCTCTCTCTCTCTCTCTCACTCACTCACTCACGTCTACTATCACAGACTTTTTCCATATCGATATGTTCAGCAGCCCGTCTGGAGGGCCTGCGAGCGAACAAAGCTGCTGCTTATGTTTATATAAGGTTATAGGGCTCACAGTAACATTACTAGTAGATGTAAGTTGTAGAGGGCTGGGATATTTATTACAATTTCGGGAGAGTTTGCTGCCTTAACTTACCTTTCTGGAGAAAAACTGGTCGGATTAGGAGAGATGGCATCCATCCCACTTTGGAAGGAACAGCTCTCATTTCTAGAAATATGGTTGAATTTATTAGTTATCCAAAAACATGACAACCCAGGGTTGAGACCAGGATGCAAAGTTGTAGTCTAACATACTTCTCTGCAGCTTCCCACCTGCTGCTACCCCACAAGAGGAGAGGGGGAAAAAAACTATGCTCACAATGTGGGGCTGGGAAAAAAACCTCAGAAACATCAAGAACAGCAAACATAAGCTCACCATCCAACATATAACTCAAAACATAACCTAACATTTGCTCGCTCCACACATAGAAATGCAAAAACAACTTGAAGGCCCTCCGGAAGAGCTGAAGGAAGTGGCCGGGGACAGGGACGTCTGGGTTTCTCTGTTAAAGCTGCGGCCCCCGCAACCCGACCCTCGGATAAGCGGTAGATGATTGATGGATGGAACTTGAAGGTGTGGGATGGGGGTAAGCCCAGAGATTTGCTATGTCTGGCTAGCAGTCAGTGTGTCAGTTCACAGGATGTCATCGTGATACCACAGCAGGTTGCCATGGAGAAGTCCTTGATTGGGTCCCAGACGAAGTCAACAATCACCAGGTGTCCATGAAAAAATGGAGGGGGGAAAGGAGTTCAGAGCGTCTCGCAGCAGCGATCTCAGGGGGGGTTGTTACAGCAGCGGCCTTGGACACGACTTACTCTGTTTGTCCATTCGGGTCACAAAAAACGATTCATACGCCTTTGCAAAGCCACAAGCTTCTCCAAGATGTTTTCCATATTGCAGTTAATGACCACAGTTTGAGCGCCAACAGCTCTGCCCATTGCTTCAATCATGTCAGGCAGCTTGGGGCCTTTGACCGCTGTCTCAGACTTCCAAATTTTTTGATACACCAGGGCAATGCCTAATCCAATCAGTAGATAGCCCGTTATCATGGTTCAGAATATGTAAAGATCCTCAATGTCCTCAACGGAAAGAATTGCTAGGCACACGACCCTCCACTGTTCCCAAGAGTCCCTCATGTAACCAGCTGCGAACGTTCCATCAAGACAGACAGGTTCCCCTGGACCAGAATTTGTCGTTGAGAAAATTTTGTCAATTGCATTGAGAGACCAGTTGACCAATTCCATGATTTTAATTTTGAGAGCAATACGGAGAGAGGCACCAAAGTTTGGGACAGGACAGGACAGAACAAGACGTGAAGAAAAGCAGGGAAGATAGAGGAGAGAAGAGAAATGCGACCGCCTTCGTTGAGAGCCGGAAGAAGAGGTGGGAAACAGACGAGAGTTTTTCAATTATAATTATAAAGTTTATTCTCGAAATTTACTAAACTAAAGAAACGTGGAAGTCAGTTGTCAATAGTGTATGTATGCATGAGTGTGTGGATGTGTGAGCTATCAAAACAATAACAAAATAGCTGCCGCCCCATAACCTGGTCTAACCAACCACACTGGTCTAATGGGAGTATTGCAGCTATCAGATCCAACTCACCAATTTTGTTCAGAAGCTTCGGTGGGCTAAGCAGAGGGAAATCAAATTGTCTTACGCGCACTGAATAATCCAATGTCCGCATGCTTACTCCGGTTTCTTTGGCTTATTGCTCTCCATATCAGTCAGACTCCAATCGTCTTTCTAGACTTCAATAGTCTTAAGTGCAAGATAGAGCAAAACAAGGCTTTTCAGTGAGTCCATGCAATGTGCGAAGTGCGAGTGCGGTACACAAAAGAATAGCCTTCCCCCGTGCACACCCCATTCCAAACTGAACTTAAGCGCAGATGTCAGGTCCCATAATAACCAATAAACAAAAAACAAACCAAAATAAACTAATACCCATAAAATTTATCATAATGAAAAGCAAAAATATAAAGAAAATATTTATAGCTCTTACATTCCGGCCCCTAATTATGCTTCAGGCCATAATTACAAAACAACCAAATATGTAGGAGACTACAAAAACACTAATACTTACTATTATTGGATCTAGAACTCCTGAGAATAATCTTTTAATGCATTTTTTTCTTTAAGTTGTGTTACTCCTTTTATTAGTCATGCATACAGCTCACTAATTTTCTGCTTCCTGAAGAAGACATAATTTAGTGATGGGTCTCTCCAAGAATCCAGTTTTTGTTTTGACACGAACTCTGCGGACATATCCGTTTCTGTCTGGATCTGCTTCCACAACTCTTCCAGTGAGTCATGAATTGCGTGGAGCAGTGTCATCCACAATGATAACTAGGCCTCCAGGGATGAAGTTCCCTTTGATGGCCTGCCATTTCTGTCACTCCTGAAGTAGAGGTAAGTATTCTTTCAACCATCGCCTCTAGAATAGGTTGGACAGGTATTGAACCTGTCTCCATCGTCGACGGGTGTACATACCCCTGGTGGTAATGATGGTTTGCATTTGAGCAGCAAGAGATGGTTGGGTGTTAATGCTTCCAGGTCATTCATATCAGTTGATGCTTTAGTAATGGGGCGGCTGTTAATGATGGCTTCGACCTCACAAAAGACTGTGTGGAGGCCCTCTTCATCAAGGCTCTGTGTTCGCAAGACAGAGTTCAAGGCTTTCCTCACAGACCTTATCAGCCGGTCCCACACTCCACCATGATGAGAAACAGCAGGAGGGTTGAATGTCCATTTCATGCCTTTCTGGAGGAGGTAGTCACTGATCTGGACATGCTTCCATCTCCCTATTGCCTCTCAGTTTTCGCTCGGCCCCAACGAAGTTCGTTCCATTTTCTGACCGTAGCTCCAGCACTTGGCCTCTCCTTGCCACAAAGTGTCTGATGACATATAAGATGCCTCTCCTTGTCAGGGGCCTGTCACATAGCGTTATCTTGAACCTAAAAGAGTCTGACTGAACGCATCATTGAACTCCCAGGGCTAGTTCCACTGGTAAGTTTTCACTGTTGAAGTCCAAATCTTTAGCTTCAAGAGATCTGTCTTCTTGAGGTATAGCAGCAAGCACCTTGCGAATGTTGCTGATCCATTTTGTGAGCTGAAATCCTCCCTTCTTGCAAAGTTCGCACAGCTCCTGATAGAGGGTTAGAGCCTCTTCTTCAGTGTCAACTGATGCCAAACAATCGTCAACATAAAAGTTGCTGAGGACAGTATCAACAGTCATTTGACTGAAGAGGTCTTGATTATCTTTGGCACACTTTCTGAGGGCAAAAGATGCACAGCTAGGTGACGATGTGGCTCTAAACAGACGGACAACCATTTAATGTTCCACCAGGTCCTGATCATGTCTTCCATCTGGCCACCACAGAAAACGTAACAGATCAGAGTCTGTTCTTGGTACTTTGACCTGATGAAACATAGCTGTGATGTCTGCCATGAGAACAATTAGCTCCTTTCGGAACCTGCTGATGACACCAACCAGTGAGCTGGTGAGATCTGGGCCTTGAAGAAGTTGGGCGTTTACAGATGTGCCCTGGAAAGTTGCTGCACAATCAAAAACAACTCTTAGCTTCTTCTTTTGAGGGTGGATCACTCCATGATGTGGGAGGTACCACACCCTTGCATCCCTACACCCTAGATTCTCTGGGGGTACTCTCTCAGCATAGCCTTTTGCCATCATGTCACTCATGAAGTCTGTATAATGAATGTGGAACGACTGCCCTTAGCGAACCTCCTTTTGATGCTCAAGGCACGCTGCACTGGCACATTCCTGTTGTTGGGCATCTTTGTGTCTGCTTTTCTCAAGGGCAAGCCAATACTGTAATGCCCATCAACCAATTTGACTGACTCCATGAAATGACTGTCTTCTCTGGATAAGCCTGGCTGCTCATCTTGAGCACATTCAGGGAAGTCAACCTTTGCCTGCTGCTCCCACAGGTCATCAAATGTGACGATGGAAATCCTGCTGACCGTGGCTGCTTGTTCAACACAGGAGAAGTCATCAGTGCAGTCCCCCCTCAGTGGACCATTCACAGTCCACCCCAATATGGTTTTCACTGCGCAAGGGCCACTATCTACACCTCGAATAACCTCCCAAGGTTCCAAGGCCCGAGGGACATTCGTCCCAATGATTAGGTCCACTTCAGAGTTAATCTCAGTCAGCTTCACATCCTTTAAATGTGTCCATTTCAGAAGATCTTCCTGCTTTGGAATGTTTCCTTGATGGACAGGCATGCATTTCTGTGTGAAGAGCTCTGGTAGTGCACAGAAACAGTCCGTGTCCAGTCCAGCTATCTCCAGGTTCGTTACAATGTGGCTACTGACAACTTTCTCCTGACCCATTGTCTTGAGGAGGATGCCAGTTTTCTTTCCAGTAACATTCAGCCTATTCATGAGGCGTTCTGTTCAGAATGAAGCAGAACTCCCTGGATCTAGGAAGGCATATGCTGTGACTACTTCATCCCCTTTTCTAGACTTCACCTGGACAGACAAGATGGTAAGTGTACAATCACGCTCTCCGGCCTCAGTAAGCCCATTAGATTGTACAGAGATTGGACCACTGCCACTCGTCCCTCCACTGTCTCCCTTGCCTCCTTGGTTCGTCTTTTCTGTACCAGGTTGTGACTGCTTTGAGTAGATGTGTAACAAAGTAGGATGCCTCAGATTGCACACATTACAGAACAGAGGTTTTGTGTAGTCTTTACTTCTGTGCCCAATGCACAAGCAGCCATAGCATACGTCATTTTCTTTCAAGAAAGTCATCTTGTCACTGTGTGCTTTCCTTTCCAATGAAAAGCATAGGTCCAGGACAACAAGCAAGTCTTTGTGACAGGCGAGGCATTATCTTTGTTATCACATGCTAACTTCTTGTCATGGTGTTGTGTGCCTTTACTCATAGGTGCAGTGGTGGTTGCGAAACTACATCCTTTCGGTTTAGCAGAGTAAGGTTGGGATTTAACATGTTTCCCTTCTCCTTTTTCCAGCACCTGGAGGATCATGTAACATTAGATTTCCAAACAGTGGGTCACCTGCAATTTTAACTTGCTTCTCCACAAACTCAATGTCATGAAAGGAAGCTCTGCGTCTTGACATTTCCTGTAAATTACAAGCAACTTCCCACCATCTCTCCTTGAGCTTGTATGGCAACTTCTTAATCACTGTTTTCATGTTACTTGGTGTATCCAGTTCCAAACTGAAGTTAATCCCCCTCATTGCATTATTGCACTGCCTTAAGAAGATGCTGTATATCTGAAGTGCTTTTGTGTCTTCAGATTTAATTGCTGGCCAGGCAAGTATCTTTCCCATGTAGACAGAAGCTATCTTCATGTGATTACCAAACTGCTCCTGTAGCAGTGACTTGGCCTTAGCGTATCCCTCCTGGTCATGCATATAATCACAGCCTCGCACCAGCTCTCAGGGCTGCCCTCTAGTGTATTGCTCGAGGAAGTACAAGCGATCTCTGGCACTGAGGATCTTTTGCTCAATGTTGTGTTCGAATGACCTCATAAATGTTTGAAATTGCAATGGGTCTCCATCAAATGTTTGCATGTCCCTCTTTGGGAGTAAAGAATGGTACTGCTGCTCCACTAGCATTGATGTAATTTAATTTTGTTTCTCTAGGATTTCTGCCAGGTGTTTAGATTCAGAACTTTGCATTCCAGGCATAGCTTGGTGATGCTCAAACTGAGGCTTTCAATGTGCTGGAGGCAGGTAAGTAGACATAACTTGTGATTGTGGTATCATATTTTGCTTTTGCTTTGTGGTACTACTAATAATAACCTTATTTCTCCCTATAATTTACACATCTTGCATAGTTAACTCTATCGCATACTTGTTATATTCTAACATCAGATCTTTAGTCTTTATTTTTCACTTTTTAGCGGTGTGTCTGGTTCTCTAGCTTAGCATGGCTACCAATTATCTTCCTCCATCTCCTGCTTTCACCTGCTCCGTGTGTCATGTTTAGTTACTCCTCTGCCTCCTTTAGTGGTAATGGTACATGTAACAAATGTAGTCTTTTTGTAGTTTTGGAGGCGAGGTTATCTGAATTGGAAGCTCGGCTCTGCACTGTTGAAAACCACCCGATAGCGAGCCAGGCCCCTTTAGTCAGTGCGGAGCCAACTAGCCAAGTTAGCTCTGTTAGTCGTCCCCGAGCAGATCCCGAGCAGCCGGGACTTAAGAGTGGCTGGGTGACTGTCAGGAAGAGGAGTCATAGTCCTAAAGTCAAGCCCGTGGTTCACCATCAACCTGTCCACATTTCAAATAGATTTTCCCCACTCAGCGACACACCCGCTGAGGACAAAACCCTGGTAATTGGCAGCTCTATAGTCAGAAACGTGGCATTAGCGACACCAGCAACCATAGTCAAATGCATTCCAGGGGCCAGAGCGGGCGACATAGAATCCTATTTAAAACTGCTGGCTAAGGATAAGCGGAAATACGGTAAAATAGTTATTCACGTCGGCGGTAATGACACCCGGTTACGCCAATCGGAGGTCACTAAAATCAATGTTGCATCGTGTGTAATTTTGCTAAAACAATGTCTTTCTGGAGAAAGCCTGGTCAAACTATTAAACTTAAATTAAATATGGTTTGCTGATCTCTCCTTTGGAAGTCTCTGTTAGTGAATGATTTGATTTGTGATCATCATATTGATATATTTTGTCTTACAGAAACCTGGCTGCAGCAGGAGGATCATGTTAGCATTAATGAATCAACTCCCTCTGACTATTTAAATGTTCATGTTCCTAGAACCACAGGCAGAGGAGGAGGAGTGGCAGCTATCTTCAGATCAGGGTTACTAATCAGTCCTAGACCCAAGATTAGTTTTAGCTCTTTTGAATCTCTGATTCTCAGTTTCTCCCACCCAAGGTGGAAATCACAAAAACCTCTTGTGTTTGTTGTTGTGTATCGTCCACCTGGCCCTTATTCTGAGTTTCTGTCTGAATTCTCTGAGTTTTTATCCCAGTTAGTGCTGAGTACAGATAAAGTCATTGTAGTGGGTGACTTTAATATTCATGTAGATGTTGAAAATGACAGCCTAAATATTAACTTTAATTCTATATTAGACTCTATTGGATTTTCTCAAAGTGTTCACAGACCTACTCACTGCCTTAATCATACCCTCGACCTTTTTTGATTTTTGGCATTGAAACAGTTATTATCTGACCATTTTTTGATAACTTTCGAGTTTACATTACTTGACTATGCAGCTTCTGAGAAGAATTCTACATATAGAAGGTGTATATCAGAGAATGTTGTAACCAGATTTAAAGAATTAATTCCATCATCCTTTTCTTCACTGCCATGTGCAGATATGACAGAGGACGGCTACATGAACTCCAGCAAAACTTGACTCTCTTGTTGACAACACTACAATTTTAATGCGTACAACACTGGACAATGTTGCCCCTCTGAAAATGAAGGTAATCAGTCAGAAGAGGTTGGCTCCTTGGTATAATTCACAGCTGCGTGCGTTAAAGCAGACGACAAGAAAGCTGGAGAGACAGTGGCATTCCTCTAATTTAGAAGAGTCTCAATTAGTCTGGAAAGATAGTTTAATAACGTATAATAAGATCTTCGTAAAGCTAGAACTGCTTATCATTCATCATTAATTGAAGAGAATAAGAACAATCCCAGGTTTCTTTTCAGACAAAGAGTCCGAGCTCTGTTGAGCCATGTATTCCTTTAACTCTCAGCAGTGATGATTTCATGAGTTTCTTTACCAATAAAATTGTTTCTATCAGAGAGAAGATTAATGGAATCCTTCCCACTATTATCGCTGATGTATCATCCAGTAGAGCAGCTTTAGAAGTATCTTTCGAACCTGAATTGTATTTAGACAGCTTCTGCCCAGTTGATCTTTCTGAGCTAACAACAGCAATAGTCTCTTCTAAACCATCAACTTGTATTTTAGACCCAATCCCAACCAGACTGTCCAAGGAGGTTTTCCCCTTAATTGACTCTTCCATATTGGATTTGATCAATCTGTCTTTGTTGACAGGATATGTACCTCAGACTTTTAAGGTTGCTATAATTAAACCTTGACTTGATTCAGAAGTGTTAGCAAATTATCGACCTATATTTCCCTTTTTTGTCTAAAGTCCTTGAAAAAATAGTTGCAGTTCAACTTTGTGATCATTTACATAGAAATAATCTGTTTGAAGAGTTTCAGTCAGGATTCAGAGTGCATCATAGCACTGAAACAGCACTGGTGAAAGTTACCAATGATCTCCTGTTAGCCTCTGATAGCGGACTTGTTTCTGTGCTTGTCCTGTTGGATCTCAGTGCTGCATTTGATACGATCGATCACAGCATTCTGTTACAGAGACTTGAACATGTTATTGGGATTAAAGGAACTGCATTAGGCTGGTTTAAGTCATATTTATCTGATAGATTCCATTTTTTTCTTGTAAATGAAGAATCTTCCTCACACACCAGAGTAAGTCAAGGAGTTCCACAAGGACTAAGGAAATACTATCTCATAATTTTGACTTAGTATGTCTGATTTTTTTTATCAAGTGACGGAAACGGGATTCCATAGGCTTTCACTTTCTAAAAAAGATAAATAATTAAATGAAACGCTGTAGAATACCGATTTGGACCTTCACACTTTCCGGAGTCACGCCGTGGTACGGTCGCAATACCTCTGGAACTAGCGAGCGCGCGCTTCTTTCGTCGCGAGAACGCGGCGGAGCTGGAGAAGGAACGGATCTCGACGGGGAAACAGACCTCGACATATCACCAGCTTCGGAAGTTGTGGCAGTATTGACATAGTTACGTTGTAATGACAGAAATTGGCTGTTGAGTGGATGATTTAAATGTGGATCTCTACACGTGTGATATAGAAACCGAAGGAAAAACATGACAGCTAACGAGGATCAGGAGGTATGAATGAATGATGATACAGCTGGAGGCTAGCTACTGTTAGCAGCTAACTGCTAAATACTTGACTGCTAGCATAGGTCTGTTGACAGTCCAAAGCTCCAAAGCAAACAAGTTAGCATACCAGCTTCTATTCAGTGTGCCAGAGTTCCGATCAGTTAAAGCAGCAGTCAGCACATTAAGTGACTCTTCTGCTCCAACTTGGACGGTCATAACAAGGAATTATCGCCAAACTCCTTTCAAAAGTTTGTGAATTCAACGTTTTATCTCTGCGACATAAACAATTAGTCGAGACATTTTCTCAGTGCAAATCATCCACAAATCCATTCAGTGTGTATGATAAGTATTTAACAGCAACCTCATGTTTCCATAGTAGGCTATCCCTGTTTGTGGTAGAGAGGGACATTAGCTGTTAGCAAGCTTAATTGAGCATATATTAGTTTTGTCCTTTGACATTTATTTGGTTAAATCTGACTGTCCTGACACTGCCTTTTCTTTAATCACAGATGGAGCTGGAAGCTCTTCGTTCCATCTATGAAGGGGATGAATGTTTCAAGGAAATCAGTCCAGTTTCTTTCCAGTTTAGAGTAAGTACTGCTCCCTTCACTGTCAAAGTCTGCTTGGAAAACTGCCATTCCGTGTACGCCTCCTTTTCAGTTGTCTTTTTAGAACATTGATACAAATAGTATATGAGCTTTTTGCCCTCTATTTAAATACTGAATGATAGATTGGAGACCTTGAGGACACCAAAGCATTCATCCTGGATGTCACATGGTCAGAGACATACCCTGAGACAGCCCCACAAATCTCCCTGGATGCTTTTTTCAATAACAGAATGTAAGTTGCAATCAGTTGTGTGAAGTTCTTCCTCTTCTATGCATTGATTTACAAGTGAAGCATTAATTTCAGACATGGCAGACTAGTCTGGAGAAAGCAAAAAATTTTGAAATTTCATGGGTTGATTTTTCAGTCATAAAAAGGCATTTACAGATAAGTCTTAGGGGTTGACCCCTTACTGCTTTCAAGGTATGTATTTGAGACAGAGAAGTTGTTTTTTACAGGGGCAGTGTGGTTTTCAGTGTTTCTGGCTTTTCATCATATTTATGTGCAGAAAAATGTACAGAATGATAATTGCAATAGTCTTCTTTTGTGTGTCTTTAGTTGGCAAAGATGCACACACAGACAAAAATGCCTTGACTCAGTTCATTTTAAGCTTTATTTATTTAGTGCCAGATTCACTGCAGATGTCCTCTCAGGGTTCTTTTCATAGCATTAGAAACATATCTAACTATGGATCGGTCAGTGTTTGTAATCTGACAGGTCTTGTGTTTTCTAGGTATATATGTGTTACTCTCATGTTTGTCTGCAGCATAGTTTAAGACTTTTATTGTATTTATGAGTGACTGTACAACTGTCATAAACTGATTACAAACATGACTTTCTTCATGTTGAAACATTCAACACATTATTCCCTTTCCATTATGTTGATTTATTAACAGCTCTTCAGACACAAAGCAGATGATCCTGTCAAAGCTTGAAGAGCAAGTTGAAGCTAACCTGGGCACTGCAATGATGTTCACTCTGTTTGAGTGGGCAAAGGAGAACCAGGAGGAGCTCATGGAGAACCACAAGCCTGTAGTGACTCCGGTGGTCAGCACATAAGGCTTATTTCATTTACGCTTTTCAAATGTCTTTTAAAAAGTATTTTTTTCCAGACGTTACAAAGTAGCTAGTAATTGTAGGAGGGTAGATTTTTTTTTTATATTTACCAACACTATGCTTTTTTGTGAGCATTATATTTTTAGCATGCAATGATCATTGAATAAATAGCCAGAGTTATGCAGTTTGAATAAAAACTGAATGTGTGTCCCTTGAACAGACGCTGACATCAAACAGCGAGGTTACGGCTCCCTCCTCAGCAGCAAAAAGGAAGGAGAAGAAAGAGCAGCTGACTAAAGCACAGAAAAGGAGGATGATTAACAGAACAGGTACAGAATGTTCTCCCTTTCACAATTGAGACCATTTTTATTTGATCTATTAGATTAATTCAGTAAAGGGTGATGAAAGACGGATATATTTGATGGTGACATCTGAAATATTAGAGCCATGTCTACATTAATCAAGCTGCTGCCACTTTTAGAGAGCTTGTACTTTGCAATAAAAGAAAGAGCAAATCAAAAGTTTTAGGAATCCGGCGGTCAAATTTACTGTTGTTTCCTGAATTATTGAGCGAATGTTGGGGCTCAAAAATGCTCCTTAGGAATATTGTATCCTGTAGAGCTTGACTATTGAAGTCACAGCATGATGCATTATGCAGCTGTCCAGCTAGTCTTTGATACCACCAAGCCAAACCAAAACAAAAGAATGCTTCTACTTTTCTTACTTTATGGGGATTATACCCAGACAAACCCCTACTGGACACAAAGAAGCACTAAATTGAAAAAATAAATGCAAAGTTTGGATCATAGTGAAATATCATAAGAGCGTTGGATGTCTGACCCACATGTCTTACTTCCACGCACATTTCCAGATGTTTTTTTACTGTCTTGTGTGTGATTAATAGTATACCACTGCACTGTTTGTTAGCAATGACACTAACAGTAGATTGCTTTAACACTAATCAATGCTGAGTTGGTTTAAAACAGGGATGTGCACATCTGGTCCTCGAGGGCCACTGTCCTGCAAGTTTTAGATGTTTCCCTGCTTCAGCACATCAGATTCAGATCAAGGCATCATTAGCAGGCTTGTGCAGGACTTAACAATCTTTTGAAGAGATCCATTTCATCTGAACCAGGTGTGTTGAAGCAGGGAAACATCTAAAACCTGCAGGACAGCGGCCCCCGAGGACCGACTTTGGACATCCCTGGTTTAAAACAAAGGTGTATCAGTATGAAAACGTCTGGGGCCCATTTTCAACAATCTTGAGATGCTGGAAAGAAGGGTTTGACCAGTGGACGGCCCATGTGAATCACAATGGGCAGTTAAAGGATATTCTATTGATATTTGCTCTCTTATTTTATGTTTTCTGGGTATCTGTACATTTTCAAGGCTGAATATGGTTCATTTTGTTAGAAACTTGTCCTGTAAAGATGGCTTCAGAAAAAAAAGTCAATTGCAGTATTTTTTAGTAAAATATAGGACAAATAGACAAAGCAAAAAATGTAGAAATTTAAAATGGAATAAATTGGACTTTATCGTGACATTTTTATTTAATAGATTATCATTAATAGATTATTATTTTTGTTTGCTCGTTGATTTTGCCTGTTTTTTTTTTGTGTAGTCAGCACTTAACAGAACAGGTTTCTGCTTTCAGACAATAAGGGGGAACTACCGAGAGGATGGAACTGGGTGGATGTAATCAAGGTAGGTGGAATTCTGCATTTCTCCACAAGATGGTGGACTTCTCAATCCTCTCTACAGTGTCATGATTATTTACCTTTTTATATTATTTTCTGTCCTCCTTGGCCATTGCTACTTAACCAACTTCCCAGCATGTAAGTACCAGTCAGTTAAGTTATAATTACTTTAGTTTCTTTATTTTAAAAAAGAAATAAATTCTGAACACATTGCCAGCTTCTAATGTCTTTTTTTTCTTGCATGTTTCTTCTTTAGCTGAGTAAAACAGGAGGAAAAGACGATGACTAGGCTCAACTGCAGTTATCTGCTTCATACAAGAACATGTAGTATGAGTCTCATGCAAGTGTGAACTCAGTGCAGCTGCTGCTGCTTCTCTACAGATGCCTTCATGTTCAACTTGAGCCATATGTTACACTCAACATGGTTGCTTCCACCTTGAAAACCAAAGCTGGCTGGGTAACAGAGGAGACATGATCCTGGCTTACTGTAACTCTTTGAGCTGGTGAATGGTTGAAGTCCTTGCTTTATTTTATTGTTTGCTGTGTTTGTGCCCTACAGCAAGGTGAATAGATGCACGGCATTGTTTGTTGATTCAGTTTGTGCTCAAAAATACGGCTCTGTCGTCCATGAGGGTGGAGTTCCCTTTAGATAAACTTACCTGCTCTCACTGCCATGTTTTCAGTATGTGAGGTGAGGCACTAGAGCTATTATTGTTGGATGTTGCTCTCAAGTGTCAAGTGCTATCATGCTGTTACTTTATGGTATCATGATACCATGAGACTTTGTTCAAGCAAACACATTTTTAACAATGCAGCAAATGTTACTCTTTTCACCAGTTTCTTATTATGACAGATGTGATGTTTTCCCTATTAATAGTAAATTCCAAAAGTTTTATATGATAATTAAATAAACTTTTCTCAACTTTGTGTCCAGTAATATATTGCTTTCATTAATCCCATGAGTCTGACTGCATATAAGAATATAATCAACAAATTCTCCTGCACAGGTTTTATGAATGAATGCAGTCGGTTCCTGTCGTTTAGGTCTTGTTTGCTTCAAATGTTTCCATGAATGGATTTTGAGAGATTGACAACATTGATCACCAGGGTCTACCCCATGATTGGAGCATGGAAATAAAAAAAAGACATGTTTGAACTTTTCAAGTCTTTGAAAATCTGTAATTTCATCTTTTAAGACATTCTCATAAACGGGACATTGTGTGTCAATGAAAATGGATGACAACAAATCAGCTTCTGGTTAGCAGATGTGTATTTGTAAGTTGTATGTGGGTATACCTCTTTTGAAAATGTATTTAAATTGAACAAGATTTTTGCTAAGTTTTTATATTTGAGTAAATGGTAAAATTGTCTATTTTAATCCCATATTTATTGTAGATGTGAGAAAGCCAACAGATGAAATGCCATCTACTGCTAAAAGACAGTAGCGGCCTGACCAGCTCGGGACATGCTCAGCCACACTCACTGGCTCAGTGTTTCTCAATTCCGGTCCTCATGACCCACTGCCCTGCATGTGTTCGAAGTTTCCCTCCTTCACCACACCTGATCCAAATGATCAGCTCGTCAAGCTCTGCAGTGGCCTGATGAGGAGCCATTCATTTGTAAAAAAAAAAATAGGATTTTTGTATTACACTGCGTAGTTTTAGAGTTATACACAAATCCTTTAAGTAAATATTTGAAGGTCTCTTGTTTAAGTAGTTTTTATTTTAATATTGTCATATTATTTGATATTATAGTTACTAAGCTTTGTTTGGAGAGTTGCTGTTCAAGTACAGGATGCAGCACCTGTGGACTATCTGTTTTTATACTTTTTTTTTTTTTACAAATGACATTAGAAATCATTTCCAAATTTTGAAAAACATAATCAGTTTTGCATGCTTGAGGGGATTTTTGCCTTTTTATGGAAAAATAGTCTTTCTGTGAAGTTTTTTTTTGTAACTTGTTTTAAGTGCGACTCAAGTCGAGTCATGCAACTTCAGTCCTCATCTCTGCTTTCAGTTTGTGGATAGTCCAAGCTACAATGTTCTCTTAATGTTAAACCAGTCCATTTTATATTAGATTAGGTCTTAAACAGCTTGGGTTGCACAGTGGTGTGTGGTGGATAGAATCGTCACCTCACAGCTCGAGGGTTCCTAGTTCAAAGCTTGCCTGGGGCTTCTCATGCGGTCAGGTTAGTTGATGATTTTAGATTGACCGTAGGAGTGAGCATGCATGGTTGTTCAACTTGTTTGTATCTGTAATAGACTGGCATCCTGTCAGGGGTGTATTAGTCTCTCATCCAATGGCAGCTGGAATGGGGGGGGGGGGGTAGAATTTTTTTTTTCTGTGTTCTATTGCAATAAGTTTTACTACTTTACCGCTTGAAAGGAGAAAGTTGTCACGACTAGTTTTTCAAGCCATTCCTTTAAACAAACAGCAACAGCACAGGTTTGTTGATGCAACAATTATTATTATTATTATTTATTTTTTGCCTTTTTACAGTCTTCTTACCATTCTGTCCCTGTCACTCCCTCTGTCCCTCCATTTTGCCCCCCCCCCCCCTCTGAGCCCTGAAGAGGGCAGGAGAGGCAGCTGCTAATCCTGGCCTGCCTCTGTCCTTTCTACCTGGAAGTGACCTACTCTGAAGGCCTGCTGAGTTAACACTGTGTCAAACTCAAGGCCCGCGGGCCAAATGTGGCTGTGTGAGCGGTTTCATCGTACTATGAAGGCTGCTCTTCGTGTTTCTTTAGTTGACAGTAGCTGGGTGGACAGGTTGCCATGAGTTTTGTTAGGTCTGCGCTCCGCTCCTAAGGAGGACCTGCACTCTTCCTCTGCTCAGTTGGTTCTAGGTCAGTCTTTGAGAGTCCCAGGGGAGTTCCTTTCTAGTGTTCCGGGTTTGGGCCCCAGTTTCACAGGGAGGTCTGGGTTACAGAGCGAGGCCAGAGTTTTCTCACCTGTGGCGGCGCACCACTGCCTTCCTCAATCATACATTCCCAAGGACCTTATGTCGGCCAAATGTGTATTTATCCGCCATGATGCACACCGTTCTCCCCTGCGGTCCCCATATGATGGTCCTTTTCGCGTGCTGGAAGCGGGGCCAAAGTATTTTCTGATCGAGATAGGGACTGGTCAGGACCGAGTTTCGGCGGATCGTTTCAAACCCGCTCACGTGTTCCAGGATGACGCAGTTGAGCTGGCTCGCCCAGCCCAGAGCTATAGAGTATATACTCTATATATACTATATACTGTATATACTCTATAGCTCTGGCCCAGCCCGCCGCGGCCGCCCTCCCAACCCTATTCCTGATGTTGGGCTTTTACCCTTACCTGTTCCTCCCTCACCTCCAAAGTCTATTAGGCATAGTCGTAGGGGCAGGGAAGTTTCTGCTGGTTTATGCATGTTGCAACTTGGGATGTCATTATGTGTGTTCTGGGGGAGCTGTGTGGCGACACTGATGAATTAGAACGCACACACAAATAACGTTCTATTTCTGGTCTCCATGACAACGGTTGTTGTCATGAAAACGAAATGTATGTTCTGTCAGTTATTGTCAGTTTTAATAGTTTTCTTTTAAGTTGAATAAGGAGAAGAATAAATAATAGAGACTTACCGAAACGTCGTCTCTTTCTCTTCAAACAATGTCCTTTGTATTTGTATTATGAGGCGGTGTCAAAGAGTATAATACTGCCCTACAAAGCCTAACTGCAGTAACTACGCAAAAGGTAAAACTGAGAAAAAAGGCTTTAAAGTTTTTGAACCAGCCACCCAAATGGGTTATAGGTATATGAGTGATATTGCACTAATTGTACATGTATTCATAAGATAATTGTTATGCCCAAAAACCATAACGACTAATTTTACCTTTGACCCCAAAAACGTAGTTACTGCACTCTGCCTTTGCATTGCCTGAAATGGTTCTAATAGCAATGGAAAAACAAAGTGCAGTAACTACAGTGGGTTTTTTTCTTTCAGTTTTTATATTGTGTTTTCAGTGAACAAAAAGTTTTTTTGACATTGATTTTGTTATAATCAACTCTACTGATGGATTTTTGCATATTTGATTAATTCTGGACAAATATTATAAAGTCATGTCATAGTTTAATCTTAATTTCATCATTTCATTTAAGTTTTATACTTATTTACCCCAAACTAGATCATAATTTTCCTACTAATTAAACTTTGCATCACCATCTTTCTTTTCCATCATTGTTAACATCACCACTGTTGTTGCCTTGATGATAATAATGATTTCCATTGTCCTTGTCTTCACTGTGTAACAATGAATAAATACACTTAAATACACAAATACAAGCTTCGGGTTGCCAGCATCAGGGCCCACTTTAATCCTCCTTCTGATGACCTCGCCATCGCCACCTCTGCTGTTTTTGACCAGTTTTAAATTATGTTTATGTATTTAGCAGATGCTTTTATCCAAAAAAAAAAGCTGATCCTAAGTTGCAGGATATACTGCAACTTACAGGTAGGCTGATAGAGTTAGGGGGTCTTGCCTAAGGACCCCTACTGGAGACAGTACCTTTCATGGAGGGGATTTGAACCCAGATATCCCACATGAAAGATGGCAATCATACCACTACACTATACAGTCCTACTGGTCTTATAAAAAAGACGAGGATTGTAACAGTTAGAGGCAATAATACTAGAAAAATACTTTGTTTTAGCAGATTTGACAGAACTTATCAGCCTGTCCTTGTTGGAAGAAATAATTGGTGAACCTGAATGAACCTGTCTTTTGAACCTTGCCTTTTTAAAGGTTTTTTCAACCTCAGCACCATATGTGCTCAAGATACTTAATGGCAGCTTGGCAAATGGGGTTGTACCTGCAGGTTTTAAACATGCAGTGGTGACATCACTAATTAAGAAGCCTAGCTTAGATATTTTCTAAGATCTTGAAGAAAATCATTTAAAATCATTCTTAGATGAGCACCACATCCTTGAAGTTTTCCAGTCTGGGTTTAAAACCTGTTGCAGTACTGAATCCACACTATTAAGGGTTATTAATGATGTTCTTTTAGCCACAGACTCTGGTAACTGTGTAGTTTTGGTTCTGTTGGATTTAACAGCTGCCTTCGATACAGTGGACCATCAGATACTTCTGTTTCGTCTGGAGAGCTTGATGGGCATTCAGGGTGGTGTTTTAGAGTGGTTCAGGTCCTACTTTTCACTGATAAGTGTTTGTGTTTGTGTTGGAACCACTGAGCACCTCTCATGTGGGAGACGTGAGAGGTGCTCAAGGTGCCTCAAGGTTCTATTCTCGGGCCTCTTCTCCTCGGGCCCCTCACATCAACACATGCTAACACATCAAAGTGCTTTAACACTACATGCCACATTCACCCATTCTTAAATAGTTTTATACTGTATTTTCTTCAAATCTGGTAGAGTGCTCAAACTGGAATCCCCACTCACCATGGTCTCAGAATATTTGTTCTCTGGGGTGGTTGTGGAGCTCCAACCGTGAAAAAAGGCTCTCAAATATCTTTTCATAGTTGCACTGGATAGCTCAACTGGTTAAGCAGATGTCCCATGTACAGAGGCTGTAGAAATTTAACCAGTATAAAAAGGAATCTTGAAAGAAAGATTAAGATCAAGCATGTCTAGGCCAAGACAGAGCAGCTTTGCCCAGCAAACCTTAAAAAGTGCTCAGTCACATAGGTCAACTTTAGTGAACCATGCCCGGTTAACAAGTTCCAAGTTCGATTTTTGCTAAACGTAAAGAAATATGAAGGCTTCATGACACTAACAGCACAAACAGTATGGATACATATAAAAATGACTACTAGTACACATCATATGAACTGAACAAGGTAAAAACATTGCAAACTGAAGAAAAGCTATTTACTTGTCAAGTAATTGCAACAGTAATCTTAAAGGGGCAGCAATGAAAAATCGTAACATTTACAGCCAGAAGTTTCCACATCTTGGAAGTTTGAAAATTTGTTGAAATAATTTAGAGAGATCAGCTGTTTCAGATTTAGGCAGTTGTGGAGCTGATTCCAAGTGTAGGGGCAACATATTTAAATGTTTTTTTTCCTCAACTCACTATGGGATTTAGGTACAGTTAAAAGGAACAAATTTTGGTTACAGAGACAATAACGTTTCGTGCTTTTCCTGGAGGATATACAGTGGTGTGAAAAAGTGTTTCCCCCCTTCCTGATTTACCATTTTTGTTTGTCACACTTAAATGTTTCAGATCATCAAACAATTTTAAATATTGGACAAAGATAACACAAGTAAACACAAAATGCTGTGTCTAAATGAAGGTGTTTATTATTAAGGGGAAAAAAATCCTAACCTGCATTGCCCTGTGAAAAAAAAAAAAAAAGTGATAGCCCCCTAAACCTAATAACTGGTTGGGTCGCCCTTAGTAGCAACAACTTCAAATTTTGATTTGTCTGACCACAGAACAGTTTTCCACTTTACCTCGCTGTACCTCACTTTACTTACACAAATGGCTTCTTTGCATGATGGAGCTTTAACCTACTCTATTAATGTGTGGATGGCATTGTGAACTGCGTTCATCCACATAGTGATTTCAGAAATTTTTCCTGAGCCCATGCAGGGATTTCCATGACAGAATCAAGCCTGTTTTCAATTTGATGTCGCATGATAAAGGCATCTAATTCTGATTTTTGTCTATTTTCCTTGTGTACAGATATGTCTTCCCTTTCTTGGAATATTTACTTCACAACTTTATGATGATGAACATTATTCTGAAATTGTTCCAAAGTTTGTAGACATTTTTTTTACAGATTGCTGAACATCTGTCCATCTTTACTTCTAAGAGACTCTGCCTCTCTCTTGTGCTCTGTTCATACCTAATCATTTCTCAGTTTTAGGTTTTTACTATGAAACTCAGAGTATCATTTACTTATTTAAAATTAATTATTTGAAAACAGGCACTGGTCTTCAGTTTTTTAAAATAATTCTGCAAATTGTACACAATGCTTCTTAAAAAGGTTATCTTCACTGAGAAATATGGTGAAATTTAAAAAATAAAAGAGTTTTTTGTTTATGAAGTTAAATTGCCCGTGAAATCTTGAAACTTCTTCCTTATAGTACTGTTTGGAATCATTTGGATCATATTTTGAATGGTCTTTAAACAGATTGAGACCACAACTTAAAGGGGAACTCCGGTATTTTTAAACCTAGACCTTATTTCTGGCATGAAATACGTTTATCTACTCACCGAGAACAGTTTGGTGAAAGTCGGTGTCCTTCGGAAGATATTTAGATCACTCGAGATCCGCGTATATCCATATAACAGGAGAGAGCAGGGCATTGACAATACAGCCTCTAAATAAGGCATTATCTGTCTTTATTTCACCAATACTTTAAGACGAATGAATGAATGAACGCGAACTATTGCACTGTTAGCACATAGCTGCTGTGTTATTGTTATTGGCAGCTATCTACTGCGATGACGTCATCGACGTACGCTGCTGCAGCACAGCTTATTTACTCCTTGCTCTGTGACAGTTGGCTAACTTCACACGTAGTTACTACTGATAGTTTTGTGCAACATGGCAGGATATTTATCAGATTTTGACGATGTGGACGGCAATTTTGAGTACGATGGACGTCCTTACTGGAGTGAATAAGCTGTGCTGCGGCAGCGGGCGTTGATGATGTCATCCCAGAAGACGAGTGTATAGGAAGCCCTCTATAAGCCCCCTGATAAAGCTCATCATATCTTAAAGATCTCATTGTAAGATATTTTCCTAACAGAGCACTTTGCTCCCAAACTGCAGGTTTGCTTGTGGTTCCCAGAGTTTCTAAAAGTAGATTGGGGAGCAGAGCCTTCAGTTATCAGGCCCCTCTCTTGTGGAATAAGCTACTAGTAAATGTCCGGGAAGCAGAAACCCTCTCTAACTTTAAGATTAGGATTAAAACTTTCCTTTTTGATAAAGCTTATAGTTAGGGATGGCTCACGTAATCCTGAAATATCCCATAGTTAAGCTGCTATAGGCTTAGACTGCTGGGGGACGTCATCTGTCACCCCCAAGTTTAATTTTTCAAATGATATTATGTACATGTGACATTATTGTTGTCATTAACTTGTGTTTCCCTCTCAACAGATATCCTTTGAATGGTGTTACAGTGTTTTTTTTCCCCTCTTTTCTGTCTTCTCAAACCCCAGTTGGTCGAGGCGGATGGCCACCCTTCCTCAGTCTGGTTCTGCCAGAGGTTTCTTCCCGTTAAAAGGGAGTCGTTCCTTTCCACAGTTTCCTTTCCTAAGGCATGCTCAGGATTGAAAATTGGACTGAAGAGAAGTTTTGGTGCAATCTGTTGGTTTCCTTAGCTAGGAGATTGTTTTTGAATTGGCTCTATATGAATTAATTGGATTATTTTCAAATTAATTAATTGGATTTCATTGGATTATGATTACAATGAATTGAACTCCAATTGGCTTGAATTGGACTATATTATTTAAGTGCTTTGAGATGACATTTGTTGTAATTTGGCATTATATTAATAAAACTGAATTGAATTGAATGATAAATATGTCTTCTTTTCTTCACACTTTGATGCTAAAAGCCAGCTGCTTTCTCAGGCTGCTTTTATATTAAGGTGGCATATAACAGCATTTCTTCACAATTTTACTCTGAACTGTCCCTGGTGAATAAGAGTTTGGTTAAAGGAGGCTATTTAAAGTAACTTAAAAACTATGTGCCTCTGACCTGTTTTGAAATACACTGACTTCTGTCATGCACATTCTGGGGCTTGAAACTGCCTTGGAGCACATGGGAGTTGACATACCACTGTTTACAACTTTGGTTTCGAGATCAGCACCACACCGTTCTGAGAATGCAAACTTTGCCAAATACAAAAAAGTTGCCTATCAAATTAAACGAACAGATTGCATCAAAAATGATTTTTGATCAAATCCCCGAACCTTAGCAACCATAAGGCAAAGATGGAATAAAAAACCAGGAAGAAACCTCGAGCAGAACTCAGACTCAAAGAAGAGAGAGCAAAGAAAGGTGCATTATAAGAGATTACCCTTCAGTATAGGACTATAGCAGCATAACTAAGGAATGTTTTGGGGTCACTTGAGCCACCCCTATCTTTTATCTTTATCAAAAGGAAAAGTTTTAAAACTTAGAATAAAATTAGAGTGAGCCTTCCATTCCATTCTCTTTTATCCACTTTTACAGACTGTAGGAACCACAATCTGAGAGTGATCTGTTATGTAGCATTAATACATGGGCTGCAAATATTAAATTCTTTAATTGCATTAATTCGCATGATTTCCTGTGATTAATCATGATTAATCATAATAATCAATCATTAATAATCATTTATAATAATGAATTCAAAAGTAGCATATAACGCACTTTTATTGGAACTGTACACTGAAGGAACTCAAATACTCCGGTGATAAGACAATTCAACGTTGTAGTGCTTACAAAACTTTGGCTCTGTCGACTGCACCATCTGGAGGAACTTTGAAATGAAAATGGCCATGTATAAGTTCCGTAACCTTCTCCATGTTTGTTTAGCCGATTTCATCCGCCATTCTTTTCTTTTCTGACTGTTTCCTGTGAGCGCCGCAGCAGTAAGCAACATACTAGGCTCGCTCACGATGGACTTTTTCAAAATAAAAGCCAGTGAGCAACGGACGTTTACAATAAAAATAATAAATTATAAAAACGGCTTTAATGGGAGACAAATAATTGTCGGTGATAATTAATTCATTAGTTAACGCAAAAATAACGTGATCATGTGCCCAGCCTTAATATATGTACATACTATTCAAATATATATATATTTTTTCTTTTATTATAATTTTTTTATTAGCCTTTATTTAATCAGGTCGGTCCTGTTGAGTGACCTGTTTTTCAAGGAAAGCCTGGCCAAGACTGCATCCTGCAAAACATTAAAGTTACAATAATTAAAAAACAAACAACAAGCAACAACATAAGTAAAATACATTCTAGATATAAGCATCAAGATTAAGATTTTACATTAGGATAAACAAATGCAATATGTAGTTGCAACAAAATCTCTCATACGGTTTTTAAATGATCCAAGGATGATGAGCTCCTTTAGATTCAATGTGTTCTGCAGTGAGCTCCGGGCAGCAGGTGCGGCATACTTTAAACAATGCTATACCAAATTCAGAACAAACGTTTGGGCACATTTAATAATTTAAATTACAATTACTTTAAAGTATAAATTATTGGAACATAAACGGTAATTGCAATGAGTTTTAGAAATAAAATCACATAGATAGTTGGGGAGTAGACCTAGGGTGGCTTTATAAATAAAAGTTTACTGTGATGCACAGAATCCAGACTTCGCAAACAATTCATAGGGGTATTCATATATAAAAGGTTGCCGTTATCAAGCACAGGGTGCAAGGTGGCAGCAACCAACTTTTTTTTTCTGGCAGAAAAAGATAAACAAGATGAAAAAAAGAATCCCAGTTTCAACCTTAATCTTTTTACCAGGTTTTCTATGCGAGTTTTAAAGAAAGCCGATCCAAGATCAGAGCCAAGAGCCAAGAGCCATACTTGTAACAGGTCACAAGTGCAATCTCACACCCTTGTAACATTAAAATGCTGGGAGGGGGCTCAAGTACTTTCCTGCAATTAGAGAAAATGATCAATTTAGGTTTTAGCTCAATGAGATGACGTTCCCCAAGGTTAAAAGCATAAAAATTACATTTGACATTAGGGACATTTCTGCCCAATGTGTCTAAATCAGTAACAAACAGAAGAGGGCCCAGAACTGAGCCCTGGGGAACACGGGTAGAAATATGTAGTGTGGATGAGTTTCAAAATAAATACATTTCCTTCTGTCAGACAGATCAAACCAGTCAACGGCCTCCTCAGACAAACCTCTGTCAAGCAGTTGTTGCTTCAAAATAGAGTGGTCCACTGGGTCAAAGGCCTTAGAAAGGTCAACCAAGAGGGCTGTACAAACGTTTCTATGATCCAGTGAGTCTATTACGTCATTAGTGCATTTGAAGGTGGCTGTGATAGTGCTGTGTCGTTTGCTAAAGCTGAACTGAAACGGGGAGAGAATATTAGTGTTAGTGTGGAGAAAATCCTCCAACTGATCATTAACTGACCCTCAAGGACCTTTGACAAAATGGAGACCTTGGATATGGGTCGATAATTATTCAAGAAGGTAAGGTCCCCTCCTTTTAAAAGGGGTAGAACATAAGCAACCTTCCAAATTTCCGAATACTTCTTGTAGTGATAGTGAGGTTAAAGAGACATTGGAGGTGTTTAGCAATAAAATCAGCAGCTCACTCTTAAAAAAATAAGGTTCTGAACAATTTAGGTATGTCCAGAGAGAGGAGAGGTCTATGGACCTCTTCCACTGAGAACAACCTAAAACTAATGGAAGGTCGATCAGCAGACATGTAACCAGCATCTGGAACAGAAGGTTTAGGATTAAGGGCAGGTGTGGCAATGGGGGGATAAGACCTGGAGAATAGGGAGCCAGAGGCAATAAAATGCTTATTAAAACGATCAAGCATGGAAGTCCTATCAGTTACAGTAGTGGCATCATTAACAGTACAGGGTGGGAGTTCATTATGACTATATGTGGCTGAAATAGGTTTGATCACTTTCCAAAAATGTTTTAGGGTCGTTTAGATTTTTGGTAGTAGCAGAGGGATAAAAATCAGACTTGGCTTTTTTTATAAGAAAGGTAAAACTGTTTCTGAGTTGCCTAAATATAAGCCTAGCTGCCTCGGCCCTGGTCTTCCTAGCCTTAGCCCGAGCAAGGTTTCTATTATGCAGTACATCGGCTAAATCAAGAGTGAACCATGGATTATCCCTCCCTTTAACCTTTTCTTTTGAAATATCTTTTTTTAAATATCTTTTGAAAGAGGCATGTTTGTCAACCAGAGAAGAAAAACCTTTAGAGAAGAATTTCCTTGCAGTCTTCACATCATTGGTTAATTCAATACATCCCCAATTAAATATATAGCTGCAAGCAGTGATGGGGAGGCCTAGCAGCATAGGAGGCAAGCCTATGGCTGCTCAGGAAGGCATCATGAGTCCATACAGCAGGTTTGGCATTGAAACATCAATGCATCGCAGAGATATGGCCTCACTTCCTGTTTGGCATGCCGGCGCCGAGTTTGATTGACTTTTACGGCAAACAGAAGTGAAATTAAAAAATCCACATGATAACTTTTGTGTGTCAAGTCCCGTGGAAATCAGACAATCTGTGTGACCTGAAATGCTTTTTGATAAAATTCAAAATGGCAGAAAATCCAATATGGCCCAAATGACGTCATAGGGTGTGTTGAACTCGTCTAAATCCAGGGATTCCAACGTTACCTCATTTGTGAAATTTGGACCAACGGATCCAAAGATAAACACAATCCTGGTTATTATTTTTCATCATTTAAAAGTTGAAAGGGAGTTTAATTGGCTTGCAGAGATGTTTTGGTGCAATTTGTTGGTTTTCTTAGATTGGCAACTTTATTTTTATTGGCTTTAGAATTTGATTGTTTGAAATTGATTGGATTATGATTGTATTACAATGAATTGGATTGTAATTGGCTTGAATCTGGGTAATTGGCTTGAGGAAAAGGAATAATTAAACAATAAAAAGATTATTTTAAAAAGTTAATCACACATCTCTTTTGATATATAGATATTGTGTTTAATGTATATTGTATACTGTCTATACTCATTCAACCTGTCTTTGATTACTGTTTCCAGCGTTGTATACTGTGGTTCTGGATTTCTTTTTATTCAAAGCATGATATTTAAGGGGATCACCAATGATATATTTGACCTGCTTTGTACTTCTTCTCAGGTCAGAGTGTCTGTGTGTTTTTTGACCTCTTTGACTAAGTCAACATTTCTACAACAACAGGAAGCAAGTTGTTATTGTTATGTTTATTCTGTGTGGCAAACTAAACTAGCTGTAACTAACTGCATTGTGTAACATAGGAGTAGTATCTGCTTGTTGTTGGTCAAATTCTGGTTCAAACATGTGCAGCTGAATAGTTTTATTGACTTAGTTTTATTATCATCCACCTGCTGTCAGAAATTTGTGCTCATGGTAATAACCATAATTCTTATGCTTTGATTTTACAGAAGTACTGGCACATTGTATCCTTCAGTGATAATCATACTGAAATCACAGCCATATATGCATTTGCCTTCCCCAGTGGTCAAATTGAGTGTAATTTTGAATGGAACTCTGAAACCTGTTAAAATGTATGATAAACCATCCCCCAAATCAGTTTACTAGTAAACCAATGATCATACATTATTATATTAATCTAGGGCAGTTAGGTCTTTGGGAACTGGAGGTGTGTAGCGTCCTGTCTGTACCCATCTGTTGTGAAAAGTTGCTTGATACACCTGAGGCTTCCATCCAGCTTGGCCTCAGCCACAGTCCTACCCTCATCACTGTTAGCTCAGCAAGTCACAGTTGTGAGGACGTAAGCGTCTTTGGAGAGTCCAGCAGCAGTGAGGAGACTCTTAGCTCTAGCCATGCTCCCATAATGTCCTGGCCATGTGAGGGAAGTCACTTTCATTAGTTTCTCATTTCCACTATAATTTTGCACAACATGTTGTGTGCAATTGTAGTGACTTATATTTTGCACGTTTTTCAAAAGTATAGCCACCTGTATATCTGCAAGCCTTAAAATGTCTTATGAAGCCCTGCATTGAACTTCCTTACAAAAAGCGCATAGAATGTATAAAGTGTGAAATTTCTCATTTCTAAAATTCTTAAATGTCTAACTTGTCATCCTTTCAGTTTTTCCTGTTAATTAGTCTAATCTGAAAGATCTGTTTTGACATTCTGTAATGTAAATAACCAAATGTTTCACATACTTAATTGTAAATTTAATTGTTGGTAATGGTTGATACCGTGAAAAGAATAAGTGAATTCACCCATTTTAATTGTCTATGAGTAAATGTACTATGATTTCCTTGTGTGGACTCAGAGGGCACTTACAATTCTCTTAAAGGCCAATGCTATATATTAAGTTTGTTCATGAAATATTGCCAAGTTGCTTTTACGCAAAGATCGTCCGCATCACATAGCCAAAGAAATATTGTGTAGTCTTGAAATGTTATCTGAAGCAATATACATGACATTTTCAAACTGAGTAATAACAATGTTACTTTCACATCAAATGTAACCATCAAATTTGCGTTTAACTGGCTTGTTATATGAAGGTAACAGCAAAAATAGATGTATAATTTATCCATAGCGTTTCCTTCTTTCTTTGTTATGAAAAAAATATACAAATAGAAATATTTGCAATTTCTCTTCAATTACTGACCATGGAATTTGGCAGTCATATTTTTTTCTGATTCCCAAATGGAGGTCAGACACACAAAAAAAAATCTGGTCTCATTCAGCTTTTTTTGCCAGTCTGAGCTATACTGAAGGTCAGCAATAGTATATGCATTTGCATGCTAACATTGTGTCTAAAATCAAGCTTTCAAAATTGTAACTGAAAAACTAGTGAGAATGTTAGCATGTCATGCTTAAATTGGGATTAATGTCAAAAGAACATACAATATGGGTATTCAGTCATTTGCGTACTGATATAAATATTGCATGAAAAGTCGTTGCCAGTGCAGCTTTATAATGAAAAGAATATTAATTTCTGCTATGTTTCAGTTACACCTCGATAGTCAACCAATTCATTTCCTGGAAAGTTGAAAAAAATTCTATGCAGTTTGGTTAAAAGGCATATTTTGAATTGTAGAGCACAATCTAAAAACTGTAAACTGTAGTTAAATAACCAAGAAGACTAAATACCATTCACCCAATATGCAGAATAAAAGTATAATTAGTCTTTCAAGCAAACAACTCATTTCTTACCTAATCTATTTTCCTCCCATTTCTTAAAATCTAACAAGCAGGTTATTTTTTACATTTCTCCATATTTACCCAATTGCAAAGGACCTTTTAAAAGTTCTTCACAAGAGACAAGTGAGAACGACACAAAGGAAGGTAAAAGTACTCCCTCTTCAAAAAAAGATGTGAGATCTACAAATTGCGGAGTATAGAAGGGACTCCACGCCCCTTTTCCTGACCCTGATTGAATTAAGTAGGTATAGAAAATGGATGAATGAACAGAGAAGGCCTGATAATTTTTTTTTTTTTTAAATATGAGGAACATTTCTATGAAATTACCACGAAAACATGTAAAACACAGATCATCTAATATTTTGTTAAAATAACACTGAATAATGGCACAGCAGGCTGGAATCTCAGAGTTCTTGCATATTTAACACCAAATAAAAATTTAATGGTAACTGAGTGACCATTGTTTTAATGAATATAAAAACTAATGTACACAATTGGAATAGAGAACCAGTGAAACTATAAACAAGCTATTGACTTCAATTGTTCCATCAACAATCATGTTGTAAATTAAATATGAGCTTTATAAACATATTACATGGGTACGTTATGTTCTACAAGCTTTTACTGCAGAAAGACACTGATTCAAATTAGTGAGTATTTTTAAAAAGTTTAAACAAAGGAAAAATTAGTTTGACCAAAAGGTAAAAAAAAGAAAGTAATCTTTTTTCTTTTTTTAATTCTTATTTTTTTCTTCCTTAAATGGGACCATATCCAGAATGAGAAGGTATAGTAAATCGAAAGATGCTTTCCTTATATAGTCATACTTTTGTCAAATAAAAAACAAGTCTCACAAAAAGCAAACACTTGTAAGATGGCAGCTTCAAGATGATGATTCTTGCATTAGCTGGGCTCCCTACAAATTGCAGGACAGTTGTAGCCAGTTTGTCCTTGATTAGTATTAAGTGCTGCTGCTAAATATTGTTCAATTGTGCTCTTATTACATCACAAATACTTTTATCAACTACATTTGGAAGTCCTAACATTTAGTCTGAAGACATTTTCCAGATGAATCACTACCTGGACCTGCGATCTTTTCTGTTTTTGTCAACACTTTTGTCCATGGTCTTTTCATTGTCCCCTCTACATTTGGGGCAGTACCACTTTCCCTTGGGCTTGTAGGTGAGCCCCACACAGGAGAAGTGGAACCACTCGATGGGGCACTGGTCATTGTCGCAGCCAATCATCTCACCATACGACACCTGCTCACAAAGACAGTAGGTGGGCTCATTAGGATCGATTGCAAAGTCGACTGGTGAGGCATCTCGCTCCTGCTTGGCTTTGCGCTTCTTCTTCTTTGAAGACTTTGACTTCTTTTCTCGGGGAGGGGGAAGGGATAGTTCTTCCACAGGGTCGTCCACCAAAGAGCCATTGGCAGATGTGTGGGTCGAGTCTCGGCTCTCGCTGTTACGTTGGCGTCTTGGGCGGCGGGTTGAGGTGCGTTCAGGGGCTGGGGATTCCTGGACACTGGAGCGGCGCTCCATGGTGAGACGCTCAGTTTCGCTGGGCTCCTGAAGGCACAGGGAATGGGAGTCCATCTGGCGGGAACGGTTCTCTACCAGCTCTGTCATCTGGGTCACTACATGGATCTTTTCGTCACCCAGTTCCTGGCTGCTGATTAGGGCTCTCTGCAGCTGAATCTGCAGACGCTTTCTTTGAGCTGTGTCTTGTTCACCTTTGTATTTTTCAAACACTTCATCTACCTCCTTCAGTACCTCTGCAAAGGGCAGAATACACAAAATTATTATGCATTTCTGGACACCATCCAAATTTCAGAAGGCACATTTCGACCAAAAACACTCAGGCTTTTTTCAAGGAGCCAAAAGACTATTTCAGTCCTTGGTCTGGGTCACACTGAAATGTGAAATGTCCCCAGAGTGTTGGGGTTGCCGCACAGTCAGCTGCCCACACAGACAGTTAAATCAGGAAGTACCTATCAGATGCATTCACTAAAAATCTGCTAATGGTACATATTTCTATGTGCTGTGGCTGTTTTAACTTGTGCCTTAAAAAGCAACTGCCAAGGAGAAATCAAAGTATTATTTTATTCTCTGCTTTCTTGCTTATTCTAGAACATACTCCACCACTGCAGCCCACAATGTGCCCTTTCATCCAATCCATCTATTTTCTATACCCACTTAATCTAACCAACTCTAAATCTGACTGCAGGAGGGGCTGGAGCCTATCCCTGCTGTCACTGAGCGAGAGGCGGGGTACACCCTGAACAGATCTCCATCACAGGGCTACACAGAGACAAGACAAAAAAAACATTCATGCTCACACTCACTCCTAGGGTCAATTTAGAGTCACCAATTGACCCGATGTATGTTTTGGGGAGTTTAGGTTTGAAGAGTTTTTACTCCCTCCTCCTCCTACGCAACCAGTTGGTTACCATGGAGTTTGGTGTAGAGACCAAGGGGGTGCACGCTACAACTTGTGATCTGGCTGGGAACTGCTGCGTGTAGTGGCATGGTCTTGGAGAGGTTGGAAAGAAATGAGGTAGGAACTGTATAAGAAATGTTTCTGGGAGACTTAGGTGTTAGGGCATGGTCCTATGACCTAAGGGTAAGGGTAAATGGAAGGGGAGAGCATAAAAATGGCGAGCAGGTGGTCAAATTTAGGGTGAAAAAGTTTTGGGAAAATTGTTAAAATTATGAAAATTAATTTTACTGTGGTGGAGCAAGGGGGAGGGACGTATGGTTAAGACTATGGCCCTGTGACCTTAGGGTAAGGGTAAAAGAAAGGGCAGGGTATGCATGTTTTGGGGAGGTTAGGGTTGAGACTGGTTCTGTTGTTGCCACATATTTGAAAAATAAGATTGTGCTGTTTTTAGGGACTGGGTTAGATTTCTTATGTAAGTTGTTGCAAGTCTTCAACAGACAGATATGAAACTGGAGTTGTCATTGGGAGTGGTGAAGCCTGGGAATAGAGAGAGGAGGGTTGAATTCCTGCCTACAGGAAATGACGAAAGTCAGATGCTGAAGAGGTTGCTTAGGAGAGGGGCTATCCGGTTCTGCAGTTCACACTCGAAGACGAGGATTAGATCGAATGGAAAGAAAACCTTGCTCAAGCCGATGAAGATGTGCGATCTCGCTTGAGATTGTACGTCATGTCTTCTACCGGCAGAATGAGGAGAGTTTTTTTTTTTTTTTACTATTCTATCGGAGGCTGCTTGTACACTGCTGCTCACCGCACATAAACATAAAGTAACACCGATGATTGTCTCTCCATAGTGTAGGCTTTTGTTATCAAATGACTGCGGTGCAGACTGAGCAATGCTGGTTTCTGCCTTATTATTGAAGTTAAGAGAAAAATATCTCACAGCAAGCCGAAAATAAACTGCACTTTCAGATGCAAAATCACGTACCAGATAACATAATGAAAACGACAATGCTTGGTAAATATTATCATCAGATCAGATTTACACAAAAAAACAACACAATTGTGGATATACTACTCATCTTTATTATACGCATTTGGCTTCGGCATTAGTTAATCAACCATACAACGTTTAATTCTAGCAAATGTCCGGTATTCAGTGGTATATGCACGATAATCCTCACCGTAACACTGTGTTAGGTAGCAGAAAGCCACTATCAATATACTATCAAAGTTGGCATTTTTTCTATTACATAGCCCTAATTTCCAGGTTATATTTACGCCGATTTTACCACTGAACACAAATTATTCAAAAGAGCTATGTTATCATATTATACTGTACATATACGTTTGCCGTGAGAAAGAAGCACATAACGTTGGAATTTTTTCATTGTGTTTGGTGTTGCACACAAAACAGGATGGAGCGTATCCGGGCTGGGCTAACTGAGGGATTTCTGACATATTAGTTCAACACTTCGCTCGTCACTGTGGTTGCTCACATATCACACAGTCACATTACTGTTCATTAAAGTAGGAAGGAACAAGGAAAACTAGCTTTTTACAAAATGGGAACACAAGGCTCGCGCCTTCTCCACCATTTCAGCACACCATTCGTCAATGTTTGCTGACTCTATGCACGTACTTGTAATAAAAGGTAAAACATTTACCACAATACCTTGATACTTTGCATCGATTTCTCGTAGCAGAGAAACATTTCTTTGTATGTCCAAAGGCAGGGACTCCACACATTCCAGGTAATCCTCCACATAGTTGACCAGTTGTTGCGACTTATCGACATTTTGAAAATGATGGCCTAACATCGTTTCTACGATGCATAGAGAAATAAAGTAATGTGGATAAAATTAAACAAATATCCTGTTAAAATCAAGTGCTTGGCGACTTTGCAGCTTATAGGGCAGTTCCAAGCAGCAGTTCACTTCAAACAAAACTCATGCCAGTGCGCATGCGGGTCTACTTTCCTTTTATGGCATTGTACAGTTTCCTCTCATTTGTCGTCATCGCAGGCGGAGCTTCTGGAGTTCGCTGTATCAAGAAGAACAGAGAGTGTTCTTATCATTGTAATATTTCCTTGGAATTTACTCATAAAGGGAAGTTGACGAGACAAGGTGACCTTACACTGTCAAATTTGATCTGAGATGTTAAATTAGAGCAAAGCAACAGCAGGATTAAAGACTCCCTTTTTGCGAAAAATATACTGTCAAAATCAAATGCAGCTTGTAAGGCAGTTCGTTTATATGTATGGTTTCTTCACATGCATGTTTGTGTCTTGTTAGAACTCAGAACATTAAGTGTAAATGCTGCAGTAAAACATCTTAATGTTCCTAATTCTACCAACACAAATATTTACAGTGTCATGACTTGAACCCATCTTCCCAAAATTAGAATGTATGCACAAGTACACCCCTAAATGTAAAAATATAGATTGCCCTCTAATTGCCACAAACAGTTTCATTACCGAAAGTGTGCTGAGGACTACACACATAATCATAAAGGATGAAATATTATAATTTGACCATGGGATTCAATCTTTCACTGGAGACTGAAAGTGTGGCTCACAGCTGTCCTACACATTGGTATAGTCAACAAGTCCTCCAATTTATTGATTGTGTAGATAATTTATTTATACCTTTGTGAATGACCCATGACGGCATCCTGTAAAGTGCTACCCTTACAAGTGGCAGTAGGGGAATACAATTCAATTGAAGCTCTAGTCATCAGAGCAGACATAATTTTTAAGTCTTTCATTTAATAAGTCACAAAATCCTCACAGGTAGGACACTGGTGTGGTAACGCGCAATGCTTCTTCAATTGTTCATGCATTTATTATATAAGTTCAAGACCAACATATGACTATGGGAGTTGATTTAATTTCTCTGCTCCTAAAATATGAATTGTTCTGGAAACACATTGTATCCTACAGCACTTTGAGGGTTTAATACTACGTATTTCATCAACAATGTCCTTTCCTTTGTGTGCTGGTAATCCATATACTTTGTTTACTATATGAACAGATAAATGGACTTTTGCATGTTTGTTTTTTTTATGAATGATCAAATGTCTTCAATGATACTGTGGTTTTCTACCTTAGACAATAGACAGAGTGTGTGTCTTGTAATTAGCATCTATGATGGCTTTTATAGCCTGAATCTGGAAAACAGATTATTTGGTCGCAATATTCCTGAAAATATATTTTCTTGAAAATAATGATATGACAGATGATATATTTTTTTGTCCTTTTGTGTGATATGACAGAAATGACGTATCACATGCCATAATGAATTGTGGTTATTTTTAAAGCAGTGCTGAACACAGAAGTTAGTAATATGAACAGTGCCTTACTGCTCAAATTGTCTTGATGGGGCATGGACTGGATAGTGTAGTGGTATGACCGCCACCTTCCATGTGGGAGACCTAAGTTCAAATCCCCGGCATGAAAGGTATTGCCTCCAGTAGGGGTCCTTAGGCAAGACTCCCTAACCCGACATGTCTACCTGTAAGTTGCTTAGGATAAAAGCTAAATGCATAAACACAGACAGCAAACCAAATGGTATAAGGGAGCTCTTTGGTGTGCCAGTTAAAACTTTAATTTTCAAGTTGACTATTTATGTGTTGCAGCCCCAGTTCCATTTTAAAATTCCAATTTTTCCTTTTGATATTTCCTCACATATAAACACAACATGTTTAGGATAAAACTTTGTCACATCCTGGTGTGGTTTAGCCAATAACATCACTTGATTAGGGACAACAATCAAAACTACTTGGTAAGTGCTAGAAAATCATCATGACAAGGACTGAAATGTTTTCTTTTTTCAACACAACTTTGATTGTTACTTGTGTGGACACTGTTTGAACAATACATATAACAATTCTCCTTCAACCACTAGAGGTCACAAATCCATTCAATATGATTATAGGTCTGTGTGAGCAAATGGGCTGTATTCTGACGAGGACATTCTCAGTGGATTTGATCCCCTACATCTCTTTGTAACCAAGGGCCGATGGTCCTGTCAGTTGTGAGATCCATTAGGCGGTTATCAAAAGAAAGAAAGCACCTTCCATGTAGCCCTGCATGTGCAAAAGCAGAACATTTGCATGTTCACCAGGATGTTATGTTTACATCGCTGCAGATTGGAACTGGCGCCAAAACATACCAGCTACATAGAGTCATTTGACGTGGAACAAAATCCTGGTTGTATGTATTCTCACAGATTTTTTTATTTATCTTTATTTAATTGTTTATTTGTTCAGTGTGTGAAATGGGCTTTATGGATGACATCTGTAGCTATGTATCAAAAAATAGGTATTAAAAGTAAAATCCATAATAGTAAACTCTTCATATTTCTGAGAGGAATATTCCAGCAGTGTAGTATTTGAGGATGATAACACTACAGGATTAAAAATGGTCACAACATTTTGCCATATGCTAGTGCAGTTATATGCCAGCATTTTCTTTTGTTAAGACACCATGCCTAATAATAAAATAAAAAAATTAAAACACCGTTATTGCAGTTATGATGAGGGTCTCAGATCTTGTACTGTTTGGTAAATGTAGAGAGCATGCAGGGTTGCTGATAAGAGTATGGTGCTCTACCTACCAGTAGAGCACCGGTAGGTAGAGCACTACAGGTGCAGAGATGAATTGCTCAAGCTCTTTTTTTTTTAACTTTTTCCATCTTATCTCAGAGAGGTTTTTGTGAGGTTAGTTATAATTTCAGCTTTTGTCAATGGCTGCAAAAATAAACAATAAGACAAACAAAAATGCCAGAAACTACGCTTATTAGGTCGTGTGGGTACATTCAATGGTTTTTCCTGTTCACTTAGTCATGAGGCTGTGGTGTAAACAGGTCTGACAATACTGTAAGTGTTAATCAGTGTTGCCAGCAGCCACCTGTTGATGTGCGTTTGAGAAACATCTTATTTCCTCTTTCTGTGTCACAGGACATCAGTGTTTTGTCAACTGATGTTAACAGCGACTTTAAATCCAATCATATTACTGCATTTTAGACTAGTACCAATAATACTAATCATAATTCCACTATTACTGTCATCACAACCATTGGGACTACTAAATTGCCACCTTTGCTATTGGTACAACTCTGACTTTGATGGGTCAACAGCAGGTGCTATCACCACATTAGAGAATTCTTTTATATGATAGTTCACTACTGTATTGACAACCAACACTTCCACAAAACTACAACTACTACTACAGTTATTGCTATACTTTCCAAACAACTACCACTGCATTAATACTTCTACTGCTGTCACAACCACTGTTTTATTGCAAAAACCAACCCTTTACTATAACTCTAACTACTTTATTGTATCACCCCTCCGGTTATTACTGCCACAAGTACCATTATGCTCAATTAGTTTTATGCTACCATTAGTACAACTATTACAGTCTTTTTACATGCATGTAATACACAACTTCAAAATGATTACTACTAATACTGGCAATAATGATAAAAAAATATAAAGATTAATATACAATAAAAATACTAGTATTAGTCCTAGTGTTACAACAAAGTGGCATTATTACTACCGCTGCTGCTTGCATTATCATTCAAAACAGATATGTTAATACTATTAGGACAACAAATATATTTTAGTTCTATATCTAATAGTATTAGTATCAATTGCTACTTTGTAATCACTGCACCTATAAGTACTGCATCTCACATGATACTACGATTGTCAAGCTATTACCAGTAATACTATTATGAGTAAGTATCATAAGTGTTAGTATGACTATTTTTACTAGTTATTCTATAAACAGTTCTACTTTTATCAGCATTACCAGTACAGTGTTACTTCTTCTATTGATACTAATGATGCCACCAACATACTGGTTATTTCTGCTTGTACAGCTACTATATATATATATATATATAAAACCATTACATTAGTAGAGCATATCAGTTATAATTCAGGAACTATATGTAGTGCTACCATTACAACGCTGTCAGTAATGCTTCACTTTGACTGTACTGTATGCTACTAATGATAATATGAAAGAATAAATTTACAATGGCTACTAACATACATTGTTTCTCTAGTAAAATGAATTCTGTTGAATACAGTTTTATTTGTATAGCTCCAAATCACATGTGTATTCTCAAGGCAATTCAAATATACAGTCCAATTCAAGACAATTCAAGTCCAATTTAATCCAATTCATTGTGATACAGTTATAATCGAATCAAGTCATATTAATTATATTCCAAATCAGTCCAATTCACACAATTCCAATAATTTTTTTCTAAAAGTTGTTTAACTAAGGAAGCCAACAGACTGAATCGAAATTGGATGTCTGTGTTGCCAGTGGTCAGCACTAAATGACACAGCAAAGGAATCACATGAATGTTTCAGAAAGAAATTGTGTTTTTACATTGTAGGGCAGAATAACATGTGACCTTTCCCTCCACTTTTTCAAGCCACAACCCCCTACCCTGCTATCATATCAGTTTCGTTTCCTGAATCTTGCGGTCTGTTGACCAATTTTAAACTTTTATCAAAAGAATCAAGAGTAATGCTTCCTTTTGGTGCTTTCAGAATAAAATCCCTCCATCATGGAGGAAAACGGTTCATCTCTTTCTCACATTTATCTTATTTACCTCATTTTACCACAAAATGGTTAAATCTCCAGTTTAAGGTGAGATTTCATTAGAAAAATGAAAAAGAAAGAAATGGCCAAAAGTTGAAAGTGGCTTGCTGTGGAGTCATTGCTGTGGTGGACTATCTTTTGCCAATATTTATATTTTTGTTTATTCATTTTTTGATTATTTGTTTTGTGTTAACCGTTTTAGTTAAAATATTCAGAATGTTAAATTATAATGTAAACATAAAATGTATCAATGACATATATTCAGAATACGTTTGCATGATGAATGCAGAAGGAAGATTTTTGCTACTTGACAGTATCTGAATATCTGCTTCTATTTTCAAAACACACTAGATGGACTTCCTGTTGTGTTGCCCTTGCTTGACACAGCCACGTATTTATGATAGAAAGTGCAGCACTATTGTTGCACATTAAGAGGGCGTATATAGAGCTGTGTGGCTGTAAATTAATCTGTCAGTCAACATTTTCACCATGCAAAGGGTTGCTGTGTTGATTTTTCTAGCCTGCTGTGCTCTCTCAGGTAAGAGTCTGTCTCTTTAAACCACTCTTTTAAAAAAACATTTTGTTGAGTTTTTACGCAGTTAGTAGCAAACTAGAAGCAGAAAACAGACCTGTATATACAACACAGAGGAATGGTTAATTCATTTAATAACTTGAATAAATAACTTTAATTAATATTGGAGTATTGTCATTGTGTAACATACTTTTTTATTTATTAGCTCTGTAATTTAGGCATGAGATGTTCTCATCAGACCTCACTGTGACTTCCTTGATTGTTTGAGGAACAAAAGTTTCCGCAATCTTTCAGGTCTGAGTCACATGTCTGCTGTTTTTTTAGAGGACAGGATGAATCTGTGACTTGTGCTAAAGCCCAGCAATGTTGAAAATGGCACTGAAATTTCATGGCACTTACTGAGTTCCTTTGCCAGAGTATACAATTACATTTTAAGTTACATTACTTAAGTCTAAGCTTTAAAACACATATTAATTCATCTTTATAGAGAATTGTTTTCTCATGGTGTTTTTGTTGTTTGTTTTATGCAGACCTGGAGGTCAGAGTTTGTATTTACTGTTTAAGGTCTCCTTAGTTTCCCAATCTGCCTGTATCAATATCAGTTGAACCAAAGCAAAAAAAGTCAAGTAATAATAAGATATTCTATGTAGCACTTTTCAAGCACTGGATTTTCAAGAACAAATGTCACAAAGTGCTTCACAAAGACAAAAAATGAAAAGAGCAATATAAAAATAAAATGCTTCATCGTGATAAAAAACAACATAAAACGAAAACAAAAAGTAGTTAAACAAGATAAACGAGACACTAAAACCAGTTTAAACAAATAGAACTTAAGGTGTTAACAGATCTTAAGTTACATGGGAGGTGGGAGTTCCAAAGTTTAGGGGAAATAATCGCATAAACACAGTCTTCTTCTGTTCTGAGCCGAGATCGAGGAACAACCAACAACCCCTGTTCAGAAGACCTCAGTGCTCTGTTGTTGTTTTGGGCTTTCAGTGAGTCTACCAAATGAATGTGAGCTTGACCATGCAAAGCTCTCGAAGTTAGAACAAATATTTAAACTGGATTCCAAACCTGATGGGGAGCCTATGTAAAGAAATCAAGAATAATGTAATATTGGACCTTCTGGATGTTATGGTCAGAATCCTGGCAGCCGCATTCTGAATCGTATGTAGGCAGTGCAGAGATTAATTGTTCGAGTGAAAGGCAATCACAGTAATCCAGAAGAGAACAAAAGCATTTACAATCATTTCTGTCTCCACATGAGATACAACAGGCCAGATTTTGATGATATTTCTTAGTTGGTAAAAACAAGAGCAAATTAAACTATTTACATGGTGATCCAGGTTCAAACCCTGGCTCATAAAATCATCCTCATCACGCAAAGATGGTTTCACTAAAAATGACAGAAAGTTGGAGCAGAAACAAACACATACATTTTTTCTGTGTTTAGCTGAAGAAAGTTGTTTTCTGGAACCATACAGCCTGCACTGATTTGAAATTAAACAATAAATGTGTTGAAATTATGTTTTTGTGTTGACCATAAATCATTCACTAGTGAAAAATGTATTTGGAAAATTATTTTCAAAGGAACAAATGTCTTTCTTTCAACTCACAACTGAACATTTTGAGACATCAATGTTCTAATTGTATTTTTGGAAACCGAAAAGTGGGTGGAAAAGTTTTTAGACGTCGAGAGTGCAAATAAACAGTTTTTTTTACCTACACTCAATGCTGAATTCTCAGTCAGTATACTATAGAATTTTAGCACGATGTACAGATTTCAGTTGTGCATCTTGAATCTTTAGAGTGTGATATACTATATATAATAATAATAAAGCCTAAACAGCATGGGCTGGAAGTAGTCTAATCTTAGCTGGAGATATACAGTACGTGGCTAAATGACTTTGAAATCTAGTACTTACTGGGTAGCTGGTAAAGAATGCAGTAATTTTGGAAACGAATTTTGGAAAAAAAGATAAAGGGTTTAAACTTCACTGTTTGTCTTGAGGTTGTGCAAGTGCAAATTAATAATAATAATAATGAAATTATTAGTCATTTTAGAATGATTAAAATGAAAACTAAAACATGTTAGCCATAACAACCTTATAATAGCTATTTAAAATCGTGTGTTTTCCTAAAAGTTGTTCTAATGCAGCTTTAAGTCTTAGATTATAAAGTTTTGAAGTTACAGAAGAATGAAATTAAATTGATTTTGAATTGATTGCATTTTCTTACTTTTCCCTTGAAGCACTGTCACTGGCCAAAGACACAAACGACTTCAAAGTTTCTGCAACTGTGGTCCCTGCAGAAGAATTTACCCAGGCTACCCCAGAAGCAACCACAAATACAACAACAGCCGCACCTAAAACCACACCCAAAACCACACCCAAAACTACACCTACAACTACACCTACAACTACACCTAAAACCACACCTACAACTACACCTAAAACCACACCCAAAACCACACCCAAAACCACACCTAAAACCACACCTACAACTACACCTAAAACCACACCTACAACTACACCTAAAACCACACCCAAAACCACACCTACAACTACACCCAAAACCACACCCAAAACTACACCCAAAACTACACCTGCAACCACCACCAAGGCAATACCCACAACCACAATTCCTTCAACTACTCCGTCAACCAGCTTGACTGTGGGAAACTACAGTCTGAACACAGCCAAAGGAGACAAATGCCTGATAGCTCACATGGAGCTGCAGATCCGACTGGATTTAGGAAAGGTACGTTTCATCAGTCACAGCAAAAGCAAATGTTCTTCAAAGATATAACAATTTTTCTGAGCTGATCCTAGCATTAAAATTACAATTAGGGTTTTTGTAAGCCATGTAGGACATCATGAACATGAATGGTGTTTCCAACAAGTTCAAAGTTTGGATTCCTCATTTGATGTCCTTAAGAGGTTCAATCCTTGTGTCATGCAATTGCTAATCCTACACGACATGGCATAAAGTCTAAAAAAGTGCTTCTACCTCATTTCTCTCAATTTCTTTTTTTCAGACCAATGGGACCTTCATTGTTCAACCACAGTTGACCAAAACAGAGGGTGGATGTGATGAAACCAAAGCTAACCTTTCCATTGTCTTTGCACAGGGCTTCATTACCTTCCTCTTTAACAAGGTACTTTTGATTTTCTAAGTAGAGATGTCACACATATGTTAATATAATGTCTAGCAGAAACCTAATAGAAGAGACTGTGAGATCAGTCAAGGATTTGGCAATAACTAATTTTCTACTTGCTGTGACAACACTGTGGCATTGCTGTGGCAATCTAGTCTTTTGATGATGACTAACAAAATGCTTAACCAATCATAAGAACTGGAGTCATGAAAGTAGTTTTAAAATAGAGAAGTATACTTGTCAAGTCTGCTCGAAAATCATGTGACAGTGAAACTATATCAACTGTCTCACTCCACTGTGCTTCTTTGTGTAATTCAAGAGACGGTTTACATGAATATTGACTATATTAAATAACATTGATGTGCCATTGTGAAATAAAATATATTGCTATGGTATAATTACACTGACATGAATATTCTGGTAATCCATGAGTATTATCTATTACATTTGCAAATGTCTTGTAACCATAGTTGCATAAGAACAGTTATATGGTTATCATACAGTTCAGCCTCAAGGAAGACCTCGCAATTTTACATTTCTGTAAACCAGAAATGCAAGTTAGGTATATGTTTAATATATTCTTTGTTTTTTATGCACGCATACATTATTTATGTGCCTTATACACACTGGACTGACACTCATGTTTTTTTTTTCCTTTCCCTAACCGCTATTTTCTTTTCTTCTTTATTTTCTTTCTATTTTTATGTAAAAAATATGGCTTTAGGGAATATATAAAACCAAAGAAAAGTTTAAAGAAAGAGTTAAATGACACCCACAACAGGACTAACCGTTTTAATCCAGGGTAAAACAACAGGAGAAAAAGAGTCAAACATAGGTCTGTCTGTACAGACATGTTAATGTCATCCACCACCCCCTACCCTATCTACCATAAATAGATCCATAATTTGTAACATGGGCACCATGAGCGGCTGTAGCTCAGGAGGAAGAGCAGTCGCCCACCAATCGGAAGGTCGGTGGTTGGACTCTGGCTTCCCCAGGATACATGTCGAAGCGTCCTTGGGCAAGACACTGAACCCCACGTTACCCCCCAGTGTATCCATTGGGGTATGAATGTGTGTGTGAATGATTAGAAAGCACGTAGTTATGTGTAAGACGTGCTGTATGAGTGTGTGTGAGTGGGGTGAATGCGGCATGTAGTGAAGCGCTTTGAGTGGTCAGTTAGACTAGAAAAGCGCTGTACAAGTACAAGTCCATTTACCATTTATTTAGGAAGACTTGAAACAAGCAAATTAGGTCATAAATTCTTCAAAAAAATAATTACTGAGATTACAGATTAAGTGAGATGCAGGGTCATTTCCCCACACATTTTTAATACATATTTTTCTGGAATTGAGATATCCTTAAAATAGGGAATTATAATGTCCACTGTTGAAGTAACAAATGTATTGATTTGTTATTCAGCATTCCTTTATAATAGGATCATTCTAATTTCAACAATAAATACAGATTTCCTCTACTACAGTGGGGAGATCAAGGTAATGTCATCCAGGTTAACTGCTGTGTATAGTGAGAATGTGTTTCTGAGTTTTTTAGAACCAAATGAGATAACTTTGACTTATTTTTTCAGAAGTTGAAAAAAATTGCAGGAAATCCAGGTCGTTATGGCGTCAAGGTGCCTGGGTTTAATAAATTCATCCAAAAGGGTGTCGTTTGCATAGGAATGCAAATTTGCATCAGGACTTTGCCTAAAGCATGTAGAAAACATGTACATAAAGAACCCTGTGGAACTCCATGACTAGCTTTTGTATGTGGGGATCTAAAATAGTTGTGGGAGGCTATGATAATTTCATTCACCTGTGCCACTACGATCTACTTTAAATGCTGACTAAAACTATTCAAATAAATAGTTTTTTATGCAAATGGTTGGATAACTTATTTGTAGGAACCTTTTCCAGTATTTTTGAGGTAAAGGGGCAATTGTATCAAGAATGTAGTTGGCAAAAACACTCTGAATATACTTGAGAAGACTGGAGTACAGAAACATTAAAACCTGTGGTAAATAACCTGTTGTGATGTTTGCAGAGAAAAACAACAACAGTGTATTTTTTGTGCAGTTAGGTGATCATTGTTCTCATTCATGGTGTTGTTTGTTCATTAAACCTATAACACATGTTACATTTCAAAACTGTCATAATTTAAAATGCTGCAAGTAGCTTTGGGTGGCAGTGAATAACAGCTTGGTAAAAAGTAGTCCTATTCTGTTATATTTCCCCAGAGTGTTGCTGATAACACCGTCTATGTTGATGCTCTGGCTTTCAAATTGTCCTACCCCCTTATAAAAGGTAAGTCAGAGATACTCTGGTTCCCTTATATACGGATTCATTTTTGGATTTTTCTCATCGGGTTACTACATAGGCACATATATTTCAGCTGCACAGCAATCCTGGGGAAAATGAACAGACAAAAAGTATTTCTCGAGCCAATATGTTTGCTGGTGCATGTTCAAATATTTATCTGTTAAGTTACCAGTATGTGATGCTGGTAATAATCAACCTACTTTCACTGCAATGCACTATAACAGGTTTGGTTACAAATGTGATTTTATCTCATCACCATTTTTTCCATCATGGCAGTTGTTAAAATCTCCTGACAGAACGCTTTGTTACACTGTTTCAGGTAGCAAACCCTACAATCCCTCCAACACATCGTTGCATCTGTTCCCTGCAAAGATTGGACACTCCTACTCCTGCAAGAAAGAATCCATTTACATGGGGAATGGTCTGTACCTAGATGTTAATCAAGACAGGATGCAGGCTTTCAATCTGACCAACAATGACTTGGGCTCTCGTAAGTGTCCTTGAAAAGAAGAATTACTACTGAGTTTCTTAACAGTATCTGGAGCTGTCAATTAAATGGGACGTGACAAAGCAATAATATTTCTAACACTTATGCAATACCACAATCTTAAAACATCCTCCATTACAAGTTAATGCTTTTAAAAGCACTTTCAGGGGAATACATTCAAAGTGAAAAAATGAGTTGTAGCATTGCAGTACAATGTGTTGTGGTTCAAAGTAGTTTTTGAGTAATTCAGTTCTAAAAACACATCACTTTAAATAAAATGATCATATGTTGTGTTTGTGAAAACTTAATTACTAGTTACCATTGATATCAAATAACTCAAGTGAAGATGAAATACAAAATGTAAAAAAGATTTACTCAAGTACAGCACTCAGTAGTTATAATTATGACATTTTTATTATGAACATTTTGCAAATTATTTATCAATTATTGTTATTGTGAAAGTGTATAAATGTCAAAGCTGGCTTTTCCATCGACATAGGTAAAGTGCTAACTATACATTATTTCTTAAATCACTATCATCTTATCATAATTTACAATAATAAGCCAATGTGTGTTGTCTAATTTCACTATTTACATTATGGCACTATTCCTTTATGGAGTACTACTTGCTCCACAAATATCACATTAAGGTGTTCCTTTCTGAGTCTTCATAGTCTCCAGCAGTAGGTAAGAGTATGTATTTAAGCCACCTCCAAGTCAGGAGCAGCAGGTTTGACATTTTAAAAGCACCAGCAGCTTTTTAATGGCAGGATGTTTACATAAGCATTTAAAACGGACTGGCACATTGGCATACTGATAAAAAAGAAGAACAAAACTTAACACTGCACATGATTTGAATTGTGACATTTCATCTTTCATGTTTTTTAGTTGTTGGTCTATTGAAGAATTAGTTTGTCAATGGGCTGCATGCTCATGCCCTAGCTGATGTAGTTTCGATTAAACTGTTGAAGATTAACACTTGCAATCTCTCATGTTGTAGTGATAAAAACTATGCAAGGATAAATCACCTTTCAAATAGGACTAGTAAATAGAGATCTTTATTTTTTTTTCAGACATTTAATATTTCAATAGTCCTTCACAAAACTGGTCTAATTAAGTAGTTTTAAATCAGTGAGTTACTGTGCCACTGTCTTTTTTTCAGCTGACCCCTGTCCTGCTGACCGGCCTGATTACCGTGTTGCCATTGCGGTGGGAATAACACTGCTGGTGCTCATTGTGGTGGTGCTGGTGGTGTACCTGCTGGGCCGCAGGAAGAGGACAGATGGCTACCAGTCTCTGTGAGGGGGGCTGGTCAGAAGTCTATGAAGAAGTTACCTACTTGATTGTAATTTTTGTGGGGCTAAAGGGTGCTTCCATTGAAGCCAGTTTTTCTGATTTACTATTTTTAAAAATGTATCATCCAGAGATTCCTGTGTGTGGAGGTTGGAGTGTGCCATTTGAAAAGGTTAAGTGCAATCATTGATTAAACAAATAAGATGTTTGTCACATAAAGATCTATCCAAAGTCCAACCCACAGAGCTGCAGACTAATTGGCTGGCTCTTAGAGGCGCTAATCTGTAGATAGTCAGATTTCATTTAAGACTAAATTGAATATGTGTTTCTTAATTTGAGTTTAAAAACAGCTCTACTTTGTTGTATTGATTGAGTAAACATCTACATTGTCCTCCACTGAATAAAGTATATTATTAGCTAAAAGCCTAGAAATAATTCCAGAGTGAACTTAACCCTGTTTTATCTGGGACTGAAAGAACCCAGAAGGACTCAATGTCATGTCACCTTGCTCCAGTATGATACCCAGTAGTTTTTGAAAGGTTGTATATTGGATGTTTAAATAGCACTTTACCTAAATAATTGATACTAACTTTTATTTCAGTTCCACAGTGACACACTCAAGCCTCCACAAAGATGGGTTTTAAAAGGTCAGTTTCAATAGACATTATATTGGATTTCATGTCAGTATACAGCACTCATATACAATAATTCTTATGTACAAGAAATACAGAAAGTAGCAAAAGTTTGACCCCAATGTTTTATTCTCACTGGTGGAGATAAGTCTGATGACAGACTTGGTTTTAGGGACACTAATATGTCTGTAAACTGACATTGTCAAAGATTAAAACTGACCAGGATGTCCCTGCAAGATTGACAGCAATATTTATACTTCAATCAGTACCTTTCATCAGCTAAGCCTAAATTATGCTCTGACTGGAGTTGGAATTGCTAAGTTAAGATGTAATTTTTTTCCATTGATTTCAAACTTATATTGAGTGAATCAACAAAATATGAAAGATCCAATTTAAATGTTTTTTAATTGTTTTATGATAATGATGATATGACGTTTTCAAATTTTACAGTTCTTTTTTTTAATCACCAAATTTAGTGTAATCAAGATTCTATTTTTCTTTTTTTATCAATGGAAACTTTGTAATCATTTTCTGTACAGGTCAACTTACTGAATACTATGTATTAATTCTTAAAATGAAAAGGGACAAATATGCACGTTTGTAAGAGCTTGTTCCAAAATTAATTGCACTGATTGCCGTCACAGCTGAGTACCTTTGTCTTTTTTTTAAACTAGATGTAGCTCCTATTGTGCTTTTAACACTGCAAAAACATACTCTGCATCATCATCATTTTTCTTTTATACTCTTGGGAACATAAGTTACTGAATGAAAATCATTGTCCTACACACACATCAAATCCCTACCACCACACACAAACAAACACACATTTTGTCAAGCTACTAAGTAATACATTAGATAAATAGTTTGATTTCTGAGATATTTTACTTGCTGTGTATGAGCCCTTTTGCCTGTTAACGTCCCCTGCCAATAAAGACGTGTTTCTACACATTTCTGTGTTTGTCTGCAGCTGGACTTTAGGTTCCAAAGGTCTAAGGCAGCAAAATTCCATCACATTACTGTGTAACCTATGAATAAGCAGAAAGTTTGAGGATTTAAAAACATTCTGAAACACAAGAAATATGAAATGTGGGGGGGGGGGGGCAGACTTTTCTCAGTTAAAACTGAGATAGATTATTGGTATTGAACATGCTAATTCCTCTTCAGTTATATCCCTCTTCTACAACAGCAATCATGGACGTGAACATGGACTAGGTAGATCTGATCAACTCATCAGGTTATTTGGGTAAATCAACTCGTATTCATTGTTCCACTTTACAAATACTTTCCAGCAAGGCAGAACATGCTAAGTAACATTGTGACAGTGTACAGAAACTGTCAGAAATCTATCTTTGTTGCTGAAGGATTTTAAGGAGGTGATGCAAGCTAATTTAAAAACTGCATTTCCTATGCAAAATAGTCATCAAAAGACGGGATTATAATTTCATAAAGATAACACAATGTAACAATTTCTTCCTTTGTGAAAACCCTTTAAATTACTGTTTTAGAAGCCTATCTAATGAGATGTTACAATGGAATTACTACATGGTGAACAATAGTGTACAATGTTAATAAAAATAAATTTGTCCTTTTCCATCTCAGCTTCATAGAGCACTCGTTAAACATATTTCATGAAATGATGAACCTTAACTTGTAATGAACATCTAGTCCTTAACACCCAAATAGCTGATTTGTCACTCAGTAGTCATTATTTCTTATTCTAGACTGCACAATTAACTATTCTCACAAGTAAATAATGTGTATTGCGGCAAAAGTATGTTAAATTTCTTAGCAAAGAGCAAGATGATTCCACATTGAATTAGAATTAAAAAAACAAAAAATAAACATGAAATCAAAAGATTTATGTGTCAATTTATAGTAATTTAGCAGACACTTTTGTCCAAAGTAATGTTTAAATAAGGAACAACATTCAAGCTAAGTAAGACTGGTATAAACATTAAGTGTTTGATTTACCTAATATAAATATATTCAAATGAAAGGTACAAAAGTACATGGAAAGTACAGGTTAGGAATGTTAAGGTTTTAGAGAGAGAGAGAAAGAGGGTGTTCTTGGAAGAGCTTATTGAAGGTAGACTCCTGTTCTATTATCATTTGGTAGAAATGTTTAGTCAGATATGGCCTGAATGAGGTCACTTGGCACATTCATATATTTTCTGAATGTGTCAAGCGCAAAGAGACCTGACCAAGACAAAAAAAAGTAAAAATCTACTTTGACACCCCTGTTCCCCCTATATACTTATACACATACCACAATGTGCGATAGGAGTCAATGATGCGGTGCTTGGTTTCACAAGTGGAACTTTCTTTCGAGAGTCTGTTTCAACAGGTCGGACATTCTTCGAGACACAGCTGAGCTGAGCTCGAACGCTAGCCTGCCCAGGAGCAGGCTGGTTCAGCGGTATAAACTACCATGGTTACTCAGCTGCCATTCAAATAAGCCACGTTGGTGGAACGGAACTCTCTCTTAAATGAGCCAGACTTATCGAGATAAGCGAGGCTTTCCCTTAATCCAGCTTCCTGGAACACCGCTCTGGCTCGCTTTGGCTACGTTCTTGGAACACCATGCCCTCTGTTCAGCCCCGCCTAAGACCCAGACACCAAAACAACACCACAGCCAAGCATGACACATTGCACTTATTCGCAATCACTGTTTGCTACAGCAACAACCACAGCTTGTTAAATGCTTTTGAAAAGAGGTGCATTGTTTTTCCCTCTGTACATTTCTTTGGAAAATTTTTAGAAGGACCTACATACAGGCTGTCAAGTGATGCTTTTAATTTTCAAATCTTATTCAAGGATGATCATCTAACAGCTGTCTTTGTTACAACTTGAAAATCCAGGAAGATTGCAGTTCTGTAATATGGTGTCTCTGGAGGATCGTTTTTTCTTTGTGGCATTCTGAATTTTTCTCAGTTAGTTTGGAATGGTTGTGTATTTTCTTCTCTGTATGTGCTTTTGTCACATGACTGACTGTTAAGAAAAAAAAGTTTAATTGTCTAGTTATGTCATTATTTAAGTCTACTTTAAGATCGTTGTATCCATCTGCAAAAACAAAAAAGTAGACTTTAAATTACTTATTTTTTTCACTCTTTTTCTATGCAGACCTTGAAAAAAGGTCATTAGCTAACGCCCATATTTCTAACACAAATAAAAAACACTTTAAGATAACAAACTCCAGTAAACATTCAGTACAAAAGATTAGGTTTGTAGTTTGGTGTGGGAGTTTAGTTTCATGGACAATCAATTTTAATGCAATTCTAGATTACCTTGCAAACCAGATGGTGAGGGTTTTGCCTCCTTAGGCCCTGTTTAATTGGTTAGAGTATTGGTTGGTTAGTAATAAATGTAAATACATAAGAAGTACTGTAACCTAACAAGCCATTTCTATAGACTTATTCTAACTTAAATAAACGTATATAACCTATGCGTCCATCTAGAAAAAAAATAAACAGACAGACTGACTTTACATAGTATAAAACTACACTTGATATTGATAAATAAAGAAACATCAAAGAAAAAATTTAAAAATCCCCCAGATCTTAGTATCGGAGTATTCGGTATATTTCATTCTTTCTTAAATTTAATGGCATATGAGAGAGCAGAAGTCCATCAGCTCAGACTATCCCGCCCCATCAGAGGGTTGGCGTTTCACTGACAGAAGCGGGGCGGGACTCGATCTCCCACATCCACCAAATTATTGCAGAAATTTCGAACAGAGGCCTGGAACTATCAGACAAATACGAATCGATAGGAAAGCCGTCTGTTGGTGAAGTGTCAGCGGAACGTGTCACAATGGCAGGTAAAAAAAGATTAACTAGAAATAACGCCCGGTGAATCCACCGGTTGAAAAGGGGAGGAATCTGCAAGATTCTTGCTATTTGTTCAGAGTGATGAAATCCAGATGTTGTCCTTTTCTTGATAACTGTGGCAGGCTTCCGCGTCAAGCTTATGTAGTGCAGGTTCTCTTACTTGGGCGTCGTTTTGGCTAAATATTCATATTAACAGGCAAAGAAGTGATTTCTAGAACTTTCATGTATTTCATATAACTGAAACTGCTGATACTTAATGCTACTTTAATGCAATGTTGCCTCAATTATTATGAGAAGAAAGACGTCTTACAGGCCTATTGTTTGGCGATAATGTACAGGAAATTTACTCGAAATAGTTTTTAAGCAATCTTTGTTTCCTAATGTCAAAGTTTGCCTACATATAGTGCAGCATCACGCATTTCCACCATTGCATAATAGTGGCAATGTCTTCAAGAGTGCTGGAGACTGCTCCATGAGTCACTTGGCAAGAAAATTGTCCCAGCCACTTGGAATTTCAAGTTGGTGGCCATCTTGGTCGAACAATTTGGTGTTGTTATTGTTTGGTTGGTGATGTAGGCATGAAAATTGGCATGGCCAGTCTCCATGAGTCACTTGACAAGAAAATTGTCCCAACCACTTGGAATTTCAAGTTGGCAGCCATTTTTCAAGATGACCGACCGTCACCTTGGTCGAACAAGTAAGTGATGTCATTATTTGGTTAGTGATATAGGCATGAAAATTGGCATAGAAACAGCTTCCCACAGAATTATTCCATATGCCATTACTATGTTTGACTGCAGAGAATGTATCAGTTCTTGCATTCCTTCACATGACATTGGGAATTTTGGCCAAATAGTAAAATTTTTGTTTTATCAGATCAGAGTGTTTTCCTTCTTATAGGCTGAGAGTCATTCAAGTTCCTTTGGCCAAATATGTTCCACTTCAGTGAGGAATGGCCTGTTAGCATAGAGGCCGTATGGGTGCATTGCTACACTGATAAGGCTCTCCCATCTCTACAAGGGAACTCTGAATCTCATATAGATGACCATTGGCCGGTTGGTTACCAGTCTGATCGAGGTCTTTCATATCAATTTAAACAGGCTCCCATTTTACAATAGTATTGCCCTTATGTGGGCTTTTAATTAAGCCAAAATGTTACTTTTTCTCTTGACCTATTGTTTTGGTTTTTGTGTTTTAAATGAAAAATGTCTTTATCCTAAAGGGAAATTAGAAACCGCTACCTTAAAGTACACATTTAAACATTTTTGATCAAAGGGAAATCTTAAGTACTTAAATTGGGGGGGGTGTATGTTACACACTTTGGAGAGGAGAGGAGAGGAGAGGAGAGGAGAGGAGAGGAGAGGAGAGGAGAGGAGAGGAGAGGAGAGGAGAGGAGAGGAGAGGAGAGGAGAGGAGAGGAGAGGAGAGGAGAGGAGAGGAGAGGAGAGGAGAGGAGAGGAGAGGAGAGGAGAGGAGAGGAGAGGAGAGGAGAGGAGAGGAATGCAGATCAGCAGACTGTAGGCAGATTGAAAACTTGACTGGTAATTTATAAGAAAATAGAAACCAAAAACACAGCAGGGCCAGATAACCAAGAACTAATTCTGAGAAATCTAAATACAAGAAGAAACCATTGTTTCAAAAAACAAATGCCTGAGAACATACTACAGTGCATTTTCACAGGGTTGTAACAGCAATGATCTGCCAAAGACTGAGCTGAACAAAGTGGGGGCAACTAATAAAGAAGTGGCTGCAGCTGATGTTAACTGAGTTGGAGACAGGTGTGGAAGTGGAGCTTATAACCAAAACAGGGGAACTGAGGATAACAAGGGGTAATGACAAGAATCTAAAACGCATTGCAAAGTGTAAGTTCAAACAAAATAACAGCTAAGAGTATAGAACAGAGAGTGACCAAGGAGTGCAAAGAAACAACAAACTAAAAACCCAGAAGAGTAAAACAAAGAACTCAGAAATATTTGGATCATAGAAAAGACCAGAAACTCCGAACACAAAAAACAATGGAGTAATTATGAATAAAAAGACAAGTCAAGATACAAAAAGAATAAATGCTAAATTTAAGAATATGACTCAAAACACCAAGAATCCAAACAAGAAAACAGAATAGAAACAAACACAGACAAGGAAAAACTAGTCCGAAAAATCCACAAACCTTAATTTATATCATGTTTCAGTATTGAATGTACTTGGCAATGCTGGTTTCAGATGACGCAGCAGTTGTGGAGGAGGGTATCAGCCCAGCTCAGAACCCCTTGATTGCAATCACCTTTCAGAGAAACGTCCATAGGAAGCAGAAGTACCTGGAAGCCGAACCCAAAGCTCTTGGGGTATGTGCACGTTTATGTGTTTCAACCTTTGCTTGCCACTCATTTTTTTAACCTTATTTTGAATGATCTGTGTCTTGCAGATAACACAGGTTGGCCTGAGTGCGTATAAAATAATCTGTGTCGGCGTGTTTCAAGCTAAGGGCCTGAGTCAACTGCAAACTGACATACCTTTCTTCATTTCATCTCTGCTGGTAAGCAGATAGAAAAGTCAAATATACTTCATAAACAGTATAACTGTGGGATGGGAAACGAACAATGAGACAATAAAACTACTGTCACCCCTCAATGTTATTAATCATTTCACCCTTCAAATGCTATATATACTATAACAATTGAAATGTTTTGTTTTTTTACTTGGGCAATCAGCTTTTTGCTGATCTGTTCGGGTTAAAAAAAACATAGAAATAAGACTAAGTTTATAACTACAAAAAAATTTAGATTGTTATATATCATATAAAAAAATCATTCAAATAAAAAAATACATACAACTTTGTTTGCTTGGTTTTATTCTTAATGACAGTACACCAGGTGAAAATGATTGAAGGCTATGTTATAAATTCAGCCTTGGACAGCATAATCATATGATAAATAATCATAAATTTTTCTTTGATTTATAACAGTCTAAATGAAAAAAAATTATGGAAACATATTTCTGTGTTTATTACTGTTCATTTTATGCTCTAAAAGTATTATTTCATGTTTTGTTCAATTTGTTTTATACTGTTTTAGTGTTAAGGGATGTGACAGTGTTTGAAAATTGACCCATGTATTTTCTGGAGTAATCTGTTTTTTTTTCATGATAACGAGCAGCTACATTTCAACCATAATTAGTTATTTTTTAAAAGAGAAGTGGCTCAGATTTTAAATGAAAAAAAAAGATTAAATATTGAAAAGATATTGAGACTGTGTGGTTTTGTTCTCATTACAGGTACTGATAGCCGGGAATGTGGCTGTAGCTGCACAGAACCTCCATCTGCCAACGGTGGGTCATGTGCTTGAGAGACAGACAAAAGTAACAGTATGCAGTTCTCAAATATCCAGGAGATACAAGCTACCCACCAGCTTTAGGGTGCAAACTACTTGAAAATAGAATGTCTGTGTGAGATTTACAACTCTGATAATTTTATAAAATAAGACTCATAGAAAAGAGTGGTTCGCTGTCACTTGTTCCAATTTGTGTCACATTGCAAAGCTGAATGAAGCTGGAGTTCCACAAGTCCATTGCCCTGTCAATATGCTTATCCACATGTGACAGATTCTGCTCTAATGTTTCCTTAACAGAGGGGACTGAAAATAAGCAAACAGTAAAACAGTGCTTTGTAACAGGATGTCATGTGCTCTGGATGTGGAACTGACACTGATCACAGTTCTGTGGGCTAAGACAAGCAGATATGGCTGTCAAGAACTAGCTGTAACAGAGGGAAGTGAAACAGGCTGATGGCTCTGACTTTTCATTTCAGGATGGTTACAGGAAGTCACCCTTTCGTCTCTTTTGTGTTTAGTTGTCTTTTTCCCCTTGTCTATCTAAAAAAACTAAAACTTCTTTCTCTCAGTTGAAGGCCTGTTTGGGGATGCAGATTGTGGCATGTGGCGCCTCCATCTTCAACATAGTCTGCACTTTGATTAAAATGGAGGAGGTGTCCTATTACTGCTGGCATTATTACTATGAGAATGACAACAGCACACACAACCATGGTGAAATCTGCCATCAAATTGAGGTAAGACAGTATCCTCTTTATAAAACTGTATGATCATGTTCAAGTAACATTGAAAAGCAGTTGATGGAAAGGAAATGACATGTAACTGAACAGTGGAAGAGGACACTTTTTGTTTGTCTGTATTCACTCACAGAGCATCCAGTCCCACTTTTATGCTGGTGGTGTGGTCATCCAGGCTACTCTGCTGGCTATCTCTGCCACTCTGGCTGCTTATTGCTGTAAAGTAGTCAACTGTTGTGGGCCAGCTCCCAAAATTGTGAGTAAATACTGGTGAATGATTTAGCAACCCCCCTCTAATCCTCTAGTTTAAATGACAGGATTCTATACTAACTAAATGGATTGTTAAACATTCCACACAGTGCTAGCATGGTAGTGTCTTGAATTGTATGCAAAATTATATGAAAGTTCTCTGAAGTACAAATCTTTACAAAGATAATTCATGAACTAATCTTATTGTAACCAACCTGTGGCTTAAATCACTTGTCATTCTCTGCCCCGACAGCCTGTGATCACTGTACAAACGCCCCCTGCCGAACAGTAAGGAGACACACACACAAGAAGGATGTACAGCCTCAAGCAAATGTTCTAAGATTAAAGATGTACCGATCAGTATATTCATATCAATAATGGATGTAATCACTTTGTATAATGTGAAAGGGGTGAAATGCCACCCATGGAGAATTATTATCAATTCTGCAGTTCTCAAATCTGTTGAGCCTTTTTGTCTGTACCACATTTATCTTTTCTCTCATCAGTCTGTTTCCTTTTTTGCTGAGTTTTCAGTTCAAACTGTCTGACAAATCTGACACTACCTACTCAGCATTGCCCAACAGAGACTGTTAGCATAATAAAGAACAAAAAGATGTTACCCAGAAAACATTCAGCCCTTGAATGATAGTTGTTTGAAAACATCCTGTCATAGTAGCAAAATCATTCAAAATTAACACTGCACCAATATTTAGCCACCAATTGGACAATCATCCTCTTATGGTTTCAAGTAAAGTACAGCCATAAGCTTTTTTTTTTTACAATTACTAAGTAGTAATTGTACCTGCCTCTTGTAGAAGAATGTATTATATGCATTATAAGCCTGTTTTGTCTTTCATCTGCAAAATGGCCAGTTACCTCACAATGACTTGAAAAAGTCATGAAAATATGGTATTTCTGTGTAAGATAGGCACACAAATATAATATGAAGCAAATGTGCTATGACAGGAAACCACTAAACATTTGCAGTGTAAAAATATTTGGTAACTATGCACAGCTAAGTACAGTCAATTCTACTTACAACTTACTGGCTCAGACAATAATAATCTAACAACATGCAAAAGTTGTTTACTGAGATATACCCTTCTTCTGCGTTCAGTAGTTTCATCCCTTTCCGGGTTTGTTGAAGAAAAAATCAACTCATTGTTTTGAAGATAAATATTCAGAAACGACCGAGTGAGACCCTTGATGTCAACCTCTTGCATTTTCACTTGCTGAAGACAAAACTAAAGTTAAAAAGATTCAGACACCTGAAGGAAGCAAAAGTAAAGGGCTGGCAAAGAAGAGAACCCATTCATTTTAGCTGTTCGTGGGTTCAAAACTTCAGACAGTTGTTTCTTGGGAAGGATTCTTTCATTCAATATTTCTTTCAAAGTATTAGAAAATGAAAATATTGTTCTTTTAATTTGTCCAATCCAGTTTTAACTTCTGTGCATATCAAAGAGCCTTAAAAAAATAAACAGACCATCTTTTTGAAAAAAAAAAAGAAAGAAAAAGAATATCTAAAGACTGATCGTTTTTTCCTGGTTTCTAAGAGAGGTTCAGACCTTCACTGGACATGGAAACTACCACATAAGCCCAATTATGCGAAGAATGTTTTGAAAGTTATGTGACCTTGCTTTATTATTATTTCAGAAGGTGATTAATGAAGTTTTCTGTGATGAATTACCAACAGTGCCTTTGTGAAAATGTTTCATCAGATTGTATGCTGTTGTTAGCACTACCTTAATAATGCTTTCTTGTTTCATTTATCATTGTAACCAACAAGAATTTATAATAAAACATTCATTCATTCATGAGCCTGAATTGTTGAAATAAGTAGCTTTTACCAGGTGTGAATCACCAAACTGTTGCATGTATTTCACAGTGATAACTGCTTGTTACCAAACCCTCTCTATAAGTGGAGAAAAGAATAGAGAAAGATCCCTTACATTAATTTTTCCTTTTTTTACTGTAATAAATGTGATCATCTCCAGTGTCGTCAACTGTCCCAGAAGAATTTACAGTGTGACAATGTAAATGCTGTGGGCTGAGGCTTCTTTTTTTTTCCAAAAAAGGAATGAAACACAGCAGAATCATATTTAAAATTGTTACTTTGCATATGGTTTTAATAAATAGGGAATTGGCATAAATTCTGTCTAAAAAAATGCAGCACTCACAAGGACATATTTATCAGAAATTAATGACTCAACATATATTCTAAACATAATGCAGAGGTAGGTTATATTGAAAGAGTAAATAAATATTTCTATTATCAGCTACGAAGAAGACATTATTTGAAAACAAATCATAAAAAACATTTATTTGTCAAAGAATGCATTTTTTCCACAAATATTTGATACAATAAAAAGAAAATATTCTTACTGCACATGATCAAAAAGAACACTTCATGATGGGATGATAAAAATGAAAAGTTCTGTTCATTTTTCTACACTCTGACAAGAACATGCCACTACACACACTCCTTTTGGTTTTGCTTTTAAATATGAAACAAATACATTTTTGCAGCCTTCTTTTTTTTACATCTGCAGTTCATCTGCCCAGTGGCTCTGTGGAAGATCAAAGTGATCAAATTAGTAAACCAAAAACAACATTCAAGTGGAACAAATGAGAAGCTTATTGTTGTCCTGGCTTGTCTTTAGCAGAGTTGTCCAGTTGCCTAACTGACCTGAGATGAAGATGATGTGATCTCTTCAAGGTCTCCGAAGCAACCGTGTTTATGACGAATGAGGCTCCCCCAGAGCACCGAGCGATGACAGGATGGACACTTTCCTTCCACTGGCAGGAGGTGGGATGGCTCCACCTTCAGGAAATATCTAGCGAGGCAATTTAAATGACTGCTCATCCCACAGAAGGGGTGGAAACAGCTGACCTTCTCTGACACCTGACAAGGAGAGGAGACAAATTTCACTGGAATGGTAAATGGACTGTACTTGTAAAGCACTTTTCTAGTCTAACCGACCAGTCAAAGGGCTTCTAACACTACATGCCACATTCACCCACTCACACACACTCATGCAGCACGTCTTAAGTCTATACATAACTACGTGCTTTTCTAACCGTTCATACACACATTCATACACCGATGGATGCATCGGGAGGCAACATGGGGTTCGGTGTCTTGCCCAAGGACGCTTTGACATGCAGCCCAGGGAAGCCGGAGTCCAACTTTGAATTTTTCAGCGTGATCCCAGTAAAAATGACATTGACAATGGTATAAAAAGTCCCTTCATCTGGAGAGAAGACTGATTGTTGGACTGTCATATCCAAGAGTGAGTGGGATTATGGTAGAGAAGGAGTGCAAGTGAAATATGTTCTGATAATATTAATGTCTAACAGGGAAAAAAATCTAAGAAAAGTAGAGATTTGAGAAGGCAGGAGAGCAGTGAGTATTGTGATCAACAAGCTTCTAGTAACACAATATCAATATTATTACAATGGCAATGAAATATTATCCCATTCATTGTTCTATATTAATTTAAAAGTTAAAGGCTAACATTGTACCGACATTGTAAACTGACATCAAACACAAGCCCATCTACAAATCAATACAGGTTGCTGACAGTTTCTACAATCCTTCTCTTCTTATGTGCTCGAGCTTGTTAAAGTTTACCGGGATGTGTGTTACGATGGCAGACGCTGGCTCATTCAGAAGGTTCTCAGTGAGATTCAGGTTTATAATTTCATTTTATGTCATTTAATTTGGACTTTTAAACCATTCTCTCTGGTGTTGTTGGATGCAAGCTCCTGATTGAATGTCTCACTGAAAGTTACAGATCTTCATCTAAAGCTTTTTTCTACTTTGGGTAACATTATTAGCTCTAAAACTCATTAGTAATTTTCTGATCATTCCATTGAGCATTTCAGTGCCTCAACTTGCAGAGTAGAAAACCATTCCTTTAACTGAAGGCTGTTAAAGGTTGTTCTAAGGCTGTGGACTCATAGAGGTTATTGCTAGTTTTTCACACAATGTTTTCTGCATTTTTGCTTAATTTTTGTTAAATAAATAATGAGATGGCTAGTATATAATGTGTTGTTATTCATCTGAGGCTGTATTTACATGATTCTCAAAGAGTGTATTGAATATATTTTAGTAAAAATTGAAGAATAGCTGAGTAGTAGCTTTTCAAAACATTTCCTGAAAAAGTATTTGCTGTGGTTTTTTGCAGTCTAGACTTTCTAAAATCACTCTGGATGAAAAAAAAAACATTCAGACTCGCAGTTACAAGACCTTAAATGAGCCTAAATGAGTAATTAATATGTTTTATGGTGGTTGTAGAATCCCTTCAAAAATGTAGAAGGATGACTTTAAGTTAACAACAGTGTACTGTTCAGTGACACTACCTTCACCATCCCTCTGCAGAGAAAACACCGGGACATCTCCTCCTCTTCCCCTGCAGACTGCAGGGACAGCTTCTTCTTGGCCCTCACGCTGCCAAAACAGATGGGGATGTGCAGGGGTGGCTGCAGACTGGGCTCAAAGTCCATCCTGTACTCTTGTTTGAGCCAGCGGGCCGTCAGCGGCAGCCTGTTCCATGGCGCTACTCGTAGCATGTTGGATACTACACGCCAGTGGAACTGCAGGCTTGACTCCTTTCTGGAACGCCGAGAGACATGGGAAAGTCGTCTGGAGGAGTGAGGGTGCTGCCACGCCCACTCAAACTGACACAGAAACGACAGAATTTTATATTTATTTATCTATCAACACCAAACAAGATATCAATACTTTGGATATTTGAGTGTTTCGGTAATAAAGGTTGGGGGTACTCAGACTAAACATTAATCTGATTTTGATTTTCCCTGTTTACCTTCTGAGAAGACCACAAATAAACAAAACAAAAAACAACCATCATATTTGAAAGCTTTCTCACTTTATTTTCTGTGTTGAAACATTGCTGTATGTCAATCATTTTTATGGACAAAATTAAGATTTTAAGAGCCCCGTGTTTCCATACAAAGTTCCAAGGCTAATGCAATGGTTGGATGGTCAACAAGTCAAAATTCCCATTTACTGACATCAGATGCTTTACACAGCCATTATTTTACTGATATTTACACAGGTATTTGAACACAAATTTGTACTAGTGCTGAAATTGTTTTCAAGAGATTAACCAATCTATATTTATTCTGTCTGGACCAATCTTTTTACAACTAAGTAACTATTGTTCCTCTTTTACTTCACGGAATGGGTTAAATAGAAAACCTGACGAATGTACAATGGTCCTAAATTCTTGGGATGCCCATGCAAAAAAGAAGGTAGCTCTTAGAGCATAATTTAGCCATTGCGTGTTATACTTTGACTCAACATATCTGTACTCTCTGCTTTATTTTCCTTCAGACAGTATTGCATCCTCTAAAAGCAGGATTTATCAGTGCCATCTGCAGTAGCAGTGGTTTAGTGTCTGTTCAGACCAGGTATTTTCATGCATCCTGTGTGATCCAATCACAAGCTCCAAGTGCAGTATGTGTGATCACAGCCAACACTAAAACGCGTCCCCACATACGACTTGAGTGACCAATTGTCATCAGATCCAAATTACCTGCTCTATATGAACATAAACAAGGCTGCCAATTTTACAAAGTGAGCTGAGCAATAAGCAGGACATTAGTAGGTCACAAAGCATTTTTTGTTTGTTGCTTCTGCACAAAATACATAGATCACTTGGTGTTTTATTAATAAGAAGAGCAGACTGTTGCATGTAAAAGATGTAACGAATATAAAACTCCTCTATATTCCTAAATATGGAAATGTGCTTCCATTAAGAAGAGACAATGTGGAAAAATGTGGATCATAAATTCAGTGAGGTATCTGCTGTATATGTCTTGACAGCTTTGCATAAAGTTCTTAAACTTTTAACTTCATACTCGAGAACTACATCAATTTCTGAAACAGTCCCTGGAGATACCTTAAATCTTTGACCAAATCAATGCTGATTTGTTCACTTTCACAGCAGAAATCAACATAAAAGATGAGCGGGAGGTTTTCTGTCAATAATATGACTTGTGACGCTACTTTTTACAGAATGTATTTTTTCTCAAAAAAAAAAGAAAAGTAGAAAATAGAAAAATAGAAAATCTGCCTTTTGCGTGGATTCACATCAGGGGAGTAGGTGATCACTCAGTGTGGCCCAGGACAAATTTGCATTTACTAACTATTATATCAATGTGATTATAAGCATTCCACGTCACCTCTGGTTGTTGAAAGAGCAACTGGATATTGTGAGTGATGGCATCAGGTCTAAACAGACTCAATCAAACACAACATCCATGTATAGCTGTGTATACGGTAATGGTCTTTAGCAACAGTTCATGACAGAGGTCATCACAAAACAAGAGTCATGTGTAAACCCATTCTGTCTATTAACAACACTTTCTCATTTACTTGTAATTGATACACATTTAGAAGAAATCTGTGTGAACAGATGAGTCATTATCAGTGGCTTATATTTTCCAATCTGTGCCCAAAGATTTGCAAACAAACTCCTCAGTCAAATTCAGAGAAATTGCAAAGATGCTGCAGGTGAGACCTCCATCTGATAAATCAGTGGTCCATAGCCTTTTAATGTCACTGCTTGTATCTGCTCAGCTCACTGAAATAGTAATCTGAGGCAGTAAGAAAAAAAGGAAAAATTAAGATACAAGATTCTCCCTAGAAATGTAAACCAAAAGACACAAACTCAAAAAAGCAGTGAAAGTTCTTGGCTTTTAAGCTGCAGTGTCTCATCATAGTCAGCATACTGTTTTTGAGGATGTTACATCCCTAATTATGATGTTCTATAAAAACTCTAGACTGGATTTAGACACATAAAGATTAGACAGATAAAGATAAAACGCTGCCGTCCAGTCACCAACCATCTTATTCTCACCCTTAGGGCAGCAATATCTGAAGGAAAGCCATGGATAATTAGGACCATCTCCCTAAAAAAGACAGATTAAACGTATTCAGATTATAAAGTATGTCATTCCAAAGAGTCTTTCTGATCTAAAATAGCTGACAGTTTACCAAATTATAAAATCATACCATGGTCCTCTTCCACTGGTCCTCTTGGCTCCCCCTCTGTGCCGTCCTGCGTTGTGCTGTCCAATCCGCCGCTCAGGGTTCACAGTAAAGCCGATGTATATACGGCCTTTGAATTTTGGATTAGTGCAGTACAGCATGTACACACCAAAGAAGCTTTCTATTTCGACTACCATTGTAAAATCATTTATTTAGGGTATTATCATTAAACTTCGTACCGCCATGTACTATTTACCTTCACTGAAACATACATGGCATTAACTGGTAAAAACACAGCAAGCTAGAAAAGATTAGCTTGTAAAGCCCAATTTTGAAAGAAACGTTTAAATTAATCTGCGAGAAATCAGCTATATGTCATGGACGCTATTTGTCAGTAGGTACAAGCTTTAAAAATGTAATACTGTTAGCCACTGTACATGTTCGGTGGCGTCTGTTTTAGTAGCTAACACAGTTGCCTGATCTATTGAGTTCCAAAAGAATGCCCTCTATCTTTCTGTGGGGCTAATAAAAGCTCACCTCTAAAAAAAAATACTTTATAAGACTGCCCCGTTTATGGCTGAGAAAAATAAATCTTGTATTTTTTTGTAAAAATAGTTGCTTAAATAATTTTATTGGTCTTTCTACAGGGACTTCTAATGTTATGATTCGATACTTTAAAATAATATGTCCCGTCCACACTATGTAGAGGCATCAACTGATTGGCTGTAGTTGTCATTGCTGCAATTCAATTGGACGGTTCTTTTGTAAATTGTGACGTCATCGAAACACCGGCACTCACATTGGCTAATAGGAATGACAGCTTGTGACGATGTCCAAGCGACGGATAGTTTGGTGGAATGCGGTGAATAAAAAAAAACGGGAGTAAACGTGAATTAAGGAGTGTTTAACATCATTACTAGAGTGTAGAAGGTAGGTAGATAGGTAACTTTCGGAGAGTAGAGTTGGGGATATCGGCCGACGGCCTGTACAGGTCCGGTAGCGATATCCTAGCGCTACTTTCTGTAAGGGGGTGTAAAATTGGAGGGAAAGGAGGGGGGCAGAGATAGTTGCAACAGTACGGAGATGAGTGAAGAGCAGTTTGAGATTGATAAAGAGGGTGGTGAGTGGGAGCAAGTAGGGAGAGGAGGAAGGGGTAAAGTGGGAGAAGGAGAAAGAAAGAAGATAAAAATAGCTTAGAAGACACGGAGAGTGAGGGACAGGAAGATGAGGAAAGGAATAGGAAGAAGGGAGACTTTAATGTAGTGAGATTTGAAGGTGAAGGTGGAGTAAAAAAAATGGATCCATTAAAAATTACAAAAATAATCAGAACACAAGTAAGAGAGGTCAAATACGCTAAAGTGTTTGGAGATGGAAACTTGCTAATTGGATGTAACACAGATACACAAGTAAAAAAGCTCGGAAAATGGTGAGTGTAGGAAAAATGAAAGTTACAAAAACGGTGAGAGTTGGAGAGCAGAGAAGTTTTGGATGTAAGGGAGTGATAACAGGGGTTCCCCTTGGAATAAGCATGAAAGTTGTAATAGAAAACATGAGAGGAAGAAATACAACAGTTAAAGATGTTAAAAGAATGACAAGAGGGCCTGAGAAAAAAGAATCAGAAACAGTGGTTGTAGAATTTGATGCAAAAACGATCCCAAAAGGAATATATTTTGGATTTGTATAATATAGTGTTAGAGAATTTGTCCCAAAACCAATGAGGTGCTTTAACTGTCAAGAGTACGGACATATTGCTAGCAGGTGCACAGGGAAAAGAAGGTGTGCAAGGTGTGGAGGGGACCATGAATATGGGAAATGTGGGACAGGTGTGAAACCAAAATGCTGTAACTGTGGAGGAGAACATAGTGTAGCATACTGGGGATGTGAGGCTATGAAGAAAGAGATAACAGTGCAGCGGATGAAAGTGAATGAGAAAATATTGTATGCTGAAGCTGCCAGGAGAGCGGGAAAGGAGAAAGATAATGGTAAGCTACAGAATAGAGAGAAACAAGTGGGCAAGAAATTGAAAAGAAAATGGTGGAGGAGAAAAAAAGATTGGTGACATTCGTAGCAGGGGTCATAAATGTGACTGCAGATGTTAAATCTGAAACAGAAAGAATACAAATCATAGTCAAAGCAGCAGTGCATCATCTGGGTATGAGAGGGATTAGATGGGAAGGAGTGAGAGACGAGTTCAGTGTTCAGGCCAGTCAAGAATTATCATGGATAGTATTAATAATGATAATCCTTCAGTGGAATGCAAAAAGCTTAATTGCTAATGGTCAGTAATTTAAACAATTCATATATAGTCAGCAGGAAATACCAGGTATAATGTGCATCCAGGAATCATGGTTTAAACCAACTTTAGCTTTTATTATCACAGGATACATGGCAGTCAGAAGGGATGGTGGGTGGGTGTGTCACGTTTGTTAAAGAGGGCATTCCTTACAAGGTTATTGATATTGGAGTTGAGATGGAGATTATTATAAAAGAAATATGAATAGGGAAGAGAAGGTTGGCAATAATACATTTTTATAACTCATGCAGGAAGTTGGATATAAAGAAACTGGAAGAAATGGAAGTGACACTTCAAATAAAAACTAAAAAGCAGTCTTATCCCCTTAGACTATCAGATTTTAAAAAATGATCCCAGTGCTGGTATTCAGGAAACGGACCTGCCAGTCCTCTCTCTCCGAAAAGGCCTTGGAGGTATGAGGCTGGAACAGCTACTTCAGTCCAGGCTGGCGTTTTACTTTTGCCAGTCGAGGGATCCTGTTCGTGACGCCAAAATTGTGGAAATTTAGTAACGCACAGAGTCAGTTATTTTCTTCTGAGGAGATAAGAGGCTTTAATAATAATATCTTCCAAGAGAGAACAATACAGCACAGAATACAGAGTTGCTCTGACCACTGAGGCAAAAACACACAGTTATATTGCCCTCTTATCACGCCATCTCTCTTTGGGTATAGTTGATTGTTCTTCTATCTTTCCTCTCCAACCATCAGTTGAGGTTACCAAGACACAGTTGTAATACCAGCCTAACCCTGTCCCCCTTAAAGTGCAGCTATCTCATTATAACAAGCCCACCATTGTAAAGAGGAATTTAAGAAAAACAGGGCAGGGTGGTACCTTGCAGCTCGGTCATTTGCAGTTCATGCACAGTAACACTCAATACAATGCATATAAGAATTCATTTTCCATTACAAACATCAAGGAAAGAAATAAAACAGCAGATCAAGTACAGAAATTTTATAACTGTGGAGGAAAAGTATAGAGAATATGCGTATATATACAACAGGAGTAACAGCAGCAGCAGTGGCGGTTCCCATTTATAATAGAACAATTTCAAGAAGAACATCAGATCATTTAAGTATATATGCAGTGGAATTATGTGCAATATTTCTAGCAATAGAATGGATGGAGGGGGTGAGGGATAGGAGAATAGTTAAATGTAGTGATTCGTTTTCATCAATCTTAAGTATTAAAAACAGAACAGCAAAAACACATCAGGAAATTTTATATGAAATACAGGTAAAAACATCCAGGTTAATGCAACAGGGGAGGGAAATAGTGTTCATGTGGGTACCAGCTCATGTAGGAATAAATGGAAATGAAAAAGCAGACAAAGCTGCTAAGGATGCAGTAAAGAAAGAGGTGGTGGAAATTAAAGTAAAATGATCAAAAACAGAAGGGAAAAGTTTAGTATGGAAAGAAATAAACAAACAGTGGAATCTATATTGGAAGAATCAGGAAAAAGGAAGACATTTATATAAATTACAAAGTGTAGCAGGAGAGGCAGGGTGTTACGGACAGAACTAGTAAATATGAGCAGTATAAGAATAGAACATTGTAAAGTGAATAATACACTTAAGATAAAGGGGAAACATCCAACTGGGCAGTGTAGCTGTGGGGAGAGGGAGACAGTGGAACATGTGATGATAGCATGTCCCAGATATGACGATAGGGCTGCAGAAGGCAGGAATAAGAGAATATAATCTGAAAAAGTAGAACACCAGTACACCAGTGGAATCTGGTCAATTTAAAGAAGGGAGGAAACTATTTATAGGACACCTGGTGTCAACTGGAATAATTTAAAAAATATAGAAAAGAAGAACTAGAAAGAAGTTTAGTCCAGTAGATGGCGGCACATGCAACAGCAAGGATGCCAACTGCCATTAAAAATCAAAGAAGAAGACGACACCGGCACTCATGTTCGTAAACTGACTGAATTAGCAGAACATTTTACAGTCAGCCTTTAATTGGTAAAAAAAAAATAGCAGTTGCAGAACTTGTAAAATTGGTGAATACTGTAGTACTGCCAATGCTAACCTGTCTGTCTTCTTTTAATAATTGATTTGCCAATACATCTATTTAGCAGTGTTTTCTTTCCTTCTATGAGGATATGGCAATAACAGCAGATCACATCCGAGACAAACTCATTAAAGAACTCGCGGCAGTGCATGTGGTAAGTTTGTTATTTGCATTATTTTTTCCTGGATTGCTGCGTAATATTAAAGAACAGAGGTACAAACATAATGGACTATAACTGTGAGGTTTTCAAAATATTCCGAAGCTGAAGCTGTTCGGCTCATTGGACATTCAGCAAGCCAGCTTTCGCCATCACCCAGCAGCACGTTGTGTTAATGTTAGCTACAAGAGCCGAATGAACATATAAGGGAATCATTCCTGGTCGCCTGTAGTATTTAACTGTCTAGTCTTGGATGATGTAGATATTTATGGTTTTTTTTCCAGAATGTGGAGGATACCTCACCTAACAGATGTGCTGCCAGCTTCAAAGTCCTGGTGGTCTCGTCCCAATTTGAGGGAAAACCACTGTTACAGAGACACAGGTATGACTCGTTGTAGGTATTGTCACAGAATTGGTGCACTCATTTGTTAAGTTAATTTGTATAGTACTTAAGTGGCATTTATTATAGTTTCCACGGGTGTGTATTTTTTTCCCTTACAATTTGAGGGCCAAACTCTTCAGGGTTGATATACTATATACCAACCATACACCACAGCATCTGCATCCAAACTGAATCCCTATCTCTTGCTCCATCAAAGGTTGCTAGAAACTTGGGTGTCATGATTGATGTCCAACTAACTTTCAAAGATCACGTTACCTCGGTTGCTCGTTCAGCCGCTTTGCATTAATAAACATAAGAAAGATCAGACCATACCTAACCCAACATGCCACCCAACTCCTGGTGCAGGCCATGGTCATCTCCTGCCTTGACTACAGCAACGCTCTCCTAACTGCTCTCCTAACTGGTCTCCAGCCTGTGAAACCTCTGCAGATGGTCCCGAACGCGGCGGTGCGTCTGGTCTTGGATCAGCCTAAAAGAACACGCCCCCCCTCTGTTCATTGAGCTCCTCTGGCTGCCCTTAGCATCAGATCCAAGTCCCTGATGTTAGCTACAAAGAGCTTAATGGAGCGGCTCCATCTACTTGAATGCTCCTGCAAAGGCTTCTGTCCCAACTGGGTCCCTCCGTTGGTCCCAGGATTGTCGTCTAGCAGCTCCTACACCACGCCTAAGACAATCCAAACTCTGTTCATGTGTCGTCCCACGATGGTGGAATGACCTACCGAGCGCTACCAGAACAGGGGCGTCCCTGTCTATCTTCAAGAAGCTCCTGAAAACCCAGCTCTTCAGAGAGCATCTCCTATCCCAGCACTTACCTTGTACTTCCCTCCCCCCTCTATCTCTGCACTTTATCTTTCTGCACTTCCTTCTATGCCTGCACCCTATCTCTACTCTGTCCCCTCTGACAGAGTCGGACTCCTGGGTTCCTTCTATGTAGCTTATTGTTAGCTTTTTATAAAGCTGTTATATCTTGATTTGTAAGTCGCTTTGGATAAAAGCGTCTGCTAAATACAGAAACATAAACTATCTTCCACAGTGTTATGGTCAGTTCTGCAATATAGATTCTTGTCATGAGCTATTTATGGAACTGAGCAGACTTTGTCCTCAGCAGCAGCACAGGGTCTGAGTGATGCAGAGGAGCATCACAGCTGTGACAGCTCTACTTGCCCTTATATCCCTTGATGTGCTGGTTTAACTTTGATAGTTGATTAATGATGGTCTCATTATCATTCTGTCTGCTGATTGACCCCTATGTTTCAATTAAAATGACCAATTGTGTTATCAGTGTGGTATGCAGAAACCCCATTTCTAAATATCAAAATATTTCTTCTATTTTAAAAAACAACTAAATTTACTTAAATTTTCAATGCAAACAAGAATGAGAAATATTTTAGCTCTCAAGTGGGTTTTCATCGAAAAATGCTACTTTTGCAAGTAAGTGTTCAAACATTTAATTGAACCATCTGCATATCTCACATCAGTAATACACCCCCTTTCATTGATTTTATTCAGTTGTCATTAGCTGCTGCTTGATCCAAACAAAATTCCTTCATTTTCCTTCACTTTTTGTGACCTTAATCTACAACAGAAGTTCCCAAACCTAGGTCTTCTTCAGGGTTTTGCCAAAGATCACCAGGATTGCGTGAGTCATTTACTTGACAGAGGTTGTAAAGATTAGATTTCCACGTATACAAAGTCATAACAAAATGACTTAAATATCAAAAGTCTATGTGAGGATGAGGAGCTGCTTTTACACACTGAGGTATGCTGTGCTTGTGTTTTATGGAGTTGCAGGAAATAAAATGATTCTTAAATGAGTGCATCTACTACTCCATTCAACCAGCTGAATGATGCATTGTTTTAAAAAACCCAATGGCATACGTCATGGACACATGACAACGAGACGCAGTGTGTTCAGTCGAACAACATGCAGTGCAAAGAGTTGGAAAAATGTCAAAACTGGGAGCTGTGACAACTACTGATGCAGATAAAACAGCCACCAGGCAGCGTGTGTGCATCACCGTACAGCAATATGTGCACCAATTCTCTCTGCATATGAACCTGCTGCTGGAAGAAATTAAGGCTGTCATAAACATACCCGACATCTCATCTGCAATGGGCCAAAACACAACAAACTGTGAATGTCACAGAAAAACAATGTATTACATAAAGCAACCCAAGAGTTTTCATATATGATTTGATATTTTACGTGTTAAATGTACCATTTTTTTCTCTTTTGGTTTCAGAAGTGTAAAACCTTTCTGCTCTGTTGTTATTACAGATGTGTCGGCCTCTAGTTTCACTTTGGCTCTTTGTAAAATCCAAACCCGTGTGCTGTCTGTTTGCAGGATGGTGAATACATGTCTCGTCGAGGAGTTGAAAGAAATCCATGCTTTTGAACAGAAGACCCTCACCCCAGAACAGTGGGAGAAACAAAAATCAGAATGATACAAACACATTCACTTGCATGACAATCCTCCTCCTAGCATAAAACAGGCCTCATTATTTTTCACCTTCACACCAAATCAAATCGGTGATTTTTTTTTTTTTTTTACATAAAACCACAGCAATTTTCTCAACAATAAACACTTTGATGCTGCATTTTGTTTTCGTGTATTGCATTCTTTTGATTAAGGTTTGCTGTGATGGCAGCATATTTTCAGGATTTTAGTCGTGTCAGTTTGGACGTGACCACACCTGTATAGGAGAGATCTGAAGTGCAACACCTTTAAATAAATAAGTTTAAGTTTAATTGTCATTTCCACACAAATTATAGTAACTTTTAGATGTTTGCAGATTTGGAGTTTTGTTTATTTGAACTATTTTCTATATTGGAAATCAAATGTCAGCACATCAGAACATTGACAATACAATAAATTAGATTTTAGATTCTAAACACAGAAAGAGAAAGATATTGTGTGAGGTTGGTCATTGAATAAAGTTAATCATTTGCACATGAATATGTTTAAAATTTCAAATAATATTTGGTCTGTTTTAAATACTTTCCTACTGTTATGCTAGATTTAACTGCCCTGTAGTATATAGTTGTTAATTAGCTCAATTTTTGAGTGTTACTTTAGGGCAGGTTTTGCTGAAAAATGGAGCATTTCATCATTTTGTGCTATTAAAGCATTTTGAATGCAGTATAATGAAGACATTAACCACTCACTCTAGACAATGGTTTCAGGACACAAATTAGCATTTTTATACTGTAGACCAGTGCATTTGTTTTGTAATAATTTCAGTGAAAATCAAACAAAGTTGAAAGTAAATAACTTTGCTTGTTTTCAGTAAGACGCATCAATACTGATACACATGTAAGGTTGGCTGTCAAAGATTAATCTACACCACAGTAACTGAAGTTGTTATATTAACTCAACCTTAAACATCAACGGAAAGAAAATGTTACTTACACATTCATAAAGAAGCAATCTTAAAATATTTGTAAACCTTGATTTGAATATGTCTTTTCTGAATTGACTTATTGACATCTTGTCTCTACTAAGAGCTCTGATATGGGTGAAACTGTATCAAAAAAAGATTGGACTTTGACGCCACCCTTAGGAATGTTTCTGTATCAACAGCTATGCAGGCTTATCGATGAGCTCAGCAAATAAAGATCACAAAGTATGTTCTTAAAGTTGACCATATTTATTTGAAATGAGGTGTTATTTAAAAAAGAAAGAAAAAACATGGAGGCATAATTATCAAAAAGCTTTTTCCATTAAGTAAATTATATTGCTGAGAAAGAGACAACATGAATCTTAAAATGTTTCATTTACAATCTCAACAGTACTAAGCACCACACCACCATGCAGCTCTCTTCAGTTTGCTGTATCATAAATCTTTTGTGTTCTGTACTGGACAAATTCACATGTAAGGTCTCCAAATAATGAGCCTTGAAAAACCATGGAGCTGACCATGAGCAGGTGTATGTGGTCTTTGAGATTACATGAGCTATATTTTAAACAGCACATAAAAAAATCCAAGTGAAACCAAGTGAATAACATGTCAAAATGTGGACTGAATATAAATGAGATGAATAAAGTTCAATATAAATGACCTCTGCAGAGTGCACACGTGTAGATAGTGTTGTGAGTTGGTGAGGTGTTAAAAAGATCAGAGAGACCCCCTGCCTGTGGGGTTTTCTGTGCCTCAGCCAGTCACATTTTTATAGGCCTGATGGTTTTAGATATAAGTCATTCTCAAAAGTGGGGGGGGGGGGGGGGGGCATAACAGGTAGGTGTCTCAAGAAAAACATTTGAGTAATAATACTCCTGTACCATGATATCTGTAATGATAGAAAAGGTAGTGAGATGCCAAATAAAGGCCCTGGGGAGGGGGGGGCATCCTACAGCCTCTGTGGGGAAACTAGGCCATAGAACCATCACGAGTACCTGCAAGAAGACAAACAGAGAGAAAAAAAACAACAGCAACAACACCAGCAGCAAGTATATCCTGGGTAACTTCCAACAGGTGACCTTGTTATCTGTGTCTAGGTAGACAGCTGTTGTCACGATCCGTATTTTGTGTTCTGTCTTGTCTTGCCATTTCCTCACCTTCTTCCTCAGTTCCCTCCTTCCTGGTCATCAACTCCACTCCTTTCACCTGTGCTCACTTGTCCTCAGTATTTAGTCTCCCGGTTTGTCCTCAGCATTTGCCAGATCCTCACCATTACCCCTCATGTCACCACTCGGTCTGTTCAGTTATTGTTCTTCGTGTCTAGTCAGGTCTGTTTATTCCTCGGGTTTTTTTTAATCAGTTTTTATTGTTTGGTGTTCTGGCTCAGCCGCGTTTTACTTTACAATTTTTTAAATAAATACAGTTTACCTTTAGTGTGTATTTTGGGCCCTCTCTCCTCCCTGTCGCCTACACTCATGACAGCTGTGGAAAAAGGAATAATAATCCAATTTTTACCAGTTTGTGTTATATGACAAGTTTTGAGTGTTGGAGGATCATCAAGTATTTGTGTACGGATAACTAAAAGCAAGGTTTAAAAAAAAAACTTAGCTTTGAGCTATAACTGAAGGGTTGCTGAAAAACTACAGTAAACTGGAAAATATAAGGAATGTGTATTTTAGTAACTAACCACAAAAAGGACTCTTAAAAACCAAATCCTCTGTGGCAAATAATCTCCCATGGTGCATATGATGAACGCTATTGACCACTGTCCAAATAATCACAGTATGAAACAAACCACATAAAATGAATCATCTAGTGGATCAAGAATCATACAGGCTCACAGAACCCCTGTCAGATGGTGTTTCAACAGAGATCAGCTGGTGGTGGTTGAGCTAATGGAACCTAATTGATGTATTCACTCTTGCTCAGTCAACTCTCTCAGCTTTTCACTTCAGTGCATATGTGAAGTAGGCTGTGAGTGGGTGATTGCAATAGGCAGCTGCTGTGGAGAAATCAAGTGGTTTAATTTAACACCTGTGAAACAGCAAAAGGCTAGTTTATTGATTTATTCCTTCTAATACCTTGTACAGCAAGGCATTCATTTCTGCACCTGTGGATTTTGATGGCATTTTTTAGTGCAACGAGTTCTAGAATTTGCAAGGCAGGCTTTGCATCTGCTGGTGTAAACAGTCTATAAAATTGCTATTACAGTGTATTCAGGTTATGTTCAAATATTCTTAATCAGACTATGATGCACAAAGAAAGTACAACTTCCTACAATTCTGAAGTTTTACAAATCAGGACATAATTGAACATTTAACTTGTTCAAGATCATAAAACTAGGTAAATACAACCTCTGATTAACAACAACTTATGACATGTTACGTTGTATTATTATTTATTCAATGAAAACAAAGCCAAAATGTAGAAGCAGAAGTGTGTAAAAAATAAAGTACTCTCCATAAGTAGTAGCTGCAGAACCACCTTTGCAGCAATAATTTGATTGTTCTCTGTATGACTTCTCTTTTAAGGTCTGGCAGTCAGGGCAATTGCAACCACCCTGGCATCTTGAAAAGAAAGGTAATTATCAGTCATGCCTATTCGTACTAGGGATGTCTCTCAAACGTAGCTATTTATGGGTCAAAATTTTTAAATGGCTTTCTGAGAAATGAAGAGTGCAGACCCAGTCCTCTCTGGTATTTTCTGTGGGACACTGCAATATCTCCAAACAAAATTAATCTAAGAAATTAGGGCTGATTTCATGCTATCACACTAATAAACAGAACATTTCACATCCTCCAATTTAGCAGCCAGAGGAGAATGCACCAACTTGCTTCTCGCTAGAGCCCCACCCAAATCGTACAGCCCCATCTAGCAAGCAGGATTGGTACTTTAAAACTAAAGTAAAAAATTATAAGATATCTTTGATATAGCTATATATTTTCTGTGATTCAGCTTTGTTACATCTGTGAGTCACAGATCCCAAGGGAAAAACTGCTCTGGTATAAACAACAAGGATTAATGTCATATTGTTCCCCCCATCTCTGCTCTTCCATTAGTGGCTCTTGGGAGGGTAAGTGGTGGAAGTAATCCTCACACCTTCAAGGCCCTCACCCCTCTTCTGTTCCCCAGTTCTGTGATAGATAAAATCACATCAGAATTCAAAAACTAGAACCATTTTTATGTTCATGCTGACTTATCTTATACTGTATCTTATAACTGTATATCTTACACAGTTCGGTCCATATATATTTGGACACTGACACAGGTTTTGTTTTTTTCGTGTTTACTGAAACATATTCCAATAATAGTTATATAATAGACATGGACATAATGTGTTGACTCTCAGCTTTCATTTGAGGGTATCCACATTCAAATTGGATGAAAGGTTTAGGAGTTTCAGCTCCTTAACATGCGAAACCCTCATTTCAAAGGGACCAAAAATAATTGGACAATTGACTCAAAGGCTATTTCAATGGCAGGTGTGGGCAATTCTTTCATTATGTCATCGATTAAGTAGAAAAAAGGCCTGGAGTTGATTAGAGGTGTGGCGCATTTGGAAGATTCTGCTGTGAACAGACACCATGCGGTCAAAGGAGCTCTCCATGCAGGTGAAACAAGACACCCTTAAGCTGCGAAAACAGAAAAAAAACATCCGAGAAATTGCTACAATATTAGGAGTTAGGATATCTACAGTTTGGAACATCCTGAGAAAGAAAGAAAGCAGTGGTCAACTGAAAAAGACCTGGGCGCCCACAGAAGACGGTGGATGGTGGTGGATAATCTCAGAATCATTTCCATGGTGAAGACAAACCCCTTCACAACAGCCAACCAAGTGAACAACACTCTCCAGGAGGTAGGCGTATTGATATCCAAGTCTACCATAAAGAGAAGACTGCATGAAAGTAAACACTGCAAAGTGCAAGCCACTGATAAGCCTCAAGAATAGAAATGCTAGATTGGACTTTGCTAAAAAAAAAAAAAAACATCTAAAAAAGCCAGCACTGTTCTGGAAAAACATTCTTTGGACAGATGACACCAAGATCAATCTCTACCAGAATGATGGCAAGAAAAAAGTATGGAGAAGGCATGGAACAGCTCATGATCCAAAGCATACCACATCATCTGTAAAACACAGTGGAGGCAGTGTGATGGCTTGGGCAGGCAGGGCTGCCAGACTGTCTGCTCAAATCCAGCTAAAAGCAGTCAAATTAATCGGGCAGCGTTTCATAATACAGATGGACAATGACCCAAAACATACAGCCAAAGCAGAAGTGGAATATTCTTGAATGGCCAAGTAAGTCACCTGATTTTCAACCCAATTGTGCATGCATTTCACTTATTGAAGACTAAACTTCGGACAGAAAGGCCCACAAACAAACAAACTGAAAGCTGCTGCAGTTGAGGCCTGGCAGAGCATTAAAAAGGTGGAAACCCAGCATCTGGTGATGTCCATGAGTTCAAGATTTCAGGCTGTCATTGTCAGCAAAGGGTTTTCAGCCAAGTATTAGAAATGAACATTTTAATTTTCAGTTTTTTAATTTGTCCAATTACTTTTGAGCCCCTGAAATGAAGGGATTATGTTTTCTTTGCAAGGTATTGTGCTTTAGTTCCTCATATTGTTATGTAATATTTATATGCATTGCATACACTGCATATTTCTCTGCACTATCAGTTATGTTGTATGTATCTTTGCAGTACTGTATATGTTGTGATATATATTTTTTGCCTACATATTTGCACTGAAGGAGGAGTTGCTTTTAATCTCATTGTACTTTTGTATAGTGAAGTATAGTAAAGTCATTCTATCTATCCATCTATCAATCTTTTTGTCCAACCCACTAAATTAAACTACTTCAACTGCATCTGAGTTGTTTAATTTAAAATTCATTGTGGTAAAGTACAGAACCAAAATCAGAAAAACATTGTCTCTGTCCAAATAGTTACGGACCAGTTCTATATATATATATGTATATATATACACATACATACGTCTACAGTATTTACATATGTATATACACAGCTCATGTTGGAAATACTTGGATCACTTTATGACTTATTTAGTTTCCCAATTTCTTCCTCACATATATTTCATATATTTATATTTTTCAAATTATTCTTGGATTTTATACTGATATATTCCAAAAATCATGACACCTAATCTGTCCAGATCTGTTACCCTTTGACTATATAGCAACCTGAAGTAAGACTGAGTACAATAAACAAAGTGTCTATCTATAAATACTATTAAAATTTCATTTCAAGATCATACCAACAGTACTTGTCCACAGATTCTTTTTAGACTAATCACGTTGCTTCCCATAATAGTGGGCCTCCCACTAGAGGTTGTCATCATAAATGGCTAACAGGGTCTCCTCTTCATTGAATCGAAAAATATACTCAGTGCAACTTTTTTGTGGCTTTATTTCAGTCATGAAAGGTGTAGTACTAAAGCATGAATACGGAATTGTTTGCATAGCCAGCTGATGTCTGATTAGAGCAGGCAAGGAAAATAAACATTCATCATTTCTGAGCAGTACTTGAGTTACCCACAGTAGCCCCAAATTTACAAAACAGATTAATATGTACCCTACAGTCACACTTTGTTTACACAGGTCTCACAAAAGTTTGATTTTACACTTTTTACGTTGTTAACTTGTGTATCATACAGAGTACAAACAAATACATCCTCAGCAACGGACTTTCAAGCTGAGTACTCAGCAGTTATCAGTATGAGTTTCATACCTTCAGACAAACAAATTAAACATGGAAATGTGAATATATTGTGAAACTAAAATCAGAATTTTTTGTTCAATATGTTAATCTTCTGACTTGTGATTGATATTTCATTGCCATTTTCTACATTTAATTTACATTTCTGACATGTATCCTTCTGTGTTATTACACTGTTCTCAGCAAAGTAATTGTAAATTTAGAGATACAATAACTCAATGACTGTGTTTTTTCCAATTTAAAAAAGTAAGAACTAGCTAAATATTTTGCTTATATTAAGCTTTTTCAGCTGTCTCTTTGATCCAGAACAGAACTAAATGACTGAGAGTTTTACTGTTTGACAGAAAAAAACAGATCAAGTGTTAGATTATGAATAAACATGAAGTCCATGTTTTTGGCATTGCTATTTGTCATGATTGCCTCTTGTTGCTGATGTCCAACATAGCATGCAGCTCGCTGGCTTCATATCCCAGCAGGCCCTCCAAGTTGCAGACAAAGCGGTACACATAGCGTTTGCCAGCTGTCTTGCGGATTATGTTCTTGTCGTAATAGTAGCGCAGGCCCCGACTAAGTTTCTCATAGTTCATCTTTGGTTTGTTCTTCCTCCTACCCCACAGCAGGGCTACCTGGAAACAGAAAACAACCACAATACGAGCCTGTGACTTTCATGGGTCTATTAAAGAACATGGAAGTGATTAAAGAAAATCATGGAGGTGATATAATATATATATCTTTAAATATTATGTTTATTACGCAGTATAACTATCTTAATAAGAACATTCCCCGCTATTGGTAACAATCCATAAAAAATTATTAAATTAAATGTAATAATTTGAGTTCTCAAGACAAGGGCAAAGATATTTTTTCAAATATAGCTCAACTTTCATATAAGACTGAAAAGTCATTGTCAAAAACAAGCAGCTTTGTGTAAAAAAAACAAGTTCCTGTGGAAAGCTGCAGAAGGCTCGCATTACTGTTCCAATTTATATCGCTTTGGGCATCTCCTAGTTTTGGCTAAATATTTACAGCAGAGATGGAATATAAAACATTTGCATGACTCACAGATAGAATTGACACACAGGAAACATATCCAGTTTATGTATACTATCATCATTCTTTGTAGTACGAAAATGTTTGAAAGTGTTACAGAATTACAGTACATAGACACTAACATTATCATACAAAACGGCCTTTATCTTCCAGTCAATTTTATTTACATTTACATTTTGTCATTAGCAGAGGCTTTTGTCCCAAACCAACATTTGACCCTCAGTCGAGGGATTTTGATAATTTTACTCTATGGCTACTATTCAGAATACAATTTTAACAAAAATGTCATAAAGTTGATCGATTAATATTTTACTGCAGGATTTCATATTTGAAGATTAAAAGTATGCAGTTGAGTTCTGAACTACAAGGATTAATGTTCAGTATTTAACTACCTTGAATTGGTTGATCCAAGATACACACTTGCTCAAGAAGTATTGACCTGGCTTTTGATATGCATGTTACCTACTTGTTGTAAATTGGTAACAATGAACACAGCATTGGTTACCTCATCAGGATCCGTTAGCTTGAATTCCCACCCATCTCCCGTCCAGCTTATATATGACTGACAGCTGCGGTCTGTCAGAAGCTCTAGTAGAAACTGCCAAAGCTGAATGGGACCACTACCTAATAGAATGTGATAAGCAAATTAATATTTCATCTACATGTAAATCCACATTTTATGACTGTAAATTAATGTGAAATACTAAAGTCTAATCTGTTATCACAACTGTACTAACCAGTGTAACCAGCAAGGATGGCTGCTGGTATTACAGCTCTACCCAGATCTCTTTTGTTGCTTACATAATCTTTGAAGCTTTTGTGTTTCTGCGGTAACGTGAAGACATCATAAGACATACTCTCTTCCATTACGGGTTCTATATCATGGAATGGAGCTGTCCAGGATTGAGAACCTACAATGTCAGAGTCGCCGCTGTGAACGCTGTTTGCTTCTGAGTGTGTCTCTGGAAATATGCAAGAGTAGAAACATGGAATTAGACAAACAGATATGGACAGAGTTTTACTCAGCAAATACCAATTCAGCATATGAGAATATAATGGTATTTAACTTGCAAATAACTGTCCTGATAAAGTCTTCATCTGACACTATATCAGGCAGATCTGACAGAAACACTCTTCTCGTACTTAGATGTATGTGTATTAGAAATTGTTTGTAGTCACTGCAGGTATCACCATTTTTTTCAATTACAATATTACACTATTTGAAGTAATTGAGTTCCCACTTTTTTTAAACAAATGTACTATTGGCTTTTTGAGATATGTTTTGGACCGTTTAAAGCTACAATATAAATAAAATCTATCTTGAATATTATAGATATGTTCATTATTGATAAAAAAAAAATAACAAATTTGACTCATTACACAACAGCAAAGTGTAGTTTAGATAAGTAAAATAAGTATTAGTTTGGTAATGAGTCTGTCTCCACCTGGTAAATGTCTAACATTTAGATTTTTGTTTGTTTTTGAGCTCCACCAACTCCTTCGAAAAAAAATCTAATTTCTGGAAGTCAGAAGGGGTGATATTATGGCTGTCGGATGGATGTAGCGGAAAATAATACATGACAGAGACCTGTATAAATACCCCGATGAAGCTAAGTTACCATCATTGCTTTGAAAAAGTTTTATTATGATGACATTTGTGTGATACATAAATTCTGTTTGATCTTTTCATATTTAAACTTCATATTCATTCAAAGCGAGTCAGACTGAGCAAAAGCAACAGATTTGGGGAATGATATTCTCAGTAGCAAATATGATTTAACTCAACAATTTGGTTTTGTTTTCTTAACCTGGACTTTGAGATCCACATATTTCTTTTCCTTTTTGTTCTAGTTTGCAGTTTCAAAAAGTCAGTTTGTCCCACAATGTAATACCGGTACAGTAATTTTTTTATCCTGATTAAGTGCCCAATTACTGCATAGCCCAGTTTCACTAGAAACCCTGTTATAGAACATTTATCTACATGTGTAAAATACAGTAGTGACACTAGTGAAAGTAGAAAAGTCTAAGGACAGTGAAAAATGTTATGTCAAAAGGACAGGTTACAGCCTCAGACCACCCCTCCTTCCTCCTTCTAAAGCACACAGTTATTGTGTCAGTCTGACCAAAACCAGACATTTGTATGCAATATGTTATGCACTTTTTAGTCCAGTTGAAATCGAAGAAAATGGAGCTTCTCCAAAAAGCACGAACACAACATGTTAATGTGATTATAGCTTGATTTACCCGTACATGTATACACTCAATAGACTCAAATGAGCCGAGGCGCTCTGTAAATGCTGCAAAATTCCACCTTTTTGAAATGACACTAAAGCATAACTTGTCATAGGCTATAAGTTTTTGTATCTTTTAGTTTCTTGGTTTACTTCTTGCTCTTTATTTTCCTTGCTTCCTGTTTTATTTTGTAGAGTTTACCCCCTTGTGTATTCAGTTATGTTCACTTCCTATGTCACACCTGGCTTCCATCACTAATTGTCTCAGCAGCTTTTCATTTGTTAATAACTTACATGGTTAATAACTTACATATATATATATATGCTGTCCTTAATGCATTGCCAGATCATTGTATGCTGTTTGTTGCCGTCACTTTAGTTCAATTCATCCTTCCTTTATTCAGCGAACCTGTCACAATCATGCTTGTCTGTGTTGTTGGTTTGATTCCTGAGACCGAGGTGAGGCTAAGATACAAATAATCAACATCTCAACCAAGTCTTAACCAAGGAGACTTGTTAAAAGACATTCACAGTTGTCTATCTGATTCTTCTACAGGCATGTTTAGCACTTTAGGTGCTTTCTTTACCCTGTTAATAGTATTTGGTTATAGCAATGTAGTTACATGTACTTTATATATTAGTGTGAAAGGGAGAGTAGGCCAGATCAGACAGATTCTAAGTACGGAGGAGCCTAGTGGTGCAATCAACATAGGACACAAGCAACACTTTGATTTAAAAAGAAAAAACATTGTATTGCAATGTAAATTGCTATTAATCAATTCAAATAAAACACAATAACAAAAGAGAGAGCTCTCTTTACCTAAAAAAATTAAATAAAATATATCCGGGTATAGTCCTATAGTCCTTTCTCAATGTCTGTTGTAGTCTGATAAATGTTCTTCAAATGCTCATTCAGTATTCAATGTGTTTGTAACAAGCTACCAGTTCGTTCGACTCTTTGGGCTGGGGCTCGCCATCCAGTACTGGAAAATGATTTGCTCTCCTGCACGTCTGCAGTTCACAACTCTGATCCAAACAGAAAAACCTGACCACTGCTGGGCAACATGTACTAACAAGGCAGGGTTTACCACGGCTTCCGTGGGCACTCGGCACTCAGCAAGTCAGTATCAATCACCAATTGAATCACTAGAAGAATGCCGATTTCCACACCTTAGCTTCTACAAAACACAAGCAGGGGGTCCTCCGGTTAGCGTCTGATGAGAGTCTGAGCAGCGTGAAGGCTGTTCAATGCCTTGGGCTCAACCTTGACCTTATTGGCTATTATCACATCAGACTAAACTGCTATTGGTTGCTCAGTGTGTCTATCAAAATAATTTTTTATCGACCTTTTACAATTTTTAATCTCTTTTTAGCATACTTAAAATCAGTATATTTATGAACTTATAATTCAGTGTTATCAATATTTATTCCCACTGTGATTTTAACCAAGTATTAATTTTTAGTTTTAATCCTGGTTTTTTAACACTTGTCTCCAGGCAGCCCACCAACTCTGCCTTCAACCAGTTATATTCGAGCCTGTATTCAACTTTCCCACCCGGACAAGTTCAGGATGCCGAGGTTTCCTGCTCAAGTGTTTCACTAGTTTCATTCATCATAGCCCTACTTGAGGGGAGAGCACTTGACTGGGCACTAGCTTTTTTCCAACAACACCCTATTGACTCTTATTCCTTCTCTGCCTTTCAGGAGGAGTTTAGAAGGACGCCGTTAAGAGACCACTGAACTTAAGACAAGACAGCCAGTCAGTGGCAGAGTTCATCATCACATTTTGGCAGCAGAAACAGGATGGCCATCTAACCCTCTGCAGGGAGTACTTCTAAATGCACTCAGTGATCAGATGAAATATCTGTTAGTTTCAAGGGAGGAGCCATCCTCTTTTGAGTACCTAGACTCATTAGCCATACGTATTGATAATCGGCTCTCCGAAGGGAGGAGGGAGAGGAACTCTCGCTCTTAGCAACCACACACTCGGCAGCCATCGTGCAACGTACCCATCTCCCCTCCTTCCCCTGGACCTCCCGTGCCTGAGTTTACTCCCACTGGAGAATCCTCAGAGCCCACGCAGATGGGTTAGACCAGACTAACTCCCGAAGAACGTCTTCATCGCTTGAGAGCAAACAAGCTCTAACAACCATTTCCTTGCTGATTGCCCAGTTACACCAAAAGACCAGTAGTGGCAGGAGTACTGGTGGGCGGTACAGTCAAAGAAAATCCTCCATGGCTTACTTTACCTGTAACCATCCAGATTAACAACACCACTAAGGAGCTCTCTGCATTGGTCGACTCAGGTGCGATACGGTATTGGCACTAGACGGAGGGAACTGCCATCACTCACAAAACAGCACCCATCACCCTTTTAGTTTCTGGCAATCACTGTGAGAAAATCGAGTTTTATATGTTCCCTATTTCTAGTGTTCCTATAATCCTTGGTTTTCACTGGCTTCCATTACATGGAGTCCAATCCACATGCAGGTCTGGACTGGACTGGTCAGACCACCACATTGAGAGTTGGAGTCTTTTTTATAACTGCCTCAAGTCAGCTCTCCAGTCGTCCAGCTCTCCTCCGTCGAACACAACGGTTTCCCCAGTAGATCTGTCACAAGTTCCTATCATAACTTTGTCACCATCTTTAGTAAAGATAAAGCACTGTCCTTACCACCTCACCGTTCTTATGACTGCGCCATTGACATATTGCCCGGAGCGCCCCTGCTGTCAAGCAAGCTGTACAATCTGTTTCGCCCTGAACATGAGTCCATGGAGCAGTACATCTGAGACTCTCTAGCAGCCGGAGTCATTCGACCATCGTCTTCTCCAGTGGGAGCCGGATTTTTCTTCATCCAAAAGAAGGTTCAATCTCTGCGTCCCAACATTGATTATTGTGGTTTAAATCAAATAACTGTAAGGAATAAATGCCCCTTGCTGCTCATCTCCTCTGTCTTTGAACTCATTCAAGGTGCAACCACCTTCTCCAAACTCGATCTCCGCAAAGCTTATCATCTGGTATGATTCAGGAGGGAGACGAGTGGAAGACAGCCTTTAATACACCCCTGGGACATTTTGAATGCCTAGTTATGCCCTTCAGCCTCACAAATGTTCCTGCAGTATCCCAAGCCCTAATCAATGATGTTTTGAGAGACTGTCTGAATCGATTTGTGTTTGTGTACCTCAATGACATTTTAATTTGCTCTTAATCCCCAGTAGAACACAGACTACATGCCCGTCAGGTTCTTCAAAGGCTTTTGGAGAACTGCCTTTTTGTTAAAGCATAAAAGTGAAAGTTCCATGTACCATCTGTGTCCTTTCTCAGCTAAATCTTCTAGGATGGGCAGGTGAAGACATCTAGAGAAGGTAAAGGCAGTGGCGGAGCTGTCCACTCCCATCAACCGTAAGCACCTTCAAAGATGTTTGGATTTTGCAAACTTTTATCGCTGATTCAGTAACTACAGTGTCAGTGCTTCATGTTTAACCAAACTAACTTCCATCAAGACCCCCTTTTCCTGGTCCCCTGAGCTGCCCTGGTCTTTCAACAACTCAAGGACAGGTTCACCTCATCACCCATACGCTCTCAGCCTAACCCAGATCAACAATTTATTCTGGAGTGGATGCTTCAGACTCATGAGTGGAGGCTGTCCTGTCACAAAGGTACTGAGGGAAAACTTCACCTGTGTGCCTTTTTCTCCCGACGTCTATCTCCTGCCGAGCAAAATTATGATGTGGGCAATAGAGAGGTCTAGCCATCAAATTAGTCTTGAAGGAGTGGAAACATTGGTTGGAGGGTGCTAAACAACCATTTATAGTGTGGACTGACCATAGAAATCTATCTTACATCAATGAGACTAAATTCCCTTCAGGCCGGCTGGTCTTTGTTTTTTGGCAGATTTAATTTCTCAATATCTTAATTCCCAGGTACACAGAACATCAAGCCAAACACCCTGTCCAGGCAATTCGCCCCCAGAGAAGAATCAACTGAAGCTGCCCGGATTCTCCCCTCAACCTATGATCGCTGACAAGATTTTTGACAAGAGGGCCTTGGACCAGGCATTGGTACTCCCGACTGCCGTTTTGTTCTCACTCCTGTCCACTCAGCTATTATCCACTGTGCCCATACTGCTAATTTTGCATGTCACCCTGGGAATCATCGCACTATCACCCTCCTCCAGTTCTATTTTTGGTAGCCATCCCTCAAGACAAACACTAGGGAATACGTTACCACTTGCACGACCTGTGTCAAGAATAAGCGTATCAACCGCCAACTGTCTGGTTTATTACCACCTCTGGAGGTCTCCGGTCGGCCTTGGTCGCATATATCACTAGACTTTATTACCACCATCCTCACCATCATAGACTGTTTTTCTAAGGCTGCCCCTTTCATTCCTTGACAAGCTTGACAAGCTTCCATCGTCCTCTGAAACCGCAGACTTGTTGAGTAATCATGTTTTCCATCTCCATGGCATTCCATCCGAGTTGGTGTCCGACCTGGGGCCTCAGTTCATCTCACAGGTTTGGCGAACCTTTTGTACTGCCCTGGGAGCGAAGGTGTCCTTGAGTTCGGGTGTCCAATAGACAAACAGAGCAGCTTAACCAGAAACTCGAGGACGCCTTCTGCTGTGTTACCACTAACAACCCTTGGTCTTGGAGTCGACACTTAACCTGAATAGAGTATGCCCACAATACCCCCACATCCTCCGCCACTGGTTTATCTCCATTTGATGCCTCTCTTGGATATCAACCACCATTGTTTCCCAAAGACGAGAGTGATTTGGAGGTTCCCTCCGTTTATCACCACCTTCAGCACACCCAGCATTTTGGACCAAGACCCGGGAGGCTCTACTACACACTGCTGAACGCAACCGCCATTTGACAGATCAGCACTGCATCCCTGCTGCTCAGTTTGTTCCTGGTCAACGGGTATGGCTGGGCACAAGGACATTCCTTTGAAATCTACCTCTACACTGTCTGCCGCATTCTGGACATCCACCGTTGGAGTCGCGGCTTGCAATATCTGGTGAACTGGGAAGGTTATGGTCCGGAGGAGCGTTCCTGGGTTCCCCGACAATTTATTCTGGATCCTTCCCAAATCACAGACTTCAACATGTCCAGAAGGGGTGAGTCTTTCGGCCTGCCTGGGGGTAGCCGTTGAAGTTCCACGCTCTCCCGTATTCAGCTCACAGTCCATTAATTTAAAAAAATTGTTTCTCCGATCCTCCTAGTGTTCTGTAATTGAGTCCATACCTTTAGTCACCTAGCCATGACAGAATCAAACAGAGCAGGTGAAACAGAGCACAGTACATTTTGGATAGAAAAACAACTGAAGAAGCAGAGGTAAACAAAGAAAGCGGTGTACCAGATGGTGATGGAAGAGGTGAGGATGGACTCAGTGATGGAGGAGTAGAAGTGCACCATCATTGTCCTTGGCAGGTTGAATTTTTTCAGCTGCCGCAAGAAGTACATCCTCTGCTGGGCTTTCTTGATGAGGGAGCTGATGTTCAGCTCCCACTTTAGGTCCTGTGAGTGGTCCTGTGAGATAGTTCCGAGGAAGCATAAAGACTCAGTGTCAATTGTGGTGTCACAGAGGGTGATGGGGGTAGCTGAGGCTGAGTTCTTCCTGAAGTCCACTACAATCTCAACTGTCTTTAGAGCGTCCAGGTTGTTCTCCCTGCACCAGGTCGCCAGATGGTCAGCCTCCCACCTGTAGCTGGACTCGTCTCCATTAGAGATAAGTCCGATGAGAGTGATGTCATCCGCGAACTTCAGGAGCTTGACGGACTGATGACCGGAGGTGCAGCTGTTGGTCTCCAGGGAGAAGAGCAGAGGAGAAAGAACACAGCCCTGGGGGGAACCAGTGCTGATGAGCTGTGACTTGGAGATGTGTTTTCCCAGCTTCACATGCTGCTTCCTGTCAGACAGGAAGTCTGTAATCCACCTGCAGGTGGAGTCAGACATATTCAGCTGGGAGAGCTTCTCCTGAAGCAGAGCCGGGATGATTGTGTTGAAGGCAGAGCTGAAATCCACAAACAGGATCCTGGCGTAGGTACCTGCGGAATCCAGGTGCTGGAGGATGTAGTGAAGGGCCAGGTTTACTGCATCGTCTACAGACCTGTTAGCTCTGTAGGCAAACTGTAAGGGGTCTAGGAGGGGGTCAGTGATTTCTTTCAGGTGTGAAAGCACAAGGTGCCAGGGGTTCTGTCTCCTGAAGAGTTTATTGACGTCTCTTTCATGTATGGAAAGAGTCATCACTGGGGTTGGTGGAAGGGTGGGCCTTTAAGGTGCGTATTGGTAGAGGTGCCCGGGCCCCTGCTGAGGTGGGGGAGGTGGTGGTGATATGAAGCTGGAGCTGTTGAGCTGGTATCGTGGGGGATGGTTATAGGACTGTCCCTTTGTCTGTTGAAGCGACAGTAGAACTCATTCAGGTCATTGGCTAAGCGTTGGTCGTTCATGGAGTGGGAATGCAATGCTTCCCCTCAGCTGCCACCGATGAGGAGATGCTCCAGTCCTAGGGTACCTTCCCTAGCTCCTTCACCTAAGCCAACTTCATTACCAGAACCACAGTCTTTGCCAGAACTGAAGGTAGATACAGGGGGAGAGATAATCATCCTTTATGAGTATTTCAGCCACTAATGTTTGAGACAGAGTGGGGCCAACTCGGGGGATCTCACCGGGAGCTGTGGGGATCTAAACAACCTCACCATGTCTCCTCTGCACTCCCAGAGCCAGCAAACATGTCTGAGCCAGAGCTAGGTGCTCCTCCAGTACCTGTCCCATATCCAGCGCTGGCTCCTGAGCTACAGTCTCCTCCAGTTCCTGGTCCAGCTCCTCCAGTGGCTGGTTCGCCTCATCTGCTGTCTCAGCCAGCTCCTGAGCCTGTGATACAGCAGCTGCTTCAATCTGCATCAGAGCCTGAGCATTTGCCTAAGTGTGCTTCAGAGCCTGAGCCTTTTACCGAGTCTGCGTTAGAGCCTGAGCCCAAGCCCAAGTCTGCCCAAGAGCTTGAGCCTTTGCCTGAGTCTGCGTCAGACCCTAAATCTTCGCCTGAGTTGGTGTCAGAGCCTGTGTCTGCAACTGCATCAGATCTTCAGCTTCAGAGCATCACAGTCTCCAGCGCTCAAGCCTGCAGAGCACCAGTCTGCTGAGCCTCTGCCTTCCGCAAAAGCCTGGTCCGTCCCCCGGTTGACTCCACCTGCATTGGTGCCCGCCACTTCTGAGTAGTTGGCACCCACAGCGCTAATCAATGCCCCCAAGGGGGTTCTGGAGAGAGACACTGCTCCGGCCTGCTCCTGCATCCGACAGGTCCCAGGTGGGCTTGCCGCCATCTTTTCCTCATCCTGCCTCCGAGGAGGCTCATGTGGGCTCTCCTTTGTCTGCTCTGCTTCCTGTTCTTGTAACCAAAGTACCTTCGGCTCTGCCTGACATCCAGCTGCCTGCCTGAGATGCTCCTGCTCCACCTGATATCCAGCCATCCTTCAAAGAGATTCCTGTTCCTTCGTTGTTGGAGGTCTGGTCGTCTGCATCCACCAGAGAGGTCCCTGCACCTTTGTCGCCAAACGTCTGGTCGTCCTCCAGAGAGGTCCTTGCTCCTTTGTTGCTGGACATCTAGTCACCAGCCAGGTCGTCCGCCACAGGGGTCTCTGCTTCTTCGTCGCTCGACGTCCAATCACCCACAGGTCATCCTTAAGAGACGTCCCTGCTCCTTCGTTGCTAGATTTCTGGTCATCTGCCAGGTCAACTGTCAGAGGTCCCAGCTCCATTGTTGCTGGATATCTGGTCGTCTGTCAGGTCAACTGTCAGAGTTCCCTGCTCCTTTGTCCCTGGACATCTAGTCACCCACCAGGTCATCTGCCAGAGAGGTCCCTGCTCCTCTGACAAGATGTCCTGTCATCCACAGGTGGAACCTTCGTCATGCTGGTCATGTCCAGTTGCCAGTTCCTCTGGCCTCCTACTTGGCCTCCTACCTGGCCCCTAGAATGGTCTATGTCTCACAAGTTTCTCCAGTCTCCTGTCTGGACTCAGAGTTTACTCTGGCCCTTTGAACAGTTTTTGGACATGTTTTGTTTTTTCTTTTCTGTTTGAACAACTGTGTCACACCTTGTGAATGTGTGTCAATTTACTATTGTATTTACACTTACAGCCACAATGATCTCCCACAGAGAAAGTTTAAAACTTTCTACACGTTTTTCACACAGTTGCTGCAGTCAGACAAACTTAATAACTAGATTCCATTCACGTGCATGTAAATAATTTAAAGGACAGTAGTCCAGTTAAATTACCCTGATAGGCTGTAACCACAGCTTGTTTTATCTGTCAATGTAACCATACTGATTGTTTAATGTGTAGATTGTCATGTGTAGTGAAACTTCAAACATATACATTGTTAAGCAAGTCCTGAGATGTAGAGCGTCAACTCTATTACATGGCAAGACGTATCAAAACACACGGAAACATTGAATGCATGGACTAACATAGGTATTGCACATTCTTTTGTGGGATTGGGTTGTTCTCATAAATTCAACAGTAAATTTAAGCCAATTAGAATTCTAAGTATTTGGCAACCATAGTGTAAGGAATTACAATTATGAGTCAAATATTTGACTAATTAGAGATGCATACACTACTGTATCTATACCTACAATTATGTTTCATTCTTTGAATATGGAAAAAAAATCTGTATGCATAAATGCGCCTTCTGTGAGGTCCTCAGTTACTGGAGGTTTCACATTCTGGAAAAAAATCTCTGGCCAAACAGTCACAGGGGCAGAACAAAAAACTCACTATTCACTGTCGTTTAATTCAACTTGAAAATGAGCTTTTCACCTCTGTTACCTTCTCTTACTGGCATCAGAGCAGCAGACCTGACGTTCCTGTCTGGATGTTCTGTCTTCACCAGATAGCACCCTTCATGTTCCACAGTCACAGGCTCCAGAGTGTGGAGGTTTGTGCTCTCAATGGGATGATACTGGATTGGGTAATTAGGTTTGTCTGAATGCTCCTGAACATACTCTGAGTAGTTTTCTGATTGGAAAAAGCACAACATCGTAATGCTATTATGAGTCATTTTCTTATTGCTACATGTAATATCTACAAAAATGTTAAATAGCCAAGAGCTGTAGAAAACACATTTTTCAGTGATTACCTTTGTGGATCTGAAGTTGGCAGTAGGATGACGTTCTGCAGGTGGGTAAGGAGTAACTGCAGTCACATTCATTCTCTGGAGAGTCAAATTTGAATGACATTTACAGCTTTACCACACAAAAAAAGTTAAAGCAGTGATAGAATGGATGTTTCTTTGTTGCACCTTTTATCAGCCTAATATCAGTTGTTATTTTTACCGACTGATTTAAATCTTTCAAAATTCTAGATGATCAATGGACTACGCTTAGCCCAATATTGTAAGTATTTCTAAAATCATCAAGATTGTTTGTCTGTTTAGCTGAACGGTAATTTTTGTCTTGTTTTTTTTTGCTGACATAACACAAAAAATGTGTGCACAACTATCTATTGGCAATAAATCATAATGTTTATAAAGGGAACATTGGCATTAAAACTTTGAGTTTTCATGCCTTTCTGAAAAAAAAAGTATGATAATAAATCAGATAATAACCAGAAAGGAAATCTAAGATGTGGTGATATGACATCCAGATGGTTAGTCTTTGAGAATTTAGGAAGCACTTTCAAAGTCATGTCAAATGACCTCCTGATTTTTTTTTTTTAATTGTTTACAATTTTGTGGCATAAATCTGAGTAGCAGCTAGAGAGTGATTTAAATATAAAGTAGTGCAGTCCTAAAAAAGTTACCTTTTATTTTTAGTATTTTCTGAAGTGTAAAACAATACTAAAGACATCAGAACAAGGAAGTAATGATAAATAATGAAGTGTGCAAAGAATCCATATTATTGTTTCTGATTTAAGAGTCTTCAAAGTGGCCACTTTTTGCTGTGATGACAACTTTAAACAGTATTTTCAGTGATTTGACCAGTGTATAATACTGACATACAATATGTCACGCACTGGAATTGTGTCCATTCAACATTAAAAAAATGAACTGATCTTGGCCTTTTGGGGCATTTGAGACCATAATTTACTGTATGATGTGTCAAAGTGTTGGTATACAGCAAATATTCGACTACCTTAATAATTCACATTATGAAATTTTAAAAAATTGCTGACAGTCATGACAGAATAAGAGAGTGTGTCCAAGCTTTTCTTGTAAAAATGCCTTTACCTCGTCTCATGGTCTCCAGGTGCTCCCACAGGATCTCTCCTGAAGCAGAGTCAGACATTAGACCCAGGAAAGCCTCTCTGTCCAGGCCACAAAGCTCACTGCCCTGCAGACCTCTCAAGTCTGAGTCCAGGCAGTGAAGACCAAACTCAGCCTGGCACCAGTCCATCCAGTGGTTTACCTCCCACTCAGACCACATGGTTGGATCTGTACATATGTAGGTAGAATAAATGCATAAAGGTAAGGCATAAGGTAAGCAATTCCATTCTGCTATGCCCAAAATAAACTGGGAGTGGATCAGGTTGTACCATGTGGAAAGTGACAGTTGACTATCTCCTGTGCGAAGCCGGCAAAACTGGCTTTCACAGCCTGGCTGAGGACTTCCTTACTGGTCGGAGTGAGAAGAGGGACCTCCAGGGAGTCCAGCTCTAGGACAGAAGCGTTGAGAAATCTATTTTAACATACCAACCAACTTTTATGTTTAAAACTCAGTAAATTCTATCAGTAAATACTTTTTGTTTTTTGACTGGAAATATACTCAAAATAGTATTGATGTGTCTGATCTACAGTTAAAATACCCAAGGACATTAATTTTATATGATTATGTACCGCAAAGACAAACATCAAGTCCTCACATTTTGGGAATAAATCTTGATGCATATAAATGGTATCCGGCACTTGAGTAGCATTATTATTATTTTCATTCCTCGTTTGGTATTTATGTATAAGTGGAACACCATGAATGGTGTATGTAACTACTGTTTTTACAGATGTTGAATAGTTGACAATATTAAGTATGAAATTCTGTTCACCTGTAACTCATAAATTGCTTATGTACCATTCTTCTGTTTTAGCTTATGTAGTATCTTATTTGTATTTAAAATAGAAGGCTTGCGGAAATTTCAGCCCTAGTTATAGTAATTATAGTAAGTAGTAATCACAGTAATCAAGCCAACAGATAGTTTAAACTGTTCATCACTCTTTTTAGATGATTAGTGAGAAAATGTACTTTAACTATGCTATATATTGTTTAGTAAAACTCCACTGATCATATGTTAAAAGTTACATGATACAAATATTAAACTATGTGGTACTAACTGAAAGGACTAACTGATTTTATTATTACTGATTTAATATTGCCACCACCCATATCAGGTATACACATAGTTGTTATGTTAACAAACAGGGCTCCTAAGATGCAATGCATACCTTAATATTTTGAAGTCTGTGAAAGCTCTCATTTATTCATGTTAAATTAAATTAGCCTGAACATTGAGGTCACTAATTAGAAGATCAAAGGTCATCAAAAAATTATACCAATTAGCATTAGTGAGTAAAACAAATACAATCATTTTCTTCAAAATATCCCTATCTAATTAAAGCTTTACAATGAATAGTTCTGTCTAAATCAGTCTGTGAAAAAGACCACTGTAATCATTACAATATCTAGAGTATTATTAACAGTACATAATATTTTTTTATACTGCGCTCAAGATACTTAATAGGTGAAGTTTATAGGAGACAACAAATAAATGAATTTATACTATCAATTAAATTATTAAATCAAGTGTTTTCATAACATCTAACAAAACCTCTGCCATGTTTAATATCTAGTAGACAATGACATGAATAAATCTGTCCTAAATTAATTATTCTATTTATTAAAGATAAAACACTGAACAGAAAGCGGAGCCTTACCATAAGTGTCACAATCCATACCAGTGTGTGTGGAATTGAGGGATCAGGTAGACTAAACAAAGATCTCACACTGAGGAATGAGCCTTTATTGGGATAGCTTGAAGGAGGGGAGGGGACAGGTAGTGATGTACAAATGTCATCATTTTAATGTGGGTGGGACAGTCAAGGGTTGCAATACCTGAATGTAATTCAATTAAACATTTTTTGCTTTTGTTTTTTTAATCATATTAGGTTAAAAAAAATAGTCTACACTGTTTCAGTCATTGCTAATTCGTTGGAAATTTGCAGCACTGAGTAAAGAAGAGAAGTATTACAAATGTTGTGTACTTCATCTGCCATCTTGTGGCTTTCTCCTATAGAGTGGCCCAACATCCAAATCAGATTTCAATGCCTCAACTCTAGTGTATATTCAGCAACTACAACAGGTGCATTTACAAAATAGCATAAGAAGCACTGTATGAATTTAGCTTAACAAGCACTGTATGAATTTAGCTTAACAAGCACTGTATGAATTTAGCTTCTTTCAAGGATATTTCTGTTTTCAGCTGCTTTTATAGTCTGTCAGGTTGGATCAGTCTCCCTCTACCAGCTGCTGAGAAGCACCCCAATAGCATGATGCTGCGACCATTATGCTGCACCAAAGGACTTGTATCAGCCAAAAAATGGCAGTGACTTGTGTTTCCCAGATGTAGGGAATAGAGTTCAGTTTTATTTTTATGCTGGCAAACAGCCAAAGTGGCAGAAAGTGGCAGAAAAAGACTGAAAAAAGACACTGTATTCAACTTCTAGAGGGAGACATTTATGGCCAATTTGCAAATGTTCCAAGTGGTAAATACATGTATTTTTTATTATTTTATTTGTTATTGTATTCCTACAACGAAAATTTGGTGGCACTGAAGAAAAACAGACAAAACAACAACAATGAATAAAATAATGTAATGAATTAAAACATTTTTAAAATAAAGTGTTGAGTTGCAAAAAGAGTTATGAATTAGAATATATATGTACACAGTTCTAAAAATGGTGGAATTATAAATATGGTGGAAGTAAACATTGACAGTATATGTAATATAATATTGCACATATGGTACATGGTACGGTACGTACCAGCTCAGTAAATTTTTTTAAAGGCTTAGAAAAGTAAGTGTTATAATTCCAGGTCATTCCAGCATTTTACACTACCTTGTTAGGGCTGGGGAACTAAAACCCTTGAAAAAGAACTGTTTTGCACAGCTTCTTGTGTATGCTGGCACTTTGTAACTCCAGGGTAGTTCATTTTGCGATGTGGTGCAGTCTTACTTTGTGAAATACAGACACCACAAATGACACAAGCATCATCTCTAAGCCTGACAATCTCACCCGTCCTGTCAAAATGATCAGGCTTGACGACTCAGTTGCAATAAAACCATCCCATCTTATAGCAACTTCTCATTGCTTCCTCAAGCCTGTATCACTGGGAAACCTTCGAAATATGAAGAAGAAGAAAAAAACAGCAAGAGACAAAGAGAGAAAGTACCAGTTCCCACTGTAATAACATTACACGTAAGTAACGTGACATATGTGGTAAAATAACCAAAATGATTGTTCAGTCTTATTTGAGATAGGTAATTCTCGCGATCTGGTATCAATACTGCGCTGCAAATGAATGAATGAATGCATACTATTGCACTGTTAGTTCAGAGCTGCCATGTTGTTGTTATTGGGGCCTATCGGGGGCTTTCTACACACGTGTCTAGTGGGATGACGTCGTCGACGCAAACCACTACAGCACAGTTTATTTACTCTGTGCTCTGTATGTGTCAGGATTTAGGTTTTGTTTCATGTCTTGTCACTTCTTGTTTTATTTTTAATGTTAACTCCTCCTCTTGTTTCAGATAACTTGCTCTTCCGGGTTAGGGTTAACCCTAACCCTAACCCTAACCATCCATGTCTTTGCCCTCTTCTTAACTTTTCCATTTCTAAACCGGATAAAGGTGAAAAAAGACATAATCTAGTTGATAATTTAACAGAAAAAATAAAACTCTTTAGAGGTTAAGACACTGAGCTACAATGTACTTGTAAATTAGCATTTCAAACAATGTGATCATATTTAATTAAATAAATATTTCAGAAAGACAAAGAGAGAAACAGATTATGAACTTATATCAAGTTGTACCTTCAGGCCGGGATCCGGTCGCCACCAGAACTTGAACAGCCTAACTTGCTTAACTAAGTACGAAGCTCCATAATATTTATAAAAATAAAAATGTCCATATGCACAGTAGAACTGTACACCTACAAGAACAAAACCTCTATGAAGATAATCGTACAATTACCGATCGATTACGACATTCACAAAGGTACGGCATGGCAACAAGCGTAATTAACAAAAAAATTTGATTGGTTCACAAAATTAACTGGCCAATCATATGACCTGCTAACAAGTGCAGAGGCGACATTGAAGAGTTACAAAAAGAGATATCGATCCATTAAGAGAAAAGTGGAAAAGAGCCTAAGCTAATGGTTTCTGGCTTGTCTGGCTTATCAACTGTGGCACTACAATTTTCACAGTTGTATGCCCTGAATTCACAGACCTGTGCGATGTGTTATCTTTATAAATCTTGACTACTACTGTAGTACTACTACTACTGTAGTAGTCAAGGTTTTAGTTGTAATTTCTCATCTTAATGGATGTTTACAACAACAGCAAAAAAATCCACATCATAGTAAATTATATTGTTGGCATCACTTTCTAATGAATGATCAAAATAAATAAAAAAAACAATCAAAATACAACCAAGGTCGAATGCTCTTCTCTCTGTTGGGGAAAGATGTACAGCTCAAGTCGGACTCTTATTCTGTCAGGTCTCATAAACCCCCTTAGTTTTTTTGTACCTTATCTTGTCACTTCCTGTTTTATTTTGAAGTATTAACCAGTCCTCTCGTTTCAGATAACTTGCTCTTCCTCCTGTGTCATGTGTCTGAGTGTCTACGCTGATCACCCTAAATGTTTCCACCTGCTTCCCTGGGATCCTCATGTGTATTTAGTCTGCGTCTTCCCTTGTCTCGTTGCCAGTGTGTTGAATTTGTCTTTCAAAGTGTTCTCACTCTAGCCTCCACAGCGACCATAGTCTTGAGTATTCCATAGAGCTTGTTTATTGATGCGTTCCTCTTTTCAGAGTGATTTTCTGTTCTACCTTTTCAATAGTCATAGATTTAACCCAAGTGATTTATTTATTTATTTTCTATGCTCATGGTGTGTGTTTTCTTTGAGAGTACGATTTCAGTGCACACAAATGTCTCAACAACAGTGATCTCAAAACGGTGTATAACTGAAAACAGTAGTCAGATCTTTAACCAGGTCTTCTCTTTAACACCTGCCCTGTCCGGGCGTTCAGTCAGTGAGCTCGTTAGTAGCTTTAAAACTAAAATGTTAAATGTTATGGATACTATTGCTCCCATTAAGGTGAAGGTTTTCTCTGGAAGGAAGAAGTCTCCATGGCGAAATTCCACACTGGTGAATAATGGGAAAAGAGAGTGTCGGAAAGCTGAGCGCAGATGGAGAAAAACAAATCTCCAGGTTCATTATGACATCTATAAAGAGAAACTTCACTCTTATAATTTACAACTGAGGAATGCAAGGAAATCCTACTTCTCTGACATCATCACCAAAAACAGTCCTAATGCTCGGTCTTATTTGCTACAGTTGACAGGCTAACAAACCCTCCTGTGTCAGTGGCAAATGAACTCCATTCCACCATGGCCTGCAATGACTTTGCCAAATTCTTCACAGACAAAGTCCAAAATATTAGACAAGCAGTTGGTACATCAGCAGCAGGTTCAGCATATGTACCGTGTCCACCAAAAACTGGTTTAAACACCATGACACTGTTTTCAATTCAATTCAATTCAATTTTATTTATATAGCGCCAGATTACAACAATTGTCATCTCAAGGCACTTAAGTAATATAGTCCAATTCAAGCCAATTGGAATTCAATTCATTGTAATCATGATCCAATTAATTCTTATAGAGCCAATTCAAAAAATTTATATCCTAGCTAAGGAAACCAACAGCTTGCACCGAAACGTGTCTTCAGTCCAATCTCCCGTCCTGAGCGTGCCTGTGGCAACTGTGGAAAGGAACGACTCCCTTTTAACAGGAAGAAACCTCTGGCAGAACCAGACTCAGGAAGGGTGGCCATCCGCCTCGACCAGCTGGGGTTTGAGAAGACAGAAAAGAGGGAAAAGAGGGGGGAAAAACACCATAACGCCATTCAAAGGATATCTGTTGGAACAGGGAAACATAGGTTAATAACCACAATAATGTCACATGTACATAAAATCAATTGTGAAATTAATCAGGGGGAAAAAGAGAGCAAAGTGAGGAAAGGTGTGACAGATGAGGTCCCCCAGCAGTCTAAGCCTATAGCAGCTTAACTATGGGATGTTTCAGGATTACCTGAGCCATCCCTAACTATAAGCTTTATCAAAAAGGAAAGTTTTAAGCCTAATCTTAAAAGTGGAAAGGGTGTCTGCTTCCCGGACATTTACTGGCAGCTTATTCCACAAGAGAGGGGCCTGATAACTGAAGGCTCTACCTCCCATTCTACTTTTAGAAACTCTGGGAACAACAAGTAAACCTGCAGTTTGGGAGCGAAGTGCTCTGTTAGGAAAATATCTTACAATGAGATCTTTAAGATATGATGGAGCTCGGTCATTAAGAACTTTATATGTGAGAAGAAGAATCTTAAATTCTATTCTGAATTTAACAGGGAGCCAATGAAGAGAAGCTAAAACTGGAGAAACATGATCTCTGCTGTTAGTTCTCATCAGAACTCTGGCTGCAGCATTTTGGATCAGCTGGAGGCTTTTCAGAGAATATGTGGGACAGCCCAATAATAAGGAATTACAGTAGTCCAATCTTGAAGTAACAAATGCATGAACTAGTTTCTCTGCATCACCCTGAGACAGGATGTTCCTGATTTTAGCAATATTACGAAGGTGAAAGAAGGCAGTCCTAGAAACCTGTTTTATATGTGCGTCAAATGATAAATTCTGGTCAAAAATAACTCCAAGGTTCCTCACTGTAGAACTAGAAGCCAAGGAAATACCATCTAGAGTAACTATATAACTAGACAATTTCTCCCTGAAGCGCTCAGGTCCAAAGAGAACAACTTCAGTTTTGTCTGAATTTAAAAGCAGACAGTTCTGAGTCATCCAGGTCTTTATGTCTTTAAGACAGGCTTGTAGTCTGACCAACCTGTTGGTTTCATCTGGTTTCATAGATAAGTACAGCTGAGTATCATCAGCATAACAATGGAAATTTATGCCATGCTGTCTGATAATGTTACCTAATGGAAGCATGTATAAAGTAAAAAGAATCGGTCCAAGCAAAGAACCCTGAGGAACTCCATGACTTACTCCAACGTGTGAGGAAGATTCTTCATTTACAAGAACAAACTGGAATCTATCAGATAAATATGACTTAAACCAACCTAATACAGTTCCTTTAATCCCAATAACATGTTCAAGTCTCTGTAACAGAATGCTGTGATCGATCGTATCAAATGCAGCACTGAGATCCAACAGGACAAGCACAGAAACAAGTCCGCTATCAGAAGCTAACAGGAGATCATTGGTAACTTTCACCAGTGCCGTTTCTGTGCTATGATGCACTCTGAATCCTGACTGAAACTCTTCAAACAGATTATTTCTATGTAAATGATCACAAAGTTGAACTGCAACTATTTTTTCAAGAACTTTGGACAAAAAACGGAGATTGGATATAGGTCGATAATTAGCCAACACTTCTGAATCAAGAGTAGGTTTTTTAAGTAAAGGTTTAATTACAGCAACCTTAAAAGTCTGAGGTACATATCCTGTCAACAAAGACCGATTGATCAAATCCAATATGGAAGTGTCAATTAAGGGGAAAACCTCCTTGAACAGTCTGGTTGGGATTGGGTCTAACATACAAGTTGATGGTTTAGAAGAGACTATTGCTGTTGTTAGCTCAGAAAGATCAACTGGACAGAAGCTGTCTAAATACAATTCAGGTTCGAAAGATACTTCTAAAGCTGCTCTACTGGATGATACATCAGCGATAATAGTGGGAAGGATTCCATTAATCTTCTCTCTGATAGAAACAATTTTATTGATGAAGAAAAGATGTTTCAACCCATTAACAGTAAAGACCTGGAGGACATCTTACGTCACCTGAAGTCCTCCTCTTGCTGTTTAGACATCCTGCCAACAGGTTTTTTCAAAGGGGTCTCAAAGACTTTGGAGTCAGACCTGTTACTGATTGTGAACTTGTCCTTAACATCAGGTGTGTTTCCAGAGCCACTAAAAACAGCTGTAATTAAACCTCTGCTGAAAAAGGACAATCTTGACAAGACGCAAATGAACAACTACAGGCCCATCTCAAATCTCCCATTTTTAAGTAAGATCATTGAAAAAGTGGTTTTTCAACAGCTTAATTACTTTTTAACACAAAATAACTGCTATGATAGCTTCCAGTCAGGTTTTAGACAGCTCCACAGCACTGAGACTGCTCTGACCAAAGTGTTTAATGACATATGTCTGAATACAGACAGTGGAAAAATGTCAGTCTTAGTTTTACTGGATCTCAGTGCTGCCTTTGATACAGTTGACCACAATATATTACTCAAACGACTGGAGAACTGGGCTGGTCTTTCCGGAACTGTACTAAACTGGTTTAAAACATACTTAGAGAACAGGAAGTACTTTGTCTCAATAGGTAACTTTACATCTGAGCAGACAAGAATCACATGTGGAGTTCCCCAAGGTTCCATCCTGGGACCTCTTCTGTTTAACATCAACATGCTCCCACTGGCACAGATTATAAAAAACAACCAAATAAACTACCATAGCTAAGCAGATGACACACAGATGTATATAACAATGTCACCAGGAGACAGAGGGCCTGTACAGGCCCTTGGAAAATGCATTGAGGAGATTAATGACTGCATGTGCCACAACTTCCTCCAGCTAAACAAAAACAAAACTGAGGTAATTGTCTTTGGAGCCAAAGATAAACGATTGAAAGTCACCACAGAGCTTCAATCTATAAATCTAAAAACGACCAACCAGGCCAGAAATCTGGGTGTAGTTATGGACTCAGACCTAAATTTGGACAAACACATTAAGGTAATAACAAAGTCAGCCAACTATCACCTTAAGAATATATCAAGGCTAAAAGATCTGAAGTCTCAGCAGGACCTGGAAAAACTAGTCCATGCATTCATCTTTAGTAGGCTTGATTATTGTAACAGCATCTTTACAGATCTGCCTAAAAAGTCAGTTAGACAACTGCAGCTCATCCAGAACTCAGCTGCTCGAGTCCTCACTAAGACCAAAAAAGTGGAGCACATCAGTCCAGCTCTGAAGTCTTTACACTGGCTGCCTGTCCATCAGAGGATAGACTTTAAAGTTCTGATGCTGGTCTATAAAGCTCTGAATGGTCAAGGACCAAAATACATCAGTGACCTCCTGACCCACTATGAACCTCCCAGACCCCTCAGGTCATCTGGATCCGGTTTTTTATCAGTTCCCAGAGTCAAAACCAGACATGGAGAAGCTGCATTCAGCTTCTATGCTCCACATGTCTGGAACAAACTCCCAGAAAGCCTCAGATCAGCTGAAACACTCAGTGTATTTAAGTCCAGGTTGAAGAAACATCTATTTTCAGCTGCATTTGAATAAGCTTGAGTTTCAAAACGGAATCATGTTTTAACTATTGATTTTATCTTTCATATATATAATTTTTTCTGATTTTATCTATTGTTCTTATTTCCTTCTTTTGTTTAAATTTTAAATCATGCTTTTTATTTCTTCTGTTTTAATGTCTCTGTGAAGCACTTTGAATCACCTTGTTGTTGAATTGTGCTATACAAATAAACTTGCCTTGCCTTGCCTAGAGAATAACTGTGTTGTCTCCAAATTACCTTTCGTCATATGTTACACCTTTTTAATTTTCTTTAGATATTCTAATGAGTTCTGATAATAGCCATCTGGAATATTAGGACGAAAAGTTTAAATCATCCAAAATAAAGCTTGATGTGTAGATCAGATTTGACACTAACCTAGTTTCCTGAAACATAACACCAGGCTGTATTATCTTTTTATGATATGAGAATATGGCTGCGCCTTTCCTTGTGATTACTTCCCTGTGACGATGCAACCAGGTGTTTATTTTCTTGAAGCATTGTTGGTTTCTCAGAGAGCCTTTAAGTTATTTGACCAGTACAAGTAGCAGTGGATTATTTATTCATTTTCTTGATACAACTAGTAAAATGGCAACTGGACAAACTTGAGTCAAATAGACAATATTTAATCTTTTTATTACAAAAGCAGGTAATCGACAGTCTAAAGAGCTGCCAGGCTAACCCTAGGCTGATCAGTTCTTTTACAGACATCTGCATATATATAAAAAAAAAAGTTTAATGAAGGGATGAAGAAGGTCCTGTCTGCACTCAGATGGGAGGTAAGGTGACTGTGATAGCAGGAGAAGACAAGCAGGGTCTGACATGATGGCACATGTTAGTGGAAAGAATAATGAGATCACAGCAATAAATTTGTGATGCAGATTTCATGAAAGCATCCGATGCAGAATCTGACAGTGGGATGTCTAATGCAGGCAACAATAAAGGCCCTGGAAGTGGTCAGAAAATGACGGTGACCAAAGATGTACATGTAGAGGCGAGGACCTCTGTGAATTTTGGGACAAAGAAAGGTTTCACAACTTATAAAGCGTGTTTGAAAGACTCTCTACCATCTTTAGAATAATTCCATCCAGATTTGAGGAGTTTAACTATTTTAGTTTCCATACAGGACCTAGTTTAGGACGATCAAAATGCAAAAAATGCAGTGAAATGGCCCTTTATGCCCATACCTTTAATTCGCGAATCGGAAGCTGTGAATCGGATGCCAACTTCAGCGTCGTCAATTAATTAATTATACCTACTGTATCCCTTTCCCCAGGCTGACAGGATGGTCCTGGGTGACCAAGACTTCAGTATATTGTAGTGCCAATACGTATCTGGCTCTATAGTTTTAACTTTTCCATACATAGCTTTTGTTTATTACAAATGTTACAAATGTTGTTTATCAGCGATGATGTGAAGATGATGAAGGGATTTCCGGACACTTACAGTGTTTCTTAACATTTGGATCTTGCAGTAAATTCAGCCAGCCTGGGTCTCATTTTATTCGCTCCATTTTATTGGCTCCACCCTGTCCAAACTGTGTTAGTTTAGCTCAAAACAGAACTGCTACGAGTGTGTGGTTTCTGTAGCTGTTTATTTGTTAGAGCACCTATTTAATGACCATTTTTATTCTCTTTTATCCCTGACCATTTTTATCTGTTTTGATTTATTTATCCATGTTTACTTATTTATTGTTGAAATTAACTGCACTGATCCCAAAACGGTGGATGTGTGAGACACAATTTAGTTTTTATGTGACGCATAAGAATGACAAATAGAACCTGTCTTATTTATTTCTTTATATATTAGCTGTCCGTGAATACATTCTCCTGTAAATTTAATTATTCCGGCTCTCTCCATTCGCCTCAGCGCTCTGATTCGATGCAGAAGATGTCAGTGGGCAGTGATCTTTCAGGTGTTGTTCATCCAAAACAAACTTACAGCGACAGTAGCGTCCTTAGTAATCACCATAGCAACGTTCGGAACAAAAATGAACTTTACAGGTTACTAACTTAAAACTAAAGCTTGCATACATTCCCTGAAGGAAGATTGCAAAAATCAAAAGTAGATTTTCCGATTTTCCGCTTTCAAAGAGGAACAATGTGTTATAATGTCGAAACAATTTTAAAATGTTTATTTTCCTCTGTGAATAAATGGCACGTCAGCCCTGACTTCAGGCTTTGCGCAGGCGCACTGGTCGCTCGTGTTGATGGATATTCGATGGACATGCACGAAAATCTGTGCATAACTTTTCGTACGTTTTCATACGGATCGTACGTGAGAGCAGCCTGGTTTTATCCTTGTTGTTGCAGAGGCCGTGGTGGTGGTTGGGCTGGTGACCTGGGCGACGGTGTTCCCCTGGGACCTGTGCGTGTGCCTGTCGCATACCTGGGGTACTTGTGTTATTTAGTGTGAACCCCTCTCCCCTCATTAGTGTCATCCCACCAACGGGCCTCAGCCCAGCATATGTTTACCCTTTACTTCATGCTTGAATGATTGAGTCTTTTTAAGAAAATAATTTAATAAAGTATACACGATGTTTTAAACTGTGAACCACGTCTCATGCCTCCTGAGTAGGACTTACTTGCGTGACCTTAATGTAAAACTGATTATTTGGGTGAAAGTCCCAAAGTGCTGTTGTCAGCCACCTGTAGGCTACGAGCAGGGCCTCGGCAGAGGCTGTTGCTAAGACTCGGCGTGCATTTTCCTATCCTCACCACCAGAGAGCGAGGAGTTTAGCACCACATCCATGAGCTTATAGACCAGTCTGTGAGGGACTGGTGTTAAATGCAGCTGTTGTTAATAAACAGCAGGTGCACATAGTTCTGTTTCCTGCTGTCCAAGTGGGTGAAGACTGGAAGGAGTCGAATGAGGTGAGTAATGAAGAGCAGATGAAGTCCTTGATCAGTCTCTCAAAAAACGGTAATTACCTCTGTGGTAATTACCGGTTAGGTGCTACTATGTATGGGGTCACTTTTTGTGTCACAGCATAAATCCATACATTACATTTCATGATCATTTAATAAACACCTCTGTCAAACCTTCATTAAATGTACTATGTTGATTTCTTAGATGTAGTTTGTTTTAATGTATAATTACAGATATTTAATTGTGAACTGAGATTTTCAGGTTAGTCTTTTATTGACTAAAATAAAAAGCAGTGACAGCGTTAGGATCTGTTTGGTGGACACCTATTTCTGCAGTTCAACAGTCGTCAGACAGGCAAGTGCAATGGCAGAAGCACAAGACGATGATGTTACAGAGCATCAATGCTGTTACAGTACAGTCATCTATGTTTTACACACAAGTACAGCAGAGAATAAACACATCCATCAAAGATTAATTCTGTCACTTAGGTTTTAGGCAGAGGTGGTTTTCTTTTTGCTATCACAGGTCACTTTTAGGAGCAGAAAACATGAGAAGGAGACACGGACATGCTGAGGAGAACACAAGTAAATTCATAATTGTGTATCAGGATTCCTCTATCAATCATAACAATTATGATGATATTAACATACAGACAAATGGATACATTCAGCTAACACCATAAAGCACATTAAGACTTGTAGAACAGTCGAGGAGTTTTTTGAAAGAATATTAATGTGATGGGAATACAGACAAATGGCATCCTAAAAATCTTCATGTACCAGTGATGTTTTGAGGCTGTGGTGCACTTGGACATGACTGGTTTTTGGAATTATGACAGTACTGAGGTTTATCTGTATTTCTTTGTCAAAGAGGAATGCAAATACTTTAGGTAAAATGTCCAAATAAAGTATATTATTAATGTTCCCAGTGTAATCAAATAATCATTATTTACATGGATATCATGAAGATTTTAAAGCTCTATGCTTAATAAAACTCTTTATCATCTTACTGTATTACATCAAATCTGTTAACTCAGGAAAAACTGACTTGGAGCTACTCAGCTTCTCACTCACAGCGATAAATTGTATTTCCAGTGCAGAGAAAGAGAGAAAACCCTTTACATAAGCCCATTTTAACTAGTTGGTGCAAAATAATGTGGAAGCCATAGAGGTTGAACAAAAATCAATATTGTCAAGAAATAATGCTACAGTCCAAAGTGAAGAAGCTACAGGGTTCATCTCTGGACTAAATGGTGAGCTGCAGAGGAGGCAGATGTGGTTTAACGAGGGTCATCTGGGGCAGCAATCTTCTCCAAACTGGGCTCTATTCCCCAGATCTCCCTGGCATACTCAGAAATGGTGCGGTCACTGGAGAATTTACCACAGCCAGCAATGTTATGGATCACCATCTTGGTCCACTCTTTGGGGTTCTGTTATAGGGTTGGAGAAGGTGGATAGGAACGTTAGATGCAACATTATTTACTGCACAAAAATTGTATCATTCTAACTTCACCCTCTAATGTCCTGCTCTACTATTTGGTAGAGCACATTTTTACTGTATCTTATCGACAAGCCTACCTAAATTATCTCTACCACTCAGTTTACTTAGTTTAACTTTTTTGAATGCTTTTACCTTGAAGTGCCACCCAACTGCTCGTAAAATAAAAACACTGATTCTCATTATTAGTGCCAAAAGAAAATTTAAAAATCAAGAGAAACATTTTCCTTTTGCTTTTTTCTTGGTGCTGACATTAAAGGGTTAAAGAGTATTTAGCTAAAGCTAAACCTGTTGTTTTATTAAGTTTAATGTGATTTAAAAGCTTCAACAGCTTGATCATTTAATGTTAAACAATATCAATATTATAAATGAACAAAAAAGTACAGAATAAAGAAAAAAGTAAAACCAATAAAAGCATAATTTTAGTTTTGCCCAGCAACTGGGAAGGAAAACGAGGCCAAATGCTTATGTAGAATAAATCACATGTGAAATTTATATGGAATATGGAATTACATTTTATTCACTAATGAATAAAAGTTTGAATTTTGCGACAGAGAAGGGTAAGAAAAAATGCAAACATGAAATATGATAATGCTGTAGCTCAAACCCACAGGTGATGGTGTAAATATTCCAGTGCAGTGGTGTTTTGCTTTTTCTGGGCTGTGAATCAACACCATACTGACCAAGGACAAAGAGCGCTCAATTCTTCAGAGTAATGCTACACCTTCTGGGGTCCGTTTCACAAAGCAGCTTCATCAAACTCTGAGTCTAATCCTAAACTCTGAGTCGATCTACTCTGAGATAGAAAACCTCATTTTGATCATGTTTTACACTGTAAAGTAAATATTAAGTGTTGTTTTATCCCAACATAATGCTGTTTTCACACACAAATGTCTTCTCATCTATGTCATATTCTGTTAAATAATTAAGCCTATTTAAACTAAGAGACTTCTACTCAGCCAACAGAAAGAAGGCAGATGCCCGTAAAACAGGTGAGGTCCACCCCCCAAGGCACAAGTGCCTTGTAATAGGCCTATAGATATCTTTTTAAAGCCTATTCATACAAATATTTATTTGTCTTTTATGTCTTTTATCCCAACATATACTGATGGTGCCGCTCAAAAAGATAATTGTCTGGAAATGCTAAAACATCTATGAGCAGTCTGATAACCATCTCCCGACGAATATTTAATTCTCTGTGCAATAATGCTGCACCTTCATCCACGGGATCGTTGTCAAAAGGACATGCCATGTTCGTGAAAAAAGTCGCCTCCTACTGTGCCTTCCAGAACTTCTAGAAGAACTAGGCTACGCCAAAACTCGCCTGCTGACTGAAAGAATGAGGAAATCAAATGGCGAGCATGGCTGAAAGAGGGTGGAGACAGAGAGAAACTCGAGGTTTACTGAGAATAATCTGGTCCCGACCAGGTTAGGTTCATAGAGTCTGTTACTACGGTAACTGACCGAGAGCTTAAGTTACCTCTCTCTGAAACAGGCTAGAGTTCCCCCTCTTTCTCTGTTCTGAGTTACCTCCCTTTGTGAAACAGAAAACTCAGAGTTTCCCTCATTTCAGGGTTAATAAACTGAGAGTTTTCACTAAACCTGCTTTGTGAAACAGACCTCTGGTTTGCATCTTTGTATGAAAAAAAATCACTTAACACTAGGAAGCCTGAGCACTGCTTTGGAGAATTAATTGAGGAACAAAGAATACAGAGAGCTGCCTGTTGTAGACTAAACTTCAAAACTAAAATTCCCAACATTCATAACATTTAACAAATTTACATCATGCTGGAATAACATGGGTTATAAAGTTTGCAAGATTTTTTTAGAGCAAGATATTGAAGTACATCTCTTATAGATTCAATAATATTATTCAAGCTGCAAGCAGAAATATTGAGCTCTTGCACCCCCAGATACTCTGAGGAGCACCGTGGTGGGGAATAAGACTGCAAACACCAAGACATCCTCAGGCCTGGATGCCTATCAGAAGTTGCTCAAAGCAGTTGCACATCATTACATCTTTTACAGTGAAACACTGAAACCCTCTGAGCCATGGACATGCTGTTTAATGGAAACGCTTTGTAATCTACTGTCGCTTTCTCAGTTTCGCTAGTTTAGATTTATAAAATATCGAGTTCTTATGATCAAAACTTTAGAGGAAGTTTGTTTCAATACAATACCAGATAATAGCAAAATTGAACCTCGGTAGGCCTCCATGTGTAGGCCATTCAAATTTCATTATTTAGCTTCGCAAAGGTCCTATGATTAGACTGACAAGTCATTAGGGAATAAGTCCACAAGGCTTTTTTGTTGGTCATTCAAGAGGTATCATTTCAATTGGGTCTCAGGCACCTTTTAGAGCACTAATTATTATAGATTAGAATAAATATAAAAAGTGGACAACTAGACCCTATTGTCTGTGACAGTGAAGCAGAAAAAGTAAAGAAAACCTAATATTGTGGACAGGTTATGTACACACATCTTTGATAATTCAGGATGACAGGCTGCAAGCTCAAGCTTGCTCGCTAATTTCCCTTCTGTTGACATACTGACCTTGTAGAGAGCGCTGACTTTCTCCTGACATTTTATGTAGTCTTCATAGTCTGCAAACACCTTGAACCTACAACACAGACATTCAGTTATGAAGTAGACAACATGTAACAAGTACTTTAGTGTAAAACAACATCACAAGTTATTTCCTGAAAGTCAAAAGCTTTTGTTTAAATGATGTTTGACAATGACTTTACTTACTTACTTGAGATAAGTGAGGAGTTTGTCATAGATTTGCTTTGCATTAAAACGGATCGTAGTGGATGAATATATATCAGCACAGGTAAAGTGTATATCATTTCATGTAAGCATCTGTAAGCTCCAACCTGTCATGATTCATCAGCATGTTGACAAGGTCTTTAAAAAGGCCTGGCTGGCAGGGACTGAAGAACCCTCCAGATATCTGGTCCATTGCCTGCTTCAGCTCTGGGATGCGGTTGTAGTATGACATAGCGTCGTAGCTGAAGACAACAGTCATCAAAGAAGCTTTTAAGCAACTGAGTGGATGCTACTGGTGTTATGCAACAAAACAGAATATTCAAATAAAATTGAATCTCCAAAAAGTCAACTAATTCACAAAAAAACCCTGATATGCAAAGGAAAAAACAGACATCATTTTGTAAACCATCTTGAAATCAGATATTATATTCTTTAATATAAAGCACTGGCACTCTGACCAGTCACTGTGTCTGTGTATTGCAAATTTTAAAGGCTTCTTTTCTTCTATGATACACAAGCATTTTCATAGACATGTGTTATTGTTAGATTTCTACTATATAAGTTTTAGCACATTAACTATTTTAACTATCTTACTATTTTAGAGAGTTAAAGATTTGTAGTTACACCTGTATTTAGGATGTGATTCTGTCATTATTTTAGCAAGTTTTGACTATTTGTTCAGTGTAATCCATATTTATCAAATTACACCACTCTAAAGCTCACCCCTTCTTGTCCATAGCTTCCACATCATGCACCCTCATGCCAAAGATGAAGAGATTTTCTTCACTGGCCTCCTCTGCCATCTCCACATTTGCTCCATCCATGGTGCCAATAGTGAGGGCACCGTTTAGCATGAATTTCATATTCCCGGTGCCAGATGCTTCAGTGCCTGCTGTGGAGATCTGCTCCGACAGGTCAGCCGCAGGAATGACTGCATGTAGGAGATACATGGATTATGATGTTCTCATAAAAAAAAATTTGATTGCTGCAGCCACAAGCACAGCATTTTGTAGTTTAAGCAGCAGTTTAAACCTGGAATGTACCAATTAGATAATTACACGACACATAGGACAAAAAATGAACACTATTCTTTACCTTTTTCAGCCAAAGTAACTTTATAGTTCTCCAAGAATATGACTTTGAGACGATCTCCCACCACAGCGTCATTGTTGACAATATCACCAATTGATGTGATCAGCTTGATGATCATTTTGGCAGTGTGGTAACCTGGAGCTGCCTGGAAACACATAGGATGCACTTGTTGAGAAACACTAACTACAAACCAATAAAGCCAGGTTAATCTTCATGCTCCCAATTCTGTGGAAACAGTTTGGGGATGGCCCCTTCCTGTTCCAACATGACTGTGCACCAGTGCACAAAGCAAGGTCCATGAAGACATGGATGAGCCAGTTTGGTGTGGAAGAACTTGACTGGCCTGCACAGAGTCCTGACCTCAACCCGATAGTCTCTGCTCTAATTCATCCCAAAGGTGTTCTGAGAGCCAGACCTTCTGTCCAACATCAGTGTTTGACCTTACAAATCCACTTCTGGAAGAATGGTCAAAAACTCCCATAAACACACTCCTAAACCTTGTGGAAAGCTTGCCCAGAAGAGCTGAAGCTGTTCTAGCTGCAAAGGGTGGGCCGACGTCATATTTAACCGTATGCATTAAGAATGGGATGTCACTTAAGTTCATATGCGTGTAAAGGCAGATGAGTGAATACCTTTGATAATATAGTGTATGAAGTTAGAAAAATACACCTTGAAGTTGCAGTTACCAGTGTGACAGCTACAATTGAATCAAAGAGAAATAAGCATTTTAAAATAAACTTTTTTACATATTTAAAAACGGATATTAAGGCAGTGTCCAAAGTTTTATCTTAGGTTAGTGATTTGACTAAGTGAGGCCTACATTTTAGCAGTCTCCCAGAATGTAGTCGAGCAGGAAAACATGATTAACATGCTTTAGTTTAAGCTAACAACTAACTTCAACTAACACTTGTTATTATTAGATAATAAAAATAAAAAGAGGAAGAACAACAAGAGGAAAAGTATAATATTTTATAATATCAACTTTTCTTATGGCAGAATAAAAATGGCCACGACTATGTTTAGCCAACTGTTATGTTAAAGATGGTTTGTAAGGACTTCTGTGTTATGAACACACAATAATGTACCCAATACCAATATCCTTCTTCAGCTCTGAATAAGATTGCCTGCAAGTATATTTTCCAAAACATCAGTGTTCAGTTTGCTGCTCACCTTTCCTCCAATCATGATAGTCCTAGGAGTCCATGATTTGTTGGGTTCCTTCTTGATGCCTTATTTGAAGGGAAAACAATGAAAAGCATTTCCTGAAGTCTGAATCCACATTTGCTTCTGTAAATTTGTCAGAATAAGAAGAAAAGCAACACTTACGGTTGTACAGTGTGACGATGTGCAGGCAGTTGAGCAGCTGCCTTTTGTACTCGTGGATCCTTTTGACTTGGACATCAAACATGGAGTTGGGGTTGATCTTTACCTTGTAGTGTTCTTCAAGATAGGCAGAAAACTTCATCTTGTTCTCCTTAAAGTTCAAGCAGAGTGATGTAATTACAAACAGGAAAGAGACACAATAAGTCTTGTATCATGCATTTGAAGCTCGCACTTGTTTGATTTTAGAAACATCTCGAATGAATGCATCATCATCCACAAAGTCCAAAAGCTTCTTCAGCTGGTCCAGGTCACGGATGTAATCCTCTCCAATCCTCTGGAAGTAGATAGGTCAGTGAAGTGAGCAAACTCCAATTTCATTTCTCTATAAAAACTTTTTTACCTTCAAGTGTTCTGTTAAAAAAATTTGCGTTTTCTGAACTTACAGGCATGACTCAGTCAAGAAACTATCTTGATCTATTGAGAACCTGACACTGTGATTTTTACTCCCACAAACCAAAACACTGTAACACTATATATATACCTCAGCAATGACCTCAGCCAAGCCTGGATTGCACATGACCAACCAGCGCCTGGGTGTGATACCGTTGGTCTTGTTCTGAAATTTTTCGGGGTCAACTTCGTAGAAATCCTTGAACCTGAGGAAGTTGTGGAACAACAATCGGAGACTAATTTGGGAGTTCAAAACACTGGGACAGGAAAACATTACTTCATATTCAAAAAACTACATTTCTAAGTAAAACAAGTTGTAAAAGAAATAAGACTGACTTTCTTACACGGTATTTTTTATTATTTCAGAGTGGATGCGGGCCACTCCATTGACAGCATGAGATCCCACAATGCACAAATGAGCCATATTGATTTTCTTGTTGTCCCCTTCCTCAATCAGCGACATTCTACGCAGACGTTCATCATCTCCAGGGTAAAGTTTTGTGATGCGCTGGAGTGGTGAAGAAACATGTACAGATATCAATTTCCTTTATCAATAGTCAGAAACTTGGGGCGGTGCAAATTTGGCAAACCTGGCAAAACCAGCAAAGTTTGCGGCCAGAAAATAAAACAATGTGGTGAGAGGCTAGACACTCAGCACTAAGAGACAGGTTTGTTGATAACTCTCTGAATAAACTATATCGCTCACATTATACATAATCGCTCATTTGATTAAATGTTAATATAAAGTATTTTTTTCAATCTGCTTTAAAAATCATTCTGAGTCTTTAATACCAAGGCAAACATGCTGTCGTTCCTCAGTTAAGACCCACTAAAAGTGTGTGTATCTATTAAAAGGGTTCCTCCCCCCTGCCTGTACTTTCCTAGTTTCCATTTATGGTTATCTTATAGTGCTGTGTATGGGACATTTATAGGTGTAATGAAGGTCTCCATTACGTGTAGCATAATATCTACCATGTGATGCATTGCACTTGAATGTGTACAGTGAGGTAAAAAATGATGCCAGCAAACAAATTGGTATTTTATTGGAAATTAGTATCTTTTGATGGCTCCCTCTTCAGCTGGAACTGAATGTTTGTATTGTTGGAAACACAGAATGTTTGGTTAAATTAACAATTCTCTGGGCATGAGGGATGATTGAACTTCCAGTGTAAGTTTCTCACCTCTTCTGTTTTCTGTTCCAGAGTGTTCAGGCTAAAAGAGTCCCTCTGTACCGGAAAAACCTTTTTAAAGTTCCGGGTGAAACCATATCTCCATCAAGGAGGGGGGATAACGTGTTTGGGATAAAATGGGTAAGATTTTAGAGTGCAAGGCTTTTTGATTTCAAGATATTTGTTTGTTTGGTGTATTTTATTGTTGGGGGTTTTGTAACAAATGGACTGTTCTCTTTAGATGGTAGAGCCTGGGGATGAATTAGTGGGAGGCTTTAAAAGGCAGTCACTTAAGTTCAGAAGCTACTAAGGCTGCTCTGATCCTGGGCTACATGCCCTGCAGAGGTCTGGCAATGCATGGTTCCTGTCTGTTGGTGAATAAAAACCTGGTTGGTCTGCACTGACTCTCTGCCTCATGCCTCCTCTGTGAACCAGCCGCTATAGGTCATCCTAACAATAGGCTATAAGTTTTCAATACCAATACAATAAAAACAAAAAAACAGTTGTTGACTACCCTCTCTGCTCTGTCTGTATCAAATAGTTTAAGGTTGTTGTGTCAGTTCTCTCTGATTTCCTGCTTTGTTCTGCAACTGGAGCAGCCTGTTTTGTACTTTCACTTTCACTCTTCAGCTCTCTAAGACCCAGTTTCTAGTCCACCTCCCTCCGCCATACATGTGAATAATGGTTCTACAGACAATAACTTAAAATTGTAGCTTAGTGTGTCTTTAAGCTTAGGTTTAAGCCAAGTCTTTATTGCAGTTTCATCATGTTTATCTATCATAAGTGCAAGTGCTCAATTTATACAAATATAGAGACTGGATTTATTCTCGAAATGCTCATAAATCAAATAGTCCCCTCCTACCTCCAGATGTCTCCTATTGATCTCGTAGATGATCTCCAAGTGTCGAGGAAGCAGGTTTTGGAACAGATCTACAGGCCAGCGCTCCAGTGCCTCAGGCAGGACAGTGTGGTTGGTGTAGGCACAGGTGCGAACCACAATGTCCCAGGCCTAGACACAGAGAGAATTTCACTTCACCTTGACATTAAAAGCAGTGGAAACACAGGTGTTTTCACAGATGTAACAATCACATGAATGGCAAACTCACAACAGAAAACACAGCTAGAAATGCAAGTGGTTAAATTCAACTAAGTCAGAATCCTTCTTTGTTGGGAAATATTATTCTACATGAATACATCCTACATTGTCTTCTTTTAGTTATGTTGAGTTGAGTTGCCACACAAGTGACCACTGGAGAAAGACAATGGTTGCAGTTCTTTAAAGAAAGACTCGACTCCAACACAACCTTCTCCCAGGTGAGTTTCTCAATGTCCACCAGGATCCTCATCAGCTCGGGAATGGCCATAGCAGGATGAGTGTCATTCAGCTGGATCGCCACCTGCAGCCCAAGATAAAAGATAGCACATATAGAACAAGTACCAATTTAAGCTAGGACAGGGACATATATTTTGTGACTTTTGTCACCATTTAACACTGTGTGAAAACAAGTACAAGTACAAATCAAATGTGCAACACTACAGTGAAATGTAACTACAATTCAAGCACATTTTGCAAATTTGAAAATACATGTCAGTTTGTTTTCAGCGAATTGTGTCGATGATTTCTACTCGTGCTGATGGAATTTAACTTTGTGAAATGGACTATTACTTTGAAACTTGCAGGTTTGATTTGAACTCGTAACTTTGAATTGTACAGAATTGATCACCGTCTCAAACCAGTCATTAAGGGAGGGGGAGCCCTCTGTGCCTGCAATCAAACTTTCAGTTATGGAAAAGTAGGGCTATAGCTGTCTTGCTGCCTGCTTGTTTTCAGCTAGTCATGTTAATGATTGATATTTTCAGGCTTGCAGAATTGACTTGTACAAAGAAACCTATATGATTCGATTTGTACATTTGACCACACTTGTTAATTTCATATGTACATGCAAACATAGATTTGATTTGTGCTGATAAAAAAGGTGATACGAGTTATAAAACACAGAAGTCACAATATATACATACATGGTACAAAACTTATGTCCCTATCCGAGCCCCACAAACAAATAAATACAATATCACAATATAATGGACCAGTCACCTTGTCTGGCATCGTAGAAAGGTCTAATCGCACAAATTCTGTGGAGCCAAACTTTGAGGCTTTGAATCGACGGATGATGTCTTGAAGAGTTGCTGCTACAACAAAGTACTCCTGCTTTAGACGAAGCTCCTTCCCTTCAAAGAACTGAAGAACAAAGACAGAGAGCTGTTAGAACTGTCTTCCCATTTTTATAATTCATGCTGTGCTAATAAACATGCATTGTTTTTCTACTTATTACTCTGACATGTCTTCTCATGGAAGTTCAGTGTGTACTTGTTATTCAAGTCTTCAGTTCACTTGACATGGGAAGGTCAAGGCCTCATATTATAGAGAAAATAGAGAAACAATTATTCCCCCTGAACAAGGATTTTCCGAGAATGGGGAGAAAAAAAAATTCCCATTACCAGGAAGAAACCACCAACAGAAATGTGTGCTACTGGATGTGGTATGCTGCCTAGGGTGTCCTTATTTTGACAGTATTGCACAGATAAAGACTTGTTTTACATGTCAGTTAAAGGACATATCCTGGTCAAAAATAGAAACCACATTGCAAACGGCTGAGGCGGCTGTAGGAGGAAGAGCAGTCGCCCACCAATCGGAAGGTCGGTGGTTGGACTCTGGCTTCCCCAGGATACATGTCGAAGCGTCCTTGGGCAAGACACTGAACCCCACGTTGCCCCCCCAGTGTATCACTGGGGTATGAATGCGTGTGAATGATTAGAAAAAGCACGTAGTTAAGTAGTTAAGATGTGCTGTATGAGTGTGTGTGAGTGGGTGAATGCAGCATGTAGTGAAGCGCTTTGAGTGGTCAGCTAGACTAGAAAAGCGCTGTACAAGTACAAGTCCATTTACCATTTACCAAACACAAGTCATGGAGAATGAAGACTGGCATTGTCTTCCTAAAATCACTATGGAACTCCAGGGATGAGTCATCTTGATGGAGGCTTTTCTCTCGGTAAAATTTCAATATACACTTCTACAACAATGGTACCTTTGCTCATATGCAAGTCAGTGCAATGGGCAACGATACACTCCCATACCATCATAGACGCTGACTTTCACATCTTTCACTGAAAACAGCCTGATGGTCTTTCTCATCTTTGTCATACTTTTCTTAAAAGCAGCTGAAACACAGATTTATTTGACCACAGTTGACTTGTCAACTGTTTTTCCATCAATCTGAGATGAGCTTTTTCCAAAATTGTTTCCAGCCTTGGCCATAACATACTGAGATGACTCCTTGAATCTGCTCACAATTTTACGCACAACTTAATTGAATGTAGAGAGAAGTAGATGGGTGATATGTGTCTGTGCAAAAAAAATGATAATCCACTCACATTGTCATTGGGGTACAGAACTCTGGAGATGTTCTCAGCCAGGTTTCGGTCTAGCACTGCTTGGATGTAGCCACCTACATTAACTATGGGACAACAACAGAGTGAGCAGCTCATGCCTGTCTATTTCACTTTAGGCCTTTCACTTTTTCTCTCAATACTGAATAAGATTCATACTGAGTAATTGAACATCCAAAAATTCTTAGTATGCCAGTGATAGTAATGATGGAATAGAAAAAGCAGAACTCACAGTCTTTGAGGTTAAATTCACAGGGGGCCTTTGCAGACCACAATCTCATGGTGTTGACAATGTTGTTTCTGTAGCCAGGAACAGGAGTATCATAGGGAAGAGCCAGAACCACCTGGATTCCAACGCAAAAATATTTATAAGTATAAACAAAATATAAATTAATATTATTCTTTTAGTCTCCTCAAAGGGTCATCTGTGAGCTTATACCAATTAGAGCTTTAACATCAATATAGGAAAATCCATGCTGTGCCAGATGGATTTTGGTGTGAAATAAAAATATATTTCAGAATGCAAATTCTACTTTTAAACTTAAATCTGGCTGATATATCAATACAGAAATGTCAGAGGGCTTAAGATGATTAGACGTACATCTTTGTGATAAAGTCTTGAGCCACACCACATTTTTATACTGCCAAGAACACAGGAAATAGGTGCAGCAGTTGATTGAGATATGTATATATTTAAATATAGTATAAAAGCCAAATATACTGTTTGCACAATTCTAATAAGCTTAAAAAATAATATTTGGTATGACCACCTTCATTCTTCGACACAGACTAAACCCTCTTTGACAAACTCTTTGTAATTCCTCTAAGGAGTCTTCAGGAATAGTTCCCCAGGTTTCTTGAAGGACATCCCAAAGCTCTTTTGTGAAGTGTCAAAACGCACATGGTCTCAATCTATATTGACTAATATCTAACTTATCCACTGAATAAATGGAAAATCTAAATATGCCATTGTGGAATTATTTTAATAAATCGGATTAAATGTTGGCACAGAACTAGATTAAAAAATAACTTTGTCTCTGCTTACCTTTTATTACTGGTCTAATTGGTTGGTGTCTGTTTACCTACTAACCTGTGTGTCAACCCATTTCACTCCTTCAGCTGCGTGTTCCACCCTGCCATAGAAGTGAACTGGACGCATGTACTCAGGACGAGCCTTCTCCCATGGATTACCGTAACGTAGCCAATCGTCAGCTTCTTCTACCTTTGAGGAGACAATACTGTGTTAATCATTTGTTTATAAGAAACATGCTGCAGTCAATGAGGTGTCAAAACTCTGTGTTGTTATTTCAGTTGAGTGTTGTTAATCTTTACATCTGTTACCACTTCATTCCCTGCATGTTTATGCTTAGTGGCATTTTTTCTGATGACATCTGTCAAGAATGAAGTCCCTATTCTTTAAGCTGCCTACTAAACTGACTGGCTCAGTTCTGACCCAAACTTTGTAAAGTCCGGTCAGTGAACACAATACCAGATCAATTTATGTTGGAAAAAAGATGGCTATGATTGTCTGGACCCATTGTCAGGATTGAGGGATCACTTACAGACTTGCATTCACAAAATGAAAAAGGAATGTTTCGATGCAGTGACTTTTGACTAGGTGTAGAATTACCTAATCATCTCCCTCACCTCAATACTGTCTTTGGGTTTTGAAAATCTGGTCACATAACATTTTAAACTCAAAGTCATCTAGTAGTGTTTAAACATGTAAAAGTCAGTTTTAACTTTTGTCTTCCATTTTAGAGACCCAGTATTAATCAAGAAAAATGTGCATTGTAGCCTCTGTGATTACCAAAACTATTGCTTCTGCCTTCTCAGCCAAAAAGTCAGTAAAGCCATTTCCAAGTGTGTGGACAGTTTGTTGGGAATCATACAAGTGTGGGTATAGTACAAAAGAAGCAGGTCATGATAATTTAAGACTTAATTTTAAAATAATAACTGGAGCCCATATTATCGGTATGTGTTTACAAATTTAGTCATTTGTAACCTTGTGCCTAGGGAGGAAGAAAGAGTGGAATAATGTAATTTTAGTCTGTAATAGTTAACACTAATTGGCACTGCTGAAGAGCTCTTTCAGCTCAGGTCAAGGCAAGGCAAGTTTATTTGAATAGCACAATTCAACAACAAGGTTATTCAAAGTGCTTTACAGAGACCTCAAAACAGTACATGATTTAAAATTTAAACAAAAGAAAGAAATAAGAACCATAGATCAAATCAGAACAATAAAGATAAGATTGAATAAAAATGTAATAAAATTATATATATGAAAGATAAAAAAATCAACTGTAATAAAAATTATAAAAATGTAAATGATGATAAAATCAGTAGTTATAATATGTTCACGTTTTGAAACTCAAACTCATTTGGAGCTTTATTCTAATACGTCTAAATACACGTCTTGAATTAAATATACAGTGTTTCAGCTGATCTGAGGCTTTCTGGGAGTTTGTTCCAGACATGTGGAGCATAGAAGCTGAATGCAGCTTCTCCAGGTCTGGTTCTGACTCTGGGAACTGATAAAAAACCGGATCCAGATGACCTGAGGGGTCTGGGAGGTTCATAGTGGGTCAGGAGGTCACTGATGTATTTTGGTCCTTGACCATTCAGAGCTTTATAGACCAGCATCAGAACTTTAAAGTCTATCCTCTGATGGACAGGCAGCCAGTGTAAAGACTTCAGAGCTGGACTGATGTGCTCCACTTTTTTGGTCTTAGTGAGGACTCGAGCAGCTGAGTTCTGGATGAGCTGCAGTTGTCTAACTGACTTTTTAGGCAGATCTGTAAAGATGCTGTTACAATAATCAAGCCTACTAAAGATGAATGCATGGACTGGTTTTTCCAGGTCCTGCTGAGACATCAGATCTTTTAGCCTTGATATATTCTTAAGGTGATAGTGGGCTGACTTTGTTATTGCCTTAATGTGTTTGTCCAAATTTAGGTCTGAGTCCATCACTACACCCAGATTTCTGGCCTGGTTGGTAGTTTTTAGGTGTATAGATTGAAGCTCTGTGGTGGCCTGTTATCTTCGGTCTCCTGGTGACATTGTAATATATATCTGTGTGTCATCTGCATAGCTATGGTAGTTTATTTTGTTGTTTTTTTATAATCTGTGCCAGTGGGAGCATGTTGATGTTAAACAGAAGAGTGAGAGTGAACAGAGAGAGTTCACGATCAGTAACAGGTCTGACTCCAAAGTCTTTGAGACCCCTTTGAAAAAACCTGTTGGCAGGATGTCTAAACAGCAAGAGGAGGACTTCAGGTGACGTAAGATGCCCTCCAGGTCTTTACTGTTAATGGGTTGAAATAGTGTCATGGTGTTTAAACCAGTTTTCGGTGGACACAGTACATATGCTGAACCTGCTGCTGATGTACCAACTGCTTGTCTAATATTTTGGACTTTGTCTGTGAAGAATTTGGCAAAGTCATTGCAGGCCATGGTGGAATGGAGTTCATTTGCCACTGACACAGGAGGGTTTGTTAGCCTGTCAACTGTAGCAAATAAGACCGAGCATTATGACTGTTTTTGGTGATGATGTCAGAGAAGTAGGACTTCCTTGCATTCCTCAGTTGTAAATTATAAGAGTGAAGTTTCTCTTTATCGATGTCATAATGAACCTGGAGATTTGTTTTTCTCCAGCTTTCCGACACTCTCTTTTCCCATTATTCACCAGTGTGAAATTTAACCATGGAGATTTCTTGTCACAGTTTAGGTTTTAATATTCTTGTTTTCAGGTTCTTGTCATGTTTTTCCCCTGCCACTTAGTTTCACTCTAGTCACCTGTTTTCTGTTCCACAACTGCACATCATCACCAATCAATTCCCCACAGCATTTAGTTTCCAGATTCAGTCCCAGTCTTTGCAGAATCCTCACTCACCCTTCATGTCACAGCCACGAAAAGTTAAGTCTGGTTATGCCTCATAGTCACAGTTAATCTTAGTCTTGTTTTTTCTCACTATAGTTAAGTGTTTTGGATATCCGGCCCTGCTGCGCCCTCTGTTTTTGCCTTGCTCGTTGTTTGTTTTGGAAATGCATCTCATCTGGGTCCTGCCTTCACCATCGTACCCTGACATATCCTCCTTCCAGAGATAACCTTCACCTTAATGGGAGCAATAGTATCCATAACATTTAACATTTTAGCATTGAAGCTACTGATAAGCTCACTGACTGAACGCCCGGACAGGGCAGGTGTTAAAGAGAAGACCTGGTTAAAGATCTGACTACTGTTTTCAGTTATACACCGTTTTGAGATCACTGCTGTTGAGACATTTGTGTGCACTGAAATCGTTCTCTCAAAGAAAACACAGGAATGGTCAGACAGGCCCACATCAGACACAGTAATCTTTTAAATGCTCAGATCCTTAGAGATCAGTAGGTCTAGAGTGTGCCCCCTATTGTGCGGGGCTCTGTTATATGCTGAGTCAGCCCAAACTTGTCCAGAGTGTTACTCAGGTCTTTAGTCCCTCTGTCCTGAGGGTTGTCCATGTGGATGTTAAAATCACCAACAATAATTACATTTCTTAATTTTATTTAAATTTTTTTTGTTTTGCACAATTTTTTTGTGTTTACCTTAAACAGTTAAAATCAACACAGATCAGAGACAGCAGTTCACTGAGGTCATCAGAAAAGTCTGCACAGTATTTGGGGGGCCTGGAAACATTCAGAAACAGGACTCTGGGTGGGGCCTTCAGCTGTATAGCCATATGTTCAAAGGACTGAAAACTTCTGGGAGATAACTGCTTACATTGAAATGATTAATTAAATAAGACAGTTACACCTCTCCTTTCCAGCTCACTCTGGCCTTACTGATAAAGCTGTAACCAGGAGGAATCAACTCAATGAGAACCAAGTTTCAGTTAAAAACATAAAATCCAGGGTGTGCTCAGTGAGAAAATCATTAAGAATGTTTTCCTAGCTGAAGACCTAACATTTAATAAAGCCAAATTAAGTGTTTTAGAGGTATTATAAGTAGAGCAAACTCTCTGCTGTAAAATAATAAAGTTGTATCCTGATGCAAACCAGAAAATCTAAACCAGTGTCCTGTCTTTCCAAGAAAAAGAGAATCATTAAAGAAGGAGGAAACACAATTTGTAAGATGGGTTGAATGAATTTCTGGTCCTTAGCTTCAATCTAAGAAAATAAAAGCATGTAAGAGATGTTTATCATGTATGTAGCGCATCATAGAAAAGGGACATTTGTGAAAAAAGGGCATTAAAGGGGAAGAGTATTTAATCAAAATACATGAAGCATCTGAGGTGAGGCATCAGTCTTCACAACAGTCACCTTAACATACCTGCCAGCCGTTGCTGATTTTCTGATTGAAGATGCCAAACTCATAGCGAATGCCATACCCGTAAGCAGCAAGACCCAGAGAGGCCATGGAGTCCAGGAAACAAGCTGGGGAAACGACAGGGAACAGGGTCGGAGAAGAGGTTATCAGAGTTGAGATAAATCAGTCCGGAGCAATAAACATCTGTCTGTCAGCAGCCAATCTAAAGCTCACCAGCAAGGCGTCCCAGCCCTCCGTTGCCTAAACCAGCGTCTTCCTCGATATCCTGCAGCTCCTCCATGTCCAGTCCCAACTGAGGAACACTCGACACGTTACTTTGGCTAAATAAATGTCCTGGTATTAATAATGCAGGGTGAGCTTTAAACATTATTCCTCCACATTAGTTCAGATTTGTGTCTGAGGGGTACAATATGAAGTCTGGATATGTTTGAGGACAAATGTCTCCGAGTGTCTGATTCCACATCCAGCAGCCTGCATTGTTGCTCATGTTATAAATGAGACCCGTAAATCAGGCCACAATAGTCTAATTGCAGCAAAGAAACCACTGTTTAGGGAGGCCAAAAAGAAGACCAGAACTACTTTGGCCAAGAAATTTGTACTTTGGCTTAATACCAGATTTAACATTTTTGGCTCCAACATTTTTTGTGAAATGCAGAAAAGGAGAGTAGTGGTATCTGCAGGTGTGATTTGTACTTAAAACAGGACAATGACCCATATCCCACCTACAGGCCAAGTAATGGCCTTTTAATTAGAAATAAGAGTGAAGAAGTGCTTCGGATGACTTGGCCTCCACAGTCACCTGACTGGAAAATGTGGCTGAAGACTCTAGAAACATCATTTGAATAGCTTTATGTTTTTGTTGTTGGTTTTTGTAAAACAAGTAATTACATATGTATTATTTTATAGTGTCTTCAATACTGTTTGTAAATGTAGAAGACACTCTAAATAAAGAAAACCTATACATGAATGAGTGTGTTCACAGGTTGGATGTGTATTGTTTATTTCCATATACTTTAGCCAAATGTTAACAAACTGACAACAGCTTTGGTGATGAAGAAAATAAGTTCCCTATAAAATGGACTAGATTTGATCCCAGGTGATCTCATCCTACATGACGACATCATAGAAAATCTGCCTGTGTTATGTGTCTAATTGCTAATAGGTTGAATGCTCGCAGTCTGCTTGGGCACAAGATACTTAACATTTGCAGTTATATCTAAATCAACTGCTGTGTATTGTTGTACATTTATGTTTAATACTTTAATATTTCTTTCAATCATATTTTTTTTAATGTTGAGGCCCCTCTGTTTACATGCAAACAGTTTTTTATGCACTCTCAGAAGTAGCAGTATAACTCTTTGCTATTTAAACTAATTACATTTGTTCTTGCTTTCTTTTTAAAAGTCCAGGCACAATTGTTTGGGAATTAACAGTTTTCCTCACCTGGTACGTGGCTTCGTCACAGGCGTTCTCCAAGGCAAGGTTCACCATGGTGTTCTGTAAAGTCCGGCCCATGTAAAACTCCAGAGACAGATAGTAGACACGCTGCAGGAAAGCAGATGGGTACAACCTGTGAATGCTGCGCTTCATTCAGTTCATACCTGTTTTAGAGCTGCTAATACTTGTATTAGGGCTGCACAGTGTTGCGGTGGTTAGCATTGTTCCTTAACAGCAATCGGGTTCCCAGTTCGAATTAGCTGACTCACTGCAGGGGTCATAGAAAGAAGCCAACAAGTGAATAAAAACGTGCAATGGTGGGAGAGGTGCCCAGCTGTCAGATTAGACTAAATGGTTGAATGCTCTTCTTCCAAAAGTTGCATGACCGAAAAAAAGTTCTTCACTCTGTTGATGTCATCAATGCAGCATGTGTCTAATAATGAAAACACATTCACTGACATGAAACAAATATTTATCTAAATTCCAAGCATGTTATGAAAAGATGAGTTCCTCTACTACTGGCTGATATGTTTAACCTCAACTGGATATCTCATACTTGTGATGTGTGACATAGGGACTATTTTCAGTGGCAGATTCATTCACATTCACTGTTTTTTTATTTGTATTTGAAGCAGCAGGACTGAGGTGCTCAGACAAAGTGTTAGAATGTGACCAAGCTTTGGAGCACAAGGACAGCTTTGTTGCATTCAAATCATAATGTCTGAAGGGAGCTTTTAAAGTCACTCCTGGATAATAAGATGTCAAAGTTTAGAAAACTCATTGCAAATTCTTATGAAAACATGTGAGTTCTCACTGAAATATACAAAGTGATCACTTGATTTTCATGAATGCACCATTTTATAAAATATAGTTATGGATGGCTATCCCAAAATGTGCCCACATGAAATGGATCTTTCGCCTATCAGCTGACTCCAAGTTTGATTAATTACTGATTCATAAGAAACAATCATTTATATCAGCCTTAAAAATGTTTAATACCTGCATACTATAAAATTAAATCGGCTACTTTAAAGGCATTTAAAAAAAAAATAGAACAATTATCATGTGGCTCTGTTCCATAACACAGGGTCACAACATGCAAGGAGGGGGAAGGGGACCGAACACAGCTCAGCTAAATGAGCAATGTGTATGCAGCTTTGCAATTTACTTTGTTTAATTGATGATGATCAGTTAAGGCTGCTTAAATTCAACACCCTGTTCCATTAACAACAGGAAACAGTTTAGCGATTTATTGTTGGGATTAACGATGCCTGGAAGATACATTTCATCTCGAAATGTCCTTGAAGCTGCGTGTGGCCATTTTGTGATGGGGACTGGGGTGGAGGGGATGGATAGAGGCCATTACGTACTTACGTCTTACCAACCAGTTGAGTCTCATTCAACTCGGAACCAGAACTCACAGCTACTTTGTTCACTAAAGGCAGCGAGGCCGCCTTTAGTTCTAAGCAGCAAATGCGATCAGGACAAGGGGACCAAGTTAAACGCAGAAAAGAAGGAAGTGTCTGCATGTGACTGAAGAGCGAGCAGAACTCCGATGAGCACCTCACATATTGAGAGGCAGAGAACACACTGTGACAAGACAACGAAGCTGGAACGTGTCTATAAATGGAGACGAAGAGCACATCAGCTACACGCGCAGAGGGGCACATGCACGCGCAAGAGCCATTGATGGTGATACTGCAGCCCAGCCGCGCATCCCCGCCCACTGATCCCTGAGCAGCTGTGTCTACGTGCTGAACTGACTGCGGCATCAGAGCTCGGCTTACTTTAGGGTCTTTGTCATAGTAATGCTGCTGCGTCCGGATCCAGCGGCCCACCAGGTGGTCCCGAACCGTGTTGGCCAGGGCGAAGTAATAGTCCCGTTTCGTCGCTACATTTCGGTCCTTCACGAGAGTGAAGTGGAGGTGTCTGTTGAAATTAGTTTTCAGGTCCGCAACATTTTCCACCCCTGCCAGTCCCCGGACCGAGATCTGCTTCCTCTTGTCCTGGTCTGTCAGTGGTTTGGCCATAATCAAAGAACCTGTCTGAGAGTTTTCTCAATGTGAAGCTTGACCTCAACCGGCGCGCTCTCAGTCCTCTTTCAACCCTCCGCCGAGTACAGCTGGCCAGCGGAATGTTACGCTACACCTCTATTGTACGGAGTGTCAAGATGGAAACGTAAAAGCAATCTAGCCGGATAACTTATTTCAGAATAAAACATAAATTAGACACGCCAACAGTATCACAAGTGCGTCACACGTGTTAGAGCAACCAATTCCTCCTTTTAACTGCCGGCGGAGTTCAAGTTTTATCTTTTAAAACGAATGTAAAATCATCCAAATGATATCAATCACATGTATCCATATTTTGGGGGGGTAATTTGCCCGGCTTGTAAAACTCGGTAAAAAAAAAAAAGGTGCTTTGATTCTGAAACACAAATTCTTGTACTTCCTGTTTCACAGAAAACCTACCGACCCTGGATAATCTTAGACTACATTTTCTTCCTCTATCTACTTAACACTTACTTTTTGTGCGCCAAGTTGCTTATTTTTGTGGAGTTGAAAGCTAGTTGAATTTATTTTTTAGTGTAAACTAAAAGTAGTAAAATGTAAAATAGAACAAGTAAAATGGTTGGGTTTATATGCATAACCGCGGCATATTGATTTATTGTATCCAGTGGATGTGAATACAATTAAGGCTCTATAAGTTAAAGAAAAACCCTCGTGATTCTCATAGTATTATTATATTCTTCTCATGAATTGATATCAGATCAGTTCTTGGCTTTTCTAACTGACGGAAGTTGAGTCCAACATGAGTGAAACGGACAATTTCATTTCGTATTACTAAGTGTATTACGTAAAATACTAGCCTGCTTAGTCAGAGTCACTATTTTATTCAAGACACTGTTCTACAACACTCGGCTTGGTTTCATAAAGAATAAAATGATTTCCGGCACCAGCGCCAGTGGTACCAAAATAGCATAAGCAGGAAGTTAAACTGGATAATCAAAAAGACTTATACCTTCATGCAACATTTCTACGTTAAGGAACGATGACTTAAAATAGTTGTCCCAGCTTGGTCTGCTTTGCTTCAGCTGGGAGGACTAAAAGAATATCAAAGTTAGCGGAGCATTTAAGCTTTTCCATCGCTCTCTTCCGCACTTAAACAGACTTCATTTTATTGCTTATTTAAAAAGCACATCAGTTAATATGATATAACTCCAAGTTTGATGGTTTTCTGAATTCAGTTTTTTTTTTTAAATCAATTTCAAAAGTACTCTTGGAGCAGTTTTTTTCTGCAACAAAACCAAAGCTTTGAGCTGCAGGTAGAAAACAACTAGGAGAGCCAGACTAGGATAGAGCCTCAACGGACTGGGATGGGCTGAGCAGTGGAAACTGAACAGGTTGGTCGGGTCAGCAACAAGGCACAAACAAGCACAACCAAAGAGACGGTTCAGCTCCAACAACAGCTCAAGTCTAACCTTATAGCTAGTGTGTACATCTGTGCAAGCCTGATAGTAAGCTGACTCACAACAGAGTTGTCTCATATCTAAATGCCATTATTTGTTTAAAAAAAAAACACATCTTAAGCAGATATTTTTCCAGGTGTCATGATTGAAGAATGTGTGCCCATCAATGCCATTTGAGAAATAAATAAATGTATCGATAAAGAAGAGTATGAAATATTGTTGAATTATCAAGTAAACAAAGCAGGCCTTATCTAGAACGTTGATATTGCTAATTTTATTATATTAGTTCTCACTTTCTTAATGTCAGTCAAACTTAAGTTCCCATAAATGGTCACCTGTAGACAATCGAGTCATTTATCTTACATCAATTTCCTTGAACTTACAAAAGCCTGCTGTGAAAGGACGGAGAGAGAAACTGAAGTAGGAATCACATAAAATGTTTAACAAGTCTTTGCGACAGCAGACATCCTTTAGGAGACCATGTTACGTAACACAAAAGATTCTTTAAAAAAAAAAAAAAAAGACTTGGAAGGCTTTCTGAGAAAGAAATGTGTATGAAAAGAGAGACCAGGGGACCATTGTCACAAAATGGTGAATTGGATCAGTTTAATACTAAACCAAGCAGGATTTCAACAGCTATTCATTCAGGGGAGCGCTCCAACACAGACAGACTCCAGAGAAAAAGAAACACCAACAATTATTTTCTAACAGAAAGAAAAAAAAAAGAAGCAACACAAACACTGCACATGGTTTTCAGAGCAGGCAGACAGAAGTCCTCATGTTACTGCATCAAACCACCTCGTTAGTGTGTTGGTGTTACAACTGAGATGCACAACAGTAATGAGAGAAAAATTAAAACGCTGGGAGTTTCTGAAAAACAACCTTAGAACTACAAATGTTTAACAGAACTAAGATACAACGTTTAACATTACAAAAATATTCATCTTCTCAAGCTTAGTCAAAACAAGAAACAAGACAGTAGTAGAAATGTGTCACTTCAAAATAATATGGTGTTTAAACTGGATCATGCAAGTTGAACTTTAATAGATTCAAACCAATGAAAGTTAAGCGTTCAGGTCTGATTAATGTAAATAATAAGTAGAAATTAAATCTGGTCTGACTGATTTCAATGATTTATTCAGTTTACAAATAACATGACAAATGTTGGCAACGCCGACACTTATGCAAAAGTGTTTGTATACACACAAAAACGTTTGTGCTAATACAAACTTTAAAAACAAGGAAGAGGACTAATCAAGTTACACAGCTTTACAATTTCAACTAACAGCCTTTTGTAGATTCAGCGATGTCTTAACAATAACAAATTTCAATAAAAATTAAAGCACTGGGTATACTTGTTTTCAGTGAGCACACAAACACTGCATGTAAAATCAGACAACTGATATCTGGTGTACTATGTGCTGCAGTGTGCAAAAACTAATTCTTCTGTGGCAGGATTAATTCTGTGGTGGAGGTGGAGGGGGGGCAGGAGGCATGCCGAAAGGGGGCATGCCTGGTACCCCCATTCCCATCATGGTGACAAAGTTAGAAGCGTCCATAGGTGGTGGGGGTGGTGGTGGGGCGTACATCATGCCAGTTGACCCTGGAGGTGGTGGAGGGGGAGGAGGTGGAGCGCCTGGGGGCAATGGGGGCTGGACTCCAGGGGGAGGTGGCACCATGGACGGGGTTCCCATGGGAAGTGGCGGCTGAGCTGCAGAGGCTGCAGGCTGCTGGGGCTGCTGCCATGGAGGTAGCGTTCCAGTGCCAGGGCTGGATGTGGTGGTGGTATCTGCAAAGATGGGCAAGACAGTTTGAGATTCTCTCCTTTTCTGTGACCAAAACATTCAAAATACCACCTACATCCACCCGATGTGCCCTTCTGTTTGGCATGTGTAAATTAAAAGGGGTACAGCAAGGATGCAATCAAAAGGGTTTATGCTACTGTTTTAAGATACATTTCCCTTCTAATCTGTAGGATATGTATAGTTGGCAAGTATGACACAGCAAAAATGTTAGTGAGGTGCAAATCACTGCCAAAAGATTAAGATTTAAAAAGTGTCACACACTCCAGCTCCAGGTGCATTTCACTTTATGATCACTTTCAGTTCAAAGGCAATCGCATGTTCTACCTCAATGTTTTTGCAACTAATAGTAGTTTTGCATGAAGCAATTGAAGTCTTCAGTACATTTTTCATTTGGAGGTTTTTAACAATTCTCCGACTGTAGGTATTCAGTTTAAGATTTGTTTGAGGCTTCTTGACAGTTTTCTCTACCCCAAAAGGTAAAAAATTAATATTCAAATCACCTGCACCAACATTTAAACAAAAGCATGCAGGGAATTTCTTCATCTCAAACAATTTAGTGAAACAAAAGCTAACAACAGTGGTGGGTATACCACAACAAAAAGTATCAATGTCTCAATAACTTGTTTATGAGTCCTTCAGCATCAATTGAGCCTGACAACATCTCGTGTTGTTTACGTAAGTCCACTTATTGTGTGTTGAGGCATGGCATTCGACTCTTCTTGAAGGGCTGCCCTCAGGTCACTGAGGTTGTGGGGTGCGGGGCTATGACCTTCTATATGTCGGGTTAGCTGATCCCATAGGTTTTCCATAGGATTCAGATCTGGAGAAAGTGCAGGCCACTTCCATTGAGGTTCCCCAGCCTCTAACAGCTGTTCCCTGATGATAAGATGATGAGACACCTGCCCACGTTGTAACACCACCACCACCACCACCAAAGGCTCGGCTGGTGACAGCAGTGGCTGATACATAGCGCTGTCCTTGACGTCTCCAACAGTACTGACGGCCATCATTTCTGCTCGATGTGAACAGACTTCCATCAGAGAACAGCACTGTCCCACTGGTTCCTCGTCCAGTGGAAATGCTCCCTGGCCCATGCAAGACTATGAGAATGTCCCGTTTGAAGCTCATGATGTCAAAATGTGAACAGCATGATGAGGAGGAGTGTTTCAATACAAATCGTCATTAAACAAGAGTATTTAGAGGTCAATTCATGGATCAGACACTTGTTATTTAATTTTGTTACATTTGTCCAAAGGACATTCTCCCAGTTGTTCTGGGCTCTTTGTTTATCATCTGAATTACTGGTCTCTTAAATTTGTCATACATTCTCCTGTTGCAGACATTTCCTGGGAGGTTGGCTACAGTTCCGTGGACCTTAAACTTTTGAATAATATGTGCAACTGTAGCCACAGGAACATCAAGCTGCTTGGAGATGGTCTTATAGCCTTTACCTTTAAGCTTCTCGTCTCTCTCATCTCGAGACAACTCTTTCCTTAACCTTCTGTGGTCCATGTTCAGTGTGGTAGACACCATACCAAACAACACAGTGACTACTTTTCACCCTTTAAATAGGCAGAATGAGTCATTAAAAGTTAGAAGACACCTGTGATGCTAATCACAGGACACACCCTAGTTTAACGTGTCCCTCTGGTCAAATTATTTTCAATCTTATCTCAGGGTAGCATTACTTTTGTCCAGGCCAGTTTCTTTAGTTTGCTTTTAAAAAAGGATTCTGTTGAACCACAATTCAAAAGCAGTGCCTGATTTTCATTATTTTTCAGTAGTGTTGTTTTTTTGTTTAAATTACTTTGATCCGTTTCATGATATTCAGTGAAAATTGTGAGTTTCTTTCTTTAACGGAAGGGTGCCAACAATTATGTCCACATACCCACGCACACACACTTCTGACCACAGCATGTGTATGATGCACGGCTGAAAGCTTTTGCATTAAGCTTTTGTGGGGTCTTACTCTGCTGCCACGGTAGTGCTGTGCTTGTTGCCATGCTGCTTGTAGGAGGCGGTGGTGGAGCTTGCTGTTGCCATGGTGGCAGGGCACCAGATGGTGGAGGAGGGGGCTGGCTACTGGGGGGAGGAGGTGGAGGTGGCATCATACCCATTGGAGGTGGCAGCAGACCTTAAAAAAAAAAAAAAAAAAGAAAGAAAGGTTAAGAGAAAGTTAAGAGAAAAACAAGTTTGGCGAGTCTCAAAGTGAAGATGAAGTGTAAAAAAACAACTAAGTAAATATTTATTTGATCTATGATTAACAATAAAAATGAAAATTCTGATTAGAAGTGTGGTCTTAAGTGGAAGATTTTTGCAGGATTGAAACATCACATTTCTGCTTATGAGGTTCCAAGCCAGTTTGAATCGGTTCCTTGTATTGCAACAGCCTAAAAACAGGCTCTTGACCAGGAAAACTGGTCCTAGAACAGTAAAAACATGTCAGTTGAGATATAGAACTTGGATTAGTGGCTGGGGGTGTTACACTGACCAAAAAGCCTCAAACTTTGTGTCAAAAAAGTCAATTGTATTATCTCGCCTGCCTTCTCCAGAACAGTATTAACCCCTCTGAGGTGATCACGCCAGCGAGATCAGCTCGCATGACATCATAACGGCCCAGACCCCAGAGGGTTAAAAAAAAAGGTAGAGAAATTAAAAACAAAAGTTCAATATGGATGGAAAGTTTAAGTAATAGTGTTAAGGAAATGCAGCATCAATACTAAGACATCAGGTTGCTGGGAAAACAGGTCATCTACAGAAATTCATAATACACCAGAGGGAGGTTCAAAGACATCTCAAACAATGGTCTCTGACAAATAAGGCGAATACAGATTCATAAATGGACTTTGTGTTATTCATGCACAATTCCTGGTTAACGATTTAATTCTGTCTGCATCACTCCAACCCCACGTGGAGTCTTTTGGGTTTTCAACCAAATTAAAAAACTGCGATATCATAAAAATAAAAATAAAGTCTCCCTCTGCTAAATATAAACCCTGACAGGCAATCAGAAATACCTAAACAACAAGTCACACCAATAGAGCATTTTCTGTCATGGACAAGCAGGTACTGATCGAGTTTAGCAGCTTTACCCCAAGATCATATTTGTCATTTAAATGTAAGCTCATACCCATTGGATGTCCATGAGGTCCAGGTCCCTGGGCCATAGGAGGTGGAGGAGGCTGCATCCAAGGTGGAGGTAGGCCATTGGGGTTGGGGGGCATAGGTGGTCCTCCCATACTGGGCATGGGGGGAGGGAAGTTGTGGGGTCCTCCAGGGCCAGTGGGTGCTCCATGCATGCTATGGAAGTTCCTGTTCTCAGCAGGACCAGAGCTCATCCAGGGAGGACGGTTCTGTGGCACACAAACACATTGAGTCACAACGAGCCGTTTGTACACACCAACTGGAGTTTGAAATTGTATCCCAACTAACCGGTGGTGGCTGGTTATTGTTGGGGGCAGAAGACCGAGGTGCTCCAGCCTGAGTAGAAGAGTGTCCACCAGAAGTAGGGACAGTGGCCTCCCCAAGCTCAGCCATGAGGGACAAATATTCCTTGTCCATACGAGCCTTGTCTTGGGCTGACTGGGGGGGCTCTCCACCCGTTGCTCTATGGGCAGCAAATGTGCTGCACAAGGAAAATCGGCATACACTCTTATAAGATCCGTTACGAGCTGTACAACAAGATTAGGAAGTCAGTCCCTTATTTTATTACCTGGTGTATTTGCAGTCAGAGGAGATGTGGCCAGCTCCACCACATTTGGTGCAGAGGGTTGTGTTGGTGATGCTGCGTGGCTCAGAGTTCTGCCAAGGACGGAGGATTCTTGAAAAGAAGCAAATTCTGCCTTTAGTGGCGCTCTAAAAAGTTTAATTGATATTACTGGACTTTCTTACATTTTTCCCCGTTTTCAGTTTCCAAACCTTTAGGACCAAACATTTGGAAAGTGGAAACAGAAAAGGCTCCAATAAACTGACAGCAAATCAGCAATCTACCGATGCCAAATTGGGCACAAAGCTCAAGCAGTGTCGGACAAACCTGTTGTCGTCTTCCCTCAGTGTACCATTGAGTCTGGCCAACTCCCTCAGCTGCATCTTTCGTAGGTCATTCTGATCCTCAGGCGTCTCAATACCTTGCTTCAGGATGTTTCGAATCTGTTGACAAATTTCTCACTGTTAATACAAATTATGCATTCTGAAGAGCACAGTGAGAACCATTAGCAATAATACAGATAGCAAAATTGGTCAATTGTTCAAATTGGGCATCCTTTCTTCTCATGGCCATTTTACTGTTAGATGCTCCATCTTTGTAGAACTGAGGGGATCTAACCTGCTCCACTGCTTTCTTGACATTCTCCATTGTGTTGGCAGTGACCAGGGCATGTAGAGGTTCATCTTCACCTGGCAGCATCTGTCCATCTTTTCGGCCAACCTTCCCTTCTTTCACAGAACCTTTCCCTCGAATCATAATCTTGGCACAGCATTCTTTCTCAATGTTCTTCAGTGTATTACCGCTGACAAAAATAAAGAGAGGAAAACATTACCATCTGAACTTCCTTTCAACCACATTTGCTTGATTTACTTGCAACAATGAGAGAGTCTGAAGACTCGACAGCTGCTTGCAAACTAAATTGTCCAGTCTGGTTAAGAAAGATTTACCCGACTCAAATGCATTGTGTAAAATAAGCAATGCGTTTATAAATTCAAGTCTTACTTACCGTGGTCCAATTAGCAGACCAACAAAGTTGATTTCAGGATATTCATCTTGGGGAATCATAACTTTGTCGCTGACTCTGGTGGCTGGAGGCCTGCAGGACATACACACAAACAGTAAGAAGAAGAAATTCTTGTCCCCTAAGTATTCCCAGATATAGTCAAAGGGCTGGTGTGACATACTTGTAGTCTGCAGGAGGCTTAAAGTCGGGGTTAAGTCCAACCATTTCAGTGATGAGGGAGTGACGCTCCTCCTCGATCTTCTTGCGTGTGCGATACTCGCGAGTATTTAGCCTTTTGCCCTCGCTGTTATAGATGGGCTCTGGAGAAGGAGACCTGAGAGCAGCAGACAAAATACAAAACAGACAACATTGATACCCTTGCAGAAGTGGAGCTCTGCAATTAATCACATAGGCTCCCTACAACTGCCCTAAACTTTAACAATCAAAATCGTCGGTAGCGAATTTTTAAAAAAAAAAACTGTTCTGGAAATTTTGGATCAAATGAGAGAAATCTCAGATTGACACAGGTCCAGTGCAAGTGTGAACTTAGAAACAAAAGAAAATGTAGGAACTCTGCACTGACACGTAAAAGGCTAGCATCCATTCTCTCACAGAATTCAGGGTAGCTGTATAGAAGTAACCCAATACACCGGAGGGGCATTAGCCACAAAGAAAAATGTAATAAAATAAATATATATAACCTGTGTACAGGATTGTTGGCCTACAAGAAAGGACAGTTGTGAGTAAGAAACCAAAGCAAAATTCGTAATTCTAAACAAAGATGCTGGTTGTGAGAGTTGCTTGGTGCTGACGTGGCGGAAGAGGTCCGTACCTCCCCTTGGATGCTGAAAACCTGTGTTGCTGCGTTAAGGAGGCTCTGTGCTTGAAAAAGGGTTAGGTTGACGTGGGGTAATTTGGGTTAGAGAAAAGGAATTAAGATTAGATGTCCACCTTTTCTTATGCTCTCCAATCAGAGAGCCACTTTTGTATACACGTCATGTGAAGAGTGAAAAAAATGTTTCCTTTTAAGCTTCAAGCTTCCAACGGTGACCACCTGAAACACCTCACAAGCTGATTCTGTCACATTAGATAGGGGGGTGATTTGTAAGAGTGCTGCAACTCTGCATTCACTACAGGGTTGCTGTGGAAATGTCTGAGAAACTCTATACAGTATACAAGTTAAAGGGTCTATAGCTAACAAAGGTCACGTCCACACTCTTGAAGACAAGTCACTTCCTGTGGGAACAGATCCTTATGACACTATGTTATAGGCTAGCCATTGCTTTTCCAAAACGTATTCAATTCTGGCAGCTTTCTTTCAGAACTTAAGAGTCCAGAGAAAAAACTGGAATGCAGTGTCTTCCTCCTTGAGGAAATGCTTCAAGTTACATTATGGGAAATGTTCAGATGAGCAGTGGCAAATAATTTGTCGGACAACGATTGTTAATCACTGGTATGTTACGAAGTAGGCAACATGCCATCAGCTCAACACTAGAGTAATCAGTATGTGTAAAAACTTAGTGAGCCAAGAAATTACCAGTTTGATGGGTGTGTCTTTATCCAGTTATGTTAACAAAACAGCCAATTAAACTGGTTGATACTAATTCAACTGATACCTCTTGTTAAAGTTGTGAACTAATCAACGGCCAAAAACTATCGACATTGTATGAAAGTATGACCAAAACCTGTTTTAGAAGAAATGTTTTATCCATCATTTACCATATTGTATTATGTCATATATTCACACAGCACTATGCATCAGACAACACAAGCAGTGGGTGAAACATTAATGCTAGAGGGCCAAATGTGAAGTAACAACTTTACTGTTATGTAAAATGAAAAATAATCTAATAAAAAGATGGAAATATCCTAAATCATTTTCTTTGTGCTGGTAATTACTTGCTAAAGAAGTACATCTTAACCCCGTATTCAAATGCCTTTATAAAGTGCAGTCTGACCACTTAACCTTTCCCTATCCGTACACTTCAGACTCTAGTTCTCACAAAGCTATAAATGAATATATGTATGTATATACTTTTTTTCACCCAAGACAGAAAAATAATCTAAGTACATACATTTTTTTTAATATAAAATACTGCCAACCATATCTCACAATCTCCTTCTGCTAATGGAAGTTGTCATACTCTCCACTGCATGGGAATATATGAGCAAGACCGTTTAAGAAACATGTTTAAAAATAGATGACTCTGATTTAATGAATTATGAAGTTGGTTTGTTCAAACGTTTTTCAAAGATTTTGTTTAGTTTTAGGGCAGATCTAAAAATCACATTTCCACTATGCAGGGAGATTGAGTATATAAGCTGACCAAACCCCTTGCATTGTCATATTATAAATTAGCATACTAAGATGCCCAAGTCTCAGACTAGCAACAAACCAACTGTTCATCACGGGGACGCCAGAATTTGAATAGGTTGGCTGTCTACGTAAGTTAAATAGGAACGCCGATATTTTTAAACTTAGACCTTATTTCTGGCATGAAATACGTTCATCTGCTCACCGAGAACAGCTTGGCGAAAGTCTGCGTCCTTCGAAAGCTATTTAGAAAACTCTTGATCAGTGTATATCCATATAACGGAGTTGCGGCCTCTAAATAAGGCATTATCTGTCTTTATTTCACCAATACTTTAAGAAGAATGAATGAATGAACGTGTACTATAGCTGCTGTTAGCTCATAGGTGCTGTTATGTGGCTACTTGCAGCTATAGGAGAGCTAACGGAGGGATTTCTACACAGGCACTCTACTGGGACCCCTTCATCCACACGCATGGCTGCAGCACAGCTCATTCACTCCGGTAAGAACGTCCATCTTACTCAAAGTCATCGTTCACATTGTCAAAATCTGATAAATATCCTGCCATGTTGCACAAAACTAGCAGTAACAAACTCTGTGTGAAGTTAGCCGACTGTCACAGATACAGGAGTGAATAAACTGTGCTGCAGGGGGGCGTGTGGATGAAGTGGTCCCAGTAGAGTGCCTGTGTAGAAATCCTTCCATTAGCTCTCCTATAGCCGCAAGTAGCCACATAACAGCAGCTATGAGCTAACAGAGCTATAGTACACGTTCATTCATTCATTCTTCTTAAAGTATTGGTGAAATAAAGACAGATAATGACTTATTTAGAGGCTGCATCGTCCCTGCCCCGTTCACTCTGTTATATGGATCTATGCCGATTGCAAGTTTTCTAAACAGCTTTTGAAGGATGCCGACTTTCGCCAAACTGTTCTTGGTGAGTAGATAAACGTATTTCATGCCAGAAATAAGGTCTAGGTTTAAAAATACTGGAGTTCCCCTTTAAAGAGGAACAATGAGATCAACAAACAGGAATAATTCTGTGAAGAGCAAAGCTGGAATGCAGCACCAGAGCACAACTTGAAACACACCAGCAGCACACTGTGGAGGTTCAAGGGCTCCACACCTGAACTTAGCCAATTACCAGCAGTCAGTGGAGTGCCCATTTCTCTAATGAGACTAACTCAGAATGCAAATTTATTTCTGCTTCACTCAGACTTAATCTTTTATAATACTGATCAAGCTACTGTTTCCTTAATGAGGAAGGAACTTTAATATTTATCAGTCCTTTATTTTCAGCACATATATGGTTGCTCTTTCGCTAACTCAACTGGTTTCACTTGGTCTCCCAATAATTACTACCAATTCCATTCAATAAATTTAAAGAAAAGAAAATCAAACAAACATTTTCTATATCTAATTAGAAACATCGTCTTGGGTGAAAACAATATACACAATTATTTAAGTCTAACATTGGCACTAAATCTTAACCTGAAAATTCTTGCACTTCACTTTTTTACAGCTATATATGTTCAGATACCCTATAACCATGCAGTATCTAATGTTTTAAAAAGGGAGCCACATACAGAACTTTCCCAATACCCATTTAAAAATGAGTAATGTTGTATAGCAGTTGTAATAGTAAGCAGTCTTCCAGTTTTATAAATGAAAATAGACCAACTTTCTGGCACTAAGCTCTGTCAAGTGTTGAATTTTCTATTCAACACTATTTTTCACTTGGTATAGACATCTACACTCTACATTCTGCAGCTAGTACTACAATATAACATGAGATTTAAGCTAACAACCACATTTATAATGCAAAAATTTTTTTTAAATATTTGTCTTCCAAATAGTCAAGAAGGTAGAGAAAGTGTTACTGTTCGAGGGTTTAATCTTTTTCCGACCTGTCCTCAGGGTTAACAGGGATTCCCAGGTCTCCTGTACGCAGTTTACGAGTCAGGTCTTCAATCTGCAGTTGGACTGGAAGAATTCAGGTTAGGAAAGAAAAACAAGGATGGAGAGAAATGTGGTTACCACAACAACATCAGGGAGACAACGCTCTGCACATTAGAGCAATGTCTCATTCATTACTGCAGTAAAAACAATTGGTGAGTCTGTCAAATAAAAAAGATCAAATAAACATCTGGTAAGACTAAAGCATGAAACGATTTCCTCATTTTGATGGTACTCACTGTGAATAAGCTTGGGAGGTCATTTAAATTAGGATAAACAAGACCAACCTTTTCCTGGACAATGATTAAGCATGACAACATGTCAAATGATGAAACCATGATTCTTAAAAAAATTCGGCCATAACATTAATACTTCAAAACAATTTTGATGTTTACTTGCATAAATCCAGGGCTTCACTCCCTACAGTGCATTTTTAAAAAGGCTCTGGCATTCTAAGGACACACTTGGTCCATTTGTTTTTCAGGTGTCAATAACAAAACACTTGATCAGTCACTTGTAGCACTCTATAGGTCTAACACCAAGGAGCTGCTGTGACATAACGGGTATACATTAAGAAGGCAATAAAAAATTAAATCAGTCATTCCATGCACGTTATGAAAGTGCTGACGGAGTGTATCCCCTCGAACACAGATTCATTGATCACTGAAATGATTACTTTGGGTTATTGAAATGAAAACAGCCTGTGACTTGTGGTTCCCAACAATTTTAGCTCAAAACTCTTGTTTTAGGGGATCTACTAAATGAGCAAAGGAAACTGTAGGCGTGACAACATAGGTGGGCACATATGAACGTTTACATACCAGGGAAGAACAACCATTATCAATGAGAGGACAACATCTGTAATGACGTTAGTTACTAACAAAAATAGTCATCTGCTTCTGAAAAAAATGAAGGCAGTGAGTTGGTGCCACACTGCTGCTGAAATGCAGGTGTGGTTAAAATGTTTCAGATGATTTTTGTTTTTGTATTTCAAACAGGCCAAAAAAAAAAAAAAAAGTGGCTAAATTGAACACGTAAAGCATGCAGATTTTTTTTTTTTTTAGGACAACCACCTACAATGTTGCGCTTTCACAAAACGCATTGACCTTTGCCCCACAAGGACTAAGAAATCCAGATGAGTGGTGCATATGGAAATTTGTTCAGTCTTACACAAGGTGCACACAACCCTTTTAAACAGGTCATTAAATGATCTTATTCTTAAGGTTAAAAACTCAGCTACTGGCGTTGGAATATAACTCCAGCATCTGTATATATCTTACCAGATCAAGCTATGTTTGCTTTGTACAATTTACCCATATATCCCTTTTTCTCATTGAAGTCAGCAGCTATTAAAATAAGATGTGTTTATCACATACACTGTAAAAAGCCTAGGACATTTCACAGCATAATTTCATAGTCCAACAACATGTCTTACGTGTTCAGTGAAGCTAAGGATAAGAGAATGAACACAATCATCAAGTGTTCCTTAAAACCTCACTATCCATATAACCAATTGGGGATGCTATCTTAGTACAATGGGTTAATTTGCCATTGAATTGGAACTGCTCACATTCAAACCAATTTAACAAAGTCATACTTTAGCTATGTTAGGACATTATGATGCCTTCATGCATAGGAACAATACTGATGATGTGTTGGGGATCAGGCAAGACACTGAGCAATGACCTGCAGCCCAGGACAGATATCAGCAAGCAGTGGTGCTTAATCAACTATCACAAACTCCTCTTGTTAATGGGTTCCCTATGGTATGCAAACCAAAAGACTACAAAACACAGCAGAACCACTTGAAGAGAAATCAATGTAATACCTTACATCATCATGTTATAATCATTGCTCATTAGAAACGATTGCTTTGTCTCAACAGTTGGAGCTAAATCTGATGTGTGCCATTTCTGAAAACACAATAATAATATACTCTGATACATTGGAAATGCGATTTAAAATTTTTAAGTTAGAAATGCATCTGTATGCATCTGCTTTTGGAAAGCTCTAACTGTTGGGAATTCAGCAAACAGAACATAACATCAATATGCAACATGTTGGAAAAATTAGAAACTCGGGCCAATTATTTTTATGACCAAGGAAATTGCAATTAAAGTTTACAGGGAAAACTTTGTTAAAATTAAATGTAGTATTTACCTATATATGCTCTCTCTTGATCTCTCGTGAGTCCCGGGGGAATAACAGTGGGCATTCCCGGTATGACCGTCTTCTGATCAGGTGTCTCGCTGCTCCATCGACTCTTCTTCCTTGACTTCTTCTGTCCAAAATCTGCCGAAAAACGATACACATTACCTCCGCTGTAACTTCGGTGCGTTACGTTACTAGCTTTAAATCGTGCGGACCTCGTTACCTTTCAGGCAACACGACACTGGATTTAATTTCATAAGAAATTCGACGAATTTTTTTCTCTCCCCCAATTATATCACATACGTAAAGATGACTATAACGTATTCCCTTTTCTTTTCAGAAAGACCGAGAGTGACTGCGTAACTGTTATAGATAATATATAAAATGTAGCTTTGTAGCTAATCGGCTACACCATGTTAACACATGGACATGTTTACAAGAGGCTATTAATGCTATCCAGTCAACTCACGTTAAATACACTCGATCACTCGTTTGCAAAGTAAGGTTAGTGCAAGGCCGTGGCTTTTTGTGGACAATTCGTGTTAACTTGTGTCAAGTGACAACAGCGTTAGCGGATATCTAGGTAACTTACCAGTTTGGGCCGCCCCAGACCCCACAGTTGGTTGCTGCTGCTGAGCCTGGGTCGAAAAACCTGTCCCTGGATTAAACTGATGTGACTGAGGAAAAGGTGTGCTTGGCATCGAAGGCTGGAAAGCCTGTAGAGAAGGAAAGGATCCGGGCGGCCCCGGTGTAGGCATCAATCCGTTGCCCGCACCAGGCCCAGCATCGAAGCCTCGTTTAGCACCAATACTGGGGTGCAACTTCCCTAGAGGAGTTGCATTCGCTCCCGTAGCCATCTTTAATGCACTAAAATTGCTTTGATACGTCCAAACGTCAGTTCACTGTAGTATAATTTAGTTTCAATTGGGAATATATCTAACAAGGTATTGTCTCGGTAGCCTCTGTACAATGCCTCTCTCAAAATGGCGCCCAACGGAATACCACAGAAGTTGATCCTTGAGACGTGGGATGAGCCGACACAAAATATAAAACCTTCCCATTGGCTAAGTCAAGCCCTTTTATTAAGAACAGTGATTGGCTGACTAGACTACGACGTATTTGACCAATCTCTGACATGTTTTCCCAGTTGTGTCTACTCAACAGCAAAGTTAGATTTATTGGTGATTTTAAATTAATCATAGATGCAAGTTGCTGTCTCTGTATTAGCATTGTGAGGCCCATGACCTGTACAGGATAAAGTAAGTGTTATGATTAAATGGCTGGCTAATATAAATGCAACATTTAGTCTAACATGGCTAGTGTTATACCAGACATGCAATGTTGCTTTAATTACACATTAACTTAATATATATGCAAGACATTTTTATTTAGCCAATATGACCTATTTAAAAAAAAAACTACTGAGTGGGATTTTCTTGTTAGTAGCATTTTGGTTTTAATTGCTTTTACTGCCTGATTAATTTAATTTATACCATTTGACCATATACCAGAAGACTCAGCACACAGGTGACGGTTTTAAATTTTTAATCATAACAAAAAAGTGAGGAAAAAAGACAGAATAAGAAACTGAGGTTAGTCCATGATGACATTACAAGAATATGGAGATTTTTGAAGCCTCATATTTATTACAACAATCGAAATCTATTTAAAAAAAAAATCGCAACACAAAGTTTTTCTTTAAAAAAGAAAAAAGCTTTTTCAAGTTTTCCCCATTTTATCTATAAACCAAAATTAAAAAAAAAAAAAAAAGGTGAAGCCATTTTGATCCATATTTGCTAGAAGTAGACAAAGAAAGCACTCTGCACTTACATTTGATCGTCCGTTCCTTCAAATATATGCGGTAACGCTGGAACTTCCACTGACACATATAGAATACAATGCACATAGTTAATCATTAGAAACTGCTTACCAAAATTAAAGTTTGAGTAACATGGACTCACCTTTACACATGCATCTTGCACTAATTTAATATCAAGTGTATATTAACATGTATCTCCTTTCAAAAGAGCGAAAATTAATATGTTACTATACCATGATAGGAACCAGATTGTAAGTAAACCCAGTACTTGCACTTACACAAAAACTAAAATATCTCAGAACTGCACAAATACCACAACAGGTAAAATGGGAAAAGGTTAACTGAGCCATTAATTGGACTGCACTTAAGCTTAACCTGGGATTGGATCAAAGTATTTTATAAATCCTATCACACCGAGTTCTACTTGTTGTCTATTGTAATAGGAAGGGTTGATTGTAATCTTGGCCATTGCTGCTCACCCACAGATTTGTCATACACAAAGGGCTGACTTTGACTTCAGATAGCAGCAATGAGATAGACTCTTCTTTTTAAATTTTAGTCATTCCAGTGGCGCTGACGCTATCCTATCTGGTTAATGTTAGTCAGCTCTTAGCAAGCTGTTGTAGACAAGGATTAGTATGTATATCGTGCCCGCTCAGCGCCGGGATCCCGCAAATGGTCATAGGCAGAACTTCTTGGGAGAGCGGACACCGGTGAAAGGCGCGAACGCTCATATGCATATCCACCCGCTTCACCAGCAACTCTCCGTATCGGACTCCGGTCACGTGCGTAGTATGTGGAGACAGGGGCTGGTGGAGGAGGGAGGGGAGGACACTCGTATGGATCGATGCTAGAGGGGGGCAGACGTTCCCTCATAGCTGCAGAGGAGGATGTTGTTGGAGCAGGCAAGGGAACACCACGACGTTCCTCGAAATAACTGCCTCCATAAGAATTGGCCCTGTACTTCTCATAGTAGTCCACGACCCCGTACGGATCCCTTTCCTCATAAGGCGACCGTCGCATCGAGAAGGCTGGTACCGCGCCATAGACTGAATCGCTGCTCCTGTATGCCGCCTCGCTGCCATACATCCGAGGCATGCTATGATCCGCAACAGCATTTATGCCGTAACCTGGGTGTTGCCCATATCTCATTGCACCCTCAAAGCCTGCACCTCCTCTGTAACCTGCAATGCTGCTGCTGTGACCAGAACCCCGGGACAAACCATGTACATAGGCGCCACCATAATCTGGATCACCACCGAAGTCCGGATAACCCCGACTTCGACCACGCCCACCAAAACTCGAGGCATCATATCCATCAGATTGTGGCTCTGAGCCGTTTCTGTGGTAGCCATTTTGGTCTAGAGGACATTCTTTGGACCAGTGGCCTTCCTGCCCGCAACGATAACAACCCGATCTGTCTCCCATTCCCGGCGCAGTACGCAGGCGGCTAGTCGAAAGCTTCACGCTCATCAGTTTGCCTTAAAAAGAGAAGACTCAATAAGGACTTTTGCCTGCACTTAATATAAATTACACATTTGACATTTCCTGTTTGGCATGTAGTCTCAAGTCTCCCATACCACTAGTCTGTTTAAAAGCTGCATTATACTCCTAAAGTAGAATTAAATAAATAGTTGTTAAAGCTGAAATCCGTACCTTTCCACAGAAATTTACCCTTTCTATTGGCAAAAAGTAACTATAATAATTGTATCAGTGCCCATGTTTGGTTTGCATGAATCTCTTCTGCAGCCCGGAATTTGTGAATGACTGAACAAACGTGGACATGTGTATCCATTTTGATTAATATCTTGCCTCTAAATGCACAAGGTACAGTTGTGGCTTATCATTCTTTATTTCCATTGATAAACTGACTATAATTGGTTTAACAGACAAAACAGGTACTGAAAGGATGTGTCTCTCAAAAACTCAAATTTGTGCCAAACATATGGTCTGAAATTACCAATGAAATTACGGATAACAGCTTTAAAATATTGCTGAATCTTTTTTGTTTTGTTATTTTTAGCTCGACTTTGCCTGTTCTTTTTACTCACCTGTTTTCCATCCATGACTTACCTGTTAATTCACAAGAACAGAGTATTGTTGATACTATTTCATTAATCTAACTGAAACTCCCAATCAAGCCCAGCCCAAGAGTTCACCTTTAAAAGCTGTGTTGTCCAACTGATTAATAGCCTCCAGGGCATCCTCCATTCGCTCCATGTGAACAAAAGCATAGTTTTTTACGATGTCACACTCCAGAACAGCACCAAACTCTTCAAACTTGGCCCTCAGCTCCTGATTGGTACATGCAATGTTTCCAACATGTAGTTTTGTAGATCCTCTTGACTTCCCACGACTCAATTCAACATTGAGGGGCTGACCATTTAGCTCATACTGATGAAGGTTGCGGATAGCCTCTTCTGCCTCCGCTTTGTCATCCATGTGCACAAAACCAAAGTTCTTGACAATGGAGCATTCTGCAATCTTGCCATATTGGGAGAAAAGAGAGCGAAGTTCATCCGATGTAGTGTCTGGTGACAAGTTCCCAATGAATATTTTCACCATTGTTGAGCCTCCACGTCACTATGGAAGAATTAATCAAAACATTATTCCCATATTTCCTCTTTTGATTCAACAGCATCCTTAAACAAAATATTATATCCAGAAAACTTGATCCTGGATTGTCATTTACAAGGCTTCATCCACAATTTGTGATGTGTTGATAACTTATAACAACGAATAACCAATGGAGAACCACAGTTCACAGTTGGTCTTCACGAGCCTTAACTAAAATATGTTTAAAGATATCATTTGGAAATTAAGAAACAGACGACGTGTGGCATAAGGTTGTAACCCCGTATCCCCAGTAACAATTGAAGGAATATGAGAGCAAAATTAATTAGATCAGTTTTAATAAAGTTCACAAACAAATGGCTTATGACAATCGTAGTTTCATTGTTTAGTTTTCCCACTGTAGATGGAAAAATACATCTTTATCTTGGTGCAAATCAAAGCACCCCAAATGCACTGAATAGTATATGAAGGTAATCATTTGCTAAATTGAAAAAACGCTGAGAACTAATCTTTTCGCTGAAAAGAACTATCCAACTTGCTCGCTTGAAATTCCCGTGGATTTTCTTCCCTTTTGCAGAACACGGAGCGCACCGTAGCTCGACAGCTATCTGTTAGCTACAAAGTGGACTAAAGCAACTTTAGGCTTATAGGTTGGCTTGTCAGAATAGTGATAAGAGTGTACGAGTATGCTTTACTATGTGAAGTTCTGTTCAATAATAAAGATAGGCAACCAATTTCTTAACGTGCATATGTAATGGCCTATCTAATCCAAGTTGCATGCCTTTAGCATGGGATTTTTAGCATAGCCTATCGATGCATTCTCAACGACCAATAATGGTATCATTTCGCTAGAACCTGCGGTGCGTTTGGGTTATTTTGCTAGCTAATGCCTTCAGGTCGTGCTCATCTAGAGATAGCAGAATTCATACCTGTGAGCTTCAGCCTGAATCTTGACCCTCGGCGAATGAAATGGCGACTGAAGCGTTATTGACTGACGTTACACCAAACTATCTTGCGGTCGTGATCAGACAACGCCACGGCAAAGACATGTTGCTAACTCTGTTAGCACCGTTTTCAGGAAAAAAATTAGCTCGATGCTACGCATGCGTATCCGGACGACAAAGAATTAAGGAAATCAAAGAAACAGACGTGGAATCTCATGACATATTACGTTTATAAACTCTACAGTCACAACTCCTGAATCTTAACAACTCGATAGCATTTCAGCTTAGAGTTAACCGTCTAACAACTTCTAACTAAAGTTACAAAAAAGCTATTAAAGCTGTTTGTATAACTAGGGTTCAGTAACTCTCAAACACGTTGTTGCGATGCCCGAAGATCTATTTAGGAACGAGAAATCACACACAACAAAACAGCTTAAAATTGTGTGGTACGTTATAGTTCCATGTGTCATTGTTCCTTTCTCTCAATTTTAATTGCTCTGATATGGTATATTTCCCACTGCACAGCAACCACATAACAGTATCATGAAATAGGTTTTCAATAAAAAACTGAATCAAGTGTCACTGCAATCATTTTGACTTTATTAAAAATATGAACTTCAGATTTTTAACGTATGCAGATATTCTTACAGCTGGTATGAAAAATACAAACTTCAAATCCATCTATATGTAAATAATCAGCACATTGAACAGGAAAAAAAGTGCCTGCTGCAGGCCAAGCCCAGAATTAATCCTCATATTCCTTTATCTGCTGCCTATGCTGCATTACAGGGCCATTATTCTCAGACTAAAATAAAAGACATAGCCATAACGGATTACTTTCAGTCACCAGCCAAAAAATATATATAAATCAATTAGAAAATGTTTTATTTAGCTGTGCAATGCATAACAGCTACTATCTTTATTTTGTATTGTCCAACTTTTTTAAGAAAAAAAGTTTGACATAAGGTAAGCAAAAAAAAAAAAGAAAAGAAAACCTTGAGAAGAAATGTCAAATTTGTATTCTGTTGATACGTTAAAATCAAAAGACAAAAAAAAAAAGTGCCTGGAATGTTCGAGACCATCTTACTTTAAATTTGAACTTAAACCGAGTCCAACAGAATACTCAGCCATATGGACATAGATTTCTCCATCGCCGTCTTTCCAGCAAATCATAGTCCGCCATGTGTGGTGAGGATGTTGAAGGTTTTCACTCCTAACCAACTGCTCACTTTTTGGTTTACTCTTTTGTGCACAGGGGAAGCAAAATCATGTTTTAACTAAAAAGATCATCATGGGTCAATGAATGTTTGTAACAAGAGTTTGTCAAACATTTCCTTTCTTACACATTCATGTTACCAACTAAGATGACACCAAGTAGGGAATAAGACTCTTTTGCACTACAATCAACTGATGCCCCTCTTCCCATATACAAAAAAAATCAGACAGTGAAGCAAGAACACTTCAAAAAAAAAAAAAAAAAAAAACAGAAGCAGGACTAATAGCATTTATAGATTTTTACCATATGCTTCACATGAGAAAAAGGTAAGAAACAAGACAGCTGAAAACCTGCAGAGCAAGTGAAATAATCCTTGTGTTATACACCATAAATCTTAAACAGTGCAGTTCACTTCCACCCTTTTCAAAAAGTCATCTTTTTGAACTACTGATGGGATGATTCATCTGCAGGCAGCTGGCATCTCAGGTGCCTGGAAGATGCTGATCATTTCTACTTCCCATATTTTTTGTTGCACATCACAGAGAGATGGAATCAAGTAGAAATGGTGGAAAAGAAAAAGTCTTGTAGTTCACAGACCTAGAAAGAGAGCAAAGAATTCCTTTTTCAGAAACAGGGTTCAAAAACCCATTATTTCCTGTACAGCTCTAAAAGTTTCAGTGCATTGAAAATTCAAGTTCCAGTGAATTTTGAATTCCTAGTGCCCAAAGAACAATATTTTACAGCAAAATATCTACATAAAGGGTTAGATTTATACCATTGCTCACCTTGGCACCATGGGTTTAGTAAGGTGCATAATGATCCTTGGGTCGAGAAACAGCATAAGAGCCTGTGGAGGCAGACACCGGAGACAGCCGTGTTCGTTCATAAGCATACCCTGCTGAGGAGACTGGTACTTGTCTAATTGGGCTGCGCTCTCGTGCGTAGTATGCAGCGGCTGATGAAGGTGGAGGCAATGGCCGACGGTCATATGGCTCTAAACTGGATGAGAGCTTTGAGATGGAGGAAGGTGGGGGTGGAGGAGGGGGGAGATAGGACATACGACCGTCCTCGAAGTAGCTTGAGCCATAAGGGCGAGCTCTGTATTTTTCATAATAATCAGCACTGCTGTAGAGATGCTCGTGATCATAAGGTGATGACCTGTCAGCAAATGAGCCAACTGCTCTGCTGGCAAACCGATCCTCCAGTTCGGGGGTGTAGCTGCTAAGCCTATGAGGGGGAGGTGGCAACCCACCAACGTAACTAGCTCGACTATATAGAGAGCTACTCATGTAATCAGCTGCTGGAGGCGAGGCCATCCCATAGCTGGCCCTGCCATAACCTGGGGGACCACGTGGGGGCCCCCGCCCGCTGCGACCTCTTGTGACGTCACCGTGGCTACTGTTCCGACCGACTGGACAGTCTTTCGACCAATGACCATGTTTCCCACAGACAAAGCAGCCAGTATGATCTCCCATTCCTGGGGCAGTGCGAAGCCGACTGGTGGACAGCTGTACATTCATCAGCTTGCCTTGTAAGGAGAGAGAAGACACGCATGAGACCATGTGGCTCTGACACGAAAAGGGTCTTACCGATTATAACATGTTAAAGGAAATTGACCGATAAAGACTGCGATGGGAGATAATATGCAGCACCAGGCGCAGGTAGTTTTTTTTGTCTCTGCCTAGTCCCCAATGACAATGCCACCGGTTATAAAAAAAAAAAAAAGATATTGCCAAATTTGTTTACTTTCAGTCCACCTAGTGAATCAAGGCAAAGATTTTCCATTCTGTTTCTGTGGGAAAATGCCAGCTAGAGGACTTTACTTGTCACGAAAGCTCTATGGAGACCACAGACTCCAAACTCAAGACAGAAAGACAACTAGCTTTCCCCTGCCCAAGAGTTCACCTTTGAAGGCTGTGTTGTCCAGCTTATTGATGGCATCCATGGCATCCTCCATTTTTTCCATGTGAACAAAGGCATAGTCCTTAACTATGTCACACTCCACCACGGTTCCAAACTCTTCAAACTTGGCCCGCAGAAGTTCACTAGTCACCCCTTCACCGAGGTTGCTGACATGTAGTTTAGTAGTTGACTTCGGCCTGCCTTTGCTCAGCTCGACATTCATGCACCAGCCATTCAGCTGGTGCTGGTGGAGGTTTTTAATGGACTCCTCTGCTTCAGACAGATTGCTCATGTGTACAAAACCATAGTTTTTGACAACGTCACATTCTGTGACTTTGCCATATTTCTCAAAGAGTTCTCGTAGCTCCTCAGCAGTGGTATTGCAGGCAAGGTTGCCAATAAAAATTTTCACCATGATGAAGTTCCGTATATTCTAGAAGAATTAGAAAAAAATCATCAATTATTCCTCAATAACCACAGCCAACATATGATAATCACTTTAAAAGGGTTAACACAAAGTTCATCCCCACAAATAATTAAGCTGGGAGAAACAACATGATCAGCAGTCACTTTTATTTACATACATTCAGCTAAATACGTGATACATACCGAGTCCTACAAGTTATTTCCCCCGCTTAGATTGTTACACAGATGTGCAGATCCAATCAAGTTTTGTTTTGTTCATCCAACCATATGCGGACTGCTCTGAACTAGGTCAATGTATCTGAACTCGGATTTTGTTAAATGTGTATTTTCTGTGTATTTGAACAAAGAATCAAATGTATAACACGCCAGAAATGTAAAAAGGTGGGCGAATCCAACACGGGCGATCCTGCATGGGAGGACTTTTAAATCGAGCCAATGATATTTAAGCCTAATGAACATTTAGTAAATGACATTAATGGTAAGCTTGATTATCTATTGTACATAAACTATATTACATTTCTGATTAGTGTTATATTCAGTACCACCACATCAACCGCTTTCACGCGTATGCTATGTAAACACGAGCCCGACGTAACGCTACGGGGCTAACTTGCTAACGCCAGAGCCTTGCGCGTTTTGTAGTTTTGTTGCCTTGTTTAAATAATAAGGACACATAATAATTACATTAAGTGCACAATTCAGTTTTCACGTGAAATAAATTGTAATCAATCTAATATTCTCCAATCCAAAGAGTTAAGCTAATATTAGCTAGCAATCAAGGAGGTCGCTGTTTGGCCTCTTTATGCCCATATCTTGTCATAAGCCATCTATTTCTTGCGGAGCAACACTTGTGAATCAGCACTCTCCTGCTATATAGGTCAATTTCACGTCTTAGCCATTTAACGTGTCACTTACCTTTTAAACGACGTAGGCCCAGATATTAATGAATGAAACGTGAAATGGCTCTACTACACCCGAGTCCCGTTCTTCTTCTTTTCTATTCAGGCTTATTGATGCATTACCGCCACCCTCTGCTGTGTGTGAATCCGACCACACAGCCAAAGATCGGATAAGCCTCACAATGTCAACTCAATTATTTTTTTAATTCAGTCGGATATTGAGTTCAAAGATTACATTAATTTGGTGGACAATCTACATAGTTAAGTATCATCCATCATCATGAAAGTAATTAAGAAACTGTTGTTATCAGACAGTTACTGAACACATCTCAAGACCCACTGCAGTTTGTTTTTTGCTCTGAGGTCAAATACCATAATTTACCTTCTTCAAAGCAGGCGATTTGTAATAATCATCATCTTTGATTTCTCAAATACTTTCATCATGAAACCACTGTGTGAGATGTCCCAGAAGATGCATTTAGACACCCACTTGAGTGCTTTGTTGCACTGTGTGGGAAAAAAAAATCTGAATATGACCAATGCAGTGGTTGTGGATTTTAGCATCGCTAAGCTGAACAGAATTTCAATCCTGGGAGAAGAGGTGGTAGAGGACTATCTATCTATCTATCTATCTATCTATCTATCTATCTATCTATCTATCTATCTATCTATCTATCTATCTATCTATCTATCTATCTCTCTATCTCTCTCTCTCTCTCTCTCTCTCTCTCTCTCTCTCTCTCTCTCTCTCTCTCTCTCTCTCTCTCTCTCTCTCTCTCTCTCTCTTCTGGAAGAACCACAGCGATAGTCAACTTTTCGAAATTGTTGCTTTTTTAAGTATGAAAAAATCTATCCAGACATTGGATAATAATTCATTTAGTATGGTAAAAAAAAATTTTAAATCTTTATTTTTAATATTACATCTGCTCCATACCATAAGAGCACACTGCACTGTTACATACAATGTTACAACATAAAATGTATTCATGACAACAACAAAAACATCACACACATATTGTGTCTCCAACGTACATCTCTGGGAAAGGTGAATGTTATTCATAGAGTTCCCTTTCCATAAATAACATAAATATAATTTCATACACACACACACTTCTAGCGTAGTGACATTTATATTTTTATCAAAAAAGCACAAGTACGGTTAAAATGCATTCCATCATGTGATGTAAATGTCCATTAATCTTTACGTAGGTTTGTTATGGAGGATGGAACAAGGAGTCATACTTTAAAAGTGTGTTTAGTATTCATAGATAACTGACAATTGAAAACTAGATACGTTACATTATGTGCCATTTTTGGTGTCAGATGAGGTCAATCCTTTCTGGCTTGTGCGATCACAACATTTAACAACTATCCAGTAAAGCACTGCACCTATTTCCATTGCAATTTTTAAAGAAATAAAGAGCAGCTCAAGAATTTTGTACAGTACTATAGTTTTCAGAATGACACAGTACTGGATAAAACGCCACATCTGAACCGTGGTATTGCTTCCACATGAAGCTGCTTGTTCAGCCTGCTGCAAATTGAAAAAGCATGATCTTAAGGAGAATTTCTTTCATTTGTCTTATAAACCCAAAACAAGTTACTCAGTATTTCTGCCCATATTTGAAGATGAAAGAAATCAATTGGTTGATAGCATACAGTTAGCACAGATGCACAGTGAAAGGTGATGCCAACTATGATTTCAACTATGATGAAATGTCCATAGTAAAAAGACACCCATTACAATAAATTACACTGAATGTTGAAACCAGGGAAATATGGGATTATAATAAGTTTAACCTTTCCATTTCAGTGATCCTAATTTCTCGATAATTCTTTTTAAAGATGTGAGGCATATGTTGAATATATATCAAGTGTGATAATACATATGTTTATCAACAGTAATCCATAATCCTTCATAAGGATCCTTCATATCACTTAATGTTTCAAGCATACGAGCTGACCAGGTCTTTTCCCCTTATTTAACATTCCAGTGCTGTGCAAGAGCTTGGTTCATTTTTGTATTGTGTGAGCTCACAAAATCAAACTCTTGAATTCCACAAAAATAGTAAATATTGACCAGTTGAGGATAAAAATCTGCTGCTGGTTCATAAATGGCGACTGAAAATAAAGTAACTGGATGGAACTCTGAATTTATGAGTACATGGGGAACTAGTAAGGGTTGAACAAAACTATTTTCTTCCTGAAATTATAACAAAGTAGAAGAGCTGTCAGCAGAGACGATGTGTGTGAGCATTTAACATTGTCTACACAATAGAATGTAAATGAGAAAACTGTATGGTCTACACATGGACTGGAAGCACTTTTAAAATGATCTGCAGACTGAATGCTGATCATTTTGTTAGCATTATGGTCACACATGACCACATTAAAAGCCTCTTACATTTTCTATTTTTGGTCCACAGGGCACAGCACACTGATTTGCACATATTTATAGAGAAGTGCACATCAGGCTACAGGAAAGCTAAGAATTCAATATAACATTGAAGCATAAATCAAACTAAAGTTTTGTGTTTTTCTCTTCCTTGCCTGTGTGTCAGTCAGTCCTATGCTGCTCGAGTGTCCCTCCTGGCCCAATGTTGTGGTTACAAGTAAAACGATCAGTAACAGTAACCGTTAAAAACACAAGTTCACGGACATGTGTGATGTGTGTCTCAAAAAACCATACTCTGACTGAAGGCCCCAGGAGACATTATTCACTGCCTGTAAGGAGCTGGTGTGGTGAGCTACTAATAATGTCTGCTGCAACTTCAGTGAAACAGGACATTGCTTCCGTTAGTAGGCCTCCTTAAGTCCTTTTTGTTGCTCAGTAGCTGTTCTCATGACCAGTCAAGATGTATAGGTTGTTCAGTGCTGAGGGGTCATCAGTTGGTGTACTTTGTAGGATGATGTCTCTGTTCAGTCAAAAAGTATATAGAGAAAAATATCTCACAGCTCACCCAAAGTGCAAAAATCAGACTCAATCACATTATATTGCTTAAAACACAACCGCCAATGCACTACTACTTATGGTGCTGTTATCACAGCTATTAATCCCTTTAAAAATCTTTGGGGGATGCTACTACTTATGTTATTGCTGGTAAGCACTACCAGCAATGACATTTTTATCCCAGCTATTGATACTGTTATTAATACTATTACTATTTGTGTAATTCTGAATGACTGATCTTGTCAGATTAGTGTTAACATACCTGTTAGTTCCCAAAACTCTGAACACTCGACTCACATCTGTAATTTCTTGTGTTACCTGTACAGGAACAATTCATTCACTTTTGTATTGACAGAAAGAAAACATGAATTTGACTAAATGATAAGCATGTCAGTCAAAGCCTGACATCAAAAACTGAAGATAATTACCTCATCCGAATGGAAACTCTTCCCTTTGAGGCCATGCTTCCAGAAAGCCAATACACTATCCTGTAAGCAGACTAATAAGACACATCACATAACTCTACTGTCAGCTAAAAAAAGGTTTTATTCACTGTTTTCCATATCATTGTCAATACCGAGTGTTTCAATTGGGAAGTCAAAGATGATCTCAGGAGCAAGTTCTTTGGATGGAAGCCCTCGCAGGTTCACAATCTTGACAGTTTCTGTCCAATGAACATCAAGATGAAAGTACAGTTTATCAAGAATCAGCATGAAAGACACTTGTAGGATTCATAGAGTGTTTTGACATGAAAGTGGCTTACTTTCTACAGCGATGAGAACAGTGTCTCGATCAAGTTGGGTTACCTGTGCAGCTCTGAGTGCTCCATTATCTGCCGATGCAGAGACAAAAATAAGTTTAGTTTAAGCTCTGAGCCTCATAACCTCTATGGAGAAATACAGTGCGTCATCATACCTGATATTGAAATAGGTGTGCCATTCAGCTCTATTATATCAAACTTTAGCTGTTGGCTGGTTGGAGGCTTCCCATAATTACACTCTCTCACCCCCACACAAAGCTGAGGAAACTCATCTGTTATGAGCACTAGCAGCTCAAATATTGGCAGAGAGTCTGGTAGCCTGATTGGTATGTGCTGTAAAAGATACATATCATCAAAAAGCAAAAAAGGCATTTAGATTCCAAAATTGTTACATGATGAATTTGGTGCATCCACATACTGGCATATATACTTGCAGATACTGGCATTTTTAGATTAATTCGAGAGGATAGGCCAAGCATTCAGTATTTTATCTGAAATCTTAATTCTCCAGATTAACACACAGTTGTAGGTTGGTGTGATTTGTTGATCTAAGGAGCAAATTATTTAAATTACTGCCCTGTCAGAGAGTTAATGTGTAAATATGATAACAGGTTATAACTCTTATACTAGTTTAACACAGCAGACAGGAGTTTGACTATAGTCTGGTAACATGTTCAACTTGTGTTGGACCCATTCGTGTTCGACACTGGCCTAATCCCTGTTGTTGCTGTTCATTTAAGACACTGGTCAGTGACCTTGTTGATGTTGCATCTGATGTTTATAACCTCAATTTTCAATTCAGTTCAGTTTAGTTAAATTCAAACAGCACCAATTAACAACTAATCTGGGAACCTTTACAGAGAAAGATGTGTGTTTTGAGGAATGAGTGGAAGGAGCAGAGTTGTTGAAAATTAAGAACACATAATATGGGAGCCATTGAAGTGTAACATATCTGCACTGACCTTAAGATGCATAAACTTCTGGAGCGGTTCATACCACAATAGTAAAACCAGGCCAGATGGAACTGCCCCACACAGAAATGTACTATCTGTGTATGGGTTTCTTGCTAGGGGAAACAAGAAAACTGTTGTTGATGTGACTACATAAAAAGAAAACAAAAAAACATGAACACTGGATATGTTCAGGAGACAGTGCAGACAATTTGGTTCAGTCTTTTCCTTCACATTGAGAGATTTTTTTCTGAAGATGCACTCTCACTGCATGAGCTGCGGAGAACGGCTGACAGGTAAACAACTGTCTAGAGCACCCAGGAGGCAGGAAATGATACAAAAAGTACTCTGTGGAAATAACTGTGGCTTCTTTGCAGAGCACTGAGAACGACGGATGAGGTTCCTGGATGACTGTTCTTGTGTTGATATCAAGACCACTTGTTTTTTAATGTATCCACAATACTGACAAACAAGTGAAAAGCAACAGGTCACCAGGAAAGAGTACGAAGAAGCAATTCTTTCCACAAAGTAAACTTGTTCACAGTTAATGCTTCAGAAGATTAGCTGCTATGCTCACACATTGTCTTTCATGCAGATTTTTCGGACATTGTACTAGAGGGCTGATGCCTCACTGAACATTTCTGAAACATTTCATGGCTACAATGTATATGTGTAAACAGCATAAAGTACATTTCAACTTACTTACCTACACTACATCTCCTACAGCCTTTAGTGTCGGGAATTTTCACAGATATGGAAAATTTTCTGAGAGGGGAGAGAATACCCAGTTCAGTAAAAGCACAAAAACTGCAACTGTCACTGAAAGCCACTATGTGTAGAATTAGTAATGTCTTACTCTTATTCACCTAAGGGGTAGTATCAAGAATTACATTATTTTTACTACTACACCTACCACACTATCATTGCTTCCGCTAACTTCCAAAATTTCTAATGGGCTTTTGTACCTGGGGTTGATCCTCTCAGTAAAGCGGTTGGTACTGAGAGACAGACTGCTGTGCTTCTTTTGCAGATGTCCTTTTTGTTCAAACAGAGCTGTCAGACTGTGGGAATAAAGCTGGGACGACTTTCCTGCAGAATGGACACTTATTTACAGCAGCATATAAAATGCAACATATTTTGTTCTTTGCCAAATCCATTATTCAAAGAGGTAATCTACCTGATACAGACATAAGCACATTGTTCATAACATAGAGCCATGTACATCGCTGAGGCAGCAGCTGTGGAAAGAAAGAAGACAAACAGAACAGGCCACTGAGTCTAGCTTAGACATTTAGTGTACACAGATACAGACCTGATAAAGAAATATTATTGTTCTCAAGTAATACCTCAGACCTCCTTCTTTGTGATTTTTATTGCGTTTTCCTATCAGTTTAAATATGACTTTGATAAGTTGCAACATTATGAACATGTCTCTCCACAGTACCCTAAAAAAACACTTTATTGGATTTTTTTCCCAGTCAGAGATGGGAAATCAATACCAGACCCACATTTTACAAAACTCTACAAAAATACTGTAAATATCTAAATAATTTATTCCATGAGCCCTCATCTTACCTTCTCTAATGTATCCTCATGAAGCTCATTAAGGTTCAATGTGTAGATGCCCTCCTCAGCCCCAAGTATAAGATACTGATCTATATAGAAAAAGCATTTGTTAAAGAGTGATTTAAAAAAGTCATTTTCTATTGAGGTATTTTAATATAGCTGTTAATTTAAAAGCTGTTAACAACTCAAACCTGTTCCTGAAAGGTGTCCAGCAAAACCCACTTTATCTGCTTTGAATAAAAAAAACCCACCATTAGAGTTTCAGCACACAAAGAGTCTTCTTACCTCTTGTTTTGGGAAAAATCCAAGTGACAGCACAGTGGATTTTTAGGGGACAGCCATTGAACACTTTGGAGAAACAGGCTCCCATCTAAAGAACCAGCAGAGCAACCAAATCACTAACTGTCTGAAACCATTAGAGTGATCTTACACAATAGTATAGTATCCACAGTAGTAGTATAGTATCCAAATAGTATAATTTCCAACAAAACAAATCAGATACTAATTGTTACAACAACTGTATTATTTTCTTGCATTCAAAGCTGCAGAATGTTATTTTGCACTTCTGACTACAAATGATAGAAAGCAGAAAATGGTTGCAGGGATTTCCATATCTACCAAGTTTATCTGGAAGGGGAATATAATAAATTGAGATAGATTGGTGCAGCCACTAAAAACATCAGTATGTGCAACATAAGGAAATGCATCTTGTTAGTCATGAGAGCATTGCTGTTTTATTGCGGTCACATGCCATTAGAATCCAAACTTACATGGACTTGAGGGGTGGGAGGAAGTCCATGACAATCAGCTCTCTAGAAATTATAAAGGTTACACATAACAAAACAAAGGGAGCAATAAAAACTATAGCTATTTACAAGTCAACGTCCGGAATGGTTTATTTGTTCTATGATTTGTCTTACAAAAAAGAAAAATGTAGAAAGGTGTACTTTTTAGGGGTTCAAACAGACTCATTAGGGAGTTATTAGGTTAGCAAATCACCCAAGCTTACTGATGCTTACTTCTGATTAGAAAAAACATGTTGAATTAACTCACAGAGTCCTCTGTTTTTCTCCTCAGTGTGCTCCACTCAGGTGATAGAGGCGTATCTCTTTTTGGAGATGAAACAGTGGTAACCATCCTCTTCTCTGGGTTTACAGTGTCCTCTGAAGACAGGCATGGATCACTGCAGCGCTGTCTGATGTCTTGTGTCGCTGAACACCTGGCCAAGACTTCTTCGAAAAAAAATATACAAAGAAACTTGGAATTTTTTTTCTAGGACTTATACTGTCAACTTGAAGTCTACACCCTCTGATGAAGTCAACATGGCTAGACTGAATTTCTTAATTGTTTATGAATACCAAAACAAAATTATATTGCTGCCATTGTAAAAAAAAAAAAAAAAGATAATTTACTCAAAGAAAAAGTAAATACTGCCCCAACTGATTTCAAAGAAAAATGCACATTCCACCACAGACTGAAAGGATTTATGCAACATCTATCCATTTTCTATACCCACTTAATACAATTTAGGGTTGTGGGGTGCCTAGAGCCTATCCCAGTGGTCATCGGGCAAGAGGCGGGGTACACCCTGGACAGATCACCAGTCCATCACAGGGCCACACAAAGACAAATGAGACAAACAACCATGCACGCTCCCACTCACTCCTAGGGACAGTTTAGAGTCACCAATTAACCTAACATGCATGTTTTTGGATGGTGGGAGGAAGCTGGAGAACCCAGAGAGAATCTACGCATACACAATGAGAACATGCAAACTCCACAAAGAAGGGTCCCAGCTGGGAATTGACCTAGAACTCTCTTGCTGTGAGGTGACGATGCTAACCATCACACCACGTGTAGCCCGATTTATGCAACATCTTGCTGCAAACATTCAGTGATCTGGGTTCGCTCAAAAAATAGTCTCATCTGTCCCCACTTGTATACAGGATAAGTCTTGCATTTCCAGTCCAGGCTGGTGTCCAAGTGAATACCCAGGTATCATCAGACATGTGTATGTACTTGGTTTTCGCCTGGTTGCACCCATTTTCTATCACTGAGTAGCAAAAAGATAGCTGGCTAAATGGCTGGAGACTTTGATTGGCTGGAAAACACCGAAGGCATGTCTTGAAAACTGAGAAACCACACAAATGATAAACTATTTAGGATATCTCATTTATAGTCTGTGTTACTGCAATGTTTTAGCAAAAAAATATGTAACGATGTTTCTTCTGGTCTGTATTTTGTGACACAAGTAAACAGAGCTGATGTGTGATGGAATGTTAGGAGTAGTGTGCTGCACCCGTAGTAGAGCTGGAGTCGCCTGTGATGGCAGAGTCCGGACCAAGCGTGCAGCTCGGTCTCAGCGTCAGGTCTCTGTCTTCTGTCTTGGAAGTCAATGAGCTGAAGGCTGGTAAGGAAGCTGTAGAAGGACTGAACATACCACTTTTCCTACCTCCCTGAAAAACACCAGCATATAAGTTATTAACTCTGAGTGATGTCAGAGATCCCCAAGGGGATCTGATTTGTATATTGCATAACAATGCTAATACGCCATACTCCACTGTTGACACACAATCCCTTAGGGATGGTATTGTTCAAGCTCTAAGACTCTGTGGAGTCAATAGTTTAGTCTAAAGGGAATAATCTCAACAAACACTGAGTGTTAAATTTCTATCTCGTATCTAGCCGATATTAATCCTGAAATGAATTCATCTAAATTAATTGGGTAAACCTGTGCATTTGAGGTATAATTCAATTAATCATGAAATTTACAGGTCCTTTTTGCTTTACAGGTCCTTTTTGCTTGTAAATGTCCTACATGAGTGCAAAGATCCGGAAGTAGTCTTAGTGTTTCCTTTATTACCTCCTTTAACACTGATAGTCAAGCATATCTTACATGGGCCATATGCTTGTCACACTTTATAAAGAAAAAATATATCCAGATAATATGTATATATATATATATATATGTATACATACATATATGCCCATGTATCTCATATGGTCGGTCTCAGGGGAGGAGTCAGACAAACTGTGATTCCAAGACCTAGATGGAGCGACACCAGTTAAAGGCGGTCCCCTCACCCAGAAAAGGGAAACCAAGGCACCTGAGTTGATGTGTGAGGTGGAGCAGAACCAACTAGATATAGATAGGCTCACCTCCACACTCTGCGTGGGCTCTGCAATCAATCTTTCATACTTTCATACTCTGCAGTTGCCCAGGGGGAGAGGAGTCGGGCAGGTGTGGGGATACTTACAAGCCCTGATGAGCAGCTCAGTTTTGGAGTTTTCCCCAGTGAGCATGAGGGACAACTCATTGCAGCTGCAAGTTGCACGATGGAAGGTTCTGATTGTTGTTCATGCACCAAACAGTAGCTCTGATTATCCAGCCTTCTTGGAGTCTCTGAGTGGTCCTGGAGGGGGTGCCACTTGAGGATTCCACTGTTCTTCTGTGGAACTTCAATGACTATGTGGGCAATGATGGAGTGACATGGAGAGGTGTGATTGGGAGGAACAGCCTCCCTGATCTGAATCTGACGGGACATCTGTGCTTGTCATGCATTGTCCATTATGAACACCATGTTCGAGCATAAGGTGCTGCAAAAGTGTACCTACCACTTGGCCACCTTAGGCCAAAGGTTGATGATCGACTTTGTAGTCATATAAGGTTGTGTGAGGGTGAATTGGGAACAACTGGCCCTTGTCCATGAGGTCTTCAGCTCGCACCTGTGGGATAATTTTTCCCTCAGACTGTCTCTGACTCTCTGACATATTGACATGGATGAAAGCCCATCAGCATCTACATCCACCGGCGCGGTGGGGTTTGGTGAAGCCATGGAGTAGGATGTTCTGTATATTATATTATATATATATATCAGTATATTCTGGCAAACCATTCGACAACTCAGAAGGGACAACAGGGTCCATCCCAGGTTGTGATTGGCTTGGGAGCAGAACTGTTGACCCGAACTCAGGATGGAAGGGCCACATTGAGGATTTCCTCAATCCTGCCAGCATGTCCTCCACTGAGGAGGCAGAGTCTGACTACTTGCGATGACTACATAACCTTGGCTGAAGTCGCTAGGGTACTCAAAAGGTTTCCTGGTGGTAAAGTGCCAAAGGATTTCAAGGCGTGGTTGCAGAGAAGGGAGTCTCAGGGTTGCATCTCTGCTTTTTGCGGATGATGTGGTTCTGTTGGCTTCTTCAAGTCGAGAACTTCAGCGCACACTGGAGCGGTTCACGGTTGAGTGTTAAGCAGGATGAGAGTCAGCTCTTCCAAATTCAAGACCGTGGTTATCAACAGGAAATGAGATGAGTCCCTGCCTCAGGTGGTAGAGTTTAACCCATCAGAACCCAGACCCAGTTTTGCTTAAAGGAAAATTATAGGGAAAATAAAATCGACCAAAAGTACCACATAGATCATATTTAAAAAACAAAAAATTCAAATACCACCAACAAGTGTATCTGTAATGTGTGACATTGCCCATTTTGGTAAATTAATTTTAGTTTCAATCATTTGTGACAACTGTGTCACCATGGGTTAAATATCTCAGGATCTTGCTCACAAATGATGGTAAATTGGAGATAGAGATGGACAGATTAATTGGGGCTTTATCAGCAGTAATGAGCCCACTGCACCAGTCCATTGTGGTACAGAGGGAGCTGAGTCGGAAGTCAAAGTTTTCAATTTGCCGGGCCATCTTTGTTTCAACCCTCAACTATGGTCACGAGATCTGGGTAGTGACCAAAAGAATGAGGTTGCAGATACAAGTGGCTAAAATTGTTTACTTTGGAGGTTGGCTGGGCTCAGCCTTATAGACAGAGTAAGGAGCTTGGCCATCCGGAATGAACTCAGTTGACCCACTGCTCCTCCACATTGAAAGGAATCAGTTGAGGTGGTTCGAGCATATTTGGAAGTTTTCCGGGCATGTCCAAGTGGGAGGAGGCCCCAGGGCAGACCCAGAACAGGCGAGAGGGATTATATATCCCTTCTGACCTGGAAACGCTTTGCGATTCCCCAGGAGGAACAGGAGCGTGTAGAGAGGGATGTCTGAGTTTCTCTCCTGAATTTGTTGCCTCCACAACATGACCTCAGAAAAGTGGAAGACAATGGATATATGTATATATACAGTATATATTAAAATTTTCGTAAAGAGTGTATTAATAGGACTTATAAAATTTGTTTTTAAGAACTGTTGCTGAATGAGACCCAATGTTCTTAAGCTGTAATACAATGATTCACTACTGTTCAAAACAAAGAATTTCACTCAGGAAAGAACAATTCAAATACCCAAAGAAAAGTAGAAAAGCTGATGGAGTTCTTCAAACTCTAAAAACTAGTTTAAAGTAATTTGCACATTGTATGCAAGCAACATGAACACAGATATATTTAAATAACTGTATGGTTCATACTCACATCAGCAGATGGCGCCCTCTTAATAGTTAAACTCCTGGAAAAAAAAGAGAAAAATCAATACCCTGATCATTATCTGAAAATTTGTTATGCAATTTATCTGGTGCAATCCAGATTAAGCATCATGACACCAAACTTGACAGCAAAGGCAGGTTCTTAAAATGCTGAAGGCAAGGTAATAGCAACAAAAACAAAACTCGGAAGGAAAAACACCACATTTAAGCAGACAACAAGCCCTTAAAGCAGAAAATCAGTGGGTTTGTGCTGATTTGCATCCAATTCATACAGTTTGAGGATGGTATTAGGGATGAGTGAACACAAGCCCATTGATTATGTAAAAAATACTGCCGTTAGCTGATATACACATCATAGTAATGCTATCGCAAGTGGTTTATTTCAGTTGAATTTATGTGGGATGGGAAAACACTGCAGTTAGGAGAGGCTGGATTGGGCTGACGTGGCCTACCTCATCTGCAGAGCTTGCTCCACACATTCCAACAGGCCCCTGCAACAGGAAGACCTCTGATGTTTATCTGACTACGGGCCTGTATTGCCCGTCACAATGGGAAGGAAGAACCTCAAGGTTCTCATCTATCAGGTTCTGAAGCCCCATAAAGACTTCTAGATTGCTCATATTTTGTTCACTTACAACACTGTACTAACCAAGTTTGTTGCTAAAGTGTGTGTGGCTTTGGTAAGGACTGAAAAAATAAAGAGCTTTGAATGCTTTGGATTTAGATCCAAGAAAAGGGGTTTGATTCAAATCCTGTTTCAATTTGCATAGAGCTGCCAGAAGAGTTCAAGTCCCCTTTCATCTAAAACCATCCATCATGTCACAAATGTGGTCTTTTCAGTGATAATAAAAATGCAACATTTAGACAAGATATACTGAGCCTTGAACTATGTTAATTAAAATATACATTTTTCTTTATATTTTAATTGTACATATACAACAACTACAAGTAAACTGCACCATGAGCGACAGTTGCTTTTGGAGGTTTTTTTCCTGTTTTTGATTATCTGAGCTACTCACAATGTGAGCACATATCCCCTGGTAACTACTGAGGTATTCTTTGCGGTACATCAACTTCTGCATAGATAACTACATGAACAGTTAGTTTGGACCATGTTGCCCAGTCAGTTATTTTATTCTTATGAAGGATAATTTTGTCACCACACTGATATGATTATCATTATGTGCAACCACTGACACAACAGCTATTTTCTCATTAGTGCTACAACACATACTATCCAACTATATTCTATCAAATGCTTAATGTTTAATCCATGTTTTCATTCAGAGGAAATCTTTGGATTTTCAGGCACTAAAGAATACCTTTAAAAAAAACAACTAAAGTTGTCCTTATTCGAAATTTTGAAGGATTCAACAGAGAATATCTCAATAAAAATAAGAGCAAAAAGAGTGAATAGGAAAATAAGAAGGAAATCATACAGTGAGTTGTCTTCATCTCCAGAAAGACTCCAGTCGTCATCATAGGAACCCTGCTAAAAGCAGAGCCTTTGGTCATGCTCATGAACTGCAATGTATATCATCAGCATACAGGACTGTAGCATGGAAAAACTGCATTACCAAATCAGGATAGGGCTCTGTGACTTTTCTCCGTGGAGGCCCAAACTTTACTTGATCAACTGCAAGTAGAACAGGTATTAGGAATACATCAACTACCATATGAATGACAGCATATGTTTTTTGTAGTTCAGCTTGCTGGTTGTATTTTAGTTTTTCAGTGCACTAACTGAAATGTGACTGAGTATGAAGCAGGTCCTCATCCAACCACAAACGGCATGAGCCCCTGCTCAACAGTTAGACGTTGAAGCAGAGGAGGTGGAAACTGTTGAACCAGAAAACGGAAGCTGCTATCTTGTTTCATCTCAGTTAGTTCTCATGGTATTACTGAATGCCTGCTTCAGGTCATAATTAGTATCTTACATGATATAGAGGTCTCTGAAGTCGTTCTCTTATTTCTTGGTAAATAAAACCAAAAAGGGCGTAGAAAAAGCATGTAAAAATGTCCCAATTACAAAGGAAGAAAAGTATACAATCATGAATGACTAACCCATCCAAATAGTGCAGTCTATTTATCATTTAACTACACAGTATACTTTTTAAGATTTTTTTTCTGCATTAAATGGGTTAATTTAATTAAGAAGACCAACTTGCAGGGATGTGAAACATACTTCCAATAGAACAGGGAACAAAATGTCCTTTTTAGAACACAGAAAGCAGTTGGTAAAAATTGATCCGATAACACTCCACTTCTACAACCTCTCTACAAATCTACCCTGCAAAACAACAGCAGCAACTGAGAAACTAAGACAAAATTCAGAAGAAAATCTGCGACAAAAACATGTTTTTTGTCTACTTATTACACATACACATACACACATACAAATAGATACCTCTATCTGCTCTTTCAGAATCAATTCAGGATCTTTAAAAATAGTATTTGTTATTAATATTAATATAAATGTTACCTTGTGCTGTTACCTTATTCCATACCCTAGGAATAGAGTGTGCCCATTATTGACAAAGTTTTTCACCAGTATATGAGCATTTCTTGTATTGCAACTAATATACAAATACTACTTAAAGTTTTAATGATTTAACACTCTTATCATTTTTGGGGTCAAATTTCAAAGAAATTATTTTTTTGCTTCATATCTAATGACTTTCCCTAATGTTGCGGCTTTCCAATCACTGTATAGCCGCTTGAGAGGATGAGAATAGGTCCTGTATGTTTTGGCTGCCACGCTGATGTTAAACAGTTAAACACGATGGGTCCAGGTAAGTTTCAGAGTATCTAATAATAAACAAAAGATTACGAGTGGCCTTCCGATTACATGCGCAATATTTGATGGATTCCCGTGTACACTTTTGCGCTTGTATCAAAGCGACACAACTAAACTAAAAGCGGTCAAAAAAATGACGGCTACCTAACTCGCCTCTCTCCTCCCTCGTGCAGGTGATTCAGCAACTATTATAACCTACGACACCCATGTGACCCAAACTCCACATATCACTGTGGCAACCAAACCAAACAAATAAAAAAAACAAATAATGATGAGCAAAACAATACTTGGCTCCTACACCTAATTTAATGGGGAGAATTAGGTAAACATAACATTAACATGACATTTGTTTTCAATGTTCTGTACACATGATGTATGCATCAGTCTTCTTTGGAGTCAATTTGACCCCAAGCTGTTTTAGCTGAATAAAACGTGAAAATCCTTAACATTGTACACACTTGTGTTTTAGTTGTTTTGGATGATATTTAGGTCACCATAACATGCAATTATTATAATCTTCAAAAAAGCTTTAGGTCCCTACCCTAACATAACCATAACTGCCATAGTGTGCGAACCACTGAATTCAAAGAAACGTGTGCTACCAAAGAAAATTGACCAGACTCGGTGAATAATCCCGATCATCCCTATATAGACCTGTGAGTAGTGCAGACCAACATGTCATTGGGGTCATCAGGTGTGAACCTCCTTTCATCCGTGTTTCGTCTAGTTGGGCCCACAACACCTCCAGGAGGCTAGACAGTGATCACTGACATCCCAGAGTCCCTCCCCTAATGCCAGCCATCACTACTCCTCACACCACAACAACTGTCTTTTTTTTTTCCACAACCACAAGCTACACCAGCCTCTCACCAACTGCACACCAGTCATAGCGGGGTGGGGATATAAACCCAGGTTTGGGCCAACTCACCTAAAATGGCCGCCTGGTTTCAAAATTCTCAAATGGGCCACACCCTCCACTTAAATATAACCCTGGGGGAAAAAGAATATATATACATATATATATATATATATATATATATATATATATATATATATATGTGTATATGTATGTATATATATCTTGGATTTCTTCTTTGCTTCTTCCAAGAGTCTGTTTACCCTAAGTGCTCCCCCTGCTGGCCCCCAGCTACTATTGCTACTTCCGATCCAAATCCATTGACTGTACTTTACAGCCTCATCTGACATTTCCTTCACTATTTTCCTCACACTCTGTCCACTTACACCCAACTCCCTCAACAATGAGACAACAGACTTTGCAACAGATCCTCTCCATCCTGCTTCCACAGGATAGATCCTAACTTTCCATCCTCGCTGCTCTGCTTCTGCCCCTAACTCCACATACCTAACCTTTTTCCTTTCATATGCTTCTACTACTGAGTCCTCCCAAGGAACAGTCAGCTCTATGAAATAGACTCTCATTCTACTCCTGGACCACAAAACTATACCAAGCCTTAGATTTGTAGAGGCTTTTTCCTGGGGACCAACAAGCTTTCCTCCTAAATCTACCTGCATCTTCCAATCACAAGCATCCTCTAAGCTGCCTTGCTTCCTTATCGTCTTATTAACTTTCTCCTCCTTTTGAACAAAATCAATTGCCATTCTCTTCACCTTCGACCCTCCTAAATTTACCTGCCTTCGTTTATCTTCAATACCTGCAGCTATATACCGGCCTTGTGACAGACTAACCTTACAGCCTGACAAAATATGCCTTAGAGTTGCAGTTCTTGAACATAACGAACATAGAGGGTCTCCATTTACCCAGAGTTTTAGGTTCTGGGGAGTTGGCAATACATCATATGTTGCCCCTATCAAAAATCTAATACTCCTTTCCCCCATAGTCCACAGATATTTCCAACTAAGCTTTTTCTTCTCTACACCTTCCAATTCAACCACTGTCCCTGTTTAGCCTGAGCCACTGCCTTTGCACCCCTTAAATATTTCCTCCTGTCTACAAACCTCCTCAACAACTAGCTTTCACTTCTCCTTGGGACCTGCTCTACTCCACACCGGTTTGCCTGGGCCAAGCCCCAAGCCTCCCCGGTCTATTTGAACATTACCCACAATCTCTGTATGTCTAAGAGTTGCTTCTGCCTCCTGAGCTGCCATTCTTAGATTCCATTTCATCCCCTTGGTTGGGTTTGGACCCACCTTACTAACTACAACATCTTTACTCCCAGCTAACAGGAGCTCTGTCCTAACTTTAGTAAATTTAAACTCCTCTACTAGACTAGATACTGGGAGCTGGAGTATGCCTTTCCCATATAGTTCCACAGTACTTAAACATCTAGGAACACCTAGCCACTTCCTAATGTAAAAGCTAACTAATATTTCCATTTTTTCTGCAACAGATAATGGAATCTCATACACAGATAGTGGCCACATCAACCGAGGAAACAATCCAAACTGCAGACACCACAGCTTCAACTTTCCTAGAAGCCCTGATTTATCTATTCTATCCAGTCCCTCAGCAATATCTTTCCGAAACTACACTACCTGCTCTCCATCATTCAAGACTGCCTGGTACCACCTACCTAAATTCTTTACTGACTTTTACCTAATCATTGGAATTTTTTCTTAATCTATTACAAACTTTCTATCACTTAATTTCTCTCTACTTATTGAGATACTTCTAGACTTAGTAGGTTTGACTTTCATACCAGTCCACTTTAGATTTTTATTAAGTCTCTTAAGTATTCTCTTCATACATGGTACTGTTGTAGTCACCACTGTCATATCATCCATGTAGGCCCTAATTGGTGTAAGGCGCATGCCATCCTGACATCTCTCTTTACCTACAACCCACTTGGAAGCTCTAATAATTATCTCCATCGCCATTGTAAATGCTAATGGAGAAATCATACACCCTGCCATGATGCCTATTTCTAGCCTCTGCCAACCTGTTGTGACACCTGCTGTGCTTCGGCACATTCTAATATCCTGGAAATATGTTCTTATCAAGTTAACAACTACTACAGGCACTCTAAAATAATCACTTTCCAAATAAGGTTGTGTGGCACTGAACCAATGCATTTGCTAGATCCAGAAATATAACATGCAAGTCTTTTTTCTCACTCTTGGCTGTCTGAATCTGATGCCAAATCATGCTAGTGTGCTCTAAACACCCTGCAACACCTGGTATTCCTGCCTTCTGCACAGTAATATTTATTAAGCTATTCCTTTCTAAATAACTAGCTAATCTCTGTGCAATTACACTAAAGAAAATCTTCCCCTCTACATTTAGGAGATAGTTCTCATGACATGGGGAGAACATCATTCTCGCGAGAACTTTGATATTTCCCACACTGGGGATGGGAAAACATGGTTCCTGTAAAGATATTGACAGTTCACACAACATTTAAAGGGCTATTTTTCATGACTTTAGGTTTTTCATGTTTTAGGTTTCTGTTAAGTCATTAGTTTTGCCATGTTTTCCCTCAGTGACTTTTGGTCATCAGTTCACTCACTGCACTCATCACTAATCACCTCCAGTATTTAGTTTCCCATGCACATGGCCAGATCCTCACCGTCATTCTTGTGTTCAGGTTGGTCATGTCAAGTTTGTGCTCTTGTATTTTCATCGTCGGGTTTTGTTTTTGCCAAGTTTTTTGTCATAGTTGGGTTGCTTTTTGTTGTTCTAAATAAAATGTTAGTAAACTTGAAGGTAAAAGGAGGGTTAATAACCTCTGTTCATGTCCTTGAGCAGGATTTTAGCTTTAATGGCTGCTTGCAACAAATCTAGTGTAGGTTTTCATAAAAGCTTGATCTATCCATGGCCAACTTTCTCTTTTTATAGATCTTTAACTGTAGTTCTCTGACTTGATTTATGTTAGATGTCTTTATTTATTATTCTCTATTCTATTCTCTATTTGAATTTTCTGTACTGTTTATGCTTAAAGTGCTACACAAATAAATCTGGGTTAAGTATATCTGTTGAGTATCTGTACGTCTTTATTACTAAAATAAATAAAAAATGTCTATTTATCTAATTTATCCCATAGTAATAATAATATTGATAGTAATCATCATTCGTTCATTATGAAAAGAGCAACCTTGCAGTTGATTGCAGCAAAATTCATGACAACTTTCATAAACATACAGCTCTGACAAATGGTGTTACAGGTATTTTTAATCTATAACAAAAAAAGTATCAAAGGCCAATACCCAGTATAGTCTACTATAGAGGATTTAAAGCAAGTAGCAACAATACTTTAGCGGCAGCGGTGTGAGTCTTCAAAGACTATTTTGGTAAACTTGTTTTGCAGGGGCTTGTAGCTTGGAGTATGTATCAATGAACAACGGCACATACACAGGAAGTTGAGGTCAGCACCAGGTTGAATTATAAGAAGGTGTTGACCAGAGTGGAAGACCACTCTAATTACAAGAGATATACTTGTGCTAAAAGAAGCCTATTGCAAGCACTGTAGCATGAAGTCACTTGGGTGAGTGCATAGAAGTACCTCTGTCTGTCACACACCAGACATATTTTCAGTACCATCCTCTGGCGCAGCCGTCATCCCACATGTATAGAGGCGTAACGGGACAAGGGAAGCCATCAGCAGGCTGACTGAGAGGCCTTTGTCCTCATACATATTATGGAGATTACAGCACTGAATACTTGGGGTCATGGTGCACAAAACAGCCACTCTTATGCAAGTACAACCAGCATACAGTAGATCTTAACATGTATCTGTACATGTAAAGCCATTAAGTCAAATTGTACATACACTGAATATCTAGAACAAACTGAGAAATTCTCAAAAGAATATACTGTGTGTGAACATATCAAGCAGTCTGAAAGAAAATGTTTCTTAATCAACTAGAAAAATGGACTAGAAAATACAACTTTGCTTTGTCCTTGATTGAACCAATAAATTGCCATCATGCATAGCATGATCCCCTGGAGAATTTCATTACTGTCATTACATTTGTCGAGCTGTTGTTGTTATACGTAATAGGGATTTGCTTTGTCATGTTCAACACGTTAAATTGGCATGTTTGTGTAACAGCTGAGCCATCTTGCTTATATTAGCATGACATTTAATGTTGAGCTGTAAAATGCCAAGTGTAGCTGAGACTGATGGGAATGCCGTGAGACTTGCAGGCACTGCACTAATTCAAATTTTGATTAGCAGATTGTTTCAATGATTACCAAAGTTATTGCAGTACATCTGGTAAGGAACGAAAATGTCAAAGTTGATGAACACATAGTTGTGTTCAGACAGTTGATTCTTAAGGGTAAATGTCATTGTGGCATTACACAACATTCATAAAACATATCCTCTGGGGACAATGTAAGACCAATTAAGTCCAATCAGTCAGTCCAGTTCAAATAGCTATATATTGTTTCTATATAATGTTAATTAATTAAGAGTTGCCTAGTTAAGGGAAACAACAGATTACATTGGATCTTCACTTGAATTCAATTGGTCAAGACAAAGTGTGAGGCTCATGCAGAATCTGTCAGTTTTAACATTTCTAAATGTACATATATAAAAATAGAAAACAAAGATATTTTAGTTTAACTGCTCTTATTTAGGCCCAGTGTCTAGGATAACCATTTGAATTTTCCAAATAAATACATTCTCTCTTTTACACCTATGTCTGTTATGTGAATATGTCTGGTGGGATGGGTGGGTGTATCCTCACATTGTTCTTCAGACACCGTCCTCTCTACAGGCAGATGCTTTCCTGCTGATTGGATTTTGTCAGGAGCCACTTCCCCAACCTGTCCACACAACAATTATATAAGAACAAACATCACCTGAACCATAACCATAAGATTTTTTTTCCGATTTATACTCACAGAAAGATAGATCACAGTAGGGCTGGGCGATATGACGATATTAAATCGTGAACGATAGCAATGTGAAGACGATACGTAACGATCTGTCACACTGCAAAGATCGTGGGATCGTCTAGGGGACATTCTATAAATTGCAGTTCTATGCTGATGCACCGACGGACCAGACGTATTATTATTTCTTACCCGCCTCCTTGTTTGTGTGTGTAGCAGCATGGAGAGCCGTGGCTGAAAGCCAAACGGAGGAGTTGGTCACTAAAAAAAATTCCACCTGCATTATATGGAATTGGTTTGGATTTTCCGCAACTGATCAAGCGCAAGCAAATGTAATTTGCAAAGTTTGCACAGAAACGGTTCACACGGCAACACGATGAACCTGTTCAATCACTTGCACTCTGCTTTGAGTGGTCAGTTAGACTAGAAAAGCGCTATACAAGTACAAGTCCATTTACCATTTACTTGAAGAGGAAGCATCCCAAACAGAATGCTGAGAGCGAAACAGCGAGGGGCCCGGCGGCACCGGCACCGCAGGGGAGGCAGCAGCGAGCGTAAGACCAAAACAGACAACATTAACACAAACATTTGACAAAGGCACTCCATATGACAAGTCAAGCAAGTGACAGAAAGAGGTAACAGAAGCAGTTACCTTTTATCTTGCAATAGATATGGTACCGTTCAAGACGGTAGACCCGCGGTACGAGCTGCCCAGCCAAAAAAACTTCTGCAACACTGTCTGTTTTTCATTTTTCAATTTAAGATTGTGATAAAATCGAATTCGTGATGTTGTTTTTAAAAAATCGTGATATGATATTTTTGCCCTATCGCCCACCCCTAGATCACAGCTACAGCAGACTATAAATTTATTTGAAAATAGTACAAAGACTGGATATCACACGTTGGAACATATATTTCTCAGATACATATTTTTCAAAACCACAGCAAAAGCTGTTCTTGCTTCCCTAAGTCCGACAGAGTTTGTTGTTACTGTGTTGTTAAAAGAAGAAGTAATGCAACACTGTGTTAAGCATGCCCCTCAACCAAATATTCTTAAACATTTAGCTGGCATTAAATTCAAACTGAGACTGTTGCTTTGCAATTTATTGCATTCTGCAACTATAACGAAATTTTATACAATATTTTAGAAAGTAGGATTTTCATTTAAAGCTTGAATATTGATCTCTCTCTCTGCATGCAGCTCTGACCTCCAGCTCGTAGTCGTCTATGCTGTATGTGAGAGAGTTGTGGAGCTCTGGGTTGTTAGCCATGTCCAGCAGTTCAATGACCAGGTTGCGGGTTAGCAGCTGTGTCACAAAAGGATGCTGGAGGAATAAAAGGCATATCATGATGTTGAACACATCAAGTAGATTATGGTGATCTCAAAAAACAATAAATAAACAAACCCTTTAAAAAACAATAACCTAAAAAAGGTGAAAAAACACCAATTAATGGCCAACAAGAGACCAAGTTTTAAATTCAATGCTCTTAACAATTATTAGTTTTTATCAGGATAAAAGAGGAAAAAAAATGTCACACTGTTTACATCTCTGCAAACTGTGACATTATAAACATGTATCTATATCTATATATATATCTATATATATAGATATAGATATATATATATATAGATAGATAGATATCTATATACATTCATATATAAGCTAACCTGCAGCAGTGTCTCAGCTGACGGTCTTTTACGAGGGTTTTTAATGAGAGCCATCTTCACAAAGCTTTGGAAACCTGCAGACCTGAAGAGAGGCGGATACATAGAAAGACCAAGACAAAGGAACATCAGACATCAGGAAGATTTAGATGCACCTACAGGGAGAGAAACAACTTGCCCTATGGCTCTATATGCTGTATGACTTTCAAGAGCATAGTTAAACTCACCACTTTGTTTTATCCTTCAGTCTTGGAGGCTGGAAACTGCTCTTGGACATTAGCATCAATGCTCTGAAAAAAATGTTTTAAGTTGCTGAAAAATACGGTGATTGTTTACATGCATTAACGTTACAAAATAAAATTTAATCAAGCAGCCAAAACACTAAATCTAAAGAGGCTATACTCTTACTCTCTTTGATTTGTCACGAGGTAAATGTTACTGAGTCTGACTTCTTCCATCTGCTTGGGCTGGATTGCCTGCTGTCTGTGCTGACTCACCTCATTGGGTGAAGGTCAAACATAGGAGGCTGGAGCTCAGCCAATTCGATGGCAGTGATGCCGACAGCCCAGATATCACACAAGTGGTTGTAGCCGCCTTTCTTTTCCACTGCAGCAACCTCCGGAGCCATCCTGGACAGATGAACAGAAATGAAGTAACAAAAAGAGAAAGTGTGAAACACCCCTGAAAAAAAGGTCTTCAGTAGATCTCTTTTAGTGATGCTTTGCTATTAATAAGTCATCAGAAAAACATCCACTGAATTTGAAGAAAATCAGAATTACCAAAAATTATTAGTCAAATGTGTCAACTCTTTTTTTAGCACGTTCCTATTGCTTCTACAAAACCTCTATCACGTTACATCTGTTAAAATGCCACTATCTGTAAGTTAGCATCTGAGAGGCATGGGCAAGTTTTTCCTGATGCCTCAGTGACTTTCCCTTTCATGTCAAAAAATGGGGGAAGGGATAATTAAGATAAACAGTGATTCACTAGGCTTTACTCTACCAAGTTCACTGCCAATTGCAACAATATTTACCATTTAATTTAAGGATGCCATTTATTTTCAATTTATCTTTTAATTATCTGAAGTGTACAGCACTTTTTATATCGGTTGCTATGCGCCAGCCTTATCAGCAGCAAGTCTGTGTAGCTCTTTTGTTTGTCGTTTATATAAATATGTAATTTTAGTTTTAATCTAAACATTTTTCGTGATTTTTAGTGATCTGCTTTTTATTTACATTTCATTTTATTTTATTTTTTGACAATGAGCACTGCTACCAGTACTGGAGGAGTGTACACAAGAGAAGAACTGTTGGCTCTGTCAAGGATTAGATGCGGAATTAAACATCCAATTCCGACCGAGCTAAAAAAAAAAGCTGTACCGTGAATGCAGAGCTGGAGCCAAACTAAAGGCAAAGAGGCACAACAAGAGGTGGGGGTACAAGCCTTTTCTGCCCTCTGTGATTATGGGAAATGCTAACTCGCTACCAAACAAGTGTGATGAGCGAGAGGCTCTTGTGTGGAACCAACGGCTGTATAAGGAGAGCAGTTTGATCTGTCTGTCTGAGTCCTGGCTGAACGACAACACACCAGACTAAAACAGTAGAAATTATTCAGACCTGCAAATACCTAGGGTACTGGATAATACACTGGAGTGGTCTGCCAACACAGAAGCAGTATACAGGAGGGGCCAGAGCCATCTCTTCTTCCTGAGATGGCTCAGGTCCTTCAATGTCTGCAGTGACATGATGTGCATGTTTTATAACACTATCATTGAGAGTGCACTGTTCCATGCTGTTGTCTGCTGGGGGGAGTTGCACTACAGTCAAAAACTGTAGGCGCCTGGACAAACTGGTGAAAAAGAAGGTTAGACCCTCTCAGTGCTGTGGTGGAGCAACGGATGAGGAGGAAATTATATTCTGTTTTGGAGAACAATAAAAATCCTCTCCACAGCATCCTGGCAGGACAGAGGAGCAGCTGCAGTAAGAGGCTCATCTCACTGCACTGCAGGACTGAGAGGTTCAGGAGGTCCTTTGTCCCCACAGCCATAAGGCTTTTTAACACTGATTGCTGACTTTGATGTTTTTCTCAAATGTATTTATATATTCATAAACAATGACTATTATTGTATTGTTGTAATTGATCTAATATAAAATCATTGTAAATGTTTGTTTTTTTTAAAGAAAAAAATTTCAGCTACTTGACTCATTTTGAATTTCCCTCACTGGAGGATGAACGATGTATTTTTTTTACTCTATTCTATTTCTTTGGTAAACTATTGTTGTTTTAAATGTGCTTTATAAATAAATTAGTTTGGATTGGATGTCTTAAATTTCAACACCTAACATGGCTGTGACAGTTGTGAGGAGGAGGTACCTTTATGTGAGAAGAGAATGTGCTAGAAGTGACAGAATCTTCTCCACTCATGTAATTTTATTTGCATTGCCAAAAAGCCAGAACATACCAGAACATATCGACTGCCAAGCCACATTGGTCTTAACTGACTGGGGGAAATCTAAGACAACTTGACATTTCAAACTAGATGGTCTGCTGGTTGAAGAGATAGCTGGTCATTAGGTAAGTCCTCATTATTGTTGTTTTGCTACATATTAGCCCCATATAACCTGAATCATAAAAACAATTACAGAAGAATGTAGTCTTATAACACTACAATCATTTCATGCTTATATGGCCTGTGTTGAGGCTACAAGGAACAAGCTGCATCTGTGTCACTGGTAAATGAAGGGCTTCTGATTATCTATATGTCTGCTTCTTTGTGGCTGTATTCTGATTTGCCCTGCTCTTGGCAGACTGCCTTGGTTTGGTCATTACTAAAATGTGTTGGTTGTGCCTGTACTTGTAGAATAATGGAATTTTAGGATGTCACAAAGAGAAGTGGAAACTCAGTTCAGTGCTGTTTATGATTTGCGACCACAAGCTAATTTGCCTAAGCTAGCAAATCTGACTGTGTTCAGAGGGACGTAGGTGAATGACACTCACCAGTAGGGAGTTCCAATGAAAGACTTTCTTTTGGCCACCGAGGCACTGATCTCTGCTGCCACTCCAAAATCAGCTAGACACAGAGGAGACACACACAGTTACACTGAAGGCTGAAATTCAATACTGATGGCCTATTTAGGCCTACTTGGTCAGTGAGAGTGTTTAAATAGATATTGCAGATGTGAATGTGTCTGTGAGTGTTTGTGTGTTCGATACAGGTTTCCACTAACCCAGTTTCACATCTCCTCTCTCTGTCAAAAGGATGTTGGCTCCCTAGAGAATGTAAACATACAATCTAAACTTGTATTTACATGATAACCCACAGTACAGTCATGTGTTATTATAACAGTTACAACTTTAATAGCTTTTTTAAATTATATACCTTTATGTCTCTATGCATTTTGCCAGTTTCATGCAAGTGATACAAACCCTGGGGAAAAAAACACAATATAGACAGTAAATCAGCTGAGCTTTGAGCAGAATATGTATGACTATATACTGTATATAATCAATTATCTTGTTTTTTTTTTACACATATTGCCAGACTACATTGTTGGTGAGTTTAGGAAAATAAGTGCTTCATTTAATACAACTTTAAAAGATATGGAACACAAGGAAGGAAAAGGTATCTCAAATTGATTTAAGATGTTGTCAACAATGGCTCACTACAACCACCAGGTTGATCCTGCCTAGGTGACAGGCATTTGTCCTGGGATCAATATATATCCAGCATTGGCTCAAACTTCAATCCCAGTATAATAACAACTGTTTTTAAAGATTAAAGCAGACTACATAAAGTTATTACAGTTTAATTGTTTGTACATTATCATTAAAAATATTACAATATCGATATAGTTAACATGTCTCTACTGGGAATGCAGAATTTGTATCAGGTGCATTCTTACAAAGTGGTACTGCTACCTTATGAATCCAATCACTCTCCAAAGAATGATAAAATATCTAATGGCTGAAGTGTTATGAGACAAATTTTGATCCTCAGACAAAACCTATAGGTCAATTCCAGCTGAGATTTTTTTGTTGCCTGCAAAGATGATTACCCAGTGAAACCCTGTAGTCGGCAGACAGTCACTCACAAACAAAATCAACATTTCCTGGCATCTGATGTAGACTGTGCTGCAGCAGGATTTATCTCTGAAGTATATTTAGTGGTCTGGAGAGGGTGAATACAATTTCGCTACTCCGCAGCTGCAAAACTACCAAAAAAATAATAATAAAAACAAACTTACTCTGTAAACTCTGTATGTCTAAAGATTTTCACAGTGCTAAAGTGAAAAGCTAACTTTAAGCAAAAAAAGTCTTACCTGAAGGGTTTCCCTGCACACAAACGCTATCTGTTTCTCTTTTAATGGGCCAGTCACTGCAAAGAACAGTTTGATTAATAGCTCATAGATTCAACAGAAAGTAGAAAGAGGGAGAACCTTAAGGTATATTCCTCGTGTAGACCAAGAAATGGCTTTTCAAATTTTATCATTGTGTGTGTGGGAGGTTGGGTTAGTTTTTAACAATAAAATAAAATAAAAACACAATAAAAGACAAGTGTGTAGGATTTAGTGTCATCTTGGCATGAAGTTGCAGACTGCAACCAACTAACCCTCCTCACTTAACTCTCCCCTTCAGTATAAGGGAAACTGCAAACTGAGTGAGAAAAGTGAAAGAACATCTGTGGAGTCAGTTTGATTTTCTGTGCACTGGGGAAAACAAACAAATTCTTATTCTTGCATATAACTATGCACTTATGAAAAAATAATTACAAAGATCAGATCATCCTAAAAGCTATGTACAGGAACTCTCGGATTTATTCAGTCAATTCAAGAGAATAATACTGTGACTGCAATTTCAGATCAATATAAAAAAATATATGTACTATTAGTTCTTCTAATTAAGGGTTCTAAATATCTCTAATAAAGTCACTAATTTGGGGCTTCAAATTATCTTTGACGGCTTTAGAGAGCATTTACCCATTCTGTCAATGTGATCTGAACGTAAGAGTATTTCTGTAACTGACAGACACAAAATTGAGAAGAAGAAACAAAAGAGCAAATAATCTCCACTAATAAATAATAATGTTGCTATGCCAATATGGCATTAAAAGTAAGCACACAAAGACTTGGAATTGACAGTTTTTGGGTTTTTTTGTTTGTACCCTGATAAATGTCCTGAAGTGACCCTCCACCGCAGTACTCCATGCAGATCCACAGCTTTGTGTTTCTGTAGAGAGACACAAAGCTTTCATACTGTTATTTGACATGTGCTGTGCATTTTCTCAGAAAGGAAAAGAACAGCTTTGTAGGCAGTGGGAAAAGTTGTATCAGAAGAAATACTTCAAACTAGAAGCTCTATAACTTAAAGAGGTTGACATATTTACACCCACAAATACTATGAGCTGCTGTGCCGACAATGTTACAAAGCACTAGAAAGAGTGGGAGAGGAAGCCAGCAGCAGTGCAGGGAAAATAAACGTCAAATTCCACATATTTTAGTCCACCAACTATCGCAGAAATTTTGCACATTGTAAGTTGACAGGCTGAAAGCTCACAGCACCTGTGGTAGCTGCTGAAGTAGGCCACTATGTTTTTGTGTTTGCACTCCTTCATCATGGTAATTTCCTGCTGGATGGATGTGATGTCATCACCTGTGTAGACAGACATCTCAGTTAGTATTTACTGTTAGCAGTCATGTCCTAAACACAAAACTGAGCTTAAACGCATGGAGGAAAAATTACAGACCAGGAAATCATAGGGTTAGTTTAGTGGGAGAACTGGTGGCTACATCCATCCGCAAGAACTTGTTCAAAAACTGTGTGATCCACAGTGAAGATGGTAAGTGATTATTGTGGTATTTTGTACAAAAACCTGCTATTTATATGCATCAGCAAATGCTGGTAAAGCACTATAACAGTATTTCCCTGTACAAGTATGATCCTTAATATCCAAAAATGTCAAAACACAACGGCTGAGTAAAAAGTGTTGCTTTTTCAGATTGTTTTTTTTTTCTCTGTTATTATAATATTGATATGAAAGTATGTAAGTTGATTTTGACCCAGATTGCTGACACCTCAAATAACATTCAAAATAAATTTTCAGGCCTTATCTTATAATTATGACTACAGTCTCAAGATTAGAATTCTACTTGTATGACTCAGTGTTTCAATCCCTGATGACCTTGCATGGTGATGTGTTTGAGTGTTTAAATAGGAACAGAGGGTAGGAGAAAAGAGAAGAATAGTAGTAGAGAGGACAGAGAGAGGGTGAGGAAGGCAGAGTAAGGGAGAGAAGCCAGATCAGGCTACCTACTCCCCCGCCGGACCAGGCTGTACACTCAATCTCCCCCTGCTTCCAACCCTTAAAAGGGAACAGAGGGAATAAGAATGAAGCATAGAAGAATAGAGGGGCCTATCACTTTTTATTTGTGGAATACCTTCTTGGAGTTGGGGTGTTTAGATGGTGACCACTTAGATCTCCTGCAACACATCATTAGTTGTGTACCCTAGCCTCATTGGGTATTTTGGCCATTTTTCAAAAGACACCCTCAGCTGGGTAAGGCCTACCACAAGCTGATCAGACCCGGGCGTGTGTCATCTGGATAATGAAGCAGACTTTGGTAGCCCATACTGCGTCTTTTGAATTAGCCACAACTAGCGACTGCGTTGTTCAGCCACAGTGGGAAGTTTGATTAATTTCCGCAGCGGAAATTGTGGCAAATCACTGAACTTAATCGTGGCACCAAGTGAATCTACTTTGTGTTAAACTTGCTTTGAAACCCACCAGGATGTGTTTGAGGGTTACTGGAGCTGCACAGAGGTGACAAACTGAATCTTCTCCAAACCAGGGCTGGAGATTGGTTGGAGAGGGCAGAACAACAAAGATGGCTATGATGATGAAACTTATGCTGTTTGCTTCCATGCTCAACAGGTCACGCCATTTGATCTTATGTTGTTCCACTCTATCCCACTTCATTCAGCGGCTTGCTGGGCTTGCAAGACTGCTCTGGCACACTTCCTCCAAGTATCGCACTTCCTCCACCACCAGTTTCCAGCGTTTGGCTTAGCCCTTTTCTAATTGGTGGGTGCTGTACCCAACGCAGCTCCTCCTCTGCCATGCTGGACATTACCCACAATATATCGTGTCTGAGAACAGCCATTGCTTCCTCTACCACTGTGGCAGCATTCCATTTCATTCTTGCTGCTACAGTTGGTGCAGCAACTCTTATGATGAGATCTCTAGACTCTCTGGACACTCTCTGGAGTGTCATATCTAGTCATGCTTTGGCACATTTGTACTCCTTCACAAGGCTTCATAATGGTAAGAAGAGGGCTCCATTCCCGTACAACCATACACTGCCAAGGCATTTTGGTAAACTGAGCCATTTCCCCACCTGTGCACTCACCAGTATCTCCAGTCTTTTGGCAGGGACAGCATGATCTCATAGATGGTGAGTGGCCATATGAGACAGGGCAGTAAACCAAAATTCAAAGCACCATAGTTTCAGCTTCCCATGTAGAGCAGTATTGTTGATCCTTTTAAGGCAACTGATGACATCTTGCCTAATTTGCTCTACCTGCTTGGAGTCTTTGATGTCTGCAGCAAACCAGGGTCCCAGGCTTTTTACAGGTTTCTCCAAAACTGTTGGTATTGGGACACCACAAATGGAAAATCTTTGGTTAGTAACCAAGCTTTTGATGATGGAGATGCTCTGGGATTTGCTGAGTTTAAATACCATTCATGCACAACTGATTTTCTCCTGCCGCTTATCAACAGGTGTTAGCGCACACTTTTGTTGTAACTGTTGTCAGGTTGTCCGTGTCAGCCATGACTGGTGAGATGCGAATCCCATTGGTCAACAACTCCCCTCCAATGACCCATTGTGATGCCCTAATTATAACCTCCATTGCTATGGTAAAAGCTAAAGGGGAGATGGTACAACCTGCCATTATTCCAATCTCAACATGCTGCCAGGTGGTGGTAATTCCCTGTGCTGTTACGCTAAACTGAAGGTTTTGGAAGTAAGCTTTGACTAGCATTGTTATTGCCACTGAAACATGGAAGAAATTGAAACCATTCCAAAACATGTGGTACTGATCCAAAGGCGTTAGTAAGGTCTAGGAAGAACACATGTAGATCTTTCTTTTCCTTTTTGGCTGCCTGCAACTAGTGCCAGACAGTACTTACATGCTCCAAGCATCTGGAAAAAAACACCTATTTCTGCAAATTGCACTAAGAAGTCAATAGAGATGTTATTCATCAGGAGTCTTTCGGCCACATCACTGAAAAAGATTTTTCCTTCCTTGTTCAGGAGATTAATTTGGGGGCTGGTTGATGTTTGAGGAGTTTTCTTCTTTGGGAATAAGGATCTGTCCTAGCTTTTTCCAAGGCGCAACCATTAGTTTCCAAAGGTACCTTAGGATGCCCTGGGTGTTCTTACATGGAACTTATATGGAATACAGTTTGGCCCAGAGGCAGATACTGATCTGACCCGCTTCATCGTGTACTCGACTTCATTCCGTGTAGGAAACCTTGTGTCCATCCAGGTCTGGATAGTGTAGTGGTATGATTGCCACCTTTTGTGTGGGAGACCTGGTTTCAAATCCCTACATGAACGGTAGTTATGAAGGTCCTTAGCCAAGACCCCCTTACCCTACCTGTAAGTTGCTTTGGATAAAAGTGTCTGCCAAATGCATAAACATCTGGTGCTCTAGTGATTGAATTGGTGACATGTCAGCTGGAATAGTAGTTGGTGTGTGTCTCTGCCTGTCTGAAAAAGTCTTCCTGAGGTACTGTGATTTGGCAAAGATTTCTCTTGACAAAGTTGTTTCTTTCTTTTGACATGATTTGGGCCAGAGGATCATCTGTGGCTGGATGGGCTCTGGGATTTCACAAATCAGTGGTGTTGCACCTGGTTGAGGTTCAGCTGAGGTTCTGATAGCCTGTGGACTGTGGTGCTGTTCTTGCCCCTGGTTTTCACCTGACTGATTTGTCCTACCTATGATGAAATAGCGGTCAATGCAGGGCCCCTTGCTATGCTCTGCTGAGCACTTCTTCCTGCTCTGATGGACCTTGAGCCCTCTCTCCAATGTTACCTTCTCCCAGCCACAGACACAGCTGTTGAAGTTTGTATCCTGTTGGTCCTTTATATGCTGTGCTGGTCGTTTGGTTCGTCATTGTTTCCGTTCTGAGGTCAGTAGCCATTTGGTAGGGGGTATCTTCCTTCTTAAACTTTTCACAGCCATTGTTAGGTGGAGCTACGTCATTGTTTAATGATAGCCCCATTGGGGTCTGTTCCCTCTTGCTAGCAGTCTCAGCAGGCTTTCACCAGGTCTTTCCCTGGTTGTCAGCTGTCCTTTCACAGCCGTCATTGGACTAATCCAAAAAGTAATTCCACCAGTATGACTAGGTGTTTCAATCCCTTAAGATTTTGCACAGCAGAATATATAATTGTATACCTTGTATACGATTAAATATGGTATAAGATTTCTACTAAACCACCATGGATGGCAAAATAGTACATAGTGCTCAAACTGGCACGATTGGTGGAATACTTTTCTCTACTTCTAGCTCAAGCAGGTAATATTGATTTGGAGGTGTTACTACAATTTGGGTCAATTGTTCAAAATTTTTAAAGTTTCCAAAGTGTAGGAGAAAGCAGGAGCAGATACCTGAGGCAAAGACACAACAATAGATGAATGGTAAGTGCCTGCAGGTTTTTCTAAAAAAGCAATGGTAAGGTAGTATAAGGTAGGTGGACTGTTTAAAGTAGAATGTAGCAAACATTTGCAACTTGGGGACATCTAAGTATTAAAGCAAAGTAATGAAGGGTTTGGTGAATATGATCATGTCATCATCAACCAGTGTTAGCCAGGCTGTATTTGGTGTCCAAAGCTCTAAACTAGCTGTGAGCATATGTGTGTCAGTAAGACCCAGAACCAGTGCCCAGAGCTGACTTTTTCCCCACAGATGTGAGTTGTAATATGGGACAGCAGAATAGATAAGATTATAATGTCCCATTTATGCTAGGCTTAGAACCCAGATGGTAATAAAGAAGGAACACTTAACCTGTTCCAACATTCTTTTAAAACAGACACTGATGTTCTCGTTTGACTGACTGAGACAAAATCATCAGTAAATCAATCCACAGTATAAGAATTATCATTTCAAAATTATCATGAAAAACAAAACAAAGACTTATAAACTTAGTACTGATGTTACAAATAATAATTTGTGAGAATGTTGTGTCAGGTTTGGACTTTTACACATACCAGGATCTAGCTTGACAATCTTAATAGCTGTGAGTTCAGAAGTCCTGATGTTGCGAGCCTGAAAGGACAGACAAAATATTTTCTTTAATCAAGATTATTGGAGGATAACCTGCTTTTCTATAGTTTCCTGCTAGAAAAAGCCAGACTGTAGGCACATCACTGGAGAGACATGTGCAAAAGCTAGAAGATCATCAGTCTGTAGATATATACACCAATATACATATAAATATATACATATCCATCCATCCATTTTAATGAATCAATTTAGGGTTTTGGGGGGGCTGGAGCCTATCCCAGCTGTCATTGGACAAGAGGCAGGGTACACCCTGGACAGGTCGCCAGTCCATCACAGGGACAAATGAGACAAAGAACCATGCAGGCACATACTCACTCCTAGGGACAAGATAGAGTCACCAATTAACCTCACCAGAGTACCCAGAGAGAAACCAATCATACAGAAAATGCAAACTTCACACAGAAAGGCCCCAACAGTACATGGTCATCCTACTCAGTAAACAATGTATATGTATATACATTGTTTAGCTTTACATATACATATACACATACATATTGTATAAGTATATTAGTGATCGACCGGGTTTTTTAAGGCCGATGCCAATTATTTTGACATCAGTCTTAACCGAACCCTGATATGTGCTGCCGATGTTTTTGGGCCGATTCTTGAAGCCAATATTGTTTTTTCTCCCTCCCTTTACATGATAAATATGACAAAATGAAAACAAATGTTACACAAGTCTCAATTTAAACAAAAAAAAGCAACATTTATTAACAAAACAAACAAAACATATTAATAATAGCAAACAATGTAGAACATTTAAATATATAACAATAGAAATAAACAATCTTAACACTTAAATGTTTGTGTACTTTATGTAGCAGCATGAGGCCTTTGTAGTGCAAATGACCATTCTGAGAAGATTTGTTAACAGTAAAACAACAAAAAAACATTCTTTTAAAAGAAATGTGAACAATCGCTTATGCGCTAATTGATCGGCGAGCTCGCGCACATATCGGCCGATACAAGTAAAAACCACATATATCGGCCAGCCAATGTATCGGTCGACCTCTAATGTATATGTATATGTATATATATCTACTACCTACTAAGAAGTTTACAGAGAACTCCAAACATTTTTTCCTTGCATTCACAGCACAAACAGAAATCTTGACATTTTTTTTCTTATTGTATTCATCCATCCATTTTACATACCCGCTTAATCCAATTCAGGATCAAGTGGGGCTGGAGCCTATCCTAACTACCATTGGGTAACAGGAAGAGAACCCACGCATACATGGGGAGAACATGTAAAATCCACACAGAAAAGCCTCAGTCAGGATTCAAACCATGAACCCAATACTTCCCCCTACCTACATATAAAGCTCTTCATCACCAAGCTCTATTATATCTGAAAGATTTCATAGTTGTTTTTTTTTTGGGGGGGGGGGGGGGGGGTCAAGAGAGAGCTTTCCTCTCAGACTGCAGGCTTACTCTGGGTTCCTAGAGTCTGAACTGGGAAGCAGAGACTTCAGTTAACAGGCCTCTCTTGAAGAACCCGCTGCCAGTTTTTAATTGGCTCTCTATGAATTGGACTAATTTGGATTTGAATTACTTTGATTTGATTGAATTATAACTGTATCACAATGAACTAGATTATATTAGGCTGGAATTGGACTGTATCTTTGAAGAAGCAATAGTAGCTGGGGGCCCAGTGGGGGTAGCATTTAGGGTAAACAGACTCGACTCTTTGGAGAAGCAAGAAAGAAATCCAGGATATATTTAAGTGGAGGGTGTGACCCATGTGAGCCTTTTGAAACCAGGCAGCTATTTCAGGTGAGTTGGCCTTGTATGGCATTGTTTTTGCTGGCATTTTTTAGTGACTATAGGACTGTTTAGGTGAGTTTGTCGATTGAATCTGCTAGTGTGTCTTGTCCTGCCTCCACCTCTGGCATCCTCTATACTTCCATTACCCGAACCAGGGTTTCCCCACCCCACTATGACTGGTGTGCAGTTGGTGAGAGGCTGGGGTAGCTGATAATAATGCTGCTTGTGGAAAAAGGTGGTTGTTGTGATATAAGGAGCAGTGATGGCTGGCATTAGGGGAATGACTCTGGGACGCCATTGATCAATGTCTAGTTTTCTGGAGGTGTCGTCAGCCGAACTAGACAAAACACTGATGAAAGGAGGTTCCCACCCGATGACCCCACTGACATATTGGTCAGCACTGCTCACTGGTCTATATAGGAATTATAGGCAATTATTCACAGAATCTGGTCCATTTTTTCTTTAGCATAAGTTTCTTGTGTTTTCCTTGTATTGAAGTGACTTGTGATGACATTTAATGGGAATTAGCACAATATAAATAAAACTGATATGAACCTAATTGAAATCTGTTGTACAGCAGAAGCTGTTTGTTCTTTTACTTACTTACACCAAGGCACCTAACAGTTTTCATTAGATCCTCTATGAGTAACTTGAGTTGCAATACTGTGACTCTAAGTGGATCCACAAGATCGGTGAGCACCTGAGGAGCCTTATCATGTTAGCCGTGACATAACAGTCAACAGCTGGTTGGTCTACGAGTCAAAAATTGCAAAGTATTTTCTTTGTCACACATGTGGTTAGTATAATAGAACTGGGATTCTGTATAACGTTCCATTTTTTAAGACTAATACTATGGACAGTTGTCTATCAAGCTCAAGCTTTACTACTATTTACAAAGATCTTAAATGGCTCTGGCCACTGCTGCATTTATCTCTTTGAGAGTTCAAAGAGCTGGGATGGCTGTGTCTAGTGGTGCAGACACAAAAAAGAATTGGGCTTCTGGCAACATACGGGGATTTAGAAGGAACTTAAAGTCTAAGTGGAACCCAAAAATGTTGGCTCGTGCATAATGAGCTGTCATTGATGGAAATTGACCTTGGTCTTAAGTCTGTCAAGGTTACACTTAATCTCCTTGACCCCTTGGCATATCTAGTGTCTTATTACCAGCATTTACAATTGCTTCCCTTGGGATAATTTATAACTGCTCCCAATCCAAGACATAGTTACTACAAAAAAGTGTGGTTTCCAAAAATCTCAGAAAAAAAATGAATGATTATTTATATCACTGATTAATCTTTAGATGATTTTCATGATGAACATACTAATCACTTGGTCTGTAAATGCCCAAAAATGGTGGAGACAAAGAGACTTCTCCTGATACCTTTTTTTTTTAAATATATATATCATTTATTACATTTTCATCAAAATAAGCCAAAGAAAAGTTCATTCTAACCTTTGGAAACACTGATCAAGCAAATAGTTGCCAATTATGTTCTTTGTTCTTAGCACATATGATGTACAGTGGGAGTGAATGTTGTTTCAGGGAAATCACACTATGTTTTAAACATTTTTCCCCAAAACATCAGTCATCCCCATTCACTGACTGCATTCATGGAAGATTATTTTTTTCACTCTAGACACTCATAACAACACAACCTGTGGCTTGGTTGTATTCAGTTCCTGTTTTCTTTCCTGTTGCATTTCAGAGCTTCCTGTGACTACAGTGATAGCAATGTCTGTGGGAGAGTTTTTACACAGTCAGGCCTGAAATAATACCATGCATTATTGGGTTTTTCATACAAACTGGGGGAGGAAGCAGAAACTTCACTACAGTTCCTTAAAGCACCCAGACCAGAAATGTTAAGACTGTAATTATTTTAAAATGAGACGGACTATTTCTTTTTGAATGTAGATAGAACGTTGCCCCTGAAACAAACATACTGTTTGAATACAAAGGCAAGAAAACTGGCAAGAGGTGGACTTGTGCTTGTTATTTTCAACCAATTTAAGGAGGAAACTTTGACTTTGGGATTACATTCTGTTACATTAAAACTAGGATTTGAAATTCTAGATTTTTGATTTTTGAAAATTTTGATTGAAAAAATAAGATGATAATTGCTTCTCTCTCTTCAGAACTGAAAATATCTCAGATCTACATCTCAGATCTGAAACTTGTTTTATGGACTGCTATAACGCACATTTTTTAGTTCTAACACATATCGTCAGATTAAATGTTCAATTCTAAAATCCCTGACCCTGACAAACTGAAATTGAAAAGGGATTAGCCAGGGGGTGTAAGCTAACAAACACTAACATGGCCTCTGACAAAATTTCAGCCAGTCAGCTAAAGATGTCCATATGAAGCATAGCTCAAGTGTTGTTCACCTTTCATGTATTTGTTGTGATTATTGAAGAGGATATAAATTCTATAAATCCAATTTTATGCAGTTTTCTTTCCCCTGCATGTTGTTTAAATCAAACGGTATAGCTTACAGTTAGCTTACTACAGTAAAGGTAGGACAGACAATGTAAATAGGTTAACAGGAAATCATGTGATCTCATGTGATGTAATGATGGCTTTTCTCTGCATAAATTCTGCAGCATCCTTGCAATCTAAAAAACACTGTACTATCTAATAAGCTGTTTTTAGCAAATATTTAAATCTGGGTTAAATAAATAATGAAGATCCATTGCTAAACTGCAAGAAAGTATAATCAAAAAATTCACAGTATTGCACTGTTTGAGCAAAGGCTTCAGCTTAAGTGCTTTTTTTTCTCACACACATGATGAAATTGGCCACTGTCATTCCATCACAATCTCAAAGAACAGTTTCTTTCAGGAAACTGTCATTGCTACCAGCATTCAGAAAACACTCATACAAGAAGATGAAACCAAAACGTTGACAGAGGAACCTGCATTTTTCCCTGAGGGAAATGTATAGGCTCATCGTCATTTACTGTGAAATCTGAATGAACAAAGTACATGCCAGTACATGAACGTTTTATTTGAACAGACATATGTACAGCGCTGCATTTTCGAGTTATAAAGTGAAAAAAATTAGTTAATATGCTGAAAGTAGAGGATCAGGAGATTCTGTGTGGTTTACAGTTTAGTTTTCTCTCCTTGACAGTTTCAAGAAGCATTGTTTTCCTGATCCAATTTAAAATAGAGAAAATACAGTTTTATTTTGTGAATTATCCAGTGTTCTGTGTAAAAAAATATGTTTTTTTGGACATGTGTGTCATTTGTGGTTGCCAGGACAAAATCAACACATTTAAAAAGAAATAATCAGAATTAGACTATCGTAGATTGAGGTAGGTCCACAAACCCATTTCTGAGGTTTTTTTGGTTGTTTTCATTACCTTAGAACAAGCCATTACTCTACAGAGGGCTCAGGTCCTATGCCTCATAGTCAGCCATTTTGCACCATCATATGATCTACAGTAGCCCAGAACAGAAAAACAAAACACTGGTTCTAATGAGAGGGCTGCATAGTGGTGTGGTGGTCAGCACCGTCACCTCACACTACAAATCTTTTAACCATTTCAATGACCTGTTTGACCTGTAGTATAGTAGAAAGTTTAATGTTACAGTGTGCAGTGGTTGAAGAGAATATTTGTATGTGTGGTTCGAATTGAAAGGCTTTTCTGTGTGGAATTTGCACGTTCTCCCTGTGCATGTGTGGGTTCTCTACCAATAGCTTCCTCCCAAATAGAAGGTTACGTCATTTGGTGTCTCTAAATTGTGTCTCTTGCCCAGTGTCAGCTGGGATAGGCTCCAGCTCTCCTGTGACCCTGAATTGTGTAAAGCAGGTATAGATGATGGATGGATGGATGGATGGATGGATGGATGGATGGATGGATGGATGGATAGATGGATGGATAGATGGATGGATATTAAGGTGCAACACCCTCAACACATACAGGTTTGCTTGTGTTAGGTTGATTTCCACCTCAGAAACCTGAAAAGCTCAATTAAATGGGGTGAAGGTCACAATGACTTTGACAAAGAAAATCCACATATAAGCTCTTATGCTGTTATCCAATGCAGATGGTCAAACTGATTTACTGTTCTGAAAAACTCCCTGTTCCTATATCAGTACCACTTCTGATCTATAAACAGCTTTACATTATATGTGACTCTGAAAGGGCTTTGTCAGTTTTGGCAAACTAACCATAATGCTGTCATCAAGTGACATTGTGGGAATATGTTGTTGGATCTAGAAGTTTGGGAGCTTGACCCAAACTAGAAAATAAACCTGACAGATTATATACAGGTGATTTATTCATATTTATTTCACTTTTCATTTGCCCAGTCACAAATCTACTAGAGTTTTGTGAGCTTCATGCAATATCTCCAAATTAAATAGAAAAAGATTTAGATTTTTTGTTATATATATACCATACCAAGATTGATTTCATTCAGTTAACCCTTCATTTAAGTTAAATCACGTTTAAAGAACAGCAAAACCAAAGACATTGTTTCATATGTAGAGATCAGTAGATTCTTGAAAATAGTTCTTAGAAATTATTTTTAAGGATTAACTGATTTAGCTGAGTTAGGTCTCCATCTGAACTGTGGTTGGTCAGCATTGGAGCAAGTCATGGATCAAGAATATACATGAGCTTAGAGCTGAGTTTTCTATGAATAACAGTACTATAATGGAAGTCCATTGAAAGCCCACGCAGTCACATGTCCAGTGTTTTCACCATCTACTTCTGCAGTTGCGTCTCCACCAAACCGCCAACTGCAGAAGTGGGAGATGATAACGGGCTATTGTCTCTTACTATAGGGAGTGCTGTTCCCATTCACAGCAGAAACACAGGCTGCAATAAGACTACATGTTAGAGTAATACAAAGATGGTGGAGGCCATCACAGTCATCTGATCACATCTATGGTTTGGACTGTTATCCAGAGTTTAGTATCCTCAGAGAAGACTTAGAAATAGCTGTCACTAACTCTGTGCCATGTGGATTATTTCCTATTATCAACCATTGACATATTTTTCTTTATAAAACTATTCTTGGTCTGCTCCCAACTTATCTACAGACATACATCCTTCAGAAAAGTACCAAAGTACAACATTTTGATATATTTAATTCCCTTCTATGATATTTACATCTATACATGATTATATCTGTACTGCTAGATGCACCAATTCATAAAATTATGTGAGCAGTGGATAACATCTCTTTTTAGCAAAACATATGGTCCCCCCTCTTAGATGTCTGCCAAATTCTTTTTACTTTTATACTGAACTGCTTATTTGTTTTTCTTTTCTTTTTTTAAACTGTAACCCTTTGAGATCTTGTGATGTAATTATTATTATTATCATTATTATTATTATAACATGACAGTGTGAAATGTCCATTGAATCTCATCAGACTTTCAGCAGTTGTTGGGAGCTGTTGTCAATTAATAAAGCTGTAAATAAAACAGTGTACACTTCCTCAGTACCAAACTGAGAAAAATGTGCTTTATCTACAGCTCTGGGTTTTGAACATTTGGGTGGAACTAAAGCTTTAATTAGAATTCTGCTGCACACAGGGGAGCAAAAACTAAATGAATACAGTTTTAAAGAATTACTCCATGAATTAAGCATAGTGTCTTGTTAAAAATGACCATAGACAGTCTTTTCAAACAAGAGTATGTTGTTTTTATTTGTAAGAAAAATCCTCTTCTTTGTCATAGATTGCCCACAATGCACCTTCATTGTGGGTTATTTGGTTGGAGATGTGATTGTGTTGTATTATCTGTGACTAATATAGTTTAGAGCTTCTAGTAACACTGCTCAAAAGAAAACATTTATCACTCATACAACATTTTCTTACATTATCTCATAGCTTTTATTAACAATGGGGGAAAAGTATGCAAGTTTGTAAGAATCTGTCTGCAAACCTATATACACTTCAGTTCATGTTAGCTTATATCAGTGCTTTCTTTCATTAATTTTCTTAAAAGAATTTAAGTGTCAATGTCTATATGTGTACTTATAACTGAGACAGTGCTTTTGTTGCAACTAAGGCCATTTTACAAGAATAAAAGTATCCACACATTATTCAAATATAATTTTTGAATTTTCAAATTTCAAGTTCAAAACTGGACTTTCAGTTTCAAAACATGTTTTTTCTATTTCAAATATTTGTTTCAAATGAACAAATATTATGATGCTGAAATGGCTCCATAATTATGAGCTTAGAGAAAAAGAATGACTGAATTACCTTTATCTACAGCGCACTTTTTTCAGCAGAGTATGTCTAAGTCGTACTCCATACATGCACTTTAAAAGGCAAACATTTTCAGATTAACAGGCTCACACTGAAATATTGATGTTCTGCAACACTTTTGTGATTTTTGCTGTTGAACAATTCCACAACTTTATATATAATGTCACAAATGACATTTTGAAACTATAGAAGAATGTATGTGACTTCCTACATCATACACTCCATCCATGGTTTTACAGTCTTAGTAATAATGCTGACAAGTAACTTTCTCATTCTAACAGAAACAAGCAATAACTCATTGTTTCTTTGTCACACATCGTCTGCTGTCAAGACATCTTAATGGTCATTTCAGAGGGCTGCAACAAACATACAGTTTCTAGTCATTCACAGTTTTATTTTCAGTACAAACGTACAAACGTGAATGTGATATTTCTTTTACTTTTTGAACACCTGGAAGTTATGTTTTCTTTCTCTGTAGCTGAGCAACACTAATTGGATTTAGCCTTTTTCTCATTTTTTGACAGTCACTGGAATACAATACACCACACTCAAGCTCTTAGTTTATATTGTGCTTACATGCTGTATATTAGGGAAAAAATATTATTCTTATTATACAACTAAAAAAATTAAAGATGATACTGTTTTTGTTTTTGTTTCTGGTCCAGTAACCCAAAACTCCCCAGCCCTGGCCATGGAGTCCAGGGTGTTAAAAATAAAGAAGAAACAATGCAAATTCTTGCACAGTTTCTGCAGGATGCACAAGGCACCAGGATGTGCTAACAGAACAGGATGTTTGCATCCTGAGGCTTAAATCACATGGAAATATATGCAACAAGTTCCCATCAAATTTCATTGGTTAAATGACACGATTAGCATGATTTAATGTGACATTTTTGTTTATTTGCAACATATCTCTTTTTAAGGCAAATTGTACTAATTTGTCAGCTGTTTGACTCTAGAATGAGACACAAACTAGTATTACTACTGTAATAAAACACAGCATGAAACTGGCACCACTGAACCCTCAATATTACTAAGCACAATGCCCCCAACATTCTGGTAATGTGCTTGGTAGAACACAGGGGTCATAAAACATGATGATACATGTTCTAAGGGACATGTGTAATCTGCTGCTGGGGGAAATGCAAATCCGTTAACATTTCAGCTTCCTAACGGCAAAAGAAATCAGTCACTGCTTGCATGCAGCAGAACTTGATTTTCGCTCACGTCAAACACTTCTTCAAAAAGACAAATTCAGCTTTTTGTCAGAGTAAAACGTCCTGTAGCCCACTGTTTGTGCAGATATACTATCCTCATAAAGTAACACATACGCTTTTCTTTTCTTCCTCTCTCTCAGTGCCGCTTTCGAACACATGAGGAAATGCTTTCACTTACCTTGAATACGTCTCCATAGGTGCCGCACCCAATCCGGTGAATTAACTCGTAATCATCCAGAGGGTCCAAGAATGATACCCCTATCCTGTCCATACTTGAAGAGACCCCTGGGAACTATGGGTGAGCTTGTCGGGCTCTCTACGCGCACATCCCAGTTGTTGTCGTCAAACTGACAGCCTAATGGGAACTAATTGGAGCTAACTAATTGCTGGTGCATCGATCAGTGTAGAAGAAACGCAGGGAAGTTCATTGACAGGATTGACGGACGCGTACAACAAGGCGATCATTGACGCACTGAGCATATGTGAGGGAAACCCATCCTGAGAGGCGCTGAGGTGAAAGCACGCATGAGCAGTGACAGTCATCACTGTAAAAAAAAAGGAAGAGGAAGAAAAAGAATAAAAGGAAAAAAATATCATAAACTTACATTTGAATGTACAGATGAACTGCTTCTGTTGGCAACCTTCATCTTTTAAGTTCAACAAGTGGATTTTTAAGAGGTCTGCAAAAAGTCATGACAAAAAACGTTCTGTGAGATATAGGCTACACTTTTGCTAGATTTGTCACAGTAAAGCAAGTTTTAAGTTGGATACACATATTTGTCATTGTCACCAACAGTCTTCAGGTGCGTCTCACAGGAACTAAGCAATCCTGTTAACGGCACGGATGTCTCTCAGGGACCCATAAAGAAAAACTTGAATAACGCAAAACCTACGCATATACTATAACATACTATACTTCATGGTTTTACTGTCAGTAGCGACATTTCCACCAAACAGTTCTAAAAGTTCTCTAAGGGTTGAGTGCAACAAACCCTGAAGGACTATTTCCCTGTTTCATACCACAGCTGGGAATGTTGAACAGTCAAAGACAGCGAGCTGGTGGTAGACAATCAAATATAATGTTGTTAAAGATAATTTATGCGTTGCACATATCCTCAGTCATGAGGTGTGTGTTACATCAACGTATTCTCACGAAAGGGTTCGTATGGAAACATACGAAAAGTTTTTCGTGCATTATCCGACGAATAGCCAATGACGCGAGCGACCAGTACGCATGCGCAATTCTCTGCAGTGAAAAATGGCTTCCATTCGTTTCAGCTATTGAACACGCCCCTTTCCGTCGGCGAAACAGAGTGGCAGGAATCATGTCTAAATTAGCATATTTTTACGTTTTCATAACATAGCTTTTCTCACGACATAAACGTACATGTTAGGGTTATAGTTTTCAGTTGAAGAATGCGCATATATATATTAAACCCTTATTTCACTACCCCGACCCTCCGTACGATATAAAAACTATAATTTGTACTAAATTGCCGTACACAGTGGCGGGCAGCGCCATATGTTTTGTAGTTTGAATGTGTTTCCTCTAATATGTGAAATTGTGGCCAGGAAACGTTCAGACATCTTATTGGTTTTGGGGTTGGGAAGCACATCTGTTTGCTCAGATTTGATCTCGCTTATAGTTAAAGCGGTGAAATCACGTTTTTTCTGGGTTTTGATCCTACTTAGTGGCGCCCCCTACAGGTGTCCCACAGGTGTTGGTACTATAGGTCAAGAGCTTTCCAAAACTGTCTACAACTGTTTTGTAGCCCATTTGGTTGCTGCTCTGTAAGCCTTCAAAAGTTTCTCAGGTTCAAGGTTCAAAGGTCACCTCTGAGGAGCAGGAGCTGCCCACAATTTTCATACTGACATATGTTACTCCCAAGGTCAAGACCTTTTGACGTACCCTTTGTGTACGTTCTCAGACCCTTATTAAGACCAAGCTGGATGAAATCATTCAAACATGTTTTCAGGGGTAGTTAGTGGCCACATGTGTTCACAATATTGATGTCAGTTTAATACACTGTCAGACTTTCAAATTTGGACCAGTTTAGACCTGGATAATTTACAGTGAGTTTCATATTATATTTTCTAATGGCCTAATATGGCCAATTATACCTATTTCCCCAGGCTGACAGGATGGTCCTGGGTGACCAAGACTTCAGTATATTGTAGTGCCAATACGTATCTGGATCTATAGTTTTAACTTTTCCATACATAGCTTTACAAATATTGTTTTTAACAGCGATGATGTGAAGATGATGAAGGGATTTCCGGACACTTACAGTGTTTCTTAACATTTGGATCTTGCAGTAAATTCAGCCAGCCTGGGTCTCATTTTATCCGCTCCATTTTATTGGCTCCACCCTGTCCAAACTGTGTTAGTTTAGCTCAAAACAGAACTGCTACGAGTGTGTGGTTTCTGTAGCTGTTTATTTGTTAGAGCACCTATCTAATGATCATTTTTATTCTCTTTTATCCCTGACCATTTTGATCTGTTTTGATTTAATTATCCTTGTTTACTTATTTATTCTTGAAATTAACTGCACTGATCTCCAAACGGTGGATGTTTGAGACACAATTTAGTTTTTAGTGTATAGTGCATAGATGTACTTTGTGTTGGTCTTTCACATAAAATTCCAATGAAATATATTTATTTGTGGCCATAACGTGACAAAATGTGGAAAAGTTCAAAGGGTATGAATACTTTTGCAAATCACTGTATATGGGCTCAATGACCCTGGACATCACTGTTAGTCCATTCCTCTCTTTTATATTTAAGTTTTTAGAGGCTAATACTAAGAATTGCTAACATGGGTGACAATTTACCAAGGCTGGGGACATAAACTAATGTACTATTTTTGCAGATGTCACAGGTGTAACAAACAATTGAAACTAAAATAAGTTGACCAAAATGGCCAATGTAACATATTGCAGATCATTGACATGCGGAGGTACTTGAATTGAATTTTTTTCATAAATGTGATCTATGTGGTCCATTTGGTCTGGTTAATATTCCATGTAATTTTTCTTCAAGGAAAAATGGATCTGGGTTCTTATGGGTGAAGGAAAGCTTGGAGACCCAGAGCAGTTCTTTGAACTAGAATCAGCCATAGCGCTGGCAGAGTGGACACAAAAAAAAGAGGATGAGCTTACAGAAAAATGAAAAGGTTCCTGCAGTCTGAGAGCACCTAGTAAGTGCATTGTCGTGGAAAGTGGAAGTGGAAAGTCGCCACAAAGATGTTGAATTTAACATTTTGTGTTGTTCAAATACAAATCTATTGATGGTCCCCAAAATGTCTGCATTTTTGAGAGGGACAGGTCAGAGGTTAGCTGTGTGTCCTGCTGTGGTCAACACAGGAAGACAATGAATTATGGCCAGGGTATCCTTACTTTTAATTATATATTCCTATGCATATGATGAGTGTCTGTTTTATAATACATGTGTTTGAAACAACCAGTGTGCACATTCTAAAAAATTAAACTATATTCATATTGCATTACCATTAAGTCAGTTATGGAACACTTCGAACATTTATGAATCGACGTGTGTTTGCGGCGGCTGCACCCACAGCCGCACAGCTAAATAGTCGGTAACCGCATGCAGCAACACTTCCAGTTATGTTCTGTGCATTTCTTCATATCATTTTGTTTACATATGTTTAAACTAAGTTGAAATACATTTTTTCTGTTTGTAAGCGCGCACATTTAGATCTAATTGTATTTTCAACTTTGTTAAATTTGTTTTATATGTTAAACCTGTTTTCTTTTCTTCTATCGGTGCTGGGGGGGGCCATGTGAGAGCTGGGGGGCAAAAGTGAGCACAAGCTGCAGGCAAAGCCACATGCACAGGAAGTGCAATGAGCCTGTGCCAAGGCAGCTTCATCAGGGGGGGGGGGCACAGTGTAGTTTAAGTTCTTTAGATGTTAAGATGTATTCCTTTAGATTTATTTAGTTATTTCTTTGTTTGAGTGATTATTACAGTAACTAGTTTATTTACTGATCAGCTAGTATTTACGTTCTCTTTTGCTTCCTGTTTGTTAGGTCAGTTTGGTTCTTTAAGTTAGTGTGGTTTCTGTGTTAAGTTACTTATCATTTGAACAGTTGGTTTGAAGTTGTTTTGACTTTAGTTTGTTTGGTTCATTTGACCTCTTTTAAGGGCCTCTGAGATGCCTACAGCAAGCAGTTACCTTCTCCAAAGAGGTAGACAAGTTTTACTTAATTTCAATACGTTAAAACAATCTGTCTTACACTAAATCATCTATCATCTATGTCTATTACAAATCATCAAACCATTTCATTTTCACCAGATCTTTATTACTTGCGGATACAAAAACAACAAGAACAAGTCATCAAGCAAACAGGATGTAGCAGGTCCACCTAATGTGACTCTGTCTCAACAGTGCATGGTCTGTCTGGTCTTCTCAAATTATTAGAAATGGGCCCAGCTCAGGCATTCTCAAAACTAAAGGCCACCTACTTTAGAAAATAACAAAAACAATGTAAGGCAACATAGAGCTAGCCAGAAAGAAGCTGTCAATAGAGCAGAGTGGACAATGTTACACAGTAACTATCCTAAATTAATAACTTCCAAGGCTTCAGTCATGACCAGGTTGGTATTGGTACAAGTTGATTTTATATACATCTGTGAGCGCAACTTTGATCCTTCTTATAACTTTGGCTTCCACATGTGAGTCAGACATGAGAAATTACATCAGTGTGCAAGTGGCTGCCAATTAAACTAATGAAGGGTGAACACTTACAATCAATTATAGCAGATAGCTCTTCCGAAATAATTTAAAATTAAAATGAAATGTTCACTCCTAATGTGATGTTTAGATTGATATCATCTGTGCAAGTTAAATGTATTGCTCAGAACAATGATGATGCAGACTCAGAGGATCTTCTGGATGAAAACACCAGTAAAAATATTCACAAACAGAAGTGAGGTCAATCGAATGTCTGGTATTTTTCACAGTGTGTCCTACAGTCTCCTCCCATGACAATCAGCACGTCTACAGCGACTTGCGCTGGCGCTTCATGAAGGACATGGAATAATCTCCTGCTGGTGTGCTCTTCTGCCTCTTCATCTGGACCTGTGACTGGGCAGTGAGCTGTAGCTTGATGGCGCTGGAGTTAACCTTGGCTGCACACAGCAGCTCCTTCATCCCTTTCATCTTCTCACTCTGGAAGATTACCATGGTGCCAGCAGGGCAGGGGGATGCCTGTTGTTGATATGAGGGTGAGGAAACAGAGTCTTGGCTAGGGGACTTGGGTGTTCCTTCAATATCTCCAGCCCGCAGACCCTGGGAGGAGCGACGCCGGACACCTCCATCTCCAACCTTCTTGGGCTGAGCCGCAGCTGGTGACTGGGTGGAAGGTGAGGTGGGAGCAGCGGAAGGTGGAGAGCTCTGGTCTTCCAGCTTGGACTCCCTCCTAGGGCCTCGTCTGCGACCCTCCCGGGGATCGTCACTTGACTGGTCATCATCATCCTGGCACTCCAGCTCTTTTGTGATGATCGACACCTTCTGACGAACCTTTGAAATCAGATGACAAATCTATTTTTAGCTACAAAGCGTCTGATGTACATCAGATTTCTCCTGAAAATGCTTCCTCTAAAGTGACTGTGAAGTTCAAAGGCAGGGCTATGCTGACTTTCTCACCTGAGAATCAAATCGACTAAGAGACTGGACAAGATATGTGGCCCAGCCCACATGAAGAACAGGTGTGGGACTTCCTTCCTCCCACTTGCAGATGCCATCATAGAAGCGCAGCAGGTGGGCAAAGCATTCTGGGTCCTGGAGTGCTGAAAGGGCTGTCATCTGCTTTGTGTTCTCCTGAAAGAGACAATGTCATGTAATGTAATGAATACGGTTGGTATGTATGTGTGTGTGTCAGTCTTTTTAAACCAAAGGGTTTCGGATTCAAATGACACCCTTTCTTTTTTTAAGAAAGATCAGATATGAATTATTAAATTAAAACGGAAGACTGTTTTTTAAATAAACGCCTTTTCATTTTTGTGAAACTTTAATCCTAGTAGTCTGATGGAATAACTGTTCCTGGATGAGGCCAGATTTAAAGCCCTCTGTGAACTCTAACACAGCCTGGCAAAATGACTCCAGAAGATGTGGTGAAAATTCATAAGCCACTGAATGCTACCAGACTCTTAAAGTCTGAGGGGAGGTTCACAGCTGTATCCATAAGGGCTGTGCAACTCTCCCTGATGATGAAAAAACAATTAGTTTGTACCAAGATAACTGGGGTACGATTCTGGGATGATATTTTTAAAACAACTATTTGGTTTGATGAGATTAAGTTCTTAAAATTTGTTTAAGTTTAAATATTAATTTTACACTGCAAAGATAAAGCAATTTCTTTAAATGTGCCATTGGTTAACGACCTATAATTACATACATTTTATAAGAGGTGAAGAGTTGCAGTGTTTTTGGTACTTCGCATTGCAGGACAACGTCCATTAGATAGTTCTTGTTTGACTTCAGCCTTTACTTTGGCATACAAGTCTGCCGCACAACTTTCACCATGACACTGAAGGATCCGCAAGCTGTAGCCAGACCTTATTCAGCATACTTTAAAATGTGAAATGAGGCCATTGCCCAGTACATAGTATGATTTACAGATCCAAGGGTCCATGGACCGATGTAATTACAAAGGGATTTAATCAGCTTTTGTATCAGCGAATGTATCAGTTTAAAAAAAAAGAAAACAGTTTGAACACGCTTTAAGTGTAAAAATGGAAATATACCTTTTAGACACAGTGTACTATTACCCGATTGATATATTTCACAGATCTGAAGAATATATCAATACCTCATTCTACATTAAGCTGCTTGACTACAAGATTTTTAGAGAAAACTGATCCCTGAGTCCTGCCCTGTATTCACTACTGGAACAAAGGAACCAAATCAAGTACTGGTGAGATGTTTTATCCCCAGCTCTGATCAGGGTGTACTTTGTAAAGTCTTGGTACTGTCTGGGGGGAGGTTAAAGAATTGCATATTTCCGTGTCACTGGAATAAAACACTGGATGCTTTAGATCCTTCATCTTGCAGAGAATACTCACCTTGTCAGTCCCTTCTACTCCTTCTCCGTCCTCCCCAGGACTCTCAGCAGCAGCTGCCTCCTTCAGCAAAGTGGGGATGACATCATTTGCAATGTCGAAGAACTCCTTATAGATCTCCTCATCCTCACGAAAATAGTTATAGCTGCAGGAGCAGGCGAGAAGACAAGGATTTTATTACATTGTGGAAGAAGTCAAAACAGTCTGAAATAACCTTTTAAAAAACTTTTCATCAATTTCAATTTATTATTACTTTTATTTATTGCATTTGATACAAACTATTAAAAGATTTCTAACTGAGAGACTGAAACATGCTGTGCCTGTAATAGAATAGAAGATATGACAAGAGCTGAAATCTGCTGAAGACTCTTCAAGTAAAGCCTCTATTATAAACACATTTCCCTACGATGGTGTACAGAGGGCAGGCTGAAACTGAAGAACAATGGGAGAGCAGGAAAGGGAAGCTGACAGATTGGGAGGGAATGTATGCTGGTATTAATAGCAAAGGCTCATGAACAGTGTGTCTAGAGGGGAGGAGAGCATGAGGATGCCAAGCTGGACACTTCCTGCACCAAGCACTACGCCCTTTACACTAATTGTAACTGGACTTCTATGCAATGGGTTCTTTGTTGTGGTCAGGCTCCAAAATTTCTGAGGGGCAAAAAAATAAAAAAAATCACCACAAGAAACAATCTCAACCACAGGTCAACTTTAGTAGCTGCATTGCCTTTCATGTATTTTCTAAGATGAGATGGGTTCTGAAAGAATTGATAATCTATGGTGATTTTACAGAATATGTCAAGAAAGATTGTTGTGCATTTACTGCCATCCTGTGTTCATTCAGTAAAATAACTACTGAAGCTGACAACCTGCCTCCACTGATTGCTGTCTGCTTAGACCCGGCCTTATAAATGAAGCCAGATGTTAAACAAGACTAGAGTCCTGTGTTTGCAATGGTGAGAATAATTTATCTAATAATAATGTACTTAGGACTCATAATAATGAGTCCTAAGTACAGGTCAGCCAAGATTGAACATTTGATTTGTTCCAGTTGCTCCAATTCCGTCTGTTGAGTTTGTGAATTAAAATTTGGACAATTAGTCACAATGGTAGCATTCTGCAGTAAAGCAGCACTAAATTGTAACATATGCTAATAAATTCTATGCAAAAGTGAAAAAAACTTGGCTTTGTCTGTGGTACCTGCATGGTTTCTGAGAGGCTGATTTGGTCCTTCCATGCAGGGTAAATAAGGGAGTAGTTGAGAATAATAACTGTATACGATTGGATAGAGTTGAAGAGATGGATGGATGAATAACAAATATCGCTGGACAACAAATAACTAACTACATAATACATACTTGAACACATCACAGTGAACTATAAAAAATTGTGACTGGCATGTGTCATGGTTTTGTAAACTTTTGGCTGCCTATCTTTCTTTTTTAACATTGCATCATTGTGTCCAGGATTAATGTGGGCTAACTAGTTCTTCTAAACACCGGTTACCCATTTCAGACCTACACTCCTTTAATTAAACTTACTGCATCTGAACACACTGTCCACAGCTTAGTGTTAGAATTAGCACCCAACTCACTTATCATTAAAAGTTACAAAAAGTGATATAATTAGACCAAACACTGCCACACAGATTAGATCAACTCAGCAAAGGAAGGAAAGACAGCCCAGACAATAGTAACATTTAAACCATTCCTTTACCCAGCCCTCTTCTGGCAAAAAAACCCAACAAAAAACAAGAAATTTGTGACTGTTGTGTTTACAACTTCATTAAAACATTCCAGCTCAAGCTATTGCACTGGATGAGCACACTGTGTTACACGCTGACAGGACATAAAAACCTGTTAGAAAAGGGAGAGAACTGTGTTTATATACTGAGATTTTAGCCAGAACAATTTGCCAGTAGAATTCACTAGTCTGTTGCTCATATTCCTCCAGATGCAAATAAAAGAATAATGTGCCAACGGAATTGTACGAGGTCAAACTCGATTAATGGATCTGGTGTTCTTCATCAAATAGACTTCTATTTGCTGTTTTGGCTACACAAACAGCATGAACACATCCCCAGCAGAGGAAGAAATGCTTTGCAAAATGTTTATGCAAACATTCCTGGCAATTACAAAACCCACCCATGACTATATTTCCTCTCTTTTGCCAACATACACCCAGCTGACTAAAAGGAAAACGCCAGTAAAAGCTCTTCAAGTGTGGCCACATGAAGCTGCAACAGCTGTTCTGAGTGAGCACACCAGGCCATGTTCAGAGATGCTGACAAGCAGGAGAACCACATCAATCTTGATATCATACATTAGAAAATGTATTTAGTGACCAGAAAAATAAAATCCTCACCAGGAAGCTGAATAAACACAAAGGGCTCTTGCCAGAGACAAAAAAAAGCTGCCTTTCATGCTGCCATGGAAAAACTGAAAGATGGCATCAAGGAAGCAAAGTAGAGACCGTTAGCAGGCACTGAGAAGGCCCCAACAATGCCTGGGGTCCTGCTTGCACGCGTAAAGGGAGAGAGTACAAGATGAAAGCCTTTGACGTCTTGGAGTGTGAACTTACTCCTGCATGACCTGAGCTGCCTCAGCCCAGGCCCTTAGAGCCTCCCGCACATTCCTGTGTCTGTAGTGGAAACCAGCCAGATACATGTAGGGGTAGATGTGCTCGTTGTTATAGTACTTCAGAGCAGAACCAACAGCCTACGAAAAGTGAGAAAGACACAAGCACCCACACACACAGTTGAAAATGTTACATTGTACAGAAGTAATATTACCAATACTCCAATCGTAATGTTGAATTAATGATTATTTAACTACTAAGGTATCCTTTCAAAGTACCATATTTACTCAAAGATGCAGAGCGCCCCCACATAACTTATCCTATTTCCACAGTGCAATTTCTCCAAAACACAGAGTAAAAGTTGACATTTTTATAATATCTTCAATAAATAAAATAAATTGCAAAAATTACAATTTTTAAAAAAGCATGGTGATATCAATATAAAATAAATAAAGAAATAACCTGGAGGGAATGAAAAAGAAAAAAATCAATACGATGTAAAGGAAAATAATACAGAAATAAATACAGGAATAACAAATGAACCAAGAAAGAAATTAAATATATTCCGTTAAGAAAAAATTATTAATAATAATAAAGTAAATAAACAGCAACAATAACACAAGTTTAAATGAATAGAGTTTAAAATTAAGGCAGAAAATTTGATTTCTTATACAATTATTTTGGCATAAAGTATTTTTTCCATTTAATTTCAGCTGCATTTGGCATCATATAAACTTAATTATATATTTTGCATTTATTTCTAATCATGGCAGTTTCAGTACTCCATAGGTATGATTGTTTTTAATCAAACTTGTTCTTTGTCTAGTTTCTGCAGCAACATTTACTCCCACATTACAGATAACATGTTTTTACAAGATCGTTTCCTGTTTATTTTTCAGCTACATGTTGCCATGCTCAGTGCACAACCAACTACAACTCTGCATATCATTTAAAAACAGTAGACCTGTATCAAAAATATTAGTCTGCAAAGCTTGGTTGCATCATTGTGATGTGTGGGAAACCTTTAAAAAGATGTACCTTGAGATGAATTTTCAGGGGATTCTCCTTTCCTGGTATCGGATCCTGATCCTCAAGGTCAGCGAGTGTACCCATTGCCATCGGATATCTGGCACAAGACACAGAAGAGGCATATGTTAAGAAGTGATTTTTTTGCAGAGGAAAAGCAATGACGAAAGAGTTTTTCCTGACTAATTTGGCACACACAAACACCCACCTTTCCAGGTCAGCTCGATCGTACAGCAACCACAGGAGTTTCTGTACAATCAAGAAAACAGATAGAAAGATGAGTACAAGCAATTTGAGACAATTTGTGAAAAGCATTTAGTTAAGATTAATCAGAACCTGACTGCTTGAATTGTCATTGCAAGTTAACATACAACTAAATTTTATGAATTACGAGTATTCCATATCATAAAAGAGTCTTTGACAATGGTCAAAGCTTGGAACTCTTACAATTACTGTAAATATTCAAGTAGCGATCAACTTCAACGGTATGGAGAGCAAGCATGTCATTGTTTTATAGGAGAGTTCACACCATTGTGTCATTAAAGCAAACTTTACATCATGTTGAGATATGTGTCATTTCTCTTGGCTTTCAGCAATTACCAATTCTCTGCTAAATTGTGGCTTAATATAAGATATGATGTTACTTAAATCAATGCAAAGTAGAAGTGAGAAAAAAATACAAAGCAAAGGCAGACTAAGAGATTATTTATGTCTTGACACATAAACTCATAAATTCTTCAGGGTGAGGCATTAAGGTCACCACTGCAAGTGGGTTTCATAAGAAATTTAGATCCCAGTACAAGTGGTGGCACTCACCTGTTGTAGCTGCAGGAGCTCAGAACTGTCAGTATGTAGGTCTAGTGAGGGGTTGATAGCACACACCATGAAGGCCACCTCCATGTTTCTGTCGCATTTCATGTATGAGCCCTTCAGATACAGCCAGCTCTGTGGGAGATAAAAATGGTTTTAAACGTTGAGATTACAGACATGTGAATACTGAAGTGTCCACAGTTACACACATATCTAAATTACAAGTTGATTTGTCCACAGTTTACATCCGTCAGCTTCTGAATGAATACATATTTCAAAGGACAATCAGATTTTCTCCATAGCAAACAGCACAGACACACGGTTTTAAATCAGGACACTGGTCACTTTTAGTGACTTAGATAGGTGACGAGATAGGACTGACCTTCTCATTAACTCCTACTGTGACAGTTTGTCCTCTGCGATCTTCATTACCCTTCCCATGCCAGGTGACTTCTGCTGTCTCTTCGCCATTTTTGCCGAATATCACCCAAGCATGGTCCTCTGATAGAGCCAGGTGAACATCTTTCAGCCCCAACACCTGACAGGCTGCTACTACTGCAAAAGCCACCCCAGAGCTGTCCAGTTTGGTACCTGGTTCAAATGTAATGAACAGTTACATCAATCAATTTATTGACAATAACTGGAATTTAATAAACATGACTACTCTATGATTTTTCAGCCTGGGTTTTATTGCTCAGTTGTAAAATATAGGTAGGTACAAAAATCTCTGCAATCTGACCTGCAACAACTGAACAGCCGCAGTGCAGTAAGAGGAAAGATATCCACAGTAAAGTAAAATCGCTTGTATTTACAAGAGATACGGTGAGACATGTTGGACATTATGGAAATTATCTCTGTTGAAGAGTCACATTCTGAAATCATTTTAAAGGTGAGTCATTACAGGAATATATGGCTACATTTGAGTGAGAGGCAGCTGACCTGGGAAGAGTTACACATGTTACACAGCTGGAGTGGAAAATGTAGCATTCCAAAAATAAAAAGTGGCATTTTTCTAAGACTGTGCCAACAAAATGTTGGGCCACACTTGCAGTAGCTTTCACAGACTGCCACAGACTCAGTGTACAGGAACTAACTGAAGTTGGAGCTAGTTGTTCAACAAAAAGACTTGTTGGTAGGGTGCACGCTGCAGACCATCATGTCTGCACCAATCCTTTTGACCAGAGGCCTGTGACATAAAGCGGAGTAATATTAGAACATTAATTATCTTTTAGCATAGGCATTATTAAGTTTTGCCACCTTTCAATCTACTGTAAGTATAATTCTTTTATTAATTTTGGATGAAATATTATTGCTTTGTTTTAAATATATGGATGTGTTTTTATAACAAGCCACATATTTAAAACGAAACAAAGCAATTAAACTTAATCTTGCATATGTGTGTGTGAATCTAAGATTGTGACTGGCCATCTTTATTAACACTGTCCTTTTTACATATAAAGTTGGGTCGTTTTTTTGAGTTGACAACCAGTGAAGTGACACTGGTTGCATTATTCTGCTTAAAAAAAGATTAGTTAAACCAGAAAACTAAGAGATATGTTGAACCTGTATCTTGAATAAAAGAGTAAAAACAGAACAACGTAGAGAAAATAAACAAAAAAAAACACACTGAATTTTCTTTTAATACATTTCTAGAGCCAAGGAACATCTCAACAGAAACTACTGTTAGGATTGTATGTGACAGTTTATACCTGTGATGAGGCTGAAGAGAGACTGGATGTGAGCCCGGTCCTTGAAGTAAGAGCGACTGAGACTGTTCCAGATAACGTCCGACACTTTCTTCACCAGCTCTCTGCTGGACCCTACAGCAGTCCTCCGGTACTGGGAAAGGTCAACTGCCCCGCGAATCTGGGCTGTGAAGCGCTCATACAGAGCAGAAATCATGCCCAGCTCCACTGTGGGAAAGCAAGAGGTAGGACAATCTGGCTCCAGTGGTTCAAACCGCACCCCTGGAACATTTATGGGGATGACTCGGTTCACAGCCAGAAAATGCTCAACAAAACCCAGAACCAGAGAGAGAAGAGCTAGGTCTGGCTCAGTCTTTTGGAGCTCAGCATCAAACAGCTGAACAACACCGTCTATCCCCCGCAGGGGAAAGTGCTTCTTCTGGGCTGAGTGCAAACCCATGTCATCTGCATTCAGTCACAGCTCAGATATATGGATGTCTCCTCATCTGTAATATGAATGTTAATGGGAAGTTAGTTCAACTCAACACCAATATCACACACTGATGCTGCAGAAAGCAGATAAAGTAATTGGGAGACGCAGACAATTCTTACTAATAAAAAAAAAGAGATCATCTTTATTTCTTCCCAACACTGTGTCTTGACTGAAAGACCTAATTCTTATACCGAAGATAAAAAAAAATAAATTAAAAAAAACAGCTCACAACTACAAGTTACTTGGTCTGGGAATGCTTTGATTATTGGTAATTGGCTTCAATCCAAAGTGCCCCAATTTATATTTATATATATATGTATAGATGTATAAATAGATAGATAGATAGAGTGAGAGTGCATCTATTTATTTTATTTTCATCACAAACAATAATGGAAGCTGACGGTTTCGTTTTTTTGTTAACTAATGCAAATCAACTGTTCAAGAAAAAAAATCCAAAGAAATATTTTTTTTCCTCATTTCTGACAGCAATTACAAAATAAAACTTGGCAGGCTATTTCACCATTTAATGCACACTGTTTTACAGAATTACACCTTCAATATAAGAATTCATGTTGTGCTACATTAAAAATAGGTTCTGCTTACTTCCTCATCAATAGTTTCACAGCCACATCTAGCCGTAAAGTCTTTAAATAAAAGAGTAAACCTGACTTACCATAAAGCACCATAATCATTTTCTAAATGAAAAGAACAATCTAAGTTGAGACAGCTGTGGATTAGACACATCATCAAAAACTAAGCCTTTACCAACCAAGATCACCAGCAGATGTCGCTTATGATATGGAAAGATAACATTTATCGATCTGTCATTTTAGGAAGCTGTAAACATTTTATATAATTTAAATTGTAGATTTACAATAGTTAGTGCTGTTTATGACACATATATCATATACAGTGTATGTACGTATTTAAACCAAATGATATCTATGAAATGAATGAAATGAAAAATAAAAATCTGGTTCCCAGGTTTCATGCACATAACACTTTATTGGAAGATACATTCAACGTTGGTTTTGTTGAAGTCAAAGAATTTGATGGCCAATAAAAAGAAACGTTTTTCAACAAAAACAGCATTATATATTTTTTAATTTTCGCAACGAAACGTTTTAAGTTTATCTATGCTATTCTATTTTGTTTCCCCTGTAAGTAATTCACTATAAGTTGTCATAAAAAGCTTTAAGGTGTTGGTTACATGAGTAAATCAACCGTGTCGTTTCTCTATGAGCAAAGCATAAAGTCTTTGTCGAGCTAAGTGGATGTTCCTTGGCTAGTATTGAGATCTATTGACACTAATAATCATCCTGTTAGCTAATAATGTTAGCTAAAATCAATATACTCGAGCTATTATGAACATCGCACACTATATAATGTAAACACAACCATCAATACCGACCCGAAGCCATGCTGCTTGATTCATTGCATAATACTGGTTACATCAATCCTGGTAAGGTTGTACATATGGAGAGGTGGTGGGCGGGGCACTCCCACAGCTACATTCATACACTCAATGCCAAGTGGCAAATGGTAGCCTTATGAGGTTCATGACATCTGTTAACACACGGTAGTGCATCCATAACATCGCAAACTCCGAATCTTTTATTACAGGCCAATTTCCCTCGTTAGGTGAATTAAATTGCTTTCCTGGCTGGTTGACGTAGGCTAACTAGCTAACTTTACTAGAATGAGTTGACTGGTTGATTGTTTAAGCTTAGCTATTTTTCTGAATTAATGCTTTGTTACTTTAATAGATAAATTAAAGTTGAGAAAGAATCCAACCAGAGGTTTGTCCTCAAACGGTGAGAGACGGCTTTATTGCTACAGGCTGAAGACAACTAGACCGCTTAGAACCAGCTAACAAGCTAACAAGCTATTAGTTAGCTAAACTCATCACTTTTAGATAACGCGTATCCCCTAATCCTTTTGCAAAATAAACCACCAAAGTATTCCGCACAAGTGACTTACTCTGAGCTATTATCAACTCACAATTTCACCAGTGTGTAAGATATTACATACCCGTTTTCTCACAGCCCCAACCACATGTTTTTGTTTGTGTACCTCTTCTTTTACCGCGCAGTTCGGTCTGCCCGACAGTCAGTTGGTGTGTGTTCCCACGCTCAATTTTGGCTTAACAGAGTAGATCTCATAACATCACGCAAGACGGTCTCCGAAGCTAATGTATGCTGTTAGGTCCATCCCTATGCGTATAGATCTCTACATCAGGCCCTATGCTTTCCCTCGTGTATGCTGGGAAACGTAGTTCTCATTATGTAAAACGTAAATACCCCCAATAGGGGGCAGCATGATGCTACCGTGAGACAAATGTCTGCACAATGGAACAAAGGTAAATATTATTTCGTGAAAGACAGACTTAATTATGACAAGCGCACTTTAGAATTACAGGTAAACTATACAATGGCCATGAAAACATTTCCACATTATCATTCCAATCAGTTGTATCAATTTATCAATGGCTGACAATAACAGTTGATGTACTCAACCCAATACATAATTAATTATTTTTGATAGAAATGTATTCAATATTCTAGCCTCACTAACGGTCAACATGCAAAATAGTCTATGATCAGTCACGTTTCTCGTTATACACTTTACCTATGGACTTTGTTCAGGAATATTCCTCTTGTTGCTTTCCATTGCAGTCGAATATTTCTGTCTTCATTACAAGATAGCTAAATCTATCGAATATTAAAGAATATAATGTGGAAATAATCACATAATGTTTCCAAATGCCATCAAGCGAGGAGGAAAATGTTACAACTGTTATTATAATAATGTGATATTAATGTGCTTGAAAAAAAAGTGAGACAAGTTAAACATGAGATAGAGGAGTTTAAGGGGAGACTTGAACGTCCCACACCCGACATGTTTTTTTTACCCCTCCTCCATAGTCTGACTGCCTTGTTTCCCTCCATCTCTGCTCTTTTCTCAGTGCACTGACGTTGCGTTGCGGATCCGAGACCTGCTCTTGGGGAAAGTTTAGGAAAGTAAGACAATACATACGTATAGAAAGGAACGTGACAGTCATTTTCGGTTTAGTCTTTGAATTGTTGTCACGAAACTACTGTAAAATGGATCCAATGACTCAGTCCGCCCAAATATCATCGTCGCAAGGTTTTGCTGATGGACAGAATTCTGCTGGCAAAGAATCGAAGCCGTCTGGTAAGACCTAGCTCACGGTTAATTTGGCTAATAAGATTTTCCTGTTGACGTAATGTGTTGTGTATATTGTTTATTTATACCGTACGTATTTAAATGTTATTCAGAATATTATCCAGAGTATTATCACATAATGCGTCCGTTTCCTTCTGTGTGGTTGTTTGAATTGGTTTATGCTATCATAGGAAACACCTGTGGTAGTGAACATATCCGAACACACGACTACCAATCATGTTGTTTGTAGCTTTGGCCTTCACGCCAATACGCCGTTGTCTCTTTACACGCAAACGCTTTTTATAGATGTGTCAGTTTTACGTGTCCCTGCGCATGAACCAAGAGCTGTGTGGTGGATTGTGAGGTTCTACGTTTTTGAGTGCAAACTCACGGATAGACAAATGCATCCCTAAACGTATAGCTGTGGGTTGGCAGGGCTTGTTGCTGATTGTTCCCCTAATGCGGGGAGAGATGTGATTATTATTTATTTATTTTCCAGGGTGAATATGGAACAAAAGGAGAGATTTTATAGAAATACATGGCGCTTGTCCATTTGACGTTGGCCTAATTGACATATGTAATTCCATCACTGATATTATACCTTTGCGTCATATTCTAAGAAGCGAGCTATCTGAGACGAATGACATGTGAAAAATGACATGTTAGTTTGTACGATAAGGTTTACTATGACCAAGCTTTGTCGCGATGCCCTGCACTGCAGATGCATTGTTACTGGGCAGCTGCCAAAGAAGGGAGGACCCTCTTAAAGTCGTATTGCCACTTTTCGTGTGGACATCTTAGTGACTGAAGAGCTTTCGCATGTACCTTGTTTTTCCTTCTTTTCAGTTGTCCTTGCAGTTTCGATGTATAGAATTATTTCAGGTCAGACCGTTTGGACGTGCCCAATTAAAACAAAGGAACGTTGTTTTCTTCGTGTCTAAATAGCAGGTTATTGTATACGTGGGAGTGGCTGATTTGTCATCACTGTGTGTATATTTATGGGTGAGGCAGAGATTTCTTAGTCAAACTCCATGGCTCAATCAGCCTTTACATGTCAATCGTTTGAAAATCCGTCAAAGCTATGCGCTGTTAATTAAGAGGATTGTAGGTATTAAAGAATGGTAGCACATTCTGGTGGGAGGGTGTTGGAAATGATAGGGTGTGGCATCTGATGCCTCACTTAGTTTCACTTTGGTTTCCAATAGAAAGGCTGGTCGAACTGAAGTTCGAAAGAAACATGTTAGAAATCCACTGGGAGCAAAGTGACCACATTGATTCATATTAGATTTTTTTAGGACTGAATTATGCTTCCATGTGATGTATTTAACAATGAAAACGTTATAGTGACCACATTATGATATTTCTGTATGTATTTCAGAAAATTTGCTATTGCTTTTTTCAAGTTAGGAATTTTCTATGATAGCTAGTGTTTGATGGATAGAGTATGCAAAGCCTGGGTGATAGTTGAGCACAACTCCAGAATATAGAAGTCCTGACCAAATGATGTGTGCCCTAGTTTACGTTCATATTGTATGTTTTCAACGTGTATGCGTCCGTAAATTAAAAAAGAATCAGCAAAACAAATATTAGGCTTGTCAGACCAAAGATAACATACCAGATAAATTACAGGCAGGAAACGCTGACATCATACATTTACCACAAACTAAAATAGCAGCCATTGTTGACAGCATTGTTGTTCACGCACTAATTTACCTGGTTTATTTTAATCTCATTCTGATAAGAAGCCTCATTGATTAGTTTGTGATGTATAATATTATGTGATTAATTCTGTTTATACAGCTGATTGTGGTTTCAAGTGTCACTTATAGGTTTAGACTACATCTCTCTCTTTCTTGGTGTTTTTACATTCAAATTAAAAACGTGGATTTGCATTTGTGATAAGTAAGCGCTTATAAAAAAAAAAAAAAAAACTCAGTAAAGTTGAAGCAAAGGAAGGTCGTTGGAAACAAACCATGTCACTCAATAAAAAAACTGAGTGAGCAGAGTGGACATATGTCATTGGTAATCAGGTTATATACACGGTATCCCCTCAAAAGTTTTGGCACACCTACTCTTTGAGAATAAAACGGTTGGTATGTCAGACCTTTGATTATGTGTGGGTCTTCAAAGTTACTCCTTAATTATTTGTGTATTTTCATCGCATATCCCTGATGGTTGAGATTACTCGGTAAAAAGGTTTTTCAGAGTCATTTTTAGTGGGTTTATCTGTGAGTCCATAGGCGGTTACCATATAGTCTGACACTCGCCTTTACAACCTCTGACTGTTGCTCAGCCCAATTTATTTGACGTGCACACGGAAGAGTGACACAGTAGTCACAAAGGAAGTGGCACACTTCAGAATGAGGACCTAATTTCTTAAAGAATATTGCATCAGATTTTAAGGAGAAGTTAGCCCAGGAATTCATTAGGATATTACTGTATCTTTACTACTGATCACTATCAGAAACAGTGTAAACAGGTTATACACTTAACAGATTGTTGTCACACGAAAACACTTAGTAGAAATGCTCATTGCCCTAATCGAATAACTGTAGTTCCTGTTCAGTGGTCCAACTTGTTGTTCGCTCTTATTTCTACATTGGAATGGTCAAACAGGCTTACATTTCTATTGCTGGAGGCAACACACTCTCTCTTTCAATTTGGTTGTCTGCCTTTCAAACTTTTAATTGAGGAAAATAAGAAAATTCTGTTCTTTCATTTGCTTCGATTTTGGTGAGTTAGCATAGCTGAAAATAACTATAGCTACCAGGATCGCAATGTTTCTGATGCACCCCCATAACCTACATTAATGACATTAATTTTATTAATGACCTTTTTTTTTCTTCTAACGATCCTTCCTTATCCCCTCTTGTGTTGCCAAGCTGACATTTCAAACCATGCTGAAACGGACCATATATCACAAGGTTTAGAGAGGCAGTCAGATAGCCTTCAGGGCTGGACAGTACAGGATAGAACCAGTGCAGGAATTGCAGGCTTGGCAGAAGATGCACCATCAATTTCACAAAGCAATTAAGCTAAGGAGCCTGAGGGTACAGTGGTAAGACTGACTTCTTACTGATGCCTTGAAATGCTAGATTTAATAGGACTGTGTTTGAGCGCAGACTTTGACTGCTCAAACTCAGTCTAACCCTTGTCACAGAGATGCTCTGATTCAAAATTTAAAGTTTTAAAAACTACATTACTTAATGCAACGCTGAAGGAAAATGTCTAGCTTAAAGGAATTCTGTATGTAAGGCAAGAAAAATGGAATCTTTTCTTCTGGATGGGCCGCACAAAAGATTGACTTGCACAGAGACGAGCAAAGTTCTGCTAGGTGTGTTATTTTACTCTTTCTTTTTTTCCCCAACAATAGTTAATGAAAGGGTCTGAAAAGATCTTGATAAGTTTTGACAAAAACACTAGGTTTGCAGCAGTGTAACCTAACTAGCTTTCCTCTTGCTCATAATCATGGATTGATATGATGTGTGAGCATGAGGAGAAGGAGTCGATGTAAGACATAGAGCAGGGGTGACCACATCTGGTCCTCGAGGGCTGCTGTCCTGCAGGTTTTAGATTTTTAGTTTCCTTCAACAAACCTCATTCAAATTGATGTATCATTAGCAGGCTTGTGCATAACTTATCTTTTGGAGAGATGTATTTAATCTGAATCAGGTGTGTTGAAGCAAGGAAACATCTAAAATCTGCAGGGCAGCGGCCCTCGAGGACTGGATTTGAACATCCCTGATCAAAGAGGGTGAACAATTACTATGCATTATAAAAGTGTGTGAAACACTGTATCAGCATCCAGCCGAAAAATAACAAGATAGGAATTACTGTCTGTTAAAGTTGTGGAAAATGATAGATTATAAGATGCATCATATTGCATCTTTTTTGATGCAGCTTTTGTGAAATGATTAACTGATGACTTTCCAACATCAGAACAGTCATCTTGTAATGTTGCATTATTTTCAGTTACCCTTAAATTCCAAAGAAGAAGAAGTTATGCTGCGTAGCTCTAACGTTGATGATAAATTGTGTGATATGGTAGAGGAAGGCAGCAATCAGCAGCAAGTAAATACAAAAACACCTGGGAACACTTTGAAATGGATGTTTTTGGTTATGAAAGCACAAACTAGATGTAACACACAGCGTTTGTGTAAAATCTTCCTTGCATAAATGAAGTACTTTGCTAATACAGTTTGAGGAACAGCGTTCGTCGTTGGCACACACAACAAAGTGAGCACATACACACAAAGAGCACTTGCATAAGAGTTTCACATCAGATACCAAAGGCAATGGTTCTTAACCACTCAATGGATCATTTTCCAAGGTACATACATGAAAAAGTGTTTATTCCATCTGATTAATCAGGTTTTCTTGTTGATTGATGTGAAAATTTGTCACTATTGCTCAACTCTGCCGTGCATTAGGATGTGAACTGTATTGTTTAATTTCATATTTATATGTTGATTGTGATTCGCCATGTATTAATTTTCAGCCTTTTTTTACTCTGCTTCTACCAGTGGGCCTTGCTCACATGTGGAGGCACAGATTAAATGTGGTTTTAAAAGTGAAGGTGTGGTGTACTGAGAAGGCAATGACGACATGAATCTAAATGAAGGAATGTTGCACCACAAGGCCTCACCAATCTCAACCTGTGGAAACTCCAGTTGAACTGAACTAAAAACTAGCACCACACCTCATCTTTACACATATTCATACCTTCTATGACTGAAGAGATTTCTCCCCTGGCATCTGCAGAGTTTTTGATGAAGGAGGATTATCATTGAACCTTCAATGATTTCTTCTTTAGATCCATAGAGACCAAATTAAAGAATGGACAAAATCATCTATTGGATGTTCAGAGTGAGATTTACTACTTTGCCTTGAGAAAACGGACCCAAAAACGGCAGGCTTTTTTCCCAGTTTGCTTTATGTATGGTGTTATTGAAGTGAGCAAGGGTCGAACGCAAGCACACAATTGAAGAGGTAACAAAAGGTTAACTTGGGGGATTGCCCCTGTCTGGCATCAAGATGCAGAATAGTTTCAAATGGAAACATTGTGGCATTAAAATATATGACACCTGTGCTTTGTTTATGGAGCACAAAGTCACTTCCTTGCTGAAACCATAAGTTAGTGTTTTGTGTTATGACCTGAAAACGCTTTTATGCATCATTCATTATGCTGAAGAGCCAAGTGGTCCCTCTCATTGTCATAGAGATGAAATATTTTGAATTAGCAGGGAGGAACAAAAAAATATACTGTGGGACACACGCACACACAAAGAGAGGCACCTGACCTTCTACGATGCTCCCAATGTTACCAATTAGAGTTGAAGAAACAGCTGAATATCCTGACACATTTTGGGAAACTCTAAATCTGTCACGTCTCTGTGACATAACAGTTTTACATTGAAAGATTGATTACTAACAGCTGCTTGTCAGGATATAAAATTGTGAAACTGTGTGTTTTTGCTGCTACATGTTCAAGCAGCCCAAGATGTCTTTCTGTATCTGAATATTAAGAGTTATTTTGGGTTTTTTGTAGGGAAGCAGTTTGTAAGACATAAGTTCACCATCTTTATACAGATCTATCATGTGAATGCCACTACTTCCAGTGTAAATATTTGTCCAATACATATCCACAATTATGACACTGTGAGGTTCATATTTTTGGCCACTTAGATATTTGGTTTGTCATATTCCTTCCACGTTCCCTTGTTAAAAAGGGGTATAAGATACCCTGTTTCACTCCTGCGTTTCATCTTGTATTTTGAGGAAGAGGGCTGTCTCCTCATCGCCTCATACGGATTTCTTTACCTTTCATCTTTTTATTGGAAGCTTGGGTGTCGTGTATTATGCACATAATTTATCAGGTTTTGTAGGGCATCAAAAACGAACACACTGCTTAAAAATATTAATATTTGACCTTTTTTTTTTAAAAAACATTGTTTGTGTCCATTCCCATTCAGGATTACTTCATGTAAAATTGACACAAGCAGGTTGCTGGATATGCACTTGTGTTCTGTAACAAAGTCTTTCCAAAATTGGAAGTAAAGACCTGAGCACAATCCATTAAATAACTGCCTCATGTTGAAATTATCCGATCAAGTGTATGAGATGTACCTTTGGCACTTTTGATCATTGTGTGATTGTTTGAAAGCTTTGTTTTCGGGGAACCTAGAATAGCAGCTTAAACCCACTGTACATGGTGGTAATGTGTTTAAAGAAGTGTTATTGCAACTGGGGTAAATTTTGTTCTGCTCATGTCAGCAACTACAGCAAAAGGACAAGTGAGTTTTGTGTTATTTGAACAATTTGTTTTGCCATAGAATATGTAAGTGCATGTGTAATTGTAGGTTCACTGAAATAGATGAAAGCATATGAATGGGGCACCTCTGTTAACATTAAGAGTTCTTATTAAGGTTTGAGAAGTTTACTGTTTGCTCTTGAATTTTAATGTCTTTATTTGGTTGGATTTCAGTGAATAGGAGTTATTTTCTTCTAGGATGATCATTCTTCTGTCCTTTCTTTTTTTTTCATTTTTTCAGATTCCTTTCTTTCCTCTTCGCCTGTATCTCTCATTCAATCTCCTCAAGGCAAGTGTATGGTTCTCTTACGCTGCTCGCCTGCTCTATCCCTCTTTACTGTTCTATCTCGCTGGCTTGTGCTTTACTGCTCTACTTCATCCCTCTTTCTGGTGCCCCTCTCCTGCTCGCAAGACTCCAATAAAACGACAACAAACCTGCAAAGAAGAAAATCCTACCACAAACTCCCATCCTTATTACTTACCCCTCTTCTTTGGAAACTTTGTCTTGCACTGACATCTGTTTTCAATACTGCTGACTCTTTGTAGCGCAACATTAGTGACATACATCATTAATAATTTTATTTACCACTCCTAAACTCTGCTGCAACTGGTAATAAAACCTTCCGAGTTGATGTCAATAGATCAAGGTGGCCATTTTGAACAAGTTTACTCATCAGTGTTATTTTTAGTGGCTGCAGCAAATGTATAGCAGCTGCTCTACCAATAAAGCTTTTACAGACATCTATATATATTCTACATTTTAAATAACGTGTCTTTAGTACCATTGAGGTGATCAAACAAATTAGTATGAGTCACCAGCAGTCGGTACATGTAATTACAATCAATCTTTATCTACTTGACAACTCATCCCTGCTACTTATTCTCAACTATCCTAACAACATTCAGACACCAATATACCTGTAAAAACTTGCCCCTACAGCTTTCAAGCTTTAAATCGTAATTCATTTCAGTCTTTGCTGGCTGCTATCCAACATTATTTAGGTCAGCATCACTCACTGTAGGTTCAAGATAATCCCAAGATTGCCACCTTATTTTAAGAAAGCAGAGAAGTTCAAGTTCACATTGTGCACACAAGAGCATAAACCTAAAAGTAGATCAGGTTTGTGTCCCAGTGGGGATGATCCTACCTTCCTGCTGCCCTAGTATCTGAATACCCCACCCCCAGTATCAACTACGTCTAGGAGGATGAGTGGCACTGGAGATATCATCCACCACCCAGTGGCCTGGGCTTGCCATTGCCTGTGGCTGCTCACCCACCCTCCAACCCATTATATGCTTATGGCTCGGTAGGCTATGTGCATGTCTCAAATCATTGCATTTAAAATAGGTTTTCTTTGACTATTTTTTTGCTTCTTTTTTTCCCCCCAGCTTCTTTTTGACCTAAGGTTTTTAGCAATGTTAGAATACTGTTATTTTGTGGTGTTTAGTTAAAGTTTGAGTAAAGCAGTTTATCATGCCACCGGAAATAAAGTGCATTTTTTAAAAATCCAGCCAAACATGAATGATTAGAGCAGTCTCCAACTGTCTGAAATTAGGTTTAAAAATGATTGAACAATGTGCGATGCTGTCTGCTCAGGAACACTGGTTGAAGGGCTAGATGACCACTGTTCATTGAATCCTAAAAGACAACAGCCACCTTCAACTGCAAAACAGAGGGGTAGGGCAAAGGGGACGAATTGGGATTTGGTCTATGTGACCTACAGTCAACGAAGTGGATGAAGCAGCTCACACTCACTGACAGGCATTTCCAGCAGCAGGGGAGAAAGGGGTCTCTTCTGCCATTTTTACCAATAGTAGTCTGTTAATCCTATGTTTTAATGTTGCTCTTTACTAAATGAATTCAGTATGTCTTCCTCCTTATTCTGTAAATTGAGGCATCCATGAAAGATAGTTTTCCGTGATGAAAGCAGAAGAGTTTTTATGGTGACTGCAGGTTAGCATAAGTTGCTAGTTCAGGGCTAATGCATACAGAGCTGCATCATGGGATTGGATTTTCTGACTACCCAAAAATTCTTGCACACAATAATTGTAGAAAATCATTAATTAGTTGAACTCCATAATTCTGTCCTGTATAGTCATCTGTCTTTTAACATATTCTCTGCAGTTATTTTCTGTCACTTAAGTGTTTCCATGCAAATTTCTAAATTTGCTTTACCCAGACCCGCAGATCAAGGAAGAGTAGGGAGATTATGAATTTTGTTTTGATCTTATTTTGTCTTGCATGTGAATGAACCGATCAAGACTGAAACTTCATGCTTTGCATAGAAGAGATTTCTGTTGCTTTTTATTAAATGTTTCTGATACCTAAGCTACAGACATGGCACAGCCCTTCTCAGATCGCATAAATCAGATGTGGAAGTTCACTGAAGCCGCACATAACTTGCATAACTAATTAATGTGGAAAGTCGTTGACGGTTTTAGCTAAAACTTGATCGTAAAGTAGTCTAATAGCAAGTAGTATAAAGTCGTCCAAATGACTTCCAACATGCGTGAAAGTAATGTCACTGCCCTAAGTGTTCTGGAATTTGTTTACAAGTTTAGAGCCTAAAGACTACAACACTGTTAGCAAGATGGAAAGTCCATTCATGTGGCCTAGTTTGAACAAGGCATTGTATTGTGCAACAGAGGAGGTGGCAGGCCTATCAAGACAAAGTGATCCAGTCAGTCACACACCCATAGAAAGAACTGTGTTTATACAGTGTTAGATAGGATTGGAGTCATGCTGACAACAGGACTAAGAATGCAAGATTTATGTAAATAAAGAACATTTGGACCTTGACAAAATCAATGAGAATAAAAAGTTTTTCATTATTTATTTGTTTGCTTATGTATTTATTTAGAAGTGTGTGCACAGATTCAATTGAGCAGATAATGTCCATCTCCTAATATGAGGTGTTTTCAAAAAGGCTTTTTTAAAGATGTTTTCAATTTTCACGTTTTGTTATATTTTAGATTTGCAGCTTTTCTTTCTTGTTAATCTACACAAAAATGCTAAAATAAAAAATCAGTTATATTTTTGATACTGTTTTAGTAGTTTTTTTGCAAATAAAAGACCTAAATGTATTTTTACATGAGTATTTAGACCATATACTTAAAAACTAAAGCTTGGCATGTCTTTCTTTTGGAAGTTTTTCCCATTTCACTTGTCAAAATTCATAGTCCAGTAAGGTTTAAAAAGGACCGTCAGAATCTAAAATAGTCCCCAAAAGCAGCTTTAGCAATGTGGGAAGCTGTAATATTTGAACTGTACAGATTATAGAACTCTTTTCATACTGATATTTCTTATACCTTTTCTATCAAAACAATGCTTATGGCCCTCTACAGCGTTTTGGTCTCATCATCAGCATCACTTCCCTGTATGACACACAGCTTAGAGGAAAGCAATGAGATGGCAGTAAAGACGGTTATCCCAGCGGTATGTTTAGAAGTAGTCTCCAAGTAAACACATATTCATTATTAGAGGTTTATTGATATCTTTCACATACCGCAGCTTAATATTGAAGAGCACAGGATATATGAAATGTTCAAAGTCTCAAAGGATTTTTTTCAAATAAGTTTGCAGTGTTTTCAGCACGGTACATGTTCCAAATAGCAATGTGCTGATAATTTAGAAAAAATGATGAAAATAGGAAAAAAAATGAATAGCTCTATAAGGTTACAATGAATTCATAGACCTACTGTTGAAATGTTTCTTCAAACATTTTTCCCTCATATTTGTTCCCTCATTCAAATTGGTAGATGACATGGCCAACAGTGCGACAAGACTGGAAAGCTTTTCTTCTGAAAGAACATATTCAATATGGCATCTATCATTGTTAAAGATCAGCTTATCCAGCAGCAATCTCCTTTATTTAAAGAAAGATTTTAGAGTGGATTACAATTTTTGTTGTGTGCATGTATAACAAGTGCATTAAAAACCATGTAAACTCAGCCAGATTTAATCTTTTGACTCAGTTTGTTATTTCAGTTTATATATTACATGAAGTTCGCTCTTCAAGATATTTTTGGTCACCGTCAGGAGCTCTTACGAAGTTGCTGCCATTAAGACAATTATTGAAGAGTTACGAGTAGTAGCATGATATTTTGTTTTTGTGAAATTTATGTATGCTCTGCTTGGAAATGCTATGTTCAGTGACTCAGTTTCTGAGGTATGTGGGGTTATCCTGCCAAAAAATACCTTTATACATGTAATAAAACGTACTTGGTGAGGAGAGGAGTCTGTAGCGTAGAATGATTGAGTTTACTAGATTTTTAGCTGATAATCTGTGCTCATACTCTAAATGTTTTTTTTTTTTCAAATGTAACAGTGACTGAATAACTTATTTATGAAATATTCTATTTTCATTTCTGAAGTTGATGCTACTTACAAACACTTAAAAAAAAAAAAAAAAAACTGCCATCAAGCCTGCAAATATGTAATGGTAATATACACAAAAAATGCGTAGTCATCATAGCCAAACTGATCATCAATGAAATTTTGTTTCTTGTGCTGCTTCAGTTGATCATTTAGACAAGTTCCCATATTGAATGCTGCTTGATGGTAACTCTGAAATAGGTAAGAGCAGCATGCAGAAAGTTAAGAACCCATCCATATGAATGTGCCTTACATTTTCATGATGCAATGCATGAATGCTTGGGCTGTTACCTTAAGGTTTAGCTGAATAATATTATAAATGCATGGGTGTTTAGTTGTAGTGACCTTTATGATCTCCCCACTTTTATCCTTTTCACTGTCATTTATTTATGGTGAGGCAGATAAGAGAGTGGCCCCAGGCTCTGACAAGCCCTGTGAAGGTGTAGCTACATCACTTCGCTTTCCTTCACAACCTGGGTCATTCTCACAGAGTATTTACGGAAATGAAGCAGAGCAAGTAGATGGGCAAGATTCTCCAGTAAAGACATCCCCTGTTTCGGAGCGAATAAAGGCACTAGAGGCTCTTGCTGCCAAAAAGAGGGAACCTGACTTTAGAGGTGATGGTAGTTTTACTCACTACAGAGAGCGCCACCATGAGAAAGCTCCCACTGAGACCTCCAAACCTCCCTCTGAGACCTCCAAGCCTCACACTGAGAATGTTGTACCAGGCATTCAGAAAACGGGAAGTACTGCTGGTCAGGAGTCACCGGAGTCACCCTTTGAAGTACTTGGAGATATAAGACAAGTAAATGAGTTTGAAGAAACGGAAGAGTGGATGAAGGCTCATTTACCTCCGGTGCTGGACTTTGATGCTGTAGGATTGAGTAAAGGCAGTGACAATGCTCCAATGAGGAAGACTGATATCGATGAAGCTGATGCCACTGCTTTTGCTGGTGTCCCTGATGCTTTTATGGATTCTCCTGTTGAAGCTCCAAAACAGAAGGCTGAAGCAATTGGTGAACAAGAACAACCTGGAGTTGAGGAGGAGTTTGACATTAGCTTTTTGCCAACAGCCTATATGTGGGATCAGCAGGAAAAGTCTGGAATTCAGGCCCCATTAAATCTCAGTTCAGTGATTCCTTCCTCACCTGCTCCTCCTGCAGGCTTTTGCTCCCCAACTCTTCCTTGCTCCCCTCCAACTTCTGATGTTCAAGACAATGTCTCAGATGAGAAAAAAGCTTCTTGGGCTGGAGATTTGGAGCACCCAGAACCAAGTGAAGCAGATAGCTCAGGAGAGTCCGATGACACTGTAATTGAAGACGGAGTCTGTGCTCCAGCGTCTGCATTCCCACCATCTTTTAATTCACTCATTTCAAATGATCCCACCATTATCTCTGCCTCTACGGCTACTGATCTTTTTTCTGCTGAAAAGGAGGTCACTCCTCCAAAGTCTGAGAGGAAGTTAATGCAAGTTCCAACAATAAATGTTATTGAGACTGATGAGCCAAATTACAGTGAGGAGGAGATGGAAATGGAAATGGAGCCCGATGAAGATGAGGACTATGAGGTTGTAAAAGTCCTTGCCAGTGAACCTGCAAAAACTGTAGAACCAGAGCCAGAAAACGGTCACACTCAACCACCCAAAACACACCCCTTAGAAACTGAATTCATGGAAGGCTACTCGCCTCCATCTTCCCCTGTGGACTCTGATGCTGAATACTCCCCCAAACACAAGGTGCTCAAAACTACTTCAGAAATGTGCCATCAGCAAACCCCCTTAAAATCTGAAGTCCAGTCTGATCTAATGGTTTCAAAGCACTCTACATCTGATGTTTTGCAAGCACAACCTGACAATTCACAGACGACTAAAAATGAAGTTAATATTGAAGCCACTCCTTTTGTAGATGGAAATGAAGAAGTGGACTTTCCAGACAATGATGATGAGTGGTCAGATGAAGCACAAGATATCCTGGTCAAATCTAGAGAAACTGATCTTTCAGCTAAGGAATTGGCTCCTTACAGCCAATCCAAAGATGAAACGGCCAATAAACAAGCAAAAGAGGCTTGCATGGTAACTGCTCCTATTTCTATAACCAGTTTCATGCAGGATGATATTTATGACAGACAATCATTCGATTACGCCTATGATATAACCTCCCCTTTGGATCATGATGATGATAAAGGGCTAAATAATGCCAAAGAGCGATTTCTTTCTGATCCTGCACAAAATGCTGAAAACAGGTCAAGTCTGGACAGTACCATTTCACAGAATGGGGATGAAGCTCTCAGCAACTCTCTTGGTCAATCATCTCTAGAGGAATATCCCCAAAACCCATATTCCTGTTTCCAAACAGAGACACCAAGCAGCGTCAATGATCAAGATTTCATTAAGAAAGTGACCACTGATATACCTACAGATAACATGGAAAATGGCAACACCCTACCATCTCATAAACCAGGCTTAACCATTCAGCAGGATGTGAAAGTGGATTGCAGTACACCTGACACATCAACCAGCCTAGACGGAATCAACAGCGACAACGCAGCTTCTGAACCTACAGATAGTTTTGTGGAATTTATGAGAGAGTGCCTGAAATCAAAGCAGGATGTAGAATCAGATTGTGTGCATCAAGCCGTTGCCTTTAATAATGAGTTCAGCAAAACTAGTTTGCCTCCCTCCCATACCTCTCCAAGTATGGTGATGGACCTTGAACAAGAAGAACTTACGATCAGTGCTCTCAAAGAGCTAGGCAGCAGTCAAGATGAAGAGGAGTTGATGAACCGCCAGTCAGAAGTTTCAGATCAGAATCAAGCTAACCCCAGTGCCACATCTTCACAGCTCTCTTCCTTCACCTCAGTTCCTAATCCCCTGTGTTCACAAAGCAGCCGTGTGTTCGACGACACGTATTCCAAAGAGGTCGAAGCCATTGACGAATGGGTGGCTGAAGCCTACCATCTTGCTGAGCATGTCTTGACAGCAATACTAACCCACTTCTCAGGTAACATATTTTCCCTCTGGGCAGTAGGCCTGCTAACTTCATGCACTCCCCTCAGCGGGACTGTTTTTTCTCAGTTTGCACCTTCTCACCTTTTCCATACACAACATAACTTTCCTGCCCACTCCCCTCAAACAAATAGTTTTTGAGTTTTACCAGTGCTCATATATTGTTAGTGTCCTGTTTGAACAAAGCAAAGAAAAACAATGATTGGCTTATATGATTTGATATCATTTGAGTGTGGTGCCTATTGTTCATCTGTGAGGTAAGCATCATGGAAGTGGTGAAACAATACATCTGTCACTTTAGTGTGTATGCAACATGTCACAGTAATTGAAAATACATCTTACTTGTTACCATGATGATTGATGATGATAAATTATTTTATAATTAATTTATTTTTCTTACTGATCTAAAGTTACTGCAGGACAATTTTCATGTCTTCACTTTTTGAGCCATATCAACCAAGGAGTACACCAAAGTGTTTGTATTTCTGGCAATTACCAAAGGCATGCTGGGTTGAAAAAAATAATTGAGCAAAAAATGACAGCCACAATGCATCAGTTCACCAAAACACATGCAGTATGGTAAATGGTAAATGGACTTGTACTTGTACAGCGCTTTTCTAGTCTAACTGACCACTCAAAGGGCTTCACTACATGCCGCATTCACCCCACTCACACACACTCATACAGCACGTCTTAGGATACACATAACTACATGCTTTCTCTAAGCATTCACACACATTCATACCCCCAATGATACACTGGGGGGTAACGTGGGGTTCAGTGTCTTGCCCAAGGACTCTTCGACATGTATCCTGGGGAAGCCAGAGTCCAACCACCGACCTTCCGATTGGTGGGCGACTGCTCTTCCTCCTGAGCTACAGCCGCCCAGTATGCGGTATACAGTATGCACCCCATTTTCCCAAAGGGAAGGCACCTTTGGCCTTAGGTTTCTTATATTGCTGTCCACAAGAAAGTCATACTGTTAGATAACATCCAGAGACGGCTAAGATTCTCTAACTTTTTTTTTACTTGCTACATAAGCAACAAAATGTTTTTGTGATGTTATGTTTATGTTAAAACGGCAATAGTAATAGAAAACTGTATCTGGCTGTGCTGATGATGGTGTCTTTTTAGTTATAGCATCAAAACGTCATTGAAATCCCGATGACTGATTCACAGTCAGTGAATAGTGTCCATATCTATGTGGCCTAAGTGGCTTGTCTCATTCACAATATATAAAAAGCATATAGTCCTGTCTTATCTTAAAAACCAAGTCACGTGAATCCAAAGGTAAATCAACTGAAGATACCAGATTTTAGTGAATTCAGGGAACTGTGTGCATATTTCTTGATCTGGTATGCACTAATGCAATCCATTGTGTTCAGTGAAAGTTGTTGCAGCAAGATGGAATATGTACAGAACACCAGAGGCAGGATTCCGGTCTAAATGCAGTTTCATTGTCGCCACTCACTGTACAGGGATGCACACTTTAACCTTGCCTTTTAATGCTAAATAAAAGTTAAAATGATAATTACATCGTATTGCTGCCCCTTAGATATTTGAGTAGATTGTCATGTTTTCACTTTGATATGTAGAATTAGACCAGCATTGCATAAAAAAACTATTTTACTTAAAAGTTGTACGTAACTGACGCCATACTAAATGCTGTAAAGACTGCAGCTGTTATGGAGATTCTTCTATCAGCCAAACCATGGGGCATAGACTGCAAGGCTAAATATGGTCATGTGATCCCCAGTCCATTTGAGCTTGTAACCCTCTCATGCCCTCTGTCCTTTAAAGCTCACCAGTGGTCCTCAACAAAGAGTGGATAGGAGTTCAAATATGGTGGCCTGGTGTTGGCTAGCAATGACCCTGAAAGTCACGCGGTACAGTCAATCCCAAGTGTCAGATTTCTGCTTCGATGTAACTTTCCACAGCACAATGTGTAAAGTCTCTAATGCAGGATGATAAAGCACGATCCAGAAAATCACAATCATGCTAAATCAGCTGTATATCTAGACGTCACCTTCGTGGCTATTCTTTTTGGTGTCATAATTCATGCTTTAGTTTCAGCAAGATGCTATCTTTGGCTATAGTTTGCTGTCAGGTCATTCAGTCTTACTATTTCTAGTACTCCTTTCTTCAGTCTGCATGCAAATGAATTTAAATCATCCTGTTTCCAAGTTTACTTAGATCAATACTGTGTAGGAATGTATTGTTATGAGGAGTAATAGCAGCTAGGGTTTGCAGTACCCTCTCTTTTCTGCTAACATGATCTCAATTTGCCACGCACATACACGGACTGGTATGCAGACAGTAATCCTGATGCATTCAGTGGTCTACATGTGTTTGCATGCTTCAACCTAGAGCTGACACACCACATAACTGTGTGCTGGTGATCTTGTAATCGGACACCTGGGAATAATAATACGTATGTAGAAACTTAAGGAAATGTCTGTCAGTTAAGTTTGAATGTTAAAGCTGTAGTCCACATTCAAATGCTTGTTTATGTACATTGAGTTTTGGAGGGAAGCTATTTTTTTTTTAGTTCTATAGAAGAACTTGTGCTTCTGATCATTCATACCTTTTTATGGTTGTTTTTTGTTAGCCTTTTTAAGACAGTTTTGGAAGCTGTCGTTCCAGTGGCAGACTGAGGGGGCTCAGGAGATAAATGTATCATGTAAAAACCTTTAATATGTAGTTGTTTTACTGACCTTTGATATTGTTACTCAGTTGATGGATATTTTTTTAAACCATGAGTAGGGATGTAAGAGTATACATTGAATATCTCTTGGTATTGTAGCCACAGTTTTAGGCTTTTGTTACAGCAGAAAAACATAACAACATTTTTTGCTACTAATAAAAACATCCAGATCTGTCTAATTGGACAGCTATTGTAATACTTATTACTTTTAACAGTATTTACAAATGGCATTGGACAGATATTTCTTCAATCTGATTCAAAGATGAAATTTGCACCATGTAAACACTCAGCTGTCCTGATCTCTCTGTTTAGGCTTTAATCCTAATTGAATTTCTGATGGACTCTAACGGACAATATTTGGGGTTAAAAACTGTAAAAATTGTGAAGTGGTGGCTCTTTACTTGAAATAATAATTTATGTGAATCATTTTGATTTGTGTCTATTATGTACTCTTTTAAAGGCGACAATTTTTTTTTCTCTGTACATTTTTTAAAACATTTTTAATCATAGCACAGGTGGTTTACAGCTGCAACTTGCTGGATGTTAAATTGGTTTGATGTTAAGTGGCATTGCTGACAATAACAATGCTGAAGTTATTGTACAGCATACATCAGCACACTTTGAACACATTGCCAAGCTCTATTGTAAACAGTGGAGTCGAAGCAGTTTTTTTTAATGATTAAACTGATAAGTGCCTTTTGTGTTTTGGTTTGTTTTTCTTTTCTTTTTTTGTTTTCTGGCTGATTAGTGATAGGCCAGTGTTGACCGATAATATCAGTTTACCGGTTTATGGGTTGGGCTCAATTTAACATCCACGGTAACCTTCAAAAGTTAGCATATACCTGAGATTTCTAAGATCTACAGCACAGTTTTGGTATAAGTTGATATGTAACACACAGGAATGCTGAAACAACAATCCATAACATTTCAAAATAGCACGAGGTATGATGTAATGACACCAAATTTTTTGACTCTTCAAAGTATCTACCGGTACATTAATTGTTTTCTCTCATGCATCTTTTGAAGTCTGACATTAAAAAGTCCAGACAACAAATGCACTGCTGCTCTGAGATGGTCTTCAAACTGCGTTTGCACCAAGCTACTTTGAAAAACTTACTGTCATTGATGTCAGCAAGTACTTCACAAATTACCTACTAAAATTAAAATAGTCACGTTCATTGGCACTAGAAGGATGCATAGAATCTTTTCAGGATGTATTTTTCCCTGTACAGCCAGCATTTGCGCCCTTAGGCCTGCTGCTCTTAAAGCTACACTCATACACACAGATAGATGGAGTTGATCTTTCTGTGTGTAGGAGTGTAGCTTTAAGAGCAGCACACTATGAAAGCAGGCCACTTTGTCTTTACAGCCACTGGGACCTCAGCAGTATATAGTGAGACTGAAAGACGGGGAGGGAGAGAGAAAAGGAAAAAGGGCTGTCAAACTGGTTGCTTCTCTGTGGATACTGACAGCAGAGCATGCTGAGATGCAGTGTGAGGAAACCTTGCTCAGAGTTCCTGAGCAATACCTCTTCAACTTTGTTCTTTAACCACAGTGCAAATGTTTTCAAGTTGAATTAGAAAAGTAATCAATTATTTTCATTGATATTTAATGTTTTCAGCCAACTTAGCTGACACATGGAAACTATTGTGTCTGAATAATGAAGGGTTCTTGATCTAATAGTAAGCTATACAAATTCAGGAATAAAAGACCTTTTTCTATCTCTATGTATGCCTATTGGAGTGGCTGCTGCTTATCTCCATGTTGTAAACATAGCTGCTCTCCACTGAAGTTAAGTTCCATATGCTGTCTCTTCAATGTGCTCCCATTAAATTTGCTGGAGCACTGAGGCCTGAATCCTCCCTGAGGCATCAGGCAACATGGTTTCTTCAACACCACTCACACAAGGCTTTTTCAAATATGCCCCTTTTTACCCATGCTCAGAGAAGGAGGGGCAGTTTGAGAGTGCCAACCCCCCTCCAGCATTATGTAACTGTCTGGTATTTAGTCTTTTGCATGCTGGACAGAACATGGTCATGGAACATGCATACAAACACGACTCGGACAGCTATAGTAATTTAACTCCCTTGCTCAGTTATTCTGGGCTGCAAATGGCAGTAGATTAAACATATTCACGTTTTATTGGATCAGAGTAGGAAAGTAGTCTTCTTTTGTTTTTGTTTCACAAATCTTTTTTTTAAACACGCATGTATATGTGTGCGCACATGTGTGGATATGATAAGATATGATATGATAAGATATGATATAGTGGCCTGGTCTCATCCACAAAGACAATCTGGTCTTTTACAACACTTAAGACAGACTTAATTTTTGATTTTACTGTTTATGATTTTACTGAAATTTAGCAAGAACAAGAGCCAGCAAGAATGAAATGAAATTAAAGTCAGATATTTCAGGCTGCTATGAGTACACCAGTGTAGGTCTAACCTCCCACTTCTGCATCTCTACAGCTAAAGACCTCGTACACTGGCGTGACCCTAAGAAGTCGGGCTTGGTGTTTGGCCTGTCCATGCTGCTGCTGCTGTCACTAGCAGCCTTCAGCGTCATCAGCGTGGTCTCCTACCTGCTACTTGCTCTGCTCTGTGTTACCATCACCTTCCGCATCTACAAGTCGGTTGTCCAGGCTGTGCAGAAGTCCAGCGAGGGACACCCGTTCAAGTAAGACAAAGTTGATGGGTAATGTGGGCTTCTGTGTCTTCTCCAGGGACATTTCAACTAATGGAGGGACCGGGGATTGAACTTCTAACATTTCAAGTGGTCAGTCACCAATTCCTTTAAGAAGTTTTTTAAACAAATTCTTACATTCTAAAGAAACTGGCGCCAGGGATTGACAAAAGGAGATGAGGTAAATCCTTCTGCAAGGCACACATAAGTAAGCCGTTTCATGACATGAAGAGCTTATTTTCATGGAATGACGACTAGTAGTAATGCATATATCAATGCCAGAAAAGGAACTTTTTAAAAATGACAAAGTACCAAAAGCACAAGGTCATGTATTCTCATTACTTCTTACCAAGGTTGATAGATCTGGCCCGTTGGGGTTTATTTTGCTTTTATTGGAGAGCTACCAGAAATGTGGCATCAGCTCACAGCTTTGTATCTTAGTTAGTTGCCAGATTCACATATTTTAGCACATATTTTAGCCATTTTCAGGTCAACAACTTTCTTTGTCTTTTTTATTGTTTATTGACATTTGTTTGCACTTAAAGTGGTATGAGCACTTTGCTCAAATGAATGAGTTATAGAATTGTTTCATCTGACTGTTGAAGTGATGGCATTTATACATGAAGGTCACTTTAATGTTATTATTCATTATAGCTTTCAGGAAGCGATGGAGAAAGCCACTATACACGTGCATAATGAGCTGTTTGCTGTTCTAGATTTTCTAAATTTGTGCTTTTTTTTGTGCTTTTTCTTACAACAACATGTCTTATTGTCATAATCATTGGTGTTAGCCTGATAGGCACACCGTGGTCATGTAAAACACATCTGTGGTGGATGGTAAAGCTTTTTCAATAGACTCAATTGTAACTAGCTAGCTTTATACTGTCTAGGATTTGATTAGATAGTGTTAGGAATAAACTTTTATCTCCCAGTGGCCAAACTAGCTGGTGGACTTTAGATTATACTGTTCAGTCTCTTTTTTGCCAGCCACCATTTTGAAGTTCCATTACATTCATGCTAGAAAGGATACTTCCACATATGGACTGGAGAAGTTTGGGGACAAACCCGCAGCCCTCTGATTCAACGACAACCAGTCTACCTGCTGAGCTACCGGCACTCCAGCTGAACTTTTGTGTTTAACTAGTGTACTTCTTGTGTATTACAGTTTTTTAGAAAAAACATTTATAGGAATTAAAATGTCAGTCATTCGACTGATGACTTCTTCTGATGACATCTTCCATACACAAATTATGAATTATTACCACAAAAATCAAATGATTATATCTACACAAACCAACTGCTGCCTCCACTGTGGTAGCTTGCATGCAAATATTGAATTATACTGTTTAGTCTCAGTTTAAAGTATTGTTCAGGTACATCTTTTTTTGATAATTTCTGGAATACAGCTCATTCTCAAGAAAAATTCCAATGATAAGTTGTTGACATTAGCATTAGCACATTGCAGCTCCAGAACTCCTGGCTCTTGGCCACACTGTATGATGAGCACAGCTTCTGTGCTTCTTATGACTCACCAGACCTGTACAATTCTAGGGTAAATGTTGTTTCAAATCTAATTTACAAAATCAGGAAAACTTCATATAAAGAAACCGAATTATGTTTTGTTTTTTAAACTGATTTAAACCATATTAATTAATTGCTTCTAAAGCATCAAAAGACTATAGATTTCAAATGCTGATAGATATGGTTTGTATGTGGAGACCAAGATGAGTTGGTGAGAATCTTCCCTTTTACTGAAAAAGTGATAAGGGATATATATATATATATATATATATATATATTTATTGAGGCAAAAGATAAACCTTTGGACAGTATTAACCACATCTAAAAGCCTGTAAGGCTCTTTTACCAAAATGCAATGGGCTCTACTTGCATTAAAGAGAAGATCTTCTGAATAAACCTGACTGTTTACATCATACAATATATATTTCAGAAGGGAGAACTGTGGATTTCTCCATTTTGAAACAAAACTTAAGCCTCTTCAATTTCAAAACCCCATGTCCAATTGATCATGGTCAATAAACCTACAGTTCTCCCACAGATTATTGAAGTCAGTTTGTGCTCTATGGTGTAAAACAGTTGCTGTTGCTCCCACTAAACCCTTTTCAGCACAGGCTGGTTATTTATGGTTTTCTGCAGCATTTCTGCAGCATTTCTGCAAGAACACTCAGCCTCATTTTGTGGTCTCCTTTCTCTCCTCCTCCATCTCTCTGCAGAGCGCTTATAGATAAGGATGTCAGCATCCCTCCAGAGACATTCCGCAAGCACGTGGACGCCAGTCTGACCTACATCAACCGAGCCCTGAAGCAGATGAGCCGCCTGTTCTTGGTTGAGGACCTTGTGGACTCCCTGAAGGTGAGCAGTTCCGGCCTCAGTCACGGTCTTTCGGAGTCTTTCTGACCATTTTCTCTGTATGTTATGGAATATTGCTCCCACGCTGTCCCATAAAGGCCAGTCTCCTGGGTGCAGTCTTTTTATAGTTCTGATTAGCCCAGTAATACATCAGCCCAGGCTTATTTTATATTCATGATCTGATCTGCATCATAGTAACCTTTGTGATTATGGTACCACTAGTGACAATTATTTAGAAATTGTGACCTAAATGATTTGCTTATTACCATATATCTCCAGTTTAAAATGCTTATCTGTACTGTAGTGAAAGACTGAGGAATATATACTTGCCTATGCAATACTGCAGTAATTTAGGTATGGATCCATTAGACTGTAATACTTTTCAAAGCTTTTAAAATGTCCTCAAGCTAGTTTCATATCTAGGGCAAGAAATCCGCTAAGGGTCCTGTAAGAGCTGTTGCCCAGTTTACAATGCACCAGACCACTATGGTTCCTCATGCTGGTAGTGGTCCCATGGAACTGCCCTTGTATCTCTTTCTGGTGAGCTTGTGGTGGTGAAACTGAGCTAAAGGCGAGGCATTTATTTTTTTGTTTGTTTTTTAAATTAACCAGCCAATCAACATTCCTACCCTCACCTATGGTCATGAGTAAGGCCTCAAGATAAGAACCAAAATCTCATGCTAAAGTCCTTAGGGAGGGGCACAGTCACTTTGTAAAGAGCCAGTTTAGGTGGTTTGGTTGCTTGGGTAATTGTACATGTGTGTGTGTGTGTGTATATATATGTGTGTGTGTGTGTGTGTGTGTGTGTGTGTTTTTCAATAACCCCCAATACGGGGGTTGCATTGCATTTTGTGAACAGCAGCTGTCAAGTCTGCACCAACTTTTGTTTTCATAGTGGCCAAGTACTATAATTACAATGCAGGGAGAACCAGACCTGTAGTTTTAACTCTTAATGTTTAGAAATATATTTTTAGTTTTTTTGCTTTGCAGCTTCTTCTTCTTCTTCTTGATAGTTCCAATGTTTAACTGTTGCAGAATAATGTAAAGAGGCCATTTCCACAGGATGAATTTCCTTCTGTTCCACCAATGAAATGTAACACTTCTACACAGGTGTTACACAATAAAAGTTCCCATTAGCTCATTTAATGTTTTTAACAGGAAGATCCATTGACTGTAAAATATCAAAATGGTGTTACATTTCAACTGATTAATTAGTTTATGGAAACTGTTTTTGATGCTCTTATCAGTGATGGGAGGATAGGTGTCTATTGGCTCAGGTGCCAATGTATGTGTACAAGAAGTGTTGTTATTTGAAATGCTCTTTGTTTCTTTCAAAGTTGGCTGTGGTCATGTGGCTGTTGACCTACGTAGGAGCAGTTTTTAATGGAATCACCATTCTCATCTTGGGTAAGCACCCCCGGAACTAAGAACCATGTCATGTTCATCAGTTTTTGGTTTTTTTGTAGTTGTTTTTAACTCATTAAAATGCTTACATTGCAGATTACTTGTCCATAGATTTAGAATATGATTGTTGACTATTTTATTTAAAGGCCTGTTGCTTACTGTTTACTACATTTTGGAGAGGACATTGTCAGAAATAATGGTGTTCAATCAACTATTTTGGTCCAGGATCATTTTATACTACTGATTCTTTGATTTAATGCAAAGAGCAAACAACCTTTTAATCTTTGGTGATATTCAGATATTAGAAATGTAGTGTGACAGTACAAATGTGCCATGCAACAAGTACAATGAATAGAAAGGATTGCTAAGGAACATAAATGGTCACTTTAGTTCGTGTTTAACTGATGTGTTTTGATGAAATCTTTGTCTCTGTGTTTTCCAGCTGATATCCTGCTCTTTGCTGTGCCTCCCATCTATGAGAAGAATAAGGTAAGAGTGGGAACCTCCATATGCACACAAAATAAAGATATCTGCAATGATGTCAGTTTGCTGTGACCTCAATGAATGACTCCAGTCTTCACCAGACACTGGAGGCTTTCTGCATCCCTCTTGTTGCTGATCTATTTCAGCTGTTGAGAACATGAAGTCACTCCAGGGTCATGAGCATCACTGTAATACACAGCATTACAGATGAACATCGCACACTCATCTTCAAAAGTGTGCTGGTTTACATTTGCTATCTCCACTCTGAACTTGCAAAGCAACCCAGTGATTTAAAAATAACATTGTTCAATGAAAACTTTTGAACTAAGGCACGGTAAACAGGTTAAAGATAAGTTGGGAACCACATTTTGAGTGTGTTGATCTTACTGATAATTAAGATGCCAGACCGCCTATTAAGTAAAAATGATTCAAGCCAGATGTCAATATTTTGACTTGACAACAAATGCTTCTTGTTGTTTCCCACAAGCTTCTTCGAACAAACTAATAATTCTTTGTTTTTCATGTTACCATTGCTTTCTCTTTAATGTTATATGGAAAGTTTCATATATGGCAACTACATGGCTTGTAGCTTTAGCTTAATAGCTCTTGACATTTCTGAGCTCACAAAAAAGATAAAAACATTTCATCTTGCTAACTTGAAATGTTTGTTTTCCTTTTCTTTCGCCAGACCCAGATTGATCAGTACATTGATATTGCACGTACTCATATCAACACCACAGTTGCAAAGTAAGTACCTCCCATCAGCACTATTGATAACATGATTATGATAAAAATGATTATCATGTTATTTTATTAATATCAAAATGAATAATCTTAGTTTTCCATGCTTTTATCATTCTGGACTGGTTAAAAAAAACTAAATCATAAAACCAAATTTGTCCTACTTTTATTTCCCCGTTTCTATGCTTTTCTGATGAATAAAAAACTGCACATGAATAGGAGTGCCATCTTCACTAAGCTGTAGTGGTCTTCTAGTCATTGGCGTTATTTTGTTATTAAACAAAACTTAACATTTTGAAATTTTGACTCATTTATTTTGTAATGCTGCAGTGGTTTTTTTCACCAATTGTGCTTCTCTCTCACAGGTTGCAAGAGAAACTTCCCGGAGCTGTGAAGCGCAGTAAAACCGAATGATCTCGCATTTAACACCTTCATGTCACCATCATCTTCATTACTGTCACCATCACATTCATTGCCATCACCATCTTAAAACCCCTTAATCTTGGCCCATCCCTCCAAAGTTTACCCTACCCCCAGTCTAACTCCTCCCCCACTCCATCAACTGTCACCCTACTACACTGAACCTTGCTAGGTAGAAAATCTATGAGCTTTTCAATGTTCAATGTAAAACTACTGCGCAGCTTAACTTGCAAGCATTAGAAAAGAACTGTACCTGTGCAGGCAGGAGGCGCTGTGCTGGCAAGGAAGTCATGTGATGCTGCCGCAAATCCCGCCTGTCTGTGGGTGTGTCACAGTAAAATGGAGGCAGGGTCGCGTGAACTAGACTGAATCTATGACCTGGTCTCGTGATGTGAAGCAAGATGTGGGTGATGGCTGTCACAAAAAAGCAAATGTCTGTACAGAAAACCACATAATTCTCTGAAGCTAAATGAATAATTTAAGCTTAAAAAAGATCAAGAAAGTAAGAAACAAAAAAAGGGGTGGAGGGGCGTAAAAGCCAACCTCTGGGTGTTACTGTGGGTAGTCTTATCCTGCCCTCTTTTTCAACAGCTGTTATATGGATACAAAATGTTTGAATTAATTTCAGAAGCTGGTAATAGGTTTGCTCCTTCCAATTGGCCTGTCAGGTTTGTTTCCAGCCATTTTACGGGCACTGTATGCAAGTTTCTGCAATGCACTGAATTTCCTTTTCATTTTGTTTTTTTAAACCGATGAGCAGGTTGAAATAAAAGGATTTGAACACTACGCCAGCTGTGATAATTTGGTCTAGTTCACCCTCTTCTGTTGAAATGCATTCTTTTGAACAATTTTCTTGATGTATATAAACTTTAAGACAGCTACAGGCTTTTTCTGCTATGAAACACATTAGCCTCGCTTTTTATACTGAAGGGACGTTCCCTTACTCAGTGTCCCAGCTAGTTTTACACCTGTTCACAAAACTGAGGTGTCAGGTTCACTTGTATATTTTTGATTAATACTAATTTCACTCTTAATTGATATTGAATATAGGATGGCTGCTTTGACTCCCTTCTCGCTTGATAAAAATAATTTTAAGTTCTGTTAAGTGTTCCTCATTTTAAACGGTAGGTCTTTCAGCAGCCACGTTAGAAATAAACTAATAGTTTAAGTGGCACACTGAGTTGCCAGAATCCCTAAATCTTAAATCCCAAAATGGCTTCCCAGTTTGCTCTTGTGTTGATTCAGTACTGATGAGTGTAAAATGTGCTTCAATCATAATTTATCACAAAAAATTGATAATAAGTTCTTATAAAAGCTGTTCCATTTAATTTAAAATGAAGACATGGCTGAAGCAGGCAGATTAAATTCTACAATTAAATACCATAAATGGAATGAAAAGTCAGACTTGAATGTTTTTCCCTTGATTTTAGTATTTGATGTTCTACACTGGTAATGTTGCAGATATTATTTTGGCACATTTTACATCCATTCAGATCTCCACAGTAATCTGAGAGAAAAGCTAGGTGCCATTTTGAATAGAGCATAACTGGAAAGGATATTTGTTGGAGAGGTTATCGTAGATCTGCTATTTTTTTTTTTGTTCCATCTTGACTGTCATTGTGTAAGCTGGAAATGGATTCTTACCCCTTATATTGGCTGTATCATATTCTTGACCCTGATATTTGGTTAAGGTTACTACTTGTGATTGTTTCTGTGGTGTTTTTAAAAACAATAGCCACATATTAGCACAGAAGCTACATCTCCATATTATTTTAAGTGAAGGATATGTATAGATGGAATTTAATGTCACATATGTAAATGTTGTTTTCCATTTTCCTGGAAAACTCAAAAGACCAACATTTAGGAGGTCATCCTTCAAGTGTGTCTCAATTCAATTAGTTGGACAGCAACAAATACTCAGATATCAGTGTGCTGAATGTTCTCTCCTCTGGAACATTCCTTCTGACACTTGCCCCCCCGTCTGTCGTGTCACTGTGAATGCCTCTTAAAGCTTAAAGCTCTTTGTCTCGTTCAGACTGTGGTAAAACTGAAGTATGCAACTTTTCTGTTCTGAGATTATGGCTGTCAGCTGACAGTCTAAGGCTGAGAAAAGCTTATACATAGAGATTAGTGATATGTTGATTATTTAAGTTGCATATTGTGGCTTTAAAAGGTTATGTTGTCATTCTGATTCAACTTCACACAATTCTGCTGGATACTTGTTCCACACAAGTTCTGGTCATTTCAGAGGTGAGTGCAACCACACAAATGAATTAGCCTCTTGTCAGATAAATGGTTTAGTTGTATTTGAGTATTTATTCCACTGGACTGATGAAAATAAATTTATCACAGATCTCTAAGGCCAACCATAATTAGAAAAATTAGAAAAGCCCACCCTTTCCTGTGTATTTGCCTTCTAACCCTTTTTGCATAGTGCCTATAAGTACTGTTGAGAATGTGTTCTTTTCTTTGAATACAGCATCTTAATAACATCTGAAGTGTAATTTATTACCAAAAAGTATGTTATTGCTGCTTTAGATAAACCAGAGAATGCACAAACTGCAGTATTTATATGAACTATTTGTATTTAATTTATTTTGTGTGTGTAGGAAAGTAGCGCTGGTGGAAATCAGTTCTGTGGGCAGCACACACTGATCATCACGTTTAAAACAGATTTATAGCTGTAGTCCTCATTTCTGGTGTGGTTGAATAGAATCCCATCCCTGCATGTTGAACCTTGGATATTATTAATCTCGCCAGACAAGTGCGCTATCAAAGCCCATTTAGCTTTCCAAATGCACTGCGCTTATAAGTGAAACCATAGTCAAACAATGTTACCTGTGTTCGAATGCTGCCAAGGCTTAGTAGATCACCAAGTTGGCTTATTTCTTTAGATTGTAAGATATGATATGAATAAAATGATATATTTTCTCCTGTTCCCTCACGGCATGTTGCTATTTTCCTGTTCGTGTTTTTACTTGGTTATGGGAGTGAGTGCAAGAATGTGTCTGAGTTGTCTTCTATTTTGCTTTGAACTCTTAATGAGTATCTAGACATTGTTCACTAACATTGGCTGAGTTTTGTATCAGCTATGACTTTTGTTCCAATTTTTGAAGCTTTTGGAAAGCTGTTGCAGGAAAAAAGAAAACTGAAAAAAAAGTATGTGGTCTCTGTACTGATGTCAAAGTGATATTAATAAAAACAACTCAAAGGTCTGTGGCTTTTGGTGGGTGTGTTCACCTTTCTGTGAATTAAGTCAAAAACAATTATCAACATACCAAGTGTTGGAGGAAACAGGATTTTAAAAAATGCATCCAGATATCTAAAATGCTAATAAAGATTTGACTTCAGAAGATTCTGTTTGGGTGGAGAGAGGATTATGCGTAATAATTCTAGGGTTGGTCAACATAGTGAAACCATGAGCAGTCACTTGCCCACAACAAACCTCATTTAAACTGTCTCAGATCTTATTTTACAATAAAAACAAAGCCACATAATCATAAAACAAAATGTTACTGTTAACTGCCGTGTTACAGATCAGCTTAACCGCTAAACCAGGGTTTGACTGTATTTACCAATTCTACCAAATGATATTAATTGTAAGATCTATGGAATGCAAGTTGACAACTTTGTTTTCACAGCTTGCTGCTATTTAGTCAAATCACCAATTCAGTGACAGTACATCCCCTGCTTAATGATACAGTGATTACTAGTAATATTAATAAGCCTCCTGTAAAGGGAGTAAAGCTGGACACTTATCTTCTGCAGCAATGAGTCCTGGGATCCAGTTTTGTTGTTGTTTTTTGCACTTTGGAAGGTTCCTAACAAAATGAAATTCCTATTCCGTGCAGCCGCCACTTTCATATGGATGCTCGATAATTTTTCATCCATTGATAAGAAATGTAATTTGTGTTGATAAAAATGAGGACAGGAGGGGTGAGAGTGAGCAGCCTGTGACAACACTTTAATTACACTTAGTAATATATAGTACGCTATTATGATATATGAGATGACTTTCATACCTCAGTGTGATAAGACTTTATTACATGAAGTATCTAAAATCTTATCTTAAGACTTCTTCTTGAACGGCTGTAGTTTCAGTGCTGTAACCCACATCACAGCATCACATGTGATTGTCTTTCTCCAAGTCCTTAAGAATTTTTCCATCTGTCTTCAACCCCATGACATTTTCCACGGAGGTGGCTCGTAATTTGAAAGCTCTTAGGGTGGTCAAATTTGCTATGAAACTGTAGCATTTGTACAGAGAATTTGTAATTTAAGAAAAAAACCTGAAGCTTATTGGAGGTCTTTTTTTTTTTTGTTACTATTCAACCTGAACCTTGGTGACACTGTCCCTAATGAGTTCTAGTTTACTTTACTGTTTAATGGTTTTCCACGCTGATCAACCTTGATATAATGGTTCCTCTTTACTCAGTTGAGTGATTCTTGACACAAAATGGGTTGCAACTAAATTTTCCTCTATTCAATAGATTTTAGAAGAAAGCAATAAGTTTAACTAAAATGTGTGCAGTGACTGGATAGTGTGGTGGTAGGATTGCTGCCTTTCATGTGGGTGGCCAGGGTGACCGGAGTTTGCATCTTGACTCCACCCCACCCCCTGCATGAAAGGTCCTACCTCTAGTAGGGATCCTTAGGCAAGACCCTTCTGATTTATGCTACCTGAGATATGAGTGTAAGTTGCTTCGGATAAAAGTGTCTCCATAAAAACACTCAATTAACAAACAATCTGTTAATTGAAAAGCGTTTCAGGTGATAACCTCATGAAGCTGGTGTTCGGATGTTTTCTGCATTGATCTATAAAGAGAGACATAGTCAAAATAAAGACAAACTTATGCATGAATGTATGTGTCATTGTCAGAGTGACATTGTGTATATTTTGCAGAACAAGAACTGAAAATACTGAAAGTGACCATGCCAGAATAAACTTGCAAAAACTTTTCTTTGAAGGCCTTTAACTCTATTTTCAGCATTTTAAAGCTGTAAAAGAGAAAAACCCATTTTTTTTTAAATAAATAATAATGATTCTACATCTTAGAAGAATGTGTCTTGTTTGATTGTTACCCCAGGCAAAAATGATAGAATCACCACTCTTATTCAACCGTTTAATTTTCTAAAACATAGATCAACTTCAGATTTATAACACAAAACAATTTAAATTAACGGAACAGCATACATGTAATTTGTCATTTTGGTAATTTTCTACATGAACTAGGGGAAAGAATGATGGAATCACATTATAATTTGCATCTCTAAAACAATGATCAATTAAAGTTTTAATATGCAAATGAGCTTGCAGCTAAATGAAATTGCTTGCAGGCCTTGCTTGCATGAGAGCTGTCACTGGAAAGGATTATAAAACTCCTTTAGAAAGGTAATTGTAGCAACAACAAAAAAATTGGTTGTTCCCAGTCAGCTGTCTGGAAGTATTAACAAAATTAGAAGACTGATAAATGAAAACATGCAGGTCCACCAAGGAAGTTGTCAAAGCTTCAGGACGGAAAACTAGAAAATACACAACAAAAGACATGAAATAAATTTGGGCAGAAACAGGAGTCAATGTTTGTGACTGAACACTAAGAAACCAACTGAAGGGATGGGGTTTATATTAAAAAGAATGCAAACTGTGATTAACAGCTAACCAGAAGAAAACAAGCTGGACTAAAGACAAACAGTTATTGACTTGATGATTGAATGTTTGGAGTATATTCAGTGATGAATCACCAATCTGCACTGAGCAAGGAGATGATGCTGAAACTTTGTTTGGAGCAGGTCCAACGAAACATACAAATATGACTGCTTGAAGAAAAGAAGCAAATTTTCACAATCATCGATGAAATGGGGTGAATGTCAGGTAAAATACCAGTCATTACCTCTATCGTAATTGGAAAGGGGGTACATTGTAATTTTGGGCAGTTTCCTCATTCCTTAAGTCAAAAGTATAACGTGATTTGTCAGGATTATAATGCATCTCGCAACAGGACAAATAGCTATACATTTATTTTCAATAAAGACATTTCAACTCAGTGACAATGCCATAAAACAGTGTGGATCTCATTCTGAACTCATTTCTGTCAGAACTTGAAGTAATTAAAGTAATTCATTCTTTTTAAAGTATGTTTTACAAGGCTAAACTATTCAGATGTTAAAATAAAAATGTTTTGTGTCATATCTTTGCTTTTCTTTATTTATATTCTGACAATAACAGCTAGATAATCATGTCTTCCTTTACTTGCATCCACAGCCGTAACAACAGAAACATTTTGGTGCATAAACTACACAATTTCTGTTGCATTGTCACAGTCAAAATCTTACATACAAAACACAAAACTACATTTAAGACAGGTCAACACACACAGTCCAATGAAGAAATGAGGGTACCAGAAAACCGAGTGGTGTTTCATATTTATTCACAGATCACTGAGTAGAGAATCCATATGTCACATGTTGGCCATGTACAGATGAAAAGTGAAGAGAATATGACGAAAAACAATTAGCAAATTTATCAGCCACATCTCAGGATCTCTCCCCACATAAAACAATGAACATTGTGTAACTCATACACAAGAAATGCATCACTTCTCACTTCTGTCATTCATTTTACTGTGATTTTAAATAATTAAGTGCTATGTTGGAACTCTTAAGAGTGATGAGGGATTTATTCGGATAAAAAAGAATTAAGAAACATGTTCTTTTCCACTTCATTAGCTGTGTTTATGCTTCATCAAAAATGTGACAACTTCAAATGAAATACAAATAAATACAACAGAGTAATACGGCCACTGACAGTTGATGCTTTTTCAAAGGGGGGAAAACTCTTTGATGGGGAAACTGGTGGATGAGCACTCTCCAAGGTGAACTGCTGTACTTAGCTTTTTAAACATATAACATGTTTCAGAAAAGTGGGTAGAATAAATATTTTTATATCTTTTGGACAGCCAAAACATTTTTTGCAATTTTTAAAAAATATTCAAATATTTTTACTTTTATATTGGAAATAACACGTGACCTTTTCTTTTATTTTAAAGACTTCTGTTGAAAAGAACTATTCTCAGGTAAATCTCAAATATATAAACTTTTGTTTTTATAGCATTCTGACTTTCCTGGTGATGTCACTTTTTCTCACTATATGACCTTTTTCATATTACTTTTTTCTTTAAACCAAACAACTATCAAAATCATTTATTTTCTAAACATTTTTCTGGAATTCACAATTTCTTTATGATCTATTAACCAATCAATAGAAAATATTGGTTAAAAATCCTTGATGTTTGAGTTTTTTTATCAAAGCTATCAATATTCTGAAAATATTTTCTTTTTCTTTGAAAAATGTATTTCTTTAGTGGAGCTTTTAAACCATGGCCTTACTCTGTGGTACTTATGCTCAAACATAGGCTGATATAACCTATACTTACACACATCCAGAATCTTTAAATAGCCACAGCATACTTACAGAGAAGATTACTGATGAAAAAACAGAATCCCTGAGATACACTTTGAAGTGTGAAGTGATGTTTTATGGCAGACTTGTTTCTTTTTTTCTTAGACAGTTAATATTTAACTTCTTTTGTTGCATAACTTTATACAATGAAAGGAAAAAAAGAGGGGGGGGCTGTACAAAGCTCAAGCAAACTTGGAATTCAAAAGTCCAACAAGCCATTTTCTAGCCGTTAAGGAACTAAGTAGAAAAAATGGACTTGGTTACAAACATTTTGTAAAAACCAGGATGCAAAAAAGTGCTCATACAAATGAAAAATAATTCTAATTTTCATATATTTACATATTTTTGTGCAGTGTTAAGATACAATAGATTGTGGTTAATGAAACGGATGCAGGTTGTGTATAACTTAGAATGACTGAGATAACATATCTCATTATATTGGATAACTAAGGAGGTTCTCCTCCTGCACTGTAAACAAGTAATTAAATAGACTGCAGAGATCTGAACTCACTGACCACACAGTGTCATTCATTGTCTTTAGCAATAACATCAAACAGAGTCTCATTCAATTGGCTGTACACAAGGAAAGTCTGGGTTTAGTATATTTTAGGGGACAAAGTGCTGTGTTGTCTCAAGACACATTTTGTAAGACCAATCCACTATGGGCTTAAATTTGTCTCAAAAATAACTGCAAATGCACAGAGGGTGATCTACAAATATGCCTTGAGTTGCACACTATTTCCTATTTCCTAACTTGTGTGTTGTTTTTTACAAATATGTGTATTTGTAAATATATAATTTTTCATTTGTAAAACAAAAATTTTACAAAATTTCACTAAATTTGTGAAACTGAACATTCTGTTTGTGAATCCTGACTCAGCATTTGTGGATCACCAATCACACGTTCTTATTTTTGAGACATTCTTTCCACAAATTCACACAGATCCACAAACAAGTAACCTCGTGATTCGCAAAGCACCATCCAGTAGATGGCGCTATTGTTCACTGATGTATCTATGGTTCGGCTTAGTAACGATGAAGAAGGAAGATCGCTGACTAGCAGTAACGACATGAATGCTTCAGTTGGATGTGATACTATTTGTAGATCACCCTCTGTGCATTTGCAGTTATTTTTGAGACAAATTTAAGCTCATAATCCGCCTTGGTCTTGTCCAAGACTCTCTTTCTAACTTCCTGAGAAACGACTCAGGTCCTGACCAGAAACAAGCCCTGGCACCCTAAAAAAACAAAAAAAGATACCAAATGTGTCCATAAATATTTTATGGTGCCACCAAAACCTTAAAGTCCAGGTACTCATTTGATGTTCAAAGAGAAAAACCTGAATATTTTCACTCATTCTAGGAAAAGCAAAGATGATGCAGATCTATTTAATGAGTCATGCCAGTGAGCCAAATTCAGTGCTAGAGCCTTTAAAACTGATTAATCAAAAAGCATTTGAACCACTTTAATGCTATTCACAGGTGTGTTGTTCCTGCTATAACAAGCCAAAAATGTTTGCTGTGAAGAAGGTCAATAAAATATTGCGTGGAGGGGTGTCAATGTCTGAAAGCACACACTATTACTATTGATGAGAGCAGAAAATTGAAAAGAAAAATTGAATTTTGAGTCCTCCTGAAACAGCAGGTACTGGAGAAACTGTGGCTTACAGCAGCTTGCAATGAATTTGTGTGCAAGCCTTCAAACATGTCAGTGTTAGCAAACGCAAAGTAAAATTGGAATTTCTGGGTTTTACTGCCATACTGCTAAATTTTGATTGAAGCTCTAATTTCTTTGTAGGCTGACAACTCAATTGCTCTTAACCTCGTTAACACAAAAAGCATTCAACTTCTAACAGTTGTTGTTGTTGCTCACTAGAGCTGGTAAAAAGGTTTTTTAGTAGATTTGAAAAAGGATTAAAGAAAGTGATAAGACTCTTAGCTCCACCAGGCTAGCTGTTACACTGAATGCCAGCCAGCAAGACATTAGCAAGACAAAAAGTTATTCTACAGATAATTATACCTTAAAGGGGAACTCTGGTATTTTTAAACCTAGACCTTAATTCTGGCATGAAATACGTTCATCTGCTCACAGAGAACAGTTTGGTGAAAGTCGGCGTCCTTCAGAAGATATTTAGATAACTGGAGATCCATATAACGGAGTGAACGGGGGCTTAGAGGATGCAGCCTCTAAATAAGGCATTATCTGTCTTTATTTCACCAATACTTTAAGAAGAATGAATGAATGAACGTGTGCTATAGCTCTGTTAGCTCATAGCTGCTGTGTTGTTGTTATTGGAGGCTATCGGGGGGCTTATAGAGGGCTTTCTGCACACTCGTCTACTGGGATGATGTCATCGACGTGCACTGCTGCAGCACAGCTTATTTACTCCGTGCTCTGTGACAGTCGGCTAACTTCACACATAGTTTGCTACTGATAGATTTGTGCAGGATATTTATCAGATTTTGACGACGTGGACGACAACTTTGAGTACGATGGACGTTCTTACCGGAGTGAATGAGCTGTGCTGCAGCGGCGGGCGTCAATTACGTCATCCCACTAGACAAGTGTGCAGAAAGCCCTCTATAAGCCCCCCGATAGCCTCCAATAACAACAACACAGCAGCTATGAACTAACAGAGCTATAGCACACGTTCATTCATTCATTCTTCTTAAAGTATTGGTGAAATAAAGACAGATAATGCCTTATTTAGAGGCTGCATCCTCTAAGCCCCGTTCACTCCGTTATATGGATCTCCAGTTATCTAAATATCTTCTGAAGGACGCCGACTTTCACCAAACTGTTCTCAGTGAATAGATGAACGTATTTCATGCCAGAAATAAGGGTCTAGGTTTAAAAATACCGGAGTTCCCCTTTAAAAAGGCTCTGTAGTAATCTGATATTTAAGCAGAAATATAGCTTTACCCTTCTAGAAAATATTCCTTTTCATTCTGAAACTGATGTCGGCATAGTGTTATGAGGTTCAAAAAAACTACTAAGGAGACAGATCTATTTGTCTAAGTAATTGTCAATATGTTTTCATTAATTCATTTTCCATAACTGGTATATCCTCTTTAGGGTGATGGGGGGAGCCTATCCCAGCTACCATCAGGGGTGAAAAATTGCTACAAATTGTGACCAAGTGGAGCTGTACTTTCAAATGAGTGACTGGACTTTCAGTTTTTTGAAGGCATTGATATTTTCACATTGTGCCATTTTCTCAGTGACACCTACTACCTGTCGCTTTAGCCGACTAAAGGGAAAATTCCAGTATTTGTCAACATTGGTCTTACTGTTAGATTCTTGTTCATTTTGACACCTGGTCATAGTCACAAATTTAAAGAGCACCTGCACTTTTACCATTTGAGCATTCAGAATCAGAATGCTTTCAGACAAACACTTGAATTTTCCTACTGAAAAGAAAGTGGGGGGCTGTTTCTGAACAGAAACCTTGTAAGGAGCAACAGATAGAAGCCCTTTCTAAGTGCCAAAGCGTGCTGGAGTGGGGGCCACGTCAGTGTGTCCGTGGTCCTGGGAGGAGAAGCAGTCATCAGAGTGAATGAAGTGCAGGGCGGTCTGGTTGTAGCTCAGCAGGGCCTGCTGCTTTTCCTCAGGGCTGTAGAACAGAGAGTGAGGATGGACCTGCTGGATGTGCCTCTTGATGGTACTAACCTTCAATGTAGCCAGCGTGGCTCCACAAACCATGCAGATCAATCCGTGTCTCCTACAGTCATAATCCATCAGGTACTCCATCCGCCAGCGCACCTGGTAGTTTCTTCTCTGGTCTTTTCCAGGGTAATGGCCATGACGCGGGGGGGTGGCTGCAGTGCTGGTGTCCATTGACTTACCCTTCCCCCCACTCACACTCTCCTCCCTTTTAACTATTTTGGTGGGTATTTTGACATCATGAGAAGTGTCCACATTGGTTTCTCCTGTACTACTGAGGACAACAGCTTCGCCTGGGTGGATTTCTGCAGAAACAAAGGATTGAGGGTTGACGGCGGTAGTTACTGAGTTTTAACAAACTAAAGCAATCTTACTGCTAGATTCTTGTCCATGTTGTCTCCTAAGAACTATGAACAAATAAACCTCTTTAAGAAAAATATCAGGGGGTGCTTTTTTTTCTCTCTGGACACTAACTTAAATGTCTGGCCACAGTTTAACTTCACGATCTGTTATTCAAGCAATTTATATCTAACTTAATTAAAACAGCAATGCAAGACTATTCCTCTCAGAAATCATCCATCTAAAAAGATCATGTTTGCAAAATACTGAGTGTTTAAAATCAGAAAACAACTAGTCAGCATTATTGAGGCAGCATAGCATTAGCCAACAACAACAAGAAGTTTAACCATACTCCCTCATAAGAATGTGACAACATTTAGTGATGTTTTGAGCTGTCTGTTACTTTTTATTTATTAGAAAAAGGAATTGCTTGTTCATGTTATGATTTATTGTGGGTTTTCTGAAACCTAAACTTTAAAATTGAAATACAATACACCTATTTTTTGGATGAATTTCCCTTAGCAAGTTGCACCTTGACCAGACAACTTGACATCAGATATCAACACACATTTTGGGGGCCAATGGAAATCTAAAGTTTCACAATAAAAGCTTCCAAAATAGTACATTGCTAAACATTACATTGGTCCTTATAAGATTAATGCTGCGATTAGAAAGATAGAAAGCATTAGAAAACATGTCTAAGTTAACCAAATCATGTTTTGGTCATTGTCCTAATAATCAGACAAAGATACTGACTGCAACTCCTCACAGTAGCACAAACGTTTACTTCTTTTCAGATGAATTTTAGCTCTTAGCCCTGCTGATTTAGAATCCAAACATTTTTTCTGTAAAAATGTCCTAAAAAATTGTATTTGGAAAAGTAAGACAGGAGCTTTTGATGTGAAACATCTGCACGTTTTTCGCCAATATGACATTGATGGCCCTTTACACCAAAAAATGGAAAAACAATTAGCAAGCTAAACAGCATTTGTCTTTGAAAAGAGAAACCGAGGGTTGTATGTGACATGACTTTTATTGTACAATCAAGATCAATTCTTTTGACTTTAGATTAAGTCTGGCGTTTAATGTGTAAGAAGAGTTATAAGCAAAGTTAAACAGGAACAGATCAGAAAATGTACGTAGTCTCTCATAGCAGCCTCTGTAGATGACATTGGTAAACACCAATAACTATGGGCAAACTGTTTTCAAATATCATTTAACAGTGACAAAAAGCCTCTCACCATCTCGTATTTGTGTCCCATCACTAGGATAATCTTTGGTCCAGGCAGCAGCCATGGCTTCCCTTTCTTGTCGGCTCAAGGCTGTGGTCTCAGGGTGACATTCCTGGATGTGGCGGCGGAAGCTGCTGACCTTGGTTTCATGCAGGACCTGAGAACACACCATGCAGAAAGTACCCTGCCCCTGAGGCCCATATGCTATTAGGTAGTCGAGGCGAAGCCGCCATGGGTCGCCCCCACGCAGCCGTCTTTTTTTGGGCTGACGGAAAGACTGGGATCCCTGCTGTGGAGTACCAACACCTCCATCCTCACCAATGAGACAAATGTCCTGAGTTAAAGTGCCATCACCCTCTGGGTAAATGTCAGTGTTGATCTGGATGGACGTCACATCCTCAGCAAAGAGGGTCATCCCTTTTCCTTTGGTGTCAGGCTCTGATTTGATTGAGGTTTCGGACTCCTCTGTTAAGGGGCAGACAAATACACAACACTTATCAAATTAAAATGATCTTTGTTTTTTTTTGGTCTCTGAGAATTCCCATTAGATTTTCATGTGCAATACAATCAAGGGAACAACCATTGGATTATAAAACTAAACTATTATTATTTATGATATCATTGCACACTGATACTGGTAGTGAGGACAGTGAATCCCAAAGTCTACGTCAATAGATCATATTCAAGAAGCAGCGCTGGAAGACTCATTGTTAAAGTGGATTTCCAGGTTGCTTGACTCATCCTGTTACCATGGCAATGCTAATCCAGCAAAGAAAAAATAGAAAGGGTTGTGTTAGATGGAGTTGTGCTTTTGATGCCCATAGATTTCAAAGTGCAGCGTGATGAGTGACATAATTATAAGATGAATAACACAATTTCTAGAAATCTATCTGTAGTCCTATACATTTAAAGATTTGTTTGTTGTCTCTTTGTTTTGGTTTTTTTCGTCTTTTTTTTCAAGTTGCAAAATACAACAATCAGGATAAAATAGTATACAGTATTTTCCTTAATACCAAAAGCATATTTTGTGGCTGATGTTCTCACCGTGAGTCTGTGCCCAGGCCTGCAGGATGCAATGTTTCTCCTCAGAGCTGTACACAAGGGAACTGGGGTGGGTGTCTAGCACATGGCTCTTGATGTGATCCAAGTGAAGCGAGGGCAGTTCTGCCCCACACACCATACAAAGCAGCCGACTGGCCTCTGCTTCATATTCCATCAAAAACTCCTGGCGGAACCAAGCATGCAGGGAATCATTCAGGTAGCGTTCCAGGGTTTGTGCTGATGGCCCAGGAAGTTCCTGCTCATCCTCTTGAGGTTGGGGGGTTTCACTCCTTACAGAATGTGGAGACAAATTAAGGGGTTGTTGTAGCTGCTCCAGGGATGCCATAGGGTCTGGAGATTCTGTTTATAGTTAAAAGAAAAGCAGAAATACTATTTGTAGAATTCAGAATAGAGGTGCAAAGAATTACTTTTGTGCAATATCACCAAGTGGCACAAAAATCTGAATTTCCTAATGCTGATCTGAAGTTTTTCATACAAAGAAATGTATGTAATGGCATTTAAAGTAGATTTTTGATAAACTAGTCTTTCACAAATGCTGATTATTTAAATATTTAGATATTCTATGTAAAAGACAAAGTTTCTGGATGATATATATTTCACCCGTGATACACTATGCATACATTAGCAAAAAATGATACATGTATTAAATATATATATATATATATATATATACACACGTTACTTTTTAAGACTGCTTTTGAGGTTATGCACTTTGTCCAGTAAGGTAGGTATAGAAATGGAATATTAACTATTTGTCTTCAAACTTGCTCATAAGTGCTCATAAAAACTGTGATTGATATACATTATCACTCAGTCAGGGGGTCCACATGCTGAGATTAGCTGGATTACAGCTACAGTTGGGTTCTGCTCCTTATCTGAGGGTAATTATCCTTGGATATATGGCGGTGAATGAATGGAATCACTGGCACAAAGCATGTCATACCCCGGTACCATAGGTGGCGCTGTCCCCATTTCAGCTATCGCTAATAGAGCCACTTCCTGTTGACGTCTTCACCGCCAACAACAACAAACTCAGGCATTCAGAAAGATGGCGAACGCAGAGCGAGATGAAGCTGCGTCCGTCTACATTTAGTTTGAGATGATCTGGTTATGGCACAGACGATGCACAACGGCACATTCTCCATCGCGTTGTTTCTTTCTTTCCAGTGGAAACTTGTCACAAATTTATATAAGAAACTACCCAGTGAATTTCCTCAAACTGTGAAGTCTCCAATCCCCAGCACGCTGTCACAGAATCAGAATATTATTCTATCCTGCTTATACATGTCAAGACATAAATGCATACTGCCACCAAGTTTTAGATTTCAAAAGTTTCAAGCATTTCCACAAATGCTTGTATGTGGAGTCCAACCTACCTGGAATATGTTGCCCAAACTGCTGTGAGTCCTCATCTGCCTGAAGCGATGGTTCAGCAACAGAACTATATGACCTCTGACCTCCCCCCAGGCTCAGGTGGCTCTCCCATCCAGAGCGGATTACCTCCTTGTCAGCAGCGCTCCACAGCAGAGAGTCTGGGTGCTTCTGCCTAATATGCCTCTTGATGGTGCTGAGCTTCAGGGTGGCTAACGAGCTGCCGCACACCATGCAGATCATGCCATGCCTCTGCGGGTCAAAGTCCATCAAGTATTCACTGCGCCAGTATTCGTGGTAGTAGCGTCGGTGATCGCGGCCAGGAATCCGGCTAAGACCTGGACGCGATGCCCTCTGGACCCGAGGCTTGCGTGCAGACGGCCCAGGTGCAGGGGAGAGGAGGAGCGGGTGGTCAGGGCCCTCTGTGATGCTCCAGTAGCTGGTGCCTGCAGATCTGACAGTTGTGACCATGCCAGTCTCTGATCCCACCCCACCATGGCCATTGGCAAGACTGTCTTCATCTGAAATTAACAAGACGGATGAGTATTGCATGTAGATGATCATGTTGTATATCCCATTAGAAGAAGCAGACCTTTTTTTCTCTTCTGACACCAAATATAAACAGACACCTTGTTTTGGTCAATATGGAGCACACTGGCAGTATTGCTTTAGTTTTGTTTGTAACATGTAGCCATCATCTCAAATGACTACTTATATATGTGGAGGATATGTTGATGGTTCATAAAATGTGTTAGTGTGCCATGATGTAAGTAATAATAGTACAAATATATTTAGTGAGGATCTGGTCTATGAACAATCATCTGAATGAGGTCAGCACTGAAGCAGATGCATCAGTGCTGGTAATACTAAGAACATATGGAGGAAAAGATCATATATAAGTGCACTTCACTGATACAAGTTAGATGTTAGCGTTGGAGTATTATATATGTCAGCTGTCATTTCCCCATGCCCTGGATGTGTGAATGCCCCTCACAGTGCAGCATTGTTTCTTGGTTATTCTGAGGCGTGCTGTACCGCTGCTGTCCGGTAGGTGTCAGCCATGTGTTCGCTTCGCCTGTGAGCTGCTGAGCCTTTGTTTATAGGAGCCACAGAGACGGAGGGGCCATGCCGCTCCACGGCTTTGTCCCTGACACGGATTAACTGTCTGACAATGACTGTGTCACTGACAACCGCACACACCCACTTAGCTGTCGGGGCGTGGGGGTGGGGGGGGTAATACTAACACTACTTTATCTCCGTTATTGCTGCTTATGTGGATTTTTAGATTTACCTCCCAAGTTGCTCTGTTCTTGCGTCGCTTCCTCTTCTCCGCTTATTATTAATGAGAGCAGCTCAGACTGCTCGGCACACCGGAGGTCCACAGGCTCGTTCCCCCCCGTTTCTTTCTCTTCCATCACTGACCTGGCTGCTGCTTTGGTAGTGGCTCGTGTTCCTCCTTCCTTCACTGGATCGTAAGGCTACAGCCGGACATGTCACGGTCACATCAACTACATGTTCCAGTTGGAACGTGTTCCGCCGCACCGTTCGACACGCATCTGGCAGGCGCTATAACAAGCCCATCGCTTTGGAGCCCGGGCTCTCCACTGTCCCCCCACGCGCCCCGCACGGGAGCCAAGTTAACTTTTCATAGAATCACTCAATCACGTATTCCACTGGCTGAACGAGTCCACTGCTCCGTGCTGCTCAAGGTGGATGCGCCTCAGTGTAGGCCTCTAGTAATGTATTTTAAGGTTCTTGCTTGTCTTCTGGGTGGGGAGCCGGACTAGGGGCCCCTGGGGCTCCTTAAGGGGCTCCTGGGTAAATTTAAAGAGACAGTAACAGTGTCGACGATGCACACCCACCCCGGGGGCGGAGTGGGGGGCAGATGGAGCAGCAGGCGCTAATGCTGATAAGCTTCACATACAACTGCTGTTCTCTCATAGCCATGCTATGACAGAGGTGCTCTGGTTCGGCAGATTACTAGTTAAAACACGAGGCGTCTCCATGGCAAAATCAGGGCCCCACGAGCTCCAGCTCACGGTGCTTTTTGCTGGATATTCCATATGCCGTGAATAAGATCTTGTTTTCAGTGTACTACAGTAGCTTAGTTAGGTCAACACAACATGATAAACTGTTCTACACTGTCATTTTCATCACTGACAGATTAATTTTTTTTCTTAATTCATTAATTAATTAGTTTTCTTATTCTGTAGACCTATCACCATAAACCACCATACCCAAATACTTAGAATGCAAGCAAAGATGACCTTTTAGAAGCTTAAACAAGCAGTCAAACCTTTTTTTGTCTCTAATCAAACATTTTGTACTTTGATGTTGTTTCTTAAAATGTAGTAATGTAAATATGAAATGAAAAATTTCAGCCGATCAATTAAAAGCAAAACACGTATAGATGCATTTCCTAACCTGGGCTGCTTCAGCTCTAAATATGCATGTTGTCTGTTGAATTCCCATTATTAATCAAAGTAGCATCATTATTTCTTAGCTGTTGGGTACTGGACCCCCAGTGTGAGAAATAACTGAGCCATTTTATTTGTGAATCAGTTTGGCTCAGATCTCCATTTGATTGTCATCCATATACATGTAATTTAAACATAAATTGAATGCCCCACTAAATCAGTTGAAGTCATCGGCAGAAACAGGCGAAAAACCAATGGATCTTTGTTCAGGTGTTCAAGCATCTGAACAATGTGTTTTACCAGCTTTATGTAATCTGCATTTTCCCTTTTCTTCATCTTTTTTTTCTCGAGAAATTTCTTTCGGTTATTGAATTATCCCAAATGTAGGTTCCGTTTATCAGATTAACTATAATGAGCAGCCAGTCAGACGGATTTGTGCAAGTGCCGTATGGTTTATTTGTTTATGGTCACAATTTAGCTAAATATCTTAAAATAAGTCGAATGAATGGGTTATGGCTTGAAATGTAAAGAAGGGGGGCGTTGTACTATACACTGTAGTTGTGTCCACGCCACACACATATGCAGCAGGCATCGGGGTCCTACATCCTGGTACTTTTCAGCGTTGTCAAGGCAGCCTCAGAGCACGGCTGACTGGCGGAAAGTAGCTGCAGTGTCCTGGCCATATATCTGTCCAAAAACGTTCCAACAAAGTGTCCCGGAAAGTTAGGTTTAACCAAAAGGTAATGGATATGCATGTTTTTCTTTATTACGATTCCAGGCTTCCTACTTTACTACAGTAATGTGTGGCCTTTTCTCGAGTCTTTTAGACAGGCAGCAGATTCAGACAGGCGTCCGTCCGTGAGGACAAGAGGCGGAAGATCTTGTCCATTGTGCCGTTGAGAGACATAGGGATTCAAGCACGATTTACGCCCCAATGCGACTGTGTTTTAGATTAGGTTTTAGAATATTTTATTTACTGTGGTTCAGCTAAGCAACTTGCTCGCGTTTCTAATAAAACTACAGAAAATAAAGAATAAAAATGGCTCTCGACGGATATAATTTGTGATTAAAAGGGACAGGTTTAAAGGGACAGCGACCCTGCTTCATTCCTGGTTACAGTAGCTGATACATTTTCACACACAACGGGTTAAAGGGATCACAATCTTTCAAATATATATTTTTGAGTATAATATGTACACATTCATGCAACTAAAAGGTATCATGTTCCTTTCTGTGTTTCCTACAATTCATAACTGAGAAGACGGGCGTTAGTCATATGCATTGCCTCCTGATTTGCATTGAATCCGGTTGTTGTGAGCTGAAATGTCTTACGGTAACTAAAGGAAAAAGTAACGACAAACCATTCATGCATGTGTCTGGGAATTCACAGCATGTGTTTGACAGAGCTCATTTCCTTAAATGTTACATGTGAGATGAATGACTGCTTTCAAAAGTTACTGTTTGACACGTGCTGAAACATGAATTAACCTCAGTTTGAAGTGTGTCTTGACAGAAATTGATTGGCAATAACTACATTGATTTGTTATTCATTTTGGTAACTTTTTAGGAATTTTTATTTTTTAAACCATTAAAATGCAAATATCTGTTAGTCAAACAACGAACGACTTTAGATATGTCAGCTTGAGTTTGAGCGATTTGTTACAGACCTTTTCCATAATGTTTAGTCCGTGATATAGCAAAAAAGATATTTGAAAGACCAAATAACTTTGTGAGAAAATATGTTGCAGACAAATAGTTTGTTAATACAATCGTGAGTTGCGAAAAAAGGGTGCTTGATATCTTTAGTAAACAGTTACTGCATCACTTTTATGTTAGCCAGTGTTGTCATTTTCTAATTAAAAGATATTAATCTATCTTATTATCAAAGAGTAATTTGATATTAGTCCATCTTCAATAATGTATATCCTTTATTTGTTAGATTTGAAATATATGCCAGTTTTAAAGGTTTATTGTTTTGTGTTTTTCAGGACACCTGCATACCAATGTGATGCCGGATAAATTTGACAGCTGCTTAATAGCATCAAAGAGGAGGACACTATGAAGTTAATAACTATGAGGAATCTGGACTGAGGACCTTTATTCATTGGGACAAAGAAAGACCATTACTTTTGGATGATAACTGACGGCCTGTCCAAGCTTGCGATAGCATGCCAGCTAAAAAAAGTAAAGTTGGCTCAATGTCCCATCGCTACCGGCCAGCCTCGGAGTACGATGATGCTACTCTTGCCCAAAAGAGAGAATATTGGAGAAACAAGAAACGAGAGCAGAGGGCCCGTCTGTCAGAGCAGAGAGGGAAGCCAACACAAGACAACAGAGGAGGAACGCTCTCACACCTATATGTCTCTGCAGGGGTGAATCCCAGTTTGTCAGACTCGTTTGCTGTTTTGTCCCCTCTTTCTCAGAGTAGCAATGACTCATACAAGACTGGATTGCAGAGTGGAAACACAGTTGGGAAAAGTTCACTTGAGGATGATGACAACCAAAAGGAGTGGCATCAGCCACTGAAAGTTAACAAAGTTTTGCCTCACCCACAGTTCATATCATCTTCCAAAAAAGCTGAGGGCAACACAGCCATTGTAAAAAACCCATCAATGAAAAGTGTTAGCAAAGTTGTTACCACACCCACATTTAATGTAGCCCAGCTGAACATCAGCTCCTCAGTGCCTCCCGTCACAGTGACCAGAATTTCCAATGGCAGCTCCACTAAAACAGCACCTCAGCCATGTATGTCTATGCAGAGCACAGTTCCCAAAACCCGATCTGTGTTCACATCTAATGCAGCTTGTGCATTAGATGTGACTCTTGTGTCTCCATGTGGCCGTGTTTCTGTCAAGACAGAAGGCAAAACAATAAACACAACACCTCGAAGTGGGACAAAGAGTGCCTTGGTCACTACGCAAAGGGCTAAAGGTGTAGGCAGTGCACAACCTTCCCTGAAGTCCGACGAGGAGAAAGCAGCCAAGCGCAGAGAGCACTGGCGGATCAAAAAACGAGAGCAGAGAGCAAAGCTGGCAGCTCGGATTGCTAAAGTCAGAGAGAAAACGCAGGGCGGAAACGTGTCTTTTCAGAGGCTAACAGCACAGAAAACCGGACTTGTGGCCAACTCAGTACTTCTTCAGTCTCAGTTGCTTTTGAGAGGAGCAGCTCAGAAGCAGTGTTCTATTCGAGGTAATACATCATTTGCATCTATCAAAAGGGATACTAAGAAACCGCCAAAAGCAGCAGCTACTGGAGCTGTTACTGACCTGCAAACAGATCAGATGACTGTACAAAAGCTGCACAAGAAAAAGATATCACAGACAGACATTGCATTTGACTGGGCCTCAATAAAAAAGTCAGCACAACCACAGAGAAAAGTTCATACTTACACACATTATTCCAATGTTATCCGAGGAATTGCACGTTGTAAAACACCAAGACAAAGATTCATTGAGACGCAGAAGAATCAAAGAAACTTGAGATGTAAACCTCCCCCAATGGCTTCAATGTTTGGTACCAGAGACATGCACAAAAGTGACCCCAATGACACACCTGAGCAGATGATAGCCAAGAGACGAGAGTACTGGCGGATTAAAAAGCGCGAACAACGAGCTAAGCTGTCAGTGGAAATGAAGACCCGGTTGAAGGATAAAGACGCTTTGATGCGAAGAGTAAAACGTTACCAGCAAATCCTTGAAGAAATAAGGAAGGCAAGGGCACTGACACACTCAACAGGAAGTGTCCTTACACATGCCTCTGAGACCTTTGGTGGGTTCATCAAAGAAGATGGGACACTGACAGTTAACATCCCCCAGAGTCCTGAACATCAAAATGCAGCAGGAAACAAGGGTGAAGAAGAACTTCATGGAATTTCTAAGAATAACCCTGTGACACAACCACAGCATCAAACTAATATGAAACGGAGGGCTATTGCTCCCATCAGGATAAACCAACTTTCCCCTCCACTCCATCCATCCCAAGTAAAAGCCTCTTCTCATGCTGTGCAGTTAGTCAAAAAATCTTTAAGATTAATGTCAATCAAACCACAGACTCATCTTGAAATCACACCTATTCCTAATTCCCAGTCGTTAGCAATCCAAAATGTAAGTCAGCTCACACTAACTCATTGTCAGTCCCCTCAACATACACCTTCAACAGGACCAACAACAGGATCAAACTTTGGTGGCTGTGTAAGGAAAATGGTAATCTCAAGTAGTGTACCATCACCATCAACTCAGTCTCTAGATCCAGGCCTGACAGAGGAAGAGAGGATGGTAAAAAAAAGGGAGTACTGGAGAATAAAGAAACGTGAGCAGCGAGCAGCTCGTGCTGTTCAACTGAAGCAGGGTGTCTTACAAGTGAGGGCCAATGCATCCTTACAAAGAAGGAATGCTCAGAAACAGGAATCAGCAGCCACTGTCCAACTGGCCACAAGCCTTGCAAATTGTAGAGGAGATGCACAACCTGTCTCAAACAGCACCATTCCCTTTATGCCACAAGCAAATGAGATAAAACAGGAGAAAGAGTCTGTGCCAGCAGTTGACCTAAATTCTCCTCAAGAGCAGGCCATCTATCCAGATATCAAACTCCCAACCTCCCCACCTACATCTCCTGTACCTCAGCCAGAGCCTGACCCATCTCTGAGCACAGATAGCCAAGCAACCACTCTTCTAGCCGTGGCTTCTATGAAGAAACTCCTGGAGGAATCACTCAGCACAGTTACAGAGTGTAAAAGCTCACAGACTAATATAAAAACGGAGACAAAAGAGGATGCTTCAGAGCAGGATATGAAGCCCAATTTGTCTCAGCTTTTTTTTGAAAAGGATGACATGGCACCTATTGCTGCTGACCTGACATTGCAGATAAAAAGCTGGCAGCCAGATAGCGATGTCTTGGTACAGAAAGACTCATCAAGCCCTCGACTCAAGAATTCATCACAAATTAGTGAGACACTCCCACCTCTTCCCACCTCTGATGTGATAGTGCATTCCAACTATGAGCACTCATCCCAGACCCCTTCAACCTTTACAGTGAACCTTGCTATGGAAGCATCTGATGGCCCAACATCACCACGCAGAACCCAGCGACTTCGTAGCAAAACCAGAGGCCATCAAAACTGCTGTTCCCCAGAGCCACCAAAGCTGTATCACGTCACAGATACATCTCTGGACCAACTGCAACCACAGCAGCAACACAGTGAACAACAGTGTCAGGCACAAGACCACAGCATGCCATCAGCACAAAGGTATTGCAGTGTGGTGACAGAGCACAGTGGCTTGACCAGCCTGCAGAGGAAGAGGGAGTACTGGAAGCTCATGAAGAGGCAGCAGAGGGCGAGGTTAAAGGCCAGGCAGAGAGAGAGACAGGGAGAATGCAGCAGTTGGCTTATTCCAAGAAACATCCAGGTGAAGTAACCCATGGCAATGATGTTTATTTTCAGTGTAGATGCTGATCATTGTGTTGCAGTGTAAAAAATATTGTGACAAAAATGATATACTACAAATGTCTGAAATTGCTGATTTGATTAGATCTGTCAGACAATGATTATGGAAAGTTAGAGACCCTTACCCTTTGCCTGCAAGGTTCTATTATATTAGTATATATCTGTATTTTTTTTCTAATTACATTTGATAATGAGTTTTTTTTTCAACTTAGAATTGGGTTCTGTTTTGGTTTTTTTGGGGGGAGAGAATTTTGTCAAAAAGATCCATTTAAGTAACATTCACAACTATCAATTTATCACAAACAAGGCAATGTTAGTTTTTCTTACAATGCACTAGGCAGCCTTGTTCTGAAGTCTTTGATCTCTAAACCATGTCAACAAACATATGATTTACTTGCTCCTGGAACCTCATGCTTTTCATTTGTTGTAACAACAATAAGGACGATGAGCTCCCATGCGACTTGACTGAGACATGAAATTTGTTGAGTCCCATAAATACATTGTTTTTTCTAAATTCTTGTCCTTTGGTTTCCTGATTGTCCTAGGATCTGGGCAGAAACCCCAGGGACATGTCTGCTCAGAGATTAAAGAAACCTTTGATTCTCTGGAAATTTGGGCACATTGGCTAGTTATAAGGAGTTATTTTAGATATCCACATAAAGGGCCAAAAAGGACACATGAGTTGACACTTTGTTTCCCAGTTTTCCAGGACCTGCATCACAAATTAAAATAAAAAAGGAGAATTGGAAATTCTGATAATTTAGATAAGTGATTTCTGAGGACGCTGCATGACCAGCCATGTAAGCACAGACGGTGTCCCCTCCAGCTGAAACCTGAATCAATACACCACAAACCTCTCTTGGCATTTGACACTTGAACAGCAAAAATAGAGGGAGGAGTGACTGAGAGGGGCCTACTTAAAACTAGGGGCAAACACTTACAGTATGTGAATGTTTAGAGAGAAATCCTGTTGCCTGACATCTATAAACAATTGTCTCTGCTAAGGGAAAATTCTTTGTTAATGCTTTATTACTATCTTGCAGACTCCAGGACTTATTATCAGCACTCTTAAGGATGTGGGTCAAACCAAACCAGCCCCCAAGCCCAAACTGTCTGTAACTTCTGTGGCTGCTGCGACCTGCATCACTGGAGTCTTGGTTGTTCGCCAAACATCATGTACTGCTGAACAGTCACTTGACGCACTCCAAGTCAATCTGCCTGACACCAGCAGAGAAAAGAACAATATAAATGTTGGCTCTTCTCAGAATGTGACTAACTTTGTAAGAGTTTCTGAATCTCAACACTGTTCTGAAGACTGGACCTTCCAAAGCACAGAAGTTGATCCAGCCCCTTCGCTCCCTACTCTCAAGCCCCCAGATAACCCACTGTCAACTGTTGACCTGCAACCTATTGAATCCCCTGGCCAAAGTCCAAATTCTGTACTTGGTCCAAAAAAAATTCCATGTGCTTCACTTCCAAGTCCAACAATTATGACAGAATCCTCCACCAATCTGGAGCCTATCAGCACACTGGTTCCTCCAAAACCTGTCCCAGGGGAATCTGAGGAGGACTTTCTGAGGAGGAAACGGGAGTACTGGAGGATTAAGAAAAAGGAACAGAGAGCAAGGAAAGCCATTCGAGACAAAGGAATCTCCCCAAGGAGTGCCTTCAGCAACTGGAGGCCCATCTTGCCATCCCAAGATCTTCAGAAACAGACAAGAGCTGCCAAGGTATATGCAAAGCTTGTTCTTAGGTTTATAGACATCAAGTTTCAGGGTGCAGATGGAAAGATTTCAGAGCCTTTCAAAAGTCTAGTTTTAAAAAAATAAGAAATTATTTTGTTTTCATCACTAGATAGCACAGTATATTGCAATGGCAAAGCAAAGACAGGTGTTCTTGGGGAGTTTTGTAAAATTACATAAGTATCTTCAAGTAACTTTCACCTGTGCTGTGATGCACTCTGAATCCTGACTGAAACTCTTCAAACAGATTATTTCTATGTAAATGATCACAAAGTTGAACTGCAACTATTTTTTCAAGAACTTTGGACAAAAAAGGGAGATTGGATATAGGTCGATAATTAGCCAACACTTCTGAATCAAGAGTAGGTTTTTTAAGTAAAGCTTTAATTACAGCAACCTTAAAAGTCTGAGGTACATATCCTATCAACAAAGACCGATTGATCAGATCCAATATGGAAGTGTCAATTAAGGGGAAAACCTCCTTGAACAGTCTGGTTGGGATTGGGTCTAAAATACAAGTTGATGGTTTAGAAGAGACTATTGCTGTTGTTAGCTCAGAGAGATCAACTGGGCAGAAGCTGTCTAAATACAAATCAGGTTCTAAAGATACTCCTAAAGCTGCTCTACTTGATGATACATCAGTGATAATAATGGGAAGGATTCCATTAATCTTCTCTCTGATAGAAACAATTTTATTGATAAAGAATCTCATGAAATCATCACTGCTGAGAGTTAAAGGAATACATGGCTCAACAGAGCTCGGACTCTTTGTCAGCCTGGCAACAGTGCTGAAAAGAAACCTGGGATTATTCTTATTCTCTTCTATCAATAATGAATAATAAGCAGTTCTAGCTTTACGAAGTGCTTTCTTATACGTTATTAAACTATCTTTCCAGACTAATTGAGACTCTTCTAAATTAGAGGAACGCCACTGTCTCTCCAGCTTTCTTGCAGTCTGCTTTAACGCACGCAGCTGTGAATTATACCAAGGAGCCAACCTCTTCTGACTGATTACCTTCCTTTTCAGAGGGGCAACATTGTCCAGTGTTGTACGCATTGAAGCTATAGTGCTGTCAACAAGAGAGTCAAGTTCTACTGGAGTAAAGTTTAGGTAGCCGTCCTCTGTCATATCTGCACATGGCAGTGAAGAAAAGGATGATGAAATCAACTCTTTAAATCTGGTTACAGCATTCTCTGACAGACACCTTCTATATGTAGAATTCTTCTCAGAAACCGTGTAGTCAAGTAATGTAAATTCAAAAGTTATTAAAAAATAGTCAGACAAGACAGAGTTATGAGGGAACACTGTTAACTGTTCACTCTCAATGCCATAAGTCAGCACAAGGTCAAGGGTATGATTAAGGCAGTGAGTAGGTCTGTGAACACTTTGAGAAAATCCAATAGAGTCTAATATAGAATTAAAGTTAATATTTAGGCTGTCATTTTCAACATCTACATGAATATTAAAGTCACCCACTACAATGACTTTATCTGTACTCAGCACTAACTGGGATAAAAACTCTGAGAATTCAGACAGAAACTCAGAATAAGGGCCAGGCGGACGATACACAACAACAAACACAAGAGGTTTCTGTGATTTCCACTTTGGGTGGGAAAAACTGAGAATCAGAGATTAAAAAGAGCTAAAACTAATCTTGGGTCTAGGACTGATTAGTAACCCTGATCTGAAGATAGCTGCCACTCCTCCTCCTCTGCCTGTGGTTGGAGGAACGTGAACATTTAAATAGTCAGAGGGAGTTGATTCATTAATGCTAACATGATCCTCCTGCTGCAGCCAGGTTTCTGTAAGACAAAATATATCAATATGATCACAGATCAAATCATTCACTGACAGAGACTTTGAAAGGAGAGATCTAATATTCAGCAAACCACATTTAATAGTTTCAGGTCTTTGTGCTGTAAAATATTTTTGTCTTCTTTTTTGGAGCTTTTCCAGATGTGCTCTTCGTGTGTTTATTGATTTTTTAAATTTGGGTGGTGTGGGAGCAGACAGTCATTACAGGGTTTTGAGAGGGGGGGGGTGGGCTACGGACTCTGATATTGTTTTGGGGAAATTACACATACCAAAGCAACATCAATTTTAGTGAATTGGCACTGGGTGTCATTATTTTACTGTTTTTACGCTTATCCTTAGCCAGTCTCATAGGATTCTATGTCGCCCGCTCTGGCCCCTGGAATGCATTTGACTATGATCGCTGGTGTCTCTAATGCCACAATAACAACTTCAAGTCCATCCATCCATTTTCTATACCGTCCGTTAATCGGGTAGCGGGTGGGCTGGAGCCTATCCCAGCAGTCATTGGGCGAAAGGCGGGGTACACCCTGGACAGGTCGCCAGTCCATCACAGGGCCACATAGAGACAAACGAGACAAACAACCATGCACGCCCACACTCACTCCTACGGACAATTTGGAGTCACCAATTAAACATGCATGTTTTTTGGATGGTGGGAGGAAGCCAGAGTACCCGGAGAGAACCCACGCATACACGGGGAGAACATGCAAACTCACACAGAAAGGCCCCAGGCAGGGATCGAACCTGGAACCCTCTTGCTGTGAGGTGACGGTGCTAACCACCACACCACCGTGCAGCCCCCAACTTCAAGTCTTCTTGGTAAAAAAAAATTGAGCTTCTTTTCCTTGAAACTTTCTCCTATTCTAGACAGAAATATTCAAGTTCAACCTCATTGGATGGAGAGTTTGAGTTTTGCACATTTTAAGATCTTTGCAGACATGCTCTGATAGATTCAGGTACGGAACTGGGTTCTTAGGTCATTATCTTGCTAAAATGTAAACATTTGCTCCATCCTGAGATCTTGAGTGTTCTGGGAAAAGGTTTTCACTTATGACTGCACTGTTTTGTTTTGCATCTATCTTTCACTCTTTCCTGGCTAGTCTTCTGGCCCATGTCTCAGAAAAACATCCCCACAGAAAAATGCTATCATCATTACATTTGACTGTAGAGATAGTTATTAATCAGGTACTCAAATCTTGGTTTCCCTCATGTATAAATTTTAACAACTGTGGCAATTAGCTCAGTCTTCGATTTTTCCTCAGACCCGATGATTCTGCTTCATGTGGTCTGGAAGTCATATTGGTGCCTTTTAGAAAAGCTGACTGTCAGTATCTTTCAGTTAGGAATGACTTCTGTCTGACCACTCTTCTTTAAAAGTCTGATCGGTACCATGCTCCACTAATGGTTGTGTTTCCGTATAGCTTTCTGTCAAACAACTGGATCTCATTCATAGTGTGAAAAAACTCAGATTTTTTATTTGCTTTATTGACTGAATTCTGAAAATGTTTTATGTTTATGTTTATGCATTTAGCTTTATCCAAAGCGACTGGTATACAAGGGGATCAAGTTCTAACAGTCAGTGGGTCTACATGATGAGATTAACTTGATTATAGCTACAGTTGGGTTCTGCTCCTTATCTGAGGGTAATTATCCTTTGTTACATGGCGGTGAATGAATGGAATCACTGGCACAAAGCATGCAATACCACAGTAGATAAGTGGCGCTGTACCCATTTCAACTATCGCTAATAGAGCCACTTCTGGTTGACCTCTTCACCTCAAACAACAACAACAACACAACTAAGGTATTCGAGAAAGATGGCGAACAAAGACCAAGATGAAGCTACGTCCCTCTACATTTAGTTTGTGACGAGCATGCACAACGGCGCATTCTCCATCGCGTTGTTCGTTTCTTTCTGACGGCGGCGACAGCAACAGGAATATCGCCTCCTTCGACTTCCAGGTGACGATCGTGGGAAAAAATCTGGAGCATGCGCAGAACGCTCGATCCGATCCACTGTCGTCTCCAGGCACGTGAAGTGGGCAATCAGATCACGTTATCCCGGGGTCTTAATTCAATCGCAAGTAACCCGATCCGATTCGATTTCTTGTCGGATTAAGCTTGTTACATGAGCTGAATAACTCAATCTTATTGTAATTTAGCCATTAATCCGATCCGATTCCCCGCATCACTGAGTGATAGATCTTACAATTGCAATACTACTGCCAGATGCAGTCTGTTTGTTAGCCGCTTACTCCCAGTTGTAACACGTCTTCCATTACAAGTCTATATTGACAAATCCAAACCATGATTACACCGATGTCATCACTATTTTTTGGTTGCTATGCGCTGGCCTTATCAGCAGCAAGTCTGGGTAGCCAGGGCCATACGCAGGCCCAAAAAAAATACTGAGGTTATGAGTCAGAACTTCTAGGCGGGTTCGGGGGCATGCACCCCCGGAATTTATTTTAATTCCATTATATAAATCTGTCCATTTTGGAATCAAAAATAAATTAACTGTCCTGTATGGTGGCCTTAAGGAATAATATATACAAATGCTGAAAATCAGTTTAACTACTACTGCAACTTATAGTACCTACATTTTGAGGTCTTAAATGTCCAGCAAGTAAAAAAGATGAATATAAATCCTTAAAAATAACATTTTATCAATGTAGTGTTCTAAATAGACACACTAATAGGCTATAATGAATTAATTGTATATTATATTACATATATTATATATTTATTTGAATCATTCCCTATTCCTATGCCTCAAATATGCATTCTTCATTTGACATGTTTTCCCTTTAGTGAAGAATATAAACACAGTCAATTACAAACACACGTCCCCCCTCTGTTCATTGAGCTCCTCTGGCTGCCCTTAGCCGCCTGCATCAAATTCAAGTCCCTGATGTTAGCTACAAAGAGCTTAATGGAACGGCTCCATCTACTTGAATGCTCTTGCAGAGGCTTCTGTCCCAACTGGGTCCCTCCGTTGGTCCCAGGATTGTCGTCTAGCAGCTCCTACACCACGCCTAAGACAATCCAAACTCTGTTCATGTGTCGTCCCACGATGGTGGAATGACCTACCGAGCGCTACCAGAACAGGGGCGTCCCTGTCTATCTTCAAGAAGCTCCTGAAAACCCAGCTCTTCAGAGAGCATCTCCTATCCCAGCACTTACCTTGTACTTCCCTCCCCCCTCTATCTCTGCCCTTTATCTTTCTGCACTTCCTTCTATCCCTGCACCCTATCTCTACTCTGTCCCCTCTGACAGAGTCGGACTCCTGGGTTCCTTCTATGTAGTTTATTGTTAGCTTTTTATAAAGCTGTTATATCTTGATTTGTAAGTCGCTTTGGATAAAAGCGTCTGCTAAATGCATAAACATAACATAAACTGATAGAAATGAAAACAATACGCCATTTCAACATCATATTTTCAGATGTGTCAGAAAACCTTGAGGGTGGTGCAGAGCTTTTGAAATTTTGAGGTAAAAATTGGGCATTCTCAGGCTTTTTGAAGGACCATTATGGTGACTCATGAAGTAAGGGCAAGTTACCACAGAATATTATTTATTACTATTATTATTTTGAAAATGAACCGGATGTTTTATTTTGTTTCTGCGCACGACTTCCTGTCCCACACAATCTGCTCTGTGCAGTGTTGCTGCGTTGTGCTCCGGCAGAAATATAGAACAGGTTCAACATCCAACACTGAGAAATCAACACTGAATAAACGTTTAACTTTCAATCGAAGACGTCGCTGACATTTCAGTCGCAACATGAATGTTGACTCAACCGGTACTGACAGAGTTAACCAAAATGAAACTTTGGTGTCCTCAATGGTAGTTACGGCCTTGTGTGTAGCTCTCAAATTTGTTCGTCGTTTCTATAATTATCATTTTTAGTTTTTACCTCAACTTTTTTCGTGGTTTTTAGTGATCTGCTTTTTATTTAGATTTTGATTTATTTGTATTTTTTTTTTACAATGAGCACTGCTACCAGTACTAGAGCAGTGTACACAAGAGAAGAACTGTTGGCTCTGTCAAGGATTAGATGCGGAATTAAACATCCAATTCCGACCGAGCTAAAAAAAAAACCTGTACCGTGAATGCAGAGCTGGAGCCAAACTAAAGGCAAAGAGGCACAACAAGAGGTGGAGGTACAAGCCTTTTCTGCCCTCTGTGATTATGAGAAATGCTAACTCGCTACCAAACAAGTGTGATGAGCGAGAGGTGCTTGTGTGGAACCAACGGCTGTATAAGGAGAGCAGTTTGATCTGTCTGTCTGAGTCCTGGCTGAACGACAACACACCAGACTCGTGTGTGGACATACATACATACACTTCCGTACGGCTTCAGCAGATCGTGACCTGAGTATGAGCGGTAAGCGGAAAGGTGGGGGTATTGTCCTGTTTTTTTAATCAGAAATGGGTTAACCCTTGCAATGTGACCGTTAAGGAGAGGGTATGCTGTCCAGACACTGAACTGCTGTCAGTTTATTTCCGTGCGTTCTATGCACCCAGAGAGTTCCCATGTACAGTCCGCATCGTTGTTTACATTCCACCGAGGGCAGCACCTACAACGACGTGTGACGCCATCCATGAAGTCATTGCTAGGATACAGACCCAGCATCCTGAGGCATTCATTGCAATCACAGGGGATGTAACTATCCTCCTGCCTGACTGGCTTTGTACAGTATGTGGACTGTCCAACATGTGGAGAAAGGACATTAGATCTGTTCTATGCTAACTTGAAGGAGGCTTACAGGGGAGTGTCTCTTCCACCACTGGGTAGATCTGATCACAGCATGGTCTATCTACAACCCACATACAGACCTTGTGTACAAAGACTTCCTGTTACTACCAGATCTTTCAGGAAGTGGTCACCAGAGGTGAGTGATGCATTGAGAGACTGCTTTGATGTCACAGACTGGGCTGTACTGCTGGAGGAAGAAGAAATGTCCATTGACATGGACAGGAGGGTCAGCACCATCAATGACTACATTAACTTCTGTAGGGACACTGTGAATACAGTGAGGACTGTAAGGTGCTATCCAAATAATAAACCACGGATCACCAGTGACATCAAAGAACAAAAAGTGGGCGTTCCAGAAACAGGATGGAGAAATGTGGAGGAGTGTACAACAGGAGCTTAAAAAGACACTACGTCAAGCTAAGGTGGAGTACAAGAAAAAGATACAGCTGGAGAACAATAACATCAAGGAGGTGTGGAGAGGCATGAGGACCATCACTGGATACAAACTGAAGAACTCTCAGTCTGTGGAAGGTGATGTGGACAGAGCCAATACTTTTAACCAATATTACAACAGGTTTGATAGTATGGCTTTTTCCACCTCTGCTGCTGCTCCCTCCACCCCCACCACTTCAGCTGCTTCCTCTAAATTGCTTCCACTACCCAGCTGTGCTTCCACCTCAATGGCAACTCGCATCGCCAAGCCTCCTCCTCCGCCTAACTGCACCTCCACCTCTGCAGCAACTCTCACCAACAGGCTTCTTCTGTCCAGCTGTACCCTCCACCTCTACGGCAGCTTCCACCACCAGGACTTCTGAGCCCAGCTGTACCACCTCTGCAGTAGCTACCACCACCAGGCATCCTGAGCACAGCTGCACCTCCATCTCTGCAGCAACTCCCACCACTAGCCCCCCTGTGTCCAGTTCCACCCAATCTCTATGATTGATAGCAACATCACTCCTGTCGCCATCCCACTGCTATCACCTCTGTGTCCAACTATAGATGAGGTTGGAGCTGAGCTCAGGAGACTTCAGTCAGGGAGGGCGACAGGCCCAGATGGAATCTGTCCAAGGCTTCTGAGGGACTGTGCTGGTCAACAAGCAGTCCCCTTTCAGAGGCTCTTCAATATGAGCCTTCAGATGGAAAAAGTCCCAGTGCTGTGGAAAACATCTTGTCTCATACAGGTGCCCAAATTAGGGCAACCGGTGGAGCTGAATGACTATGGACCGGTGGCTTTGACATCTCATATCATGAAGATCTTGGAGAGAATCCTTGTTCGTCACATCAAATTGCAGGTTGTTGAGGGGACCTTGTGGAGTCCTTCTATGGCTGGACCTAAAATAACTTTTTGCTCCTGAACACTACTGAGACCAAAGAGCTGGTGGTGGACTTCAGGAGATCTAAAACTCCATACCAGTCAGTTTGCATTGATGGAGGGGAGATAGAGACTGTTCAGACCTGCAAATACCTGGGGGTGGTGCTGGATAATACACTGGACTGGTCTGCCACTCAGGACAGAAGAACAGCTGCAGGACTGAGAGATTCAGGAGGTCCTTTGTCCCCACTGCCATAAGGCTTTTTAATAGTGACTGCTGACTTGTTCTTCTCAAATTTATTTATTTAGTCATTGATTATTATTAATATTAGTAGTAGTATTAGTATTATTGTTATTGTTGTCTAATGTACAATCGTTGTAAATATTTAGAATTTTTTTTTACCTACTTGACAATTTTGAATATCCTGCACTGGGGGATGAATAAAGTATTTTTCTATTCTATTCTATTCTATTCTAGAGAAATAACAACATTCCTTCAGACCATATATGGCAGAATGCAGTTGTAATTGAATGATTCTTCTAGGAATATCATAATGAATGGGCCTTCCAATCGAAGGCACCTGTCCAGAGGTCTAGAAATCTTCTGGCTCCATGGTCCCCTGGGCTTTTTTATAAAGTGGCTAATATTTCTTATTAAAACATTAATTGAATAGAAATAAAGACATGCAAAGTGACAACACTCATACACAAAATAACCTAAGAGACTTACAATCATGTCCATAATTGCTTTGGCATTGACATGGTGTGTAGTCTTGCAGCTGTTACCGCCAAAACTGACAAGAACTATAACATTTTTTTCTTTCAGCTCTAATTCAGGATTGGTTTTAAAAAACAAAGTTGAGAGTCTGCTTCAGTCACATTTTCATTCCAATTTTGTGAGGTATGCAGACAAAATGATGAACTCAGTGTCACCGTCAAAAATATATGTGGACCTCACCTTTAGAACAATTACAAAAGTGCACAATTCCACCATAGAGAAAACTAACCAGATATGCAAAATGACAATCAAGTAATACACAAAGTAACTACAGATATGTAGCAGTTATAAATGAATGCAAAATGAATGAATGCAAAAAGTTGCACAAAATAAACAGGCATGTAACAGCTATAGAGACAGAATAAGGGAAGATGTAGACTTGATTATGATTGATATTTTCTTGTGATTGCATAAAGTTTTAACAAACATTCTTTATTACAATTTATGATTTGTCAGTCTCTAAATTAGGAGAAAAAGGAACGATATAAGATTATATTTATTTCCTTGTCATATTAAATAGATGGAAAATAATGAACTGGGTTAGTCCTGTAGAACACTTTTTCTCAAACCCACTCTCTCTCGGTCTGTAGGACTCTGGTCAGTGGGTGAACCCCTCTGAGAAGTCAGAACATCTGATAAGGTGGGATATCTTGTTTTGTCTCTTTTTGGTGTTTTTCCTGTCAGCTCCACTTAGGATGATAATGGAATCTCTTTCTCTTAGCATTTCATTGGATCCTGACCAAGGACCTTTTACATTCTCCAATTATGAAGCACAGGTAGAAGGTGAGGTATCAAGTATGTTTCTTGAAACCTTAAAGAATGCACAGAAAAATGGTGAAGGTGGCTTAAATAAATGTATTGTCTTCTTCTGCAGATGAGTCTGAGCTTCTGTTTGCTGACTATGAGGATAATAATGATGAGGAAGGTCCTCTCTCAGATACTGTGTGGAGGAGCCGCTACCTCATGGACTATGATCCTCTCAACCAGCTGCTGGTGTGTATGGTGTGTGGGGAGCTGCATTACTCTCACAACCTGGAGGGAGTGAGGGCCCACATTGATGAGGCACACCCCCACACACTGACACTGGAACCCAAAGAGAAGCAGCGAATACTGGAGGCTTGGGACGAACAGGTGTCTCAGCGGGAACGCTTTTTCACGAGCCAGCTGCAGCAGCACAGCGGGGCTCTAACAGGTATGCAGTCACTTCAGGAAATGTACCTGTATAGGGTAAATGTTAAAATATTGTTTATAGGCTAGTTATGGTTGTTAAAACTTTGGTTGAAACCAATATTAAATACCATAACCTACATATAGGAAGTATCAAGACAGTGGGCAATGTGTGACTTTTAATTCTCAAAACCTAGCAAGTTAGAATTTCTTCTTAACATGCTGAAATGCTGGCTGTGAAAAGAGTGAACTTGTCTCTACATAGACTCTAGCAACTGCTTATCACTTCATCATTTCATTAATAAAAGTATTTTGATTGATCAGGTCCCAGGGAATATAAAGTGCTGTAATGAGAAAACCCCCAACACAAGGAACTGAATAAAAACATTTCTTACTTCAAAGACACAAATCATGAAGCATCGTGAAGCATGTAACTGTGTAACTACATCTGAACTGTGTGGTGTGGTAGAAAGGAAGTCATTTAAAAATATGTATGAAGGTTCTGAGAAAATCAATTGATGTGACATATGGATATTAAATTTAAGATTATCTGGCCTTATAAAAAAGAAAAGGTTGTAGTTTATTGACTTAATTAGAAAAACTGATAGAATTAGCAATGGTAAATAAATCCCTGCATCAACCCCAATCATAAGTGCTTTGGAGGTAATAACGTCTTAAGGAGGCATTTCCTACTGTGGCTTGATGAAACAAGAGGGGTCGAACTAACTATCTTTTTCCCTTTGATGGTTGAGAAGATGTTTTTAACAAACTGTTTTAACTGTCTGATGCACAAGTGCCAAGATATGAAAATCTGTAATATAGCATTTGTTGAAGTAGCTGCACATTTTTGGGGGTTTCATTTGTTTTAGATGGCAAAATGTCCCTCTTCTATTGTCCCCGGTCTGAGCAGGGTTTAACTTAGCTTGCCTGTCATATATCTTCCCCAGTTTTCCAAACTGAGAGCTCTTTCAACCACTCTCTACTGCAGGTGAAACAATAGCTGCTCACAACCACTTCTCAAAGCCCTACTTGAGTGGTCCCCAGTTGATGATGGTCTTTAGCACATCCATCCGTATCAGAGACTGGATTGTTGATTTTGGACACTCCGTGAGCTTTCCTCTAGCACCACCTTTATGGCCTATATATTTTACTATTAGATAGGCATGCCATCTATTTTGCTGACTTTACGCAAGCTTTTAAAGTTATAGCTTTCATAACCTTTCATCTAGGGTCATGGTTTTCAGTCTTGCACTTTCTTAGCTCCTTTTGTAAGTTTTATAGAGATAACCTGTGAGGTAATTCTTACTTTGAGAACCTTTTGTGTACGATTTTCTCAATCTTTTCTCAACCCCCCCCCCCCCCCCCCCCCCCAGTTATGTGGTTGTGTTGTTTATTTTTCTTTCTAAACATTTTATTGATCTTAAAACTCCAGTTTGGGAACTTTGTCTCTTGCATTCCACAGCATTTAAGCTATTAATTTATGGTCTCAATGGTATAGTCATTAGTGTTGTTTGTATATTTAGCACGATTCCTTTTTTTTTTTAATTTGTCAACCTTTTCTGACTTGTTTTGCAGAAACGCACAGGAAGTGATGAGCTAAGGACAAGAGTACAGGGCTCAACTGAATATTTTATTTGTCTCATCAATACTATACTATTTATTTGCTTACTTTCACAGAAAGTCACCTTAAAATGCTGTACAGGGAAAATTGAGTCCCAAATCAAATTTACCTCATTTTGTACAATATATGATTTGGGTTTATGAAAGGCAGTATAAACCTTTTTTTTCTGTTTTTTTTTTTCTATTGTAGCTGCCTCAACTCAGATGTCATATTTATGTGAAATATTTGAAAAAATGCCCTAGACACTTGGACATTCAGTGATTATGCTAGACTTACATATCTCTGTTATATACATACAATTGAAACCTGCTGAACCATTTAAAATTAATAAGATCAATCTATTCCAGCAGCTTTTTCTTTTAATTTAGATTTAAACACTTGAACCAGCCAGGTGTTTGAAAAATATACATGTAAGTACAATACAGGAATGAAATACTTTTCACGATTTGTTGATGACTGCTCTGTGTTTTTTATTGAGTTTTACCTGCTTTAGTTGCAGGCTTGCATTCAGGTAACATACTGTTTAGACCCTTGCTGTTTACTGGCTCCTTTCTTGGCTGTCTGGAACTGTATAATATGTGTTTTTGTAGGAGCTATTGTGCCATGCTGCTCTTCACACCCCAAACCTTATATACAGTTTATTCCAGCTTTCTGTATTGAGACAACTTTTTACAGTAACTTCCTCACCTTTTAACAAAAATCTCCTTGCAGTTAATTTAGGCTTCACCATGCAAGATGAAATCTACCCTGTATATACATAAAATACAAAAGTGGTAATGAGAGCCCAATTGTTACATTTATTGTGCTCGTTTTAGTTTTTTTCCTCTCTTGCAACAATATATTTTTTATATTTATTGAATCTCCTCTTCTATAACTGATGACTGGTGATGCATAGTTAATATCCGTAGATAGTTCCATATTAGAGAAGTACAGGATTTCATTTGTAAGTATTGAAGATCCAAAGGCTGCATGAGTTGTAAATGAATGAACTGTGGTTTATTAGTTGAGTTTTGGAATGCGTTCCCATCTTTTAAAAATGATTTTCATGAAGCATAAAATGCTGAAAAAAATCTCCTGTTTGAGCACAAAACTGTGGTTGAGAAAACTTAATTACAGCTACAACAGAGTGAAGAAGTGACCAAGTTAATTCACTTTCTTGGAATGTAACTTTGACTTGTTTACCAGAAGAGATTCTTTTCTTTGCCTTTCAGTAATAAACCTTTTCTACATTTGGGCTTTTCTCTGACATCTTCTTTTGTACAATTATCTTATTTCTACTGAAGACTAAAGAAATGGTTTGGAACAGCTTCATTTATTTAATTTCTCATTTCACAGCTTGGTCCTAAAGATCGGATATCATATTCAAAATCTGTAAAATTATCAAGTAAACCTGAACATAAACTGAATATATGAGAATTTTGTAAATGTTACAAAATAAATAAAACAGAGCAGCATTCACATTTACTTGAACACACTTGATCTTGATCACAGATATAAGACGAGTAAAAGTCCTAGAAACAGTGACTCTGGTGGTCTCAGATGGTGACCATCTCTTGTTGTCTGGATCAATAACTGCAAAGCTAGAATCTTTTAATCATAAGATGAAATGACACCCTTTGAGTTTGCAGCATTTTGATATTCCAGTACACCTTTTCGAACTCCACATGTCAGAAGTATCAGCTGCTAATACCTTAGATGAGTGGTTTCCAACATTCTCATCATGTGACAACGTCTGCCATTTCAGACTAGTGCTTAAGAGGAGAATAAACAAAAAAAGCAAGGAGCATCACAAATTGTAGAGAACAAGATGCTATTGTGTGGATAGAATATATTTTAGACTAACAAAAAGAAGCACAAAATGTAGTGTTGCTTATTTATTGAAAACTGAACCTCTGACACTTTTCTTTTAGATTCTGCTGTGTTTGGACTTCAAATTAATCTATATCTCACAATAATTCATGTCTGCCCAGTGTGGACAAATACTCCTAAATAAGAAAGACAGAAAGAATGTTTTGATTTTCTCCTGGTAGGAGTTTACTGCTTCATCCCATGGCTTCTCTTGGGCTCCACTTCCAGTATGGCTTCAGCATCTTCTCCAGACTGTGGATTTTCTGTTTGGGTGTCTGGATGAGACTGATGGCTATGGCCCGAGTCAGTGTCAGCTGCCCCTTGCAGTTCCCGGGGTCCATCATCCAGTCGGAACAGTGTAGGGACTTCGCCCAGGATGGGGTTGTTCTGCTGGAGGCCAGAGATCCACTGGTTGAGAGTGGCCTGGTCTCCCTGACTGGTCATACACATAGCGAAGACCGGACCCTCATCCACTGAAAAGATGGACACATATATAATACTCTGTAAATGAATTATCCTAATAAACATGCTTGTCATAAGTTACGAGGCTGAAGATATCTTACAGTCTTCCACATCAAAGCTCTCATCGTCCCCTAAGTCACGACCCAAATCAAGCTCGAGTTGCAGAGGATAGTCAAAACACCTCTCTGGATCATAGGGCTCCTCTACCTATAAGAAGACACAGTAACTGCTCAGTGAGTGCCAAAATTAAATATACCATTCAGATTCACACTGAAAAAGGTGGAATGCTCTCTCCAGGTTGGGGAAGAGTCCCTGCCTCAGGCAGAGGAGCTTAAGTATCTTAGTATCTTGTTCACGAGAGATGGTCGGTTGGAGCTAGAGATGGACAGATGGATTGGAGCTTCATCAGCTGTCACGAAGGCTCTGTTCCAATCTATTGTAGTAAAGAGGGAGCTGAGCTGGAAGGCAAAGCTTTCAGTTTACTGGTCCATCTTTGTTCCAACCCCCACCTAGGGCCACAAGATCTGAGTAGTGACCGAAAGAACGAGATCGAGGATACAAGTAGCTGAAAAGGATTTCCTTCGGGTGGTGGTTGGGTTCAGGGTTGGAGATAGGGTGAGGCGCTCGACCATCCGGAGTATCTAAAGGAGCCAGCTGAGGTGGGTCTATCTGGTTAGGATGCCTCCCTGATAACTCGCTGGAGGGATTATATATCCCTTCTGGCCTGAGAATACCTCGGGATCCCCCAGGAGGAGCTGGAGAGTGTTACTAGGGAGAGGGATGCCTGGATTTCTCTCCTGAAACCTGACCTCAGAGAAGCGAATGACAATGGAGATTTACACTGAGGATTAGATTGGGAAAACAAAATCTAATTTTGGGTACCTTTGCACGTACTAACAATTCAGTTCTTGGGTCGCAAAGAAATGTTTGTGTTTTTCTTGCTTTTTCATTTATTCTCAGAGAACAGTAGCTGTCCATTACTGCAACCAACTTCTCTGGCCATATAGAAAAGTCTGTTTATTTATATCAAGTTTCCAAGGTCTGTTGCACGGTGGTTAGCACCATCACCTCACAGCAAGAAGTGGTTGGAATCCAGGCTAGGAAGGTTCTGTGTGAGTTTGCATGTTCTCCTTGTGCATACGTGGGTTCTCTCCAGGTACTCTGGCTTCCTCCTGCTCGCCACCATGACTCACTTGTCGAGCTATGACGATTGGTTCTTCTCAATGTGTAGAAAATCTTAAGACCTACCCACTTCTTTAACATCAGCATAACTGTCTGTGCACTTACTCTCTCAAACTGTATATCACAGAGCTAGATATGTACAAACAAAATATTCTTTTGAAAGTAAAGTGAGTTTTTCTTGAAGTGTGGACAAATCTGTGGAACAGGTCATACAATGCTTTTTTTTTTTTTTAAATTCAGTAAAATGCAAGAGTTAACTATTATTTTAGTCAAATATATTAGGATTTAACTCATACTTCACACAACAACATTAGTGGCAGTCATTTTCCATTAACTGTTACCACTTAATAATAGATAACAAGAAGATTTTCCAACCCTCTCTTCAGGTGGTGTGGGGTCAGCTCTGAGGATGTAGTAGTAAACACACGTCTTCCTCAGCCAAAGGGGAAAAGGGCCCTCCACAAACACTGGCCTGTCTGGATTATGTTTGGCCAGCAGTTCCACTTGGCTGGGGCTCTGAGTACCTGATGTCAACACAAGAATGACTTCTTACTATTCAGAGAGTGACAGTGCTGTTTTCTTACTATTTAGACCATTATCAACTCAGCTATGACTAAAGTGCACAAGTAAAGGAAGAGGGTATGTTTTTTTTTGTAAAAAAGCAAAAATAATTCTGTCCTCGCTATCATAATATGCTCTGATCATAGCCTTTTATTGTTGTAGTTCTTTTTGCTTGAGAAGCAGATTAAACTTGTGCTTTCATACCTACTATATGTGGAAGCGTCATCTCTTCTCCACTCTCTGTTATGTCTGTACAAGGCAGCTGTTGGGAAGAGCAATTAAACAAAGATTATTTTTTAGCAAAGATACATTTCTAAATTGAGGACAATAAAACTAAAGTAACTATGGAAAGATTAAGTGACACAACTTTTGAGATCCATTCAACAAGAAAAAGAACTTTCATTTGGTTCCGTTTAATTCAGTATCCAGTACTATAACATCTAGACAACCTATACTGATATCGTTAAACATCAAAGTTGAAACTACTAGCAAGTCTCAGAAGGAAAAAACAACAACAAACTGTACTGGGGTCAACTTAAATTAACTCAATAAAATCTTTCTGTTAAGTCATTTATATCTCACAGTCTTTCTTGGTGCTCTGCTTAAAAATTCCAGAAAATATTTGGAAGAATAATTTGGGCTACCACTGCGGTAAAAAAACGTCAAAGCTTTGTCATATCTGCTTTATGTTACCTTCATTCAACACTATTACCCTCAAGCAGCTCAACAGGATGAAGAGTTGAAGCTTCAAATTCTATTTGTGAGAGCTGTACGAGCTTCTCATTAACACCAGAAAAATGAACACCACTCTTTGTACAACAGACTGAATAAATGTGAAGTGAGATTACAAATATCTTAACATTTCAAATATCCTCCTTATACAAAACACACAACATATAAGTGAGAGGGCTTCCTCTTATGTATTAGTTTACTTTTGACAGAGCTATGGAATGGCACCGCACTTGTGGCAGACAGCGAAAGTGGCTCTGGTCACATTGTGTCGTTCTTGAGATTTTCTACTTAGCTTCTGTGAAAACAGACGGTTTTTTTCCACAGTGGTTTAGATGACTTGCCTCTTAAAACCTCTCTGGAGAATTAATTCCTTTTTAACATCTGTTACAATGAGCCCATTGATCTTTCCAAATATCAGCTAATGACATTAGTTAACATTTACTTCCCTTAATTGTCATGGAGAGTCACTGAAATCACTGGAATATAAAATACTAAATGTTGGGGAGCTAAATAAAACCCAGCTAGAGTATCAAGAATGCAGTAATATGTGTTTCACTGAGACAGCTGTAAGAATATATTCTACACTCAAACATCTCTCTACGCTTCTGTCAGACAAAGGCTGCAAGCAGAGCTGGAGAAATAAAGGAGGAGGGATTGTGGTGCTTGTTAACATCAGATGGTGTAATTCTGGTTATGTTACTGAGAAGGATTCATCTCTGTGCCCCATACTAAAATGCTGGCTTTGAGTTTCCATCCATTTTTTTTTTTACCCAAAGAATTCATCTTCGTTACCTGCCAATAATGCAAAGGATGTCAAGTTGTTGACAAGTTACAAGCACATCAAGCGTAAGCATAATCTAGTTGTACCTGGTAGACAGTAACTTTGGCATCCAAGTCATTGGCAATGCGAGTCAGGCTGAAGCGCGCCAGGTCCACTGGGTCTTCAGGCAGCTGCTGGGGGATTGGGAAGGGGTTTATGTGCTTGAACTTTGGGAACCAGTACATGATGCGCTGGAACTTTCTCACAGGGTGACTCTTCTCTCCAAAGATCTGGACCAGCAGGACTTTGGTCTCAATGTTGGGCATTATTCCTGAAGCACAGGCAGTGACATTTAAACAGAGTCTGTAACCTGTGTAAATGGTTCTGATAGATCCAGAGAATATATCAAGATTATATCCAAGTATGTTTGGAATAACACTCTTTGAAGCATGTGATGCTCCAGAAGTTTAAAAAGCCAAAAGACACCCACCATAGTTCTCCATCTGCTCCAGTAACTGCACTCCACACTCCTGCTGTCTGGGATAGTGGTTAAACATTCGCTGGATGAAATTTCTGGGCACAAACACCTCTTTTGGAAAAACATCCAGCAGTTTGTTGTAGACACTGAGGTCTGTCTCCACTCCAAACTCTGGCATTTTCTTCAGTGCAGCATAGATAAACTCCACATGACCCCGACGTCTTATGTCTCTCTTGGTGAACACTTCAATTACTTTGTTGAATGTGGCCTTGGTTTTGGACTCTCTGGCCACCTGCTCAAACAAGTCATGACGGGTGACCAAAGACTTGGCTCTTTTCTTGTCGTCCTCATTAACAAACCGTGCAGGCATGGGCCGACTCTTTGCCCAGGCTGGGCTGACATGAATGTGCCTCAACACCTAAAGGTGAAGATTGGTTTGTGATATGTGTGCGAAAACAGAAACTTTGAATTGCTTTGCCTGAAAGAATAATTAACAACTGAAAAGTGAACTGGGAGGATATTTCATAGGACTGTTGGGCACAAGAACAAAATTAATATGATTTGCTTTTATATAACTGACATCCAAAAAATGTTGGGCTCTCTCAATGATCCACCAAAAATCAGAGGAATGTTGTACATTGGGTAGGGGCCATTTTCAGCATTGTCTTAATTCCAAGTGGTGAGTAAGAATGCTGACATGAACTGATTTTACAAAACTTTATGATGATTATCACTATCATAATACCATGTAAGTCTGAAATGATAAAATAAGTAAGTCAGTAAGAGAATTTTACATGCACTCCAGACTAATGCCACTGACTGTTGTGGCAGTACAAGAGTCAGCAGCAAATAATCAAATATAAAGGCTATTGTCAAAAACATTAGTGAAAATCAGGTTAAAACCTTTTTTGTTTTTAATCTATTAGTTATTTTAGTTCTCCTAAATTGTTGGTGTCTGGGTGCCTGTGGAAATATTTTAAATCACGCTAACATTGAAGCAAACATGCTCTGCCCTATGGGATGTCAGTGAAACTATGATAAAAAGAAGCTCACAAAAGTGATCACAATCTATTTTCACACAGAAATTTGATATTTGATATGAGATTACACATAAATGCGTCATTCTGTGGCTCCCTGGTGTGTTTAACAGTTTGGGCTGGAAACAGAGAAAGCCAGCCTTGCTTTGTCAGGGCAAATAAGGAATTCAAATGGTTTATAGAATAAATTCCACAATGGGAAGCTGGGTAGGTTGAATATGTATCCATTTTAAAACTAGAAGTGCGATTTAGAAAATGTCTGATATTCTTACTTTCAGTCCTTGTTATCAAGCATAAAGTACATGGGATAACTCATCATTTGAACAAAGACTGACTACTAGAGTACAGAATAAAGATTACCTGGTGCTGTGGGTTACGACACACACTGAAGTGATTGGACTCGGCAGCCTGTCGGCCTGCATGCCCGAGCAGTCTGAGGCACTGCAGCTGCAGGAGGCCGCGAGAACACGTCATTGTTTGTCCATCCAGCTGACTTCCAGGTAACTGGACTGTAGAAGTGAAATGAACAACACATGGACAACTAGCACAGAAGCCAAATTCATTACTTCAGAAAACATACGTTTTGTTCAAGCAACTGCAAGTTTCATATGGATAAGATTAGGGTGTTTACTTGAGCAAAATGTCAAACATTTTTGTTACATCCATATATTCTGTAATATATTCTCAAAGTACATCTGAAGCTCACATATAAAACTATTTTCATGCCTACCGTGCAAACAAAAATACTTAGAATTCAGTCTCCTTCAAAATTCTTTCCACGGACACCTCCATGTTGGGAAGCCGGCGGAACATCCTGCATGTGCACACATTTCCTTCCCCCAAACAAGAGAAACATTAGCTCAAATTATTGTTCCACGGGATCTTTCGTTTATTATATGCTTTGCGTGGGATATCAAATTATTTAGCACTTTCCCTCAAAAAAATCATGCAATTAAGACTGCAGTCAAGCAAGCCCTCGTTTGTTGAAAGACTGTCGAGCCAGTCCTCGCTTTATTTTGTTGCATGCGCATATAAAGGAGGTTTGCCTTCAAAGTAAAAGCATTATTTCTCTGAACGTATTTCACATTTCACCAGTAATTTTCACATTGTATCGCTGTTATAAATAACAATAAGGTATTTAAAGTTTAAAACACGTGTTGGCTCCCGAGAGGGCACTTTAGCATGCGTTTTTCAACAATTGGGCCTGAAGCCCCATCCTCATAAATCATAATACAGAGAGATTATGATTTTATTTTGAAAGCTGCTATTAAACATAAAAACTGCAATCCCTTTATATGCGCAAACAGCAAAATAAAGCGAGGACTGGTTTGACTGCAGTCAATTAATACATTTCAGCGCCTTTTAGGCAATTTATCTCGGGATTACCTTTCCTTGTACAGTCCAAGAAAAATAGTAATTAATCCCAGCAAAGAAATTAAAAATAATGTATTCAAGTAGGCATTAACAAGCGAAAGCGTAATAAAGCCTAATATTGACATGATCTTATATTTGTCGCATGTCACCAAATGATAGAAAATTTTATCTGAGGAAGCAGCTGTGGCCACATGAGAACGTGCACTTCTCAACAATGTCGTTAGGTGGCGACAAAGACCTACCAACAAATAGACAACCACGTTTTCCCTCGACCTGCGCTGAGATTTATTTTGTGGAAGTTTTATGCAAGTATTCTCTGGTTAACTACATCCAGATGATTTCGCTTACTCTCAGTGTCCTGGGAAGATAACCGTTAACCATACAAATTGAATTCCGGTAGACGATTTCAGTTCTTTCATCGACGGTGTGATCCTTTTTCTGTTTCCCCCTTTTTAATTGTTATTCCGTGTGCTTGTAAGCCAACAGATATATTAACTAAACAATATAGTTTTGTTTTCAACTAATATTTTTTGGGGGAGGGGAAGTTTTGATGAAAAGAGCTTTATTTACAGGAAAAGCCCACGTTTCCGGTGTTCGTGCAAAACTATGCAATTGACACAAGTCTCCAGTGTGTGACACTCCTCTCAGCATGGAAAACACACTTTAGTGCAAGCTCTAACATAAACCGCACAGAACTTCAACCTCGGATTATGGATTCCTCTACAAACAGTTTGGGTGAGTAAGCAACGAGAGCCATTGTGTTTGTTCAGTGATTTTACGCAAACTGTGTGTTCCGCCACAGAACTCATGTCGTTCTGGGAGGAACACTCTCATTCTACCCTAAAAGAACGGAACTATTTTTTCACTTTTCGGGTAACACACAGACAGCATGACCTGCATCACTTTCTAAATGTTTGATTCGTTCTGCTGTGGTGTTGCACAGCTGCTGAAATGTTTTTCTAGATGCAGTTTTACAAGCATTGCTACCGCATTCTTTTCTGTATTTTGATGGAGGATGATAGTGGGGAAAACAGGCGGGCTCATACAGATTCAAATCAAGTTCAGTAGTGCTCGGTCCACTTGACCTTGATTGAAGTTTAATAATAATTCTTAAAAGGAATTAGAAAAAAACATTCTACCTTTTAGCAAAGATCAGATAGGGTTACTGCAGCGTGTAGAGGAAGGTGACAGCAGCACTTGTGCGTAGGTGTGTGGAAGAGTGGTGTCTTCGGTGGAGTGCGAACTCTTAACTTCATACAGTCTTTGTTTTTGCACACGGGGTCTCGCCAATTTTGTGGTGTGAATCCAGTATTTTCTTTGCGCAATACTTCGTGTCGTGGCCTGGTGACAGAGAAGCGCGTTTGGTGCTTCTGATTAGTTGCACGGTATGTGTTCGTTTTCAGGATTCAGTGTAAATGAACTGGTCCCCCACATAGTTGTTAGATTCAATAAAACGCGTTAGTTTGGCAAATTACGAAAACGTACAGTGAACAGTGGCTTTGAACTGTTTGTTCATTTTTATATGCACAAGCAACAGGAAAACAAATAGGTGCATTTCTTGCTGTCAAAAGTTGACTTGACATTTTGCAAGCTGCAACCATGAGTGGTCGAGCTCCACCCATTACGCCCCCACAATTCTCTTCAAAGAGGCTACAACACTGACACACAATGCTACTTTTGTTGCACACGTGCAGGCCCTGCTACCCCCCCTGATGGAGGTGCTGATGTTGGGTTTATTTGCCTTGTAAAGGCACAGGGGAACAATAAATGTTACATGGATTAGTTCGCCAACATCTGCAGGCAAGATTGCTTTGGCTCTTTGTTGGAGGAAAGTAAAAGTTTAACCAATACTGTGTGTAGTTTGCAGCTCATCTCAGTGAAGCTGAGTGTTTGTAGCAGTGATAATCTGGTATTTTATTTCACAAAATGATGGTGATTACTTACCTTGTGGTTGTATGAGTACATGGCAGATGTGTTGTACAAGGATGCTTTGTATCACTGTCAGCTGACTGTCTCACACTGTATCATGAGTTAGAAGATGTTGTGGTTGGCAATATCAAGCAGATACCATCCATTTTCTCCACCCAAACTACCCTAAATGCAAAAAAAGAAAAAGAAACTGCTCTGTTGAATCCTAATAAAAGAAAAAGCAAGTGATTTAATTTGAATATCTTATGTATCTGAAAATGTATAAATGTAAATATAGAATATATCATTGTTTGAAGTCAACCCATATGCTTTTGGTTTTCCCATGGCAGATTTCAGAAATCAGGGCAGCTCATGGCCTATGTATAATGGTGATTTTTATATATGTGAGTCTTAGATGGGAAGGGCTCACCCCTCTGGGACAGACTGTGTGGAAAAAGAGGTAAAAAATTGAATGTTTCACAATATTAAATTACATTAACTTGGAGGTGTCAAGTTTGAAGCTCATGATTTGTTTCTATTAAGATACACGTTAACAATTAAATGCATCTAACGTATCAATGACAAGCAGCAGTTGTTTTTTTTTTTTAACTTGCTCTTCTTTGTTGCCTCGATAAATTTATGGTAAAACTCTGTCATGCAGCATGAAAAACTAAATGAAAAATTGAGACAATGGGGCAATATTTAGGTGGGCGATACATATCAAAGATGCGTCCATGTAACAACCAGAACTACTAGGATAAAAGGTTTCCCAGCAGAACACTCTTAAGCATGGATAGATGTACAGTTGAGTTACAGCTCGACTGAGCCATTTAATTAGACCACCGTCGCAGTTTACATGCACAGAAGGGGAACCCTTCCCAAAGTATGTCTCATGCCACAGTGCTTTGGACTATGTCAAGACACATTCAAGACTTTCTGTTTCTTCCGTTTTCCTCTGTCAGAAATCATTGCGCATGTAAGTATATCCAAATTTACTGCACAGACATGGTCTATAAGTCACTTTAATGGTGATACTATCAGATGTTGTGGTTTTTTAGAGCAGAATGACAGTCTGGCAATGCTTTAAGCAATCACTTGACATGTAGTTTTAATTGTCTGATTTTCAGTCACTATATTTAATGTGTTTACCTGTCTGACTAAAGAAACTGAAAAATATGTGAATGAGAACAGCTTTATTGGGAACTTGGTAGTAAGTATAATATACACTTATAAATATAAATATAAAACTTTGGATAATGCGCAGAGCACCTAGGCCCATTTGAGTCATATGGGCCATATTGTAATAAAATCAGTATTATTACTTATCAGTTATAACAATCAAATTGTTTAAAGGTAAATCTGCTACAGTGCTATCAGAAGTGTTAGAAATGCTGATAGCTGTAATCTATATTTTCTGGAATTCTTGTGAACAACTTAACTCAAAGGGTTTAATTTGAGGCATAATTTGTTCAGACATCAGCAGAAAGCTGGATCAGCAAATGGCAGCGAATGTTCTTCTACTATAAGGTTTCAGAGGAGAAGGCATGCTGTTTTGCTGGAATCTGGTGGGATATAGCCTCTTTTTGTCTCACAGAACAATATATTAAACATCAGTACTCTTTTGGTACCGACTGAAATATGTCTGTAAAGTGTCAATACTTTGAAGTAAAAAATGCTATAACTGAATGTGTGTCTGGATTTGTAGATTTTGTTTAGTGGGTAATCGCTGAAAATGAATATTTGTCATTTTGGAGTGTTTTACTTAGACAAAGCCGCTGTGTGACTGTTAACATCAAATATTAATATATAAGAATGACGGCATTTAAGAACTGTCCGTACATTAATCATTAAAGTGAAAAACTTAGGTTATTAGATCAGCTCTCATCTCTTAGTGAGATTGTCATGATGCGGAGATTTATGTTCCACCAGCATTCATCAGAATGAATAGCTCCCTTGTTATCTATACATTTAGTGTATTCAGAGCAAGCACTGTGTCGTTTAATTTTTGTCACAGCTTCAATCAGATGAGATTTGACTTTATTTTTCACAGAAGTCCTCATTCAGAAGGGCTGGATTATCCTGTTTTTGGGACCCTGTGATGGATGTAACACTTTGATGTAACATTTAACTTGATTTTGACTCTGATAAGAAAAATGCACAACGTGAGTACTGTGTGAGGTGAAATAAGCATTTTAAGCTACATTTGATGCAGGGCTGGTAAGAAGCTTTTAGGTGGCCAACAGCCAAGAAATGAATTATCTTATAATATTGGTAAAAATGCCCTCAGTTGCTGCAACTGTGGTTCATCTCATGTTCATAACAAGCTTGACCTTCAGTGACTTCTCTCTTTCCTCATGTGTCCTGTTTTACTGCACTGCCGCCATCTAAATTGGCAACCAATGGCCGAAAAAAAGGAAAAAAAGGATGGAGATTTAGAAATGAAGTTCAAGATTTGTTTAATTCTTATCCAGAGTTCTGCTTTCACAGAACACAAGAACTTGGTGGACAGCAACATCAAGTTCACAAGAGAAGATGCAAAGCTGCCTTTTTTTCCCACTGTAATATGTACATTGAAGAGGATGGCCGTGCGGACACTGAGGTTTACAGGAAAGCCACACATACAGACCAGTACCGGCTTTTTGACTCCATCCACTAGAACACAAACTGACTGTCATCAGAACACTACATCACCAGGCTGAGCCTTCTGTCCATCCTCTCTGTTGATTTCGTGCATGTTTCAGTACTATTTTTGAGAGACCTTGCTGAAGCGTACCCAAATGGAGCAGTACCAGGAAATCATGGCAGCAGTTTAGCGCAGTATAGCTCATGTGCCACAAGCGAACAAAGAAAAAGGAGACAAAAACACAAATGGTTTTTGAAGAGAGGCTGGGTGAATGTGTATGGAACTACAAACACATCTATGATCATACCTTTCCTGGGCATAGGGACAGAGAACTCCTAAAGAACAGTTGGGAGGAGATGGGACCTGAATTGGGTGTGACTCTGAAGGCAGCAGAGAAACTGAGAAGTGAACTCTGAACTACTTTCTGGTTGATGTATTGCCCAGCAACTATGCCAACCTAAAGCATGCATGGAAGTATGTGGACAGTGATGCTTGACAATGTTTGAAATGGACGTACCTATGTACTTATGTAAAGAGAGCTTAAATGAGCCTTAACGCTGAGGAAAAGCAAAAGGAACATCAGCACTCCAAGAAAGCTCCTCTAACCAGTGAATATCCCAACTGGGCCATGGTCAAATCAGCAAAGACATCTGGACCAAACAACACTGTTAGGGAAACCAAGAAGAACAGAATCAAATATATTGTAATTCCAAATGTGGCAGGAGTCTCTGAGAAACTTAGATGGATCTTCTCCGAACATGACATTCCAGTGCACTTCAAACCCAAGAACACCCTGAGACAGAGACTGGTTCACCCAAAGGACAAAACACCCAAACACAAACGGAGTGGTGTTGTGTATGCAGAGCAGTGAAGAGTGTGCGGACCTCCATATAGGAGAGACCCAAAAACAGCTCCACAAGTGCATGGCACAACATATGAGAGCCGGCTCTTCATTCTGGACAAAGAAGACATATGGTTTGATAGAGAAGTAAAGGAAGCCATCTATATTAAACTGGAAAGGACATCTTTGAGTAGAGGAGGTGGTCTCAGGTATCACCTTCCCAGCACCTACAATGCAGCATTGTCTCCATTCACACCTTGGATGCTGTGACCAAAACTCACCCTTTCAGGCAGGAAGACAATTTATAGGCGAGAATGACTTAAACGGCATGCACATTGGTCAGAGGGTTCAATTACACATGTGACTGTAACGACCGTTTCTGCTTCTAAACTGACACTCCCAAACATCTAGTTTAGAACTTAAGAAGCCTTTCAAATGAGAGGTGAAACATCTTCAAGATCCAAGAAGAAGTCCCTTATTCAAGCTCTGAGAGGCATCACTTGAAGGCAACTAGGGCTGTCTTAATATCAGATTTTCACTATTCGACCAAACAAATTAACAGTATTATCGCTGTATCTATAGAAAATTGTTTTAGAAAATTATAATTCTAGCATTTTACTTCAATTTTTTTGTTTGCCCAATTTCAACATATCAATAATGTGGAGAGAGGTGTAGATTTTTTTTAAAAGCGGAACTACAACAGTGTATAGAAAAACTAAAGCACTGTAGTAGGTAGTGAAAAGTGCAAACAAGTAAACCATCAACAAAAGTACTACAAGGTTCAATCATCAGTATAATTTTAAATGAAATAATATCCATTGTGTGAAGCATACTTAGGAAAAACTGTCATCAACTCTTTAAATCTTCAAATTATTATCAATGACTTCATGATGGCTTCATCCTGCCATGCAATACAAATGTCTGTCTATTTTCTTTTATTATTTATTTAACAGCATTGACTGATATATTAACTTAAAATGATATTTGAATTGAATGCTGTTAGTTAGAAAGAAAGAAATTAAACAAAGACTTTAATGCAGCATTTTCTATTTCAAAGCCATCAAAGTAACAGAAACTTACGGTGTATACTGTACTAAATTTACAGTATGATGGGTGCAAAGGAGAGAGAGTTTTTAAAGGTACATCTTCTATTGAATTACAGCCACTAGTAACATAAACTACACTGGTTTATTCCAAGGTAACAAAAAAACAATTCATTGAGATTCGATATTAATTGAAACATAGTTTTTGATGAGGATTTTTTTTTGTGTGGGTCGGGTTGAAATGTGATATTTTAAGAATATTACATACTGTACTGTAAAGAGTAGTTGCCCCCCCCCCCCTTTTCAATATTGGAGAGCCAACCAGGTCATAAGTGTGACAGGTTTCCATCTGATTTTGAATAAATATTCTTAAGACAATATTGTTTAACATCCCACTTATTGCCAGTACTAGTATACTATGACATCCTTAAAACTGCCATATTTACAAAATAACTTATTATGCCTTAATGATTGATAAACAGTGTACAGAACTAAGGTGAAAAAGAAGTGATTTAAAAAGATTCAACGTTTTATGTTTAAGTAAATCATATTCTTTATCTTGATGCCTTTCTTTAGAACAAACATCACATTGTTGTTCTTGTAAAAGTGCTTTTGTATAGTATTTATTACTAAAGTAATGAAGATGTTAAAAAAGAAAAGATATTTGTTGACCTGTGCAGATGGTGTGTAATTTAATTGGGGTGCGTACAACCCCCCTGGGTTTAAAAACAACAACCGCGTCCATTTCGCTGCTGCGGCCGCTCACTCTCTTGTGCCTCTAGTCTGGGCGACGCGTTCAGATTCCGCTCCCCTTCCTGTAGGAAGTGGCCAACACCCAGTCTCCACCCACCACGCCCTACAGCCTATAAAACAGCAAAGCTCAGGTGAGGCGCCCACATTTCAGTCATCGCAGCGATGAAAAACGGTAGGCAGTATGGCGAATTTGAGAGTTAAGCATGTAAGTTGCTCTGTTGTTGGCTGCAGTGATCAGCATAAGACCCCAGTCTCAGAGGACCTACGACGGGAGTGGATCAAGTCTATTTTTGATGGCCAAGTTCCGACCATAAACCTATCTGTGTGTGCCAGACATTTTGACATGGACTGCTTCCACAATTTGGGTCAGTTCAATGCAGGACTGGCAGCAAAACTTTTCCTAAAAGAGGGATCGATGCCGACCATCTGTGGGGAAAGGACAGACTATGTAAGTGTGCTTTGTGTTTCTTTTGTCCATTACCACGAGCTAATGCCAACCGCTAGTTCATGCAGGTACAAACTATGCTGAAATAAATGATTTACACTGCAGGTTGTGTTATATTAGAGCACATACATTCTCAGCGTCTGACTCTGGCTCAAACATATATGGTTGCAGCGGTGTGTGGGCAGCCATGACCGGTGCTCGTGCTCCACTGTTGTCACAGCAGCCTGACGCCGAACCGAGGGCCGGAGTGAGCATTAGCAGCAGCAGCCTCAGAGCAGAGTGCTACAGGGAGTGTGCAGAGAGGGCTGCTGTTTTTGATCCGGGAGGAATTTGACCAACTCATTTCACAGACATGTCTTTAAAGTGTCTGGGACCTGTGAGAAAGGAGTATAATTGTTCTCCTTTAAGTTTAGTGACGGGTTGTTCTATCTCTGTATCATAGTTTTAGATTACTGCCTTGAAAAAGCTGCTTGCAGACATGCAGCAATTGAGTTAATATATCTATTCCTGTATAGTTTATGAATAATATTGTTTATGGTTCATAGTTATATGAAGCATATATACTGATGTACATGTTTCATGTTCAAATATGATTTATTTAGCATAACTATTTTATCCCTGCAAATGGGGAGCCTCATCAAGAGCATCTTGCATAATATATTGGGTTTCTTTCTTTGCATTATCTCACAAGTCACTTCTGTAGGAAAAAATATAGATATGTTTTTCTCTCTTTTTCAACATAAGAGCACTGGCTGATTCTTTGTTTTCAAAGTCCTCAGCAGAAACGTAGGACTAAATCTTTTCTTTTTAAAAGTTAACCAATATTTTGAAGGTGAAGAAAGAGTGAGATTGGGTTACTGTTTGACTGAACACAGTTTTGATGGCAGCCAGCAAAATTCTCTCACACTGCGTTGTTACAATGCAGAGAACCTCACCCCCTCATACACTATTTCTCTCACAATGTCACACAACCACTCACGCATACCGATTCTCACTTCCTCCTGATGTTTCACATGAGGTATGACTATTCTAAAAGGGGAAAGAAAAGAAATGGTGCTAATAGTTTTTGAATTTGACTTTGCCTCCGAAATGGTCCCAGTTGTACAAACCAGTTGTAGAAGAACTGCAAGTAATGTTGGTCTCACTGTGCACCTAACCACGAGATGAGTGTGCATTTAAAACTGCTGCATTTAAAAAGAAATTAACAGCCTCTTCTGTCTCTTGAATGTAATGTTGCAACATACTTAAAGTAATTTTATTTTATTTTTTCAATTTTATTATAATATTTAGAGTTACAAAAATATATTACATCAATCATAATTTCTCAGAAGGTGAGGAAAATTCAGAGAACAATAAGTAAATTAGAGTTTTTTCAGCCTATTTATTGAAATATATATATATATATGCCGACATCAAGATGCGAGAAGTGAAGCAGTTGAATTAAAAAAAGAATGTAAAGAAATGGTAACCATCAGGAATAGGGATGTACCGAATAGAAAATTTGTGGCCGGAGCCGAATAAAAATCAAACGCTCGGCCGAATACCGAATAATACCAAATGTGGTTAAGTTTTTCATTTGAATTTTTTTTAAATATTGCATAAATAAAATAAATTTTAGACATGATTTTCAAAGAAAGTAAATATTTATTTAATATTTTGACATTTGAATATTAGTTCAAGGAGTTTCACATTTATATTAGCCCTATATAACTGAGTTCAGAAATATCTACTCTGTAGGCCTTCAAACAAAACCTGCATTAGAAGTGCTTTCCCAAAAAAACTAAAGTGCATAAAAGTGGATAAAACCACAACAAATGAATTACTGTCCTTTTGGCACACGTCTACTTAGTCACGGTAGGCTATTAATGTAAGCTGAAGGCTCAGGTAAATCCCAATAAGTGTGTGCTTGCAGAGGAACCCCCTCTTGATACTTTGGTTAAACACTCATTACAAGCCGCAATTCTTTTCTCGCTCTCCGAAAATATAGTCTGATTGTGGAGCGACTTTTTATCAAATGGAAGGAGTGATTGCTCCGTGTCGCTCCAGTTCCGCTCACACCACGAGTCTATTCTTACCGCTCAGCTCTGTTCACATGCTCTGTACCTCCACACTGCCAACACCTTTGTTCGTGTTTACCGTGTCACTGCACGCTGTTTGAATGTATCAATAAAACGCGCCGTGTCACTGCACGCTGTTTGAATGTATCAGTAAAACGCGCCGTGTCACTGCACGTTGTTTGAATGTATCAGTAAAATGCGCCGCGTCACTGCACATTGTTTGAATGTATCAGTAAAACGCGCCGCGTCACTGCACATTGTTTGAATGTATCAGTAAAACGCGCCGCGTCACTGCACATTGTTTGAATGTATCAGTAAAACGCTCGTGTCACTGCACATTGTTTGAATGTATCAGTAAAACGCGCCGCGTCACTGCACATTGTTTGAATGTATCAGTAAAATGCGCCGCGTCACTGCACATTGTTTGAATGTATCAGTAAAATGCGCCGCGTCACTGCACATTGTTTGAATGTATCAGTAAAACGCGCCGTGTCACTGCACGCTGTTTGAATGTATCAGTAAAACGCGCCGTGTCACTGCACGTTGTTTGAATGTATCAGTAAAATGCGCCGCGTCACTGCACATTGTTTGAATGTATCAGTAAAACGCTCGTGTCACTGCACATTGTTTGAATGATACATTGTTTGAATGTATCAGTAAAACGCGCCGCGTCACTGCACATTGTTTGAATGTATCAGTAAAACGCGCCGCGTCACTGCACATTGTTTGAATGTATCAGTAAAACGCGCCGCGTCACTGCACATTGTTTGAATGTATCAGTAAAACGCGCCGCGTCACTGCACATTGTTTGAATGTATCAGTAAAACGCGCCGTGTCACTGCACATTGTTTGAATGTATCAGTAAAACGCGCCGTGTCACTGCACATTGTTTGAATGTATCAGTAAAACGCTCGTGTCACTGCACATTGTTTGAATGTATCAGTAAAACGCTCGTGTCACTGCACATTGTTTGAATGTATCAGTAAAACGCGCCGCGTCACTGCACATTGTTTGAATGTATCAGTAAAACGCGCCGTGTCACTGCACATTGTTTGAATGTATCAGTAAAACGCTCGTGTCACTGCACATTGTTTGAATGTATCAGTAAAACGCTCGTGTCACTGCACATTGTTTGAATGTATCAGTAAAACGCTCGTGTCACTGCACATTGTTTGAATGTATCAGTAAAACGCGCCGCGTCACTGCACATTGTTTGAATGTATCAGTAAAACGCGCCGCGTCACTGCACATTGTTTGAATGTATCAGTAAAACGCGCCGTGTCACTGCACATTGTTTGAATGTATCAGTAAAACGCGCCGCGTCACTGCACATTGTTTGAATGTATCAGTAAAACGCGCCGCGTCACTGCACATTGTTTGAATGTATCAGTAAAACGCGCCGTGTCACTGCACATTGTTTGAATGTATCAGTAAAACGCGCCGCGTCACTGCACATTGTTTGAATGTATCAGTAAAACGCGCCGCGTCACTGCACATTGTTTGAATGTATCAATAAAACGCGCCGCGTCACTGCACATTGTTTGAATGTATCAGTAAAATGCGCCGCGTCACTGCACATTGTTTGAATGTATCAGTAAAACACGCCGCGTCACTGCACATTGTTTGAATGTATCAGTAAAACGCGCCGCGTCACTGCACATTGTTTGAATGTATCAGTAAAACGCGCCGCGTCACTGCACATTGTTTGAATGTATCAGTAAAACGCGCCGCGTCACTGCACATTGTTTGAATGTATCAGTAAAACGCTCGTGTCACTGCACATTGTTTGAATGTATCAATAAAACGCTCGTGTCACTGCACATTGTTTGAATGTATCAGTAAAACGCGCCGCGTCACTGCACATTGTTTGAATGTATCAGTAAAACGCGCCGTGTCACTGCACATTGTTTGTATGTATCAGTAAAACGTGCCGCGTCACTGCACATTGTTTGAATGATACATTGTTTGAATGTATCAGTAAAACGCGCCGCGTCACTGCACATTGTTTGAATGATACATTGTTTGAATGTATCAGTAAAACGTGCCGCGTCACTGCACATTGTTTGAATGATACATTGTTTGAATGTATCAGTAAAACGCGCCGCGTCACTGCACATTGTTTGAATGATACATTGTTTGAATGTATCAGTAAAACGTGCCGTGTCACTGCACATTGTTTGAATGTATCAGTAAAACGCGCCGCGTCACTGCACATTGTTTGAATGTATCAGTAAAACGCGCCGTGTCACTGCACATTGTTTGAATGTATCAGTAAAACGCGCCGTGTCACTGCACATTGTTTGAATGTATCAGTAAAACGTGCCGTGTCACTGCACATTGTTTGAATGTATCAATAAAACGCGCCGTGTCACTGCACATTGTTTGAATGTATCAGTAAAACGTGCCGTGTCACTGCACATTGTTTGAATGTATCAGTAAAACGCGCCGCGTCACTGCACATTGTTTGAATGTATCAGTAAAACGCGCCGTGTCACTGCACATTGTTTGAATGTATCAGTAAAACGTGCCGCGTCACTGCACATTGTTTGAATGATACATTGTTTGAATGTATCAGTAAAACGCGCCGCGTCACTGCACATTGTTTGAATGATACATTGTTTGAATGTATCAGTAAAACGCGCCGCGTCACTGCACATTGTTTGAATGTATCAGTAAATGGACTTGTACTTGTACAGCGCTTTTCTAGTCTAACTGACCAATCAAAGCACTTCACTACATGCTGCATTCACCCCACTCACACACATTCATACAGCACGTCTTAAGATTCTTAACTACGTGCTTTTTCTAATCATTCATACCCCAGTGATACACTGGGGGGTAACGTGGGGTTCAGTGTCTTGCCCAAGGACGCTTCGACATGTAGCCCGGGGAAGCCAGAGTCGAACCACCGACCTTCTGATTGGTGGGTGACTGCTCTTCCTCCTGAGCTACAGCCATTGCACGCTGTTTGCTTGCGTCTTGCTAATAATAATAATCTCTCTACATATCACCTCTACATATAAATAATAATCTAATATATATATGTAGAGGTTTCCAAACACCTATTTCACTTGCAAATGAAAAATGATCAACCGTAACAAGTAATTCCAGCACATTTGCCTTGCCATATAAATGATGAAATAATGAACTATACATACTGTGTTGACAAATGCATCGGTCCAGACCCCGTAAAGATGCATTTGGCATATCGGCTGCAGCTATTTCACAGTGTCTTTCCTTACGACAGATCAGTCGTCCTGGTCCCCTTGCAGAAAAACGGACCCAAAGCATGATGTTTCCACCCCCATGCTTCACAGTAGGTATGGTGTTCTTTGGCTGCAACTCGGCATTCTTTCTCCTCCAAACACGACGAGTTGAGTTTTTACCAAAAAGTGATTACCAATCTATTTTGGTTTCATCTGACCATATGACATTCTCCCAATCCTCTTCTGGATCATCGAAATGCTCTCTAGCAAACGTCAGACGGGCCTGGACATGTACGGGCTTAAGCAGGGGGACACATCTGGGACTGCAGGATTTGAGTCTCTGGTGGCGTAGTGTGTTGCTGACGGTAGCCTTTGTTACTTTGGTCCCAGCTCTCTGCAGGTCATTCACTAGGTCCCCCCATGTGGTTCTGGGGTTTTTGTTCACCGCTCTTGTGATCATTTTGACCCCACGCAGTGAGATCTTGCGTGGAGCCCCAGATCGAGGGAGATTATCAGTGGTCTTGTATGTCTTCCATTTTGTAATAATTGCTCCTACAGTTGATTTCTTTACACTAAGCTGCTTACCTATTGCAGATTCAGTCCTCCCAGCCTGTGGCAGGTCTACAATTTTATTTCTGGTGTCCTTTGACAGCTCTTTGGTCTTGGCCATAGTGGAGTTTGGAGTGGGACTGTTTGAGGTTGTGGACAGGTGTCTTTATACTGATAACAAGTATAAACCAGTGCCATTAATACAGGTAACGAGTGGAGGACAGAGGAGCCTCTTAAAGAAGAAGTTACAGGTCTGTCAGAGCCAGAAATCTTGCTTGTTTGTCGGTGACCAAATACTTATTTTACCGAGGAATTTACCAATTAATTAATTCAAAATCCTACAATATGATTTTCTGGATTTTTTTTTTTCTCATTTTGTCTCTCATGTTTCAGGTATACCTATGATGAAAATTACAGGCCTCTCTCATCTTATTAAGTGGGAGAATTGGTGGCTGACTAAATACTTTTTTGCCCCTCTATACTTTGAGTAGGATTTGCGTTGGAGACCAGCCTGTTTCCTTCACAAGGACACTATCAAATAATAGTCAGTGTACACATATCAGCCTTAGAAGCTGTGCATTCAGTCACTGGCATGCAGAAGGGGAAGAGAAAGTGTTTTTCACTGATGCTGTTCTCTGTTTCTCTTCTCAGATGCAACCTCACACTCTTGTGTAGGGGTGTACAGGATGTTAGGCAGTGTCAAATCAAAGAAGAAACCTATAAGCAGAAAGCAGTGTTTCGACACCTGTAGACGATTGAAGTCATTATGCACCGTCTGTGGGTAGTAGAGAGAAAAAGAGTAGGTGGACATTGTTTAGAATGTGTTAAATGTGACTAAGTGAGATTTAATGAATTATGCGCAGAAGATGCGTTTGCGTTTTAAAGGACGATGCTGATATTTTAGTCCACATTGAATGCAAACAAAAGAAACATGCTTTAATTTTTGGGAATTCAATAAATCAAAGAAATAAAGCCTCTGCTGGTGAATTTACAGTAATGCAGATGTAGAGTACAAGACACACCACAGACAAAATTTAAAACAGGAACACATGCAAACTAATCCTATCTACTTCCACGTTGTGTAGCTGTAATCAAGGTTTATTTATATAAAAAAAAATATATATATATATATATAAATCTAATTAATTAGAGGCTTTGTAATTAATTAATTGAAAATTAACTGCATTTTTAATCGCATAGAAATATTTGACCTGATAATACATAACCTTAAGCAACAAAACATTGTTTGTTGGTTTGTTTTTTCAAGGTGGTACTTAACCAACTGTGCTCTTATCGACGCTTCCATCCAGCCGTCTGTTTTTTTTTTTTTTACTTTTTTTTTATGCCTTTTAATGGACAGGACAGATAAAAAGAGACAGAAAGCTGAGAGAAGGGGAATGACACGCAGTGAAAGGCCATCCGATGCAGGATTCGAACCGAGGCCGACTGCAGCGAGGACTGTAGCCTCTATACACAGGGCACACAACCCACTACTACACTACCTACCACCCCATCCATCTGGTTTTTAAAACAAAATTTCTGTCCACAGTGCCAACCAAAGCAGTCTCATCAGCTGCTTCGTTCATGTTTGACTATTGTTCACTGTGGTTTGTTGTCTGACGTCATGAACGTTAGTTGGTGCTCCAGTATAATCGGTATGCCTGAAACTCATCCAATGAGAAACGTTGCAAACACGGTGCAAAAATAAGTGCGATTAAAATGCGTTAATTTTGTTAACACATTAATTTTTGTGTAATTAATTAATCTTAATTAACACATTAAACTCCCAGCCCTTAAGGCGAGACACGGCAGGCAAAAACAGTGATTTTTCATGCAGTGGTCAATTTTGAGATTTTGGGCTAGTTTACTCCTTCAATATGTGTTCTTTCAACCTGCTATAAAGAAAATGTTGAAAACATACTTTAAAATGTTTATTTTATTACACTTTGTTTACTCGCAGCAGTACGTTTCTCCCGAATTTACCAAGAAGTTAGCGTTCCAACCCGACATACCGAGCTTCGTCTATTTACTGAAGTCATGGCCGGTATCGTTGTAAAGCTCTGACTCCCCTGCACAATGATATGTAACCCAAATAATTGCACTTCCTTTCTATCAATAACCAATCGGGAAAGTCTAAAGGCAGATTTATAGCTAATGGCGAAATCTCATTGGCTACTGTTCGTTTCTGCTAACGTGAGTCGCTCAGACGCATCACGTGGTGGACTCTGACACTTCTGTATTTAGCTTTTCGCGGCATCTCTGAAAATGCCCCTTTCAAAGAAAAGAAAGCAACAATTGCGCTTTGCAAGGTGCAATTCAAGGAAACCCATTCAAGTAGCTGATAAGCCATCAGGTAGCAGCACTTCTGACCGTAAACTGTCGCTAGAAAACCAAGACAGTGCCACTGACTGTGCGACACAACAGTGTCTTATCATACATGTAGCACGTCTCAATGAGTTGATAAGCGATCTCTTGTGCCCTAATTGTGCTGCATCGGATCTATTTATTAACATTGATCCAGTTAACCATGGCTTTTGTAGCAGTCTGCTTTTAGAGTGCAGTAATTGCAAAGGAGCGAGTCAGTATAGACAAAGCGTTTATACATCCACACGGCTGCAAAGCGAGACGAGAGGTGATGTCGCATTTGACGTTAATGTCCGCATGGTGCTTTTGGCCCATGAATTAGGGATGGGAAATGCTGCACTGAGGAAGGTCAGCAAGGTGTTGGGGATCCCTTCCCTTCACCTGAAAACATACCAGAGGCATGACAAGAGAGTGACCGGTGGGCTATGGAAACGGGGATGTTGATTTTGGAGGTCTTTTCCAAAAGAAATTGTGTTTTTGTCACTCAAGTGTAATCATATGTACTATATCAATAAACTAAAGAAAAGGAACAGTTATTAACATAATATACTAAACATTTTTATATTTTCATTTAATTTATGCATTTTTTTTTTAGTGGCAGAAATTGAGAGAGGATTGGAATCACTACACAAGGCCAGGGAGCAGATCATGCAGGCGTACACAGATGTCTTTACATGCCTGCCATGTTATTAAATAATCAATTTATATGAGCTTGTATTCTATATTAATATTGTTCTATTATTCTATATCATTATTATTTATGGCCTGAGCATTTATTCTGTTTTTGAGCAATTGTTTCCAATACAAATGTTATAAATTCCCCTATTTAAATCTTTAAATGCCGTCAACATCTCAGCCTATGTAGCACCTATTCATACCAAACTTTCCAGTTCTACACTTAGCAGTATTCTGAAGATATTTACAGAAGAATTTCTTAATAAAAAAATATGGCGAAAATCTATTTTTTTAAGGCTATTAACAGTATATTTAGATTTTCTAGGTAATGAAAGCAGATATCCTAAAATCCTTCTGTAATTTTTTTTTCTGGTGTGTAAACAAAATGAAAAAAGAATTTTGCACCTGGCTTTATCATATGTTCAGATCTATCTACTGGAAATATATGCAAATTTGCGCTTATTCAATGAGATAATGACTAATTTGCATAATCAAACATACAAATTTCAAAAACTTGTAATACATTTTTTTTTCATACTTGTGTAAGTAATCAACTGAGGAAGTTTCATGGTGATATCTATTATTTTAAAATGTTACCCTATTCACCTGTAGTGTCTCGCCTTAAAAAAAAAAAAAAAAAAGAATATTTTTTTTTAACTTTTACATCAACCATTTGAAGGAGAAAGACTGTCCAAGTTTTTGGAGACTCAGCAGAAGACTTCAGTCTATGCAGCAGTGTTGTAGTGAAGATGTTAGTCAGCAAGTCTCCCATGAGTATCATTGTGACTTTGAGCTCTCGGAAAACAAAACAAAAAAATCAAATGGAGTCTTTGGATTTACATTTCCTGATTTTTCTTTTTTTTAAATTTTTTTATTTAAGGATCTTTGGGTACATTTTCATCTGCATACTACATTACTATGTAAACTGATCTGATTGATTTTCCTCCACACACTGAAACAAAAGTTGAAAATAACCTGCTGGATCACTGTCAGGGCTAGATTAGCCAAATGGGGAACCTTGGGGCAAATATGATCTCAGATTGTAGTTCAGTCACATGGTTGAACAGTTTATATATCATGAATACATTGTTTGTTTAAAAAAACAACTACATTTATTCTAAGTATTGATTAACAAAAAATTATTTATGTTATTGGAATATTTAAAGTTGCTTTTAACTTGTATGATAAATGGACTTGACTTTGACTACTTTTGCAAACCTCAATATTGTGTTTTTATTTGTATTTCTTGTCAGAGTAAGAATTTGGATTTAAAAGAAAGGCTTTCATTACCATTATAAGAAGTGGGTGCTCACCTAAATTTTTGTTCACATTGAATTAACAGAAAAAAATATGTAAATGCTGAAACATGTTTTGTTGTCATTTCTGTCCACACTGCATCGGCCCTTTTGAAAGCAGGTTGGACCCATACATTTGTGTGTAGGAATTGTCTTACTCAAGGCTTCAGATATTTATTAAAAATAATTAAAAACCAACTTGGTTTCAGTACATAGGTTTAAGCTGAATGGAAAGAGAGCTCATCACAACAAACTGGTATGTCGACTGTGTCTAAAAGAGGAGATTTTATGCTTTGTGGACATGCCCCTCAGTGTGTGTAGCACTTTTGTGCATGTAAAAAGTCTATGGAGTTACAAGGTCCACGCCAAAGGGATTTTAGCTTGGTTTATTGTACTTTGTCTAATAGATGCAAAGCCTACATCAGAGCTCATGTAAGCAATCTATGCCAGTGTGAGCATTTTTAGCTGAGCTGGAGGTCTGCACTTGTGAAACATGATGCTTGAAACATGCTTGGATAGTGGTAAGATTCCCACCTTTCATGTGGGGGACCTGGGTTCAAATCCCCTGCATGAAAGGTACTACCTCCAGTACGGGTCCTCAGGCAAGACGTCCTTACCCTTTACGCTTTGGATAAAAGCATCTGCCAAATGCATAAACATAAACATATTTGAATGCAGGTAACTAATGAATGTGGAACAACAGTCAACTGAAACTATTGCAGCAGATAAAAAAAGATGTGAGATGAGTCAATGAGTTAGAAGTCTCAGTTATTTTTTTTTTCCTTTTTTGTGTGGGGAAAATTCAGCAAGCCCAACAATGTTACAATATTAAAAGCCTTGTTTATAATAGTTTTGATTTCTGCACTCTATGAAAACAGACTACAGACTAACTGGTGATCCTACTTAAGGGTACTTCAATGATTATGGTTACCTGTTGGTAATTAAGTATTTGGGCGCATTATAACAGCCAGATAATTCTAAAACATTTGTTTCGTAAGACCACAAGAAATCTGCACTCTGGTGCATATTAGGAAAGTATATACAAAGCCCCGTTGCTGAAACTGCTAAGCAAATATGCCAAAGTTAGTGACACAGCATGCGATTTTTCAAATAATTTTTAACTACCGTGTTGATACAATAGCTCTATGGTCTGAAGTCTTGATATCAATGAGAATGGCAGTTGCTGTGACTTGCTTTGTGGATCAAATTCCTGCTTCCACTGAGCTGTTGCCAAACTGTTGAGTCACCCACAGTCTTTGCTTGTAAATGTGGGGGAAAAAAAAAAAAGGAATGTAAGAAAACCAGACTGTCAAAGTAGAGTGGTGTGTGTGTGGATCTGGTTACACTTCTGCATTAAAATGGGAACTGATATGATTGCCGTTAATGTATGCTTGTGTTGCGGTTAGACTTTAAGATAGTAAACAAATGCTGCAAGCATGGCTTCTGGATGCTGATGTTTTTTCCAAGCAGAGCTGTAACAATATAGGGCTTGGCCAACCTGATATGCCACTTAGTTTGTTACATAGAGCCATCTGGGAAGTTACAGTCCAAAGGTGTTTTTAAAAAGGTTGAGCACTTACAAAAAGAAGAAGGAGAAAACAAAAAAATGGATCAACACAAAGGAGCTAGTTGGAGAAGAGCTAAAGTATACTTTCCACCAATGAAAGCCTTTTGTGTTATTCTTGCTCATCTTTCAATAAAGTAATACTCTAGTAATAGTTCTAGGGAAATAATGGGGAAAATAAAGGCTTTCATTTCATTTCTTCATGTGAAGGTCTTGTGTATCATTTTAGGATTACTGTAATTAGTAAAAACATCAGACTATGGAATTTGATATGTGAATCACCTTGATTAGATGCAAAGCTGAGTTGAGCTATGGTTACAGCTCAGCTGGGCAGCTTAACTGGAACACGTTGTACCAATGCATATGCATGGGAGCAGAATAGACTTTAAGTATGTCTGACACTGTGATGCTGTAGGTTGGTGTGAAACAGTATTTAAGACATTCTTCCCCTTCTAACTTTCTCTATGGGAGTTCATAGTATATATTATAAGTTCATAATATATATTAAACTAAAAGAAAAAAAAAAATATATATATATATAGTGCTAGGGGTGACCAATGTTGTTAAGACGTTCCAACCTGATTTTGCAGAGGTGTAAAGTTTTCTTTGAAAAGGTTTTTAAACTTACGGGTGACCTCGATTCCTAAATAGGGGAACTGTCGTCTTTCAACCATGAATGGGATGTTGCTATAATCAGTGTCAAGTGCCTCATCGTTTACCGGAAATAGCTTTGTTTTGTGTAAGTTAATTTTGTAGCCTGACAGGGGTCCGAATATGCCAAACAAAGATAGCGCTGCCGGTAGAGATTTTGTCAGGTCCGAGACATACAGCAAGAGATCCTCAGCGTAGAGAGAAACTTTATGCTCTATGCCACCCCAACAGCCTTGGCGCGTTCCACAGCTTAGCCTAAAAGGTTAGAAGTTATACCATCCGTCCGAACCATTGCAGTGGGGGCAGCATAGAGCAATTTGATCCAGCCCATAAACATAGGGCCAAAGCCATACTTATACAGAACTGATAACAAATAAAGGGGGCCTAGAAAACTGCTTAAACAATTCAGAGGGAAATCTGTCTGGCCCCGGTGTCTTCCCAGACTGTATTAAGGAAATGGCCTGGGCTAACTCTGCTTGAGTTATAGGAACCTCTAGTTTGTTAACGAGGTCAGGCGGAACAGATGGAACAGGAAGCGGGTTGAGAAAGGTGCTAATGCTTGACTCATCTCCGTCAAATTCAGGAGTACAGTAGAGAGTAAAAGTTCCTGAAGATGTCGTTAATCTCAGCAGGGTTAGAAGTACTTTCACTAGCATCAGAACGAATCCCAGCAATAAGTTGTTTAGCTCTACGTCCTTTAAGCAAGTTGGCAAGTAACTTCCCTGATTTCTCCCCGTGTTCATAATGTAAACTGTTGTTCTTTAAAAGGATATTTTGTGTTTGATCAGTTGATAGAAGGTCAAATCTGGTTTTGAGATCAATATTTTTATTGTAAAGCTCTGGAGATTGATGTTGAGCATATTCTTTGTCAATGTTGCGGATTTCAGATAAAAGGGCCAATTTGTTCTTTTTGAGATTTCTTTTTTTTTTTTTTTTTTTCAAGTTTGCCGAAAATGAAATGATTTGGCCCCTCGTGTAGGCTTTTAGCGCATACCAGACCGTGAGCGCTGAAACATAAGGGGCCTCATGTACAAAGACTTGTGTGGATTTCCTACTGAAACATGGCGTACGCTCAAACCAAAATGCCCTCCAATGTACAAAAATGTCCAGATGTATCAATGTGTGCGCACGCATGAATCCAAGCACATTTCGTTTGTACATCCCAATCAACGTGGAATTGAGCGCACATGTCGGAGTACCCGACTCCTCCCTGTCCACACCCCTACTTAAATATGCAAATCATATTTAAATGAGCCCTGCACCTGCAAGGGTGGTGGGTGTGGGTGACTCTGATTACCCTCAAGGTAAATACCTGTATTTGTGTAACTCACAACAAACGTGTTCATACAGTAACCTAGTGCAGAAGTGCACCAGGGAAAAGGTGAGGCTGATTAAGACATTTCACACTTTACATACTGGGTTATTAACATTTTGCACACAGAGACGATCAGGGGCTTGTTAGAAAGATCTTAAGCTGTTGTTTAACCACCAAAAAAACTTTAACCACCAACTATGATGCTGTGAAGATGGGATAGAAATTGGGGGGGCACATGCTCAATGCACTTCATGGGGAATAATTTTAGGACAATTACACGAATAAAGTTACTCACCAAGAAGCCACCCATCGCGCACAGAACCAGCTTGTTGTCTGTTCCCAACAATTCTGTTACTGAATGTATGAATCGTGCGTTGAACCAGGGCACCCCCACAAAGCATTTGCGCATCACATACAATCTGGCAGACCGTGAGCCATTCCACTTAGGGGTGGGCGATATGGCAAAAATATCATATCACGATTTTTTTTTTAAAATTAAATCACAATTTCGATTTTATCACAATCTGAAATTGAAAAGGGAAAAACATACGGTGTTGCAGAAGTATTTTCGGCTGGGCAACTCGTACAGCGGCTCAACTACTTGAAGCAGGCGTTCGAACCCCTCCTTTTCTACCATCTTGAACGGTACCATATCTATTGCAAGATAAAAGGTAACTGCTTCTGTTACCTCTTTCTGTCACTTGCTTGACTTGTCATATGGAGTGCCTTTGTCAAATGTTTGTGTTAATGTTGTCTGTTTTGGTCTTACGCTAGCTGCTGCTTATGCTAGCTGCTGCCTCCGCCTGCGGTGCCGGTGCCGCCGGGCCCCTCGCTGTTTGGCTCTCAGCATTCTGTTTGGGATGCTCAAGTGATTGAACAGGTTCGTGGTGTTGCCACCTGACGTGCGAACAGTTTCTGTGCAAACTTTGCAAATTACATTTGCTTGCGCTTGATCAGTTGCGGAAAATCCAAACCGATTCCATATAATGGCGGTGGAATTTTTTTTTTAACGACCAACTCCTCCGTTTGGCTTTCAGCCACGGCTCTCCATGCTGCTACACACACAAACAAGGAGGCGGGTAAGAAAGCGCGTCACTGCCCGTAATTCGCTGTGATTGGTCAGTCAGGTTGACAACGTAATACGTCTGGTGCGTTGGTGCATCAGCATAGAACTGCAATTTATAGAATGTGCCCTAGACGATCCCACGATCTCTGCAGTGTGACAGATCGTTACGAATCGTCTTCGCGTTGCAATCGTTCACGATTTAATATCGCCCACCCCTAATTCCACTCAAAATGGCCGACTTCCTGTGGACCTGGCACCATGGTGTCCGTAGGCTTTTTTTGTGCATGTTTTGGGCATGACGAAGACGTGTACCGAGTTTCGTCAGGGTACGGCAAAATGACCCCATTCGTTTGGCGTTATTGCGATGTTGTAGGTGGTGCTACAGAGCCATTTTGCGCTGCTAATGTTTGCGAATGCAAAATTGCGCCATATCCCCCCCACAACTGGCGTCCTTGGCAAAATTGGCGTGGTTTGGAGCAAGTTTCGTTAGTTTCCTAAAAAAAAAAAGAAATTTTAGAAAAATAAGACAACTTTAAAAAAAAAAGTGTGTCCATTTGCACCAATTGGCTGTGAATAGTGCAAACTGGAAGTAATACAGCTGCCAGAAAAAAAATAGGGGGATCTAAGTAAGTTTAGGCATTGTAATTGGTGTGACACATACGGTACCATCAGCCCCGTAAACAATGCACGGTAGCATACAAAAAGGTTAATAACATAGCAACCAAGTCAAGTATTGCCATTAAAGTGTCGAACAACAGGAGGGCAAAAATAACATACATCTGTGTTAGGGAATACACACAAAGGCATGGAACATCACATAATGTAGATGGTATTTAAGGCACCCGGTTTCATGTCTACCAAGTTCAACGACAGCGCTACTATTAGTTAGCAAGTCAACGTAGCTCATGACTAAAGCCTGGCAGTTAAGCTGAGAGTGTTTAAATGTGCATCATAAATTTACCGTACACATCTTTAGCTTTAGCATTGTGACGCCAGAAAGTTCTCCGCATCTTTCACCGAAGCAAAGTGTTTCCTCCCCTTCCTCGGTTGTAATTCGGACCTTCGCTGGGTACAGCAGTGATGGTTTGAATCCCCCGCTGGTAGAGTGCACACATCACCTCTCGATAAGCCGTGCGCTGCTCCATGATTTCAGGGCAGTAGTCTTCAAAGATCGTCACTGGGTTCCCCTGGTAGAGCAGTTTTCCCCTCCTTTTGCGAGCCTCCTGGATAATCTTCTCCTTGACTCTGTAGTTGTGAACTCGTGCAATTACCAGTCTTGGTTTCCCAATGGGCAGCTTTGCAGTCAGGGCTCTATGGGCACGATCCAACTCCGGGGGTGAACTCAGAACCTCATCCCCGAAGATTTCAAGCAGAAGCTTTGAGAAGAAAGTAGTGGGTTGTGTGCCTTCAACAGACTCAGGCACCCCCGCTATCCTTATGTTGTTGCGTTGGCTGCGGGATTCAAGATCAATAGTCTTAGCTTTTAGCTTGGCGAAGTTATCCTCCAGAGCAGTGTATATGTAGCTTCCATCTCCTCAAATCGGTCGCTGATTTGGTTTGCGTTGTCTTCCAGAGAAGTCAGTCTATGTCCGTTGTCAGAAATGACTGCTTGGACACCATCTAGTTGAGTTTCGAGGGATGTTAAGGTCGACTTAAACTCAGCGGAGAGGGCTGTTTTGTGTTTTGCTAGTAGCTTAGCCAGAGCAGCCATGCTAGCAGCCAGTATCTCATCGTACTTTTTTCCATCCTTCTTAGTTGACTTCGATGCCATTTGGTCTACGGGTATTGGTAGAAGTGACTTCGGCATAAAGATAAGACAAATGCTGTCTTGCAAGTGAAAAGTTTGAGTTAAATCTTAAGTTTTAATGAAATATTGTGGGAGCTTAGGCGCAACACGTCTACTCCATTGGTGACCCGTAAGTCCTCTCCAATTTTTATTTTTTCTAGTGTCATGTAAAACGCACAGAAAATTACATCTGTTTCAAAATCTGATATTGAAAGGGATGGGTCCCAACTTGAAAGCTGAAAACACACACTCTGCTGCTGTGCTTCATATAATTCTCTCCAAGTGGAACCAACAGGAAGCATTGCAATGCAGCCCACATCTTACCATACTTTTATGGGCTGTGGTGAAGTTCTTGGTCGTAGTTGTCAGTTTAGTAATGAGTTTAAAAAAAGAAAAGTTTTGATCAGTGTTGTTATATCTTAAGCAGCATACCAATCTACATAGTTGGTAGGCTAGGTTTTTTTTTTTTTTTTTTTGTCTTGTCCGAGCCTAAATAGAGTATAAATTTAACATGTATGGCCAGAAATAAAAGGCTTATTTTACATGAAAATCTATAGATGATTGCAGGAGGATCTAAGACCAGAGTTTGAGCAGCAGGAGCATCTTCAGGTGAGCCTGGACAGAGATAAGAGTAAGCAGTGTGGCCAGGATAATGGTGGATATTTGGATATGAAAAGGCTTGGTATTCACAGGAGTGTAAATGAGGGAATCTGCAGGTGAGATTGATTCGGGAGTGCTTGGTACCAGAGTTCCAGGTGGAGATGTGGCTGAACTGGGGAGAGACTTGAAGATGATGTAGGTTAATGCAGAGGAAGGACAGGGGAAGAGGAAGATCCAAATAATCCAAGCCAAAATCCTTAATGATAAGTCCAATATAATAAGGTGGGTCATAATAAGGTCCGAGGAGAGAAGGGAAACATAACGGGTCCAAAAATCCAGAGATCCAAGAGACAGAAAGCCGGCTCCAAAATCCACAATCTAAAAATCCAATCCAAATAACAGAGCCAGATCAATTAACCAGGGTACTCATGATGTCAGAGAGAGCCAGAAGCAGAATGGGGCTGGTAGACCTGCTTATAAAGGGAGGTGAACAGGTGAGTGCAGTTGAGTTGATTGCAGGCTGATAAGCTACAGACCAGAAAGCAGAGCCAGAGACTGTGACAATTAAAGCCTGAAAGAAAAAAAACATTTGAAAAGAGTTAAAAAGAAAACGTTGAAGCACCATAGAAAAAGAAATGCTAGAGGATCGGACCCTAGATGTGAGTGATGCCTGAAAATGCTGTAACGTGGCAAGCTGCTGCTGTAGGGGGTTATGATAGAAAAATAGTAATAGCATCTGTTTTGATTTTGTCCACAAAATAATCCCTGCTGACCTCCACAAAAATAAATAGAGGGATAAATGAATAAAAAAGAAATAGGTGAATTAATGACTTAATGAAAAATAACTATATAAACAAACATAAAATTCAAGCTTCCAATAACCAAGCTTAAATGCCTGAGTGCCTGAGGCTTGTTTATAATGTATTTGGAGTGGCCCATGTTGCTGAAATGACACACAAACATGGGTATTCAGAGATTAAGTTAAAATTAATTAAGCTGCTCGCCATAAAGAATATATTTGAAATTTAAATTCGATAAAAATAGTTGCGAAATAATTGATTTTCACCACTTGACTACTAAGTGTCAAATGTGTTTTTTTTTTTTTCATTTCACAGTGTAAAACAACTTGACATTACTCTCCAATTCCATGCTTAATACAGTGCTCTTCTCAGCTTGGATGGGATGAGTTGTTTATCATGCCATCGTTGTATGAAGGCTGTGACACAGACACAGGACACAAAATGTCCTTGTGTAGTCACTGCAACTGAGTGTGCAACCAGCTCTGCATACAGTAGTGAGAGAACCCAACAACTGTATGCTACAGAAATGCCACATCCCCGGTCACCAGAATTAAAAGAATAAATAAATAAGATATTTGGTATAATTGCATTTATAGCAAAATAGAATACTACATGCACAAAACATAAGAAAATAACTTAAAGCAGTCTTAGTCTTCCTTAAGGTCCACTGTTTATATTAAAAGAACTGTCACTCAGTGTGGCTGTGCATTTTACCTGGCAGAAAAAGAAGATTATGAAAGGAGGGGACACTGTAGATGGTAAATAATAACTTAGATCATTTCTTGTGCTTGCCCTTCAAAATCCATTTAAAACCTTCCCATTGCCACTTCCATGACCAGTAAAACCAAACAATAAAAGCTTACCATTCATCTCAGCCATGAAAACCAAACTGCTAACTACAGGGTCCCACTGCCAATGACAGGACTTTATGTCTTTTTACAGCACCAGTGGGTGTGGTTCCTCAAAAGTGCCACTCATGGGGTCAGAAATATTCTGAAAAGGGCAATTTTCCTCAGGATAGCCTACACTGAAACAGAAGCTGTATATACAGTTTGCTCATGCTCATATGACTTAACTACCGTGAGCGAAAAATTTCACTCAAATGTCAGGACCTGTTGCGAGGACATCATGTAGTGGTTGTTCAAATCTTACTGATCTACCACAGGAGAAAAGACTGGGATGTTTGCAACTTTTGTTGACTTGGAAATTGCAGAAGTAGTCTAGTCAGGCTCTTTGTTTTCAGGTCTTCAGAGCTAACATAGTTATGATTAAATTAATAATGCAGCTGATTTTTATTTTCATTGGGATAATCAGGTGGCTTCACAACATTTATTTATCATAACAATAATAATACTGATGATAATAATTATCAGTTGATGTGACCACCACCTGAAACCACAAAAAAAGGCAAACTACAAAGTAGGCTAAAGTTATAGGGCCTAATTAAAATTATACATAAGTATATATTTTTTAGAGGTGTTACAATACACTCAGCTCACGAGACAAGACAAGACACGATATTGGGTTCACGAGAACGAGATGAAATTTTATGAAAACTACCTTGACAAAATACCAACAGACTTTTATTTAACTGAGTTGCACATGCATTTTGAAATGTTTTATTATAACTCTTTACATGCATGATGTAAGCATGAGCTTTTAATAAACTTCTTCTTCTACAAATTGAAACTAAATTGCTGCAGTATACGGCATTATTTTCATACAATGTGGTGGCGGGGGCATCTTCAATGTTAATACCGGTATTTTCCGATGTCATTCTGGCTGCTTGCTGCGAGAGTGGTGTTATAAGGCTCTGCTTGCTGCTTCTCGCCTGCTCCTCCTCTTCTTCTTTTCCTTCTCCTTCTTTAGGTTCTAGCAGGCTAGATGTAGCAACGGCGCATTACTGCCCCCACAGGTCACAAATAAAAGTTTGGATAGCTCACAAATCTTGTCACACGGATTTTTAACGTAACGAGAAATGTCGTCAAGTTTAATCTCGCGATTAAACGCAAGATCTCGTCACACTCCTAATATTTTTATATACTATGATATCTGTGATGAACAAACCCTACAAAAAAAGACAAAATACCAGCAAATAAATAAGGTGTTTTTGCAAAAACTGAGCAAATATTTATACAAGAAAAACTTATTGCATGCTAATCTACAACGAGGGTGTTATTTGTGAGGCAAGGATTATGATGAAATGGTTGTACCTTACTTTTCAACTTCTGACAGACAACATTAAAAGAATAAACATGCTGCTGCAATATTGGTTATTTTAGCCATAATACACAGCACTGAAGGGAATATATGGAGTATATTGCAACACAACAGCTGCATATTTGGTATAAAACATGGTAAATGAGAATTTGACTATAATGCTTTCTTTTTCTCTATTTTATTAAAGGAAAGAACCACTACTTCCTGATTCACAACTTATGCAGAGCAGATTAAAAATGATTTTTTCATGATTGTAAACCCATATATTGAGAGTCAAATGAAAGAACGGCAACACAACACAGAACAAGCAAGCAAATCTGTTATTACCCATGATTTCAACAGCAACGAGGCTTATTTGGCATCCACATTGCATATAGTTTTTTAAACAATAAAATCTAACTGGATGTTTAAGCTTGACTTATCGTTTGCTCATTTACATTTTCTCTTTATTTTTCTTAATCACTTCTATTCTCCTGAATTTTTTTGGTGCATCTGCTGTGGGGTTTTTTCTAAGTCAAACTTTAGTTATTATTCCAAAAGTGTCTTGTTGTCTAGCTGCTGTGACGTGACCCTCTACCATAAAGCAAAATGGTATGTTGAAAAGTTGTGAAGTGCAGTTACTCAGCTCGTGGGCGCTCCAGGACAGTTTCAGGTCCAGGAATGAGCCTAGTAAAAGTCAGAAGTACATCATTTTAAGGTGCAAACACATCACAAGTGCTGCTTTAAAAAAAAAAAAATCCCAAGTGATGGTTAGGGTTTGTCATTACCTCAACATAAAATGCTGCCATCTCACAGCATGTCTGTGTACATGTAATCTATGTTTCCAGCTTATTGTAAGAAGGGCTCCTCAGGCTTGCACGATAAAGATGCATATACTGTTGCAAGTAGCTATCATTCCACTTTGAACAAGCACAATGTTAGGCGCTATACTGGTATGCTGACACCATTGCTTTTGCATATTGTGCCCATCCATCACTGGCTTTGGAGGGAATCTTGTTTATTTGTTGATGATAGTGATTCTTTCATGATGTACACAGACTGACTTTTTTTCTCAGTGGAACAAGGCAGGAGGCCCACAAAGGGAATGTTTGCATGTGTTTTTGCTTTTCTCAGACTTTTCCGTCCACGTTTCAGTATCTGCCTCACAAAAAGAGGAGTGGAATGTTTAAAATAGTTTGTCATCAGGTTGTGTTTTGTGAGGAGGATTTAGTTTAGCTGTAAAAGCTCCAGATAATTTTCTGTTTACATGTGCATGTGGAGGAAGGCTCAGTGTCTCTGTTATAAAACTTGTTTATATCTAAGTTTCAACAGTTAGTTTTCTGAAAACTATTACTGAACCTGATTTCCAATTTATTTTTTTTATTTTTTCAAGGTTTGACCTGCTAAAGAATTTTTGTAAATTGTAGTTTTATGCCAAAGAACTTGAACTGAAAGGCTACTAATACATTTTTACAATATATTGTTGGAACTAGAAACAGTCCCTTTCACAGATTGTGCCCATAGCAAAAACCGCCCATGGGTCTGTTGAGTATTGGTTTGCACTGTCGCCTCACAGCAAGAGGGTTCCAGGTTCAATTCCCAGCTGGGACCTTTCTATGCAGAGTTTGCATGTTCTCCCCCTGTGTGTGGGGGTACTCCAGGCTAATTGGTGTCTCCGAGTTGTCCCTGTGTGTGGTTGTTTGTATCATTTGTCTCTGTGTGGCCCTGTGATGGACTGGCAAACATGCCTCTCACCCAATGACAGCTGGGATAGGCTCCATCACCCATGCAACCCTACAGTTGGATTAAGCGGGTACAGAAAATGGATGGAGGGATGTACATGGGGTGACCATGTAAAGCCAGGATGGCTAGTCTCTTTGTTGTTCTATCCTAACATGAATATTTTCTGCTTAATTTGCAAAGCCATTTTAAGTGTTTTCTTTGCCTTGCACCAGAGTTCAACAAAGTGCAAGCATAACCTGACCAGCAACTTCTAAGGAAATGATTTGCCTTTTTAATGAAAGGCAAATCAGGTTCTCAGGTACCATTTTTTTTACTTCACAATTTATTTAAAGCCTAACAAATTCAGTTTTAGCAAGGGCTAACTGTTGAGATTCACAACCTGGAATTTCACAGTAACATTCTTTGTAGTCAGCAACTATTTCCTCTTGAATCTAAATGCTCTGAAGCAGTAGCCCTACTTCAAGCCCCCAAATATATTCTATATCTCCTTCATTTGATATTTGATTTCAGTAATCAAAGATCATGACCATAGTTCAGATGGTAAACTGAAAGTTTTGCTTTTAGTTACTGCTACCCTTTGACCACAGTGGTAAGGTATGGCTACATTACTGTTGACACGTCAGAATCTGACCATGTCAGCGATCTGGTTGTTAAGTCACATGTTATAAGGGATGGGGAGATGCAGTCTATTGAATATTTGGATAATGGTGCTTATTTTCAGATATAAAATCTTGGAAATAGATTAATTGTGCTGAACTTCGATGTTCAGCACAGTTGTCATTTTCTCAAGTATTTTATCTGCCCTCTTTACTTTTAATTTAATTAATTAATTAATTTTTTTTATATATTTATGGAATGATTTTATTTGCCTTCTTCTGATTTTATGTAGCTGTAAAGCACGTTGAATTGCCTTATGTACGAATTGCGCTCTACAAACAAACTTGCCTTGCCTTTTATAAAGAGAATCTGGGAAAGAAAAAAAGAGGTATAGGATTTCAAATTAAGGACAAATTAAGAAAAAAATAATTATGGATTAGTAGATATGGATTATTAGATAGTGCCTCATTCATTCAGGTGAAAGCTGCAAAATTAAGCATACACCATGGAAAGTTTTACTAGCATTTGCCATAAGATATGGCCTCTATAGAGGAAACATTTGGAAATATTTGCATTTTTTCTCCATCGAGCCTGTAAAAGAGCATGTGCCACCTGAGATTCTCCCAAGCTAAGCAGGTTGGCTTCTTGCAATCAAACTCGAAAATACTCAATAGGAAAATTCTTGATTCTCAATACCATTTTCAAATGGTATTTTAATCATTTTAGAGATTGCTTCCTTTACTGCTGAATGAATTATTTGGTCATACAAAAAAAGAAAAGAAAAAAGCTGTTTTATTAAAAGTAAAGTGTTACGTTGAAGAAAAAACTACATCACTAAGTTAAACTACTTGTCTTAAACAAATAAGACACATAATTAAATCAATCTCTTAATATTAACCCCTTCCTGGTATTTATGTAGGCTGTCAGTACTAAAACAATAATCAGTAATGATGATAAGATGGGATAAATAAGATGTATTGAATTGTATGGTAACGTAAGTTAATTTAAGAGTCAGATGTTGACGTAAGCTGTTGTTTTTCTGAATGATTAAATGTGACTCGTATGTACTGAATGGCAGCTCTTCCTTTACAATGTGATTGGAAGTAGAAGGGATTTTCTTGTAATATCAGTCTCTGCAAGACACTTCAAACATATTGGTTGTTTTCTGCCTTTAAAATGATGCCGAAGGAGTACGTAATATACAGTGTTTTTTGCTTTCTGATTCCAGTTATCTTCTCCATTAAGTTGAAACTTACATACCACAGATCTGAATTATTATTTCTTTTTACACCATAGATCAAGTGGCCAAACAAAACGAGGGTGACAATAAGCTGTTAACTGAACAAAACTGCAAATGGTGACCAGCACAATTTTAATTGTCCCCATCTGAGTTGTTATAATGATAGTGAGACAAGGTCACATAAACTCTTACAAAGCACGTTTACAAAATAAATAAATTATTGTGTTAGTTCGACCAAAACCAAACATTTACAATGCCCATAAACAAGTTAGTCCAGCACAAAATTGTGCTTTTCAGAACCATACTAACACACCCAGATAATGCAGGTGGAGGCTTGAAACACTTCACCATGAATACGCTCAAATTCACCTGAGACATACATGTGCGCACACAGAAAGATCCTTGCTTCTTCCTGGTCTTGCATAAGATATATGGTCATTATTAAACATAAATAAACAATGAGATGCCCGATTTCTGGCCAAATGTTAAAATCTGTGGTGCACAGATTCTTTAGATGGTCACAAAGATCCCTGTCTAGACCAACAGTCTCTGTTTTAAGAAGATGTTCATTTGTTGTGCTCCCAATCCCACAATTGGCAGCAGCACCCATGTAGAATGTTTTGCCACCCAGGGGCTGTTAAGTAATGCTCTCTAGATGTGTTTGTATAGAGCAGTGATTTAGGTACATACTCATTATTAGCCTAATTGGTTGCAACATGTTCCTCCTGCTGTTTCTTTCTAGTACCACTTACTTTTTTGAGAATCAAGATCAAAATTAAGATGAGCTAATGTTTTTCATGAAATACTAGAATGTCTACATTTCAACATTTTATGTTTTCTATGTTTTGTTATAAATTCAATAACAGTTTATTAATTTTATGAATCTTAGCATTTTCTTCTTATTCCATTCTTTTTGGAACTGGAGTTGAAAAAGCAGGCCTCATACCAATGATGGCATGTCAGGATTATCATTCACTGTGACCTATTTTACTGGAAGAGGTATGTCATCATCATTGCTGTTGCAAAATGCCTGGAGATGTTCTAGCTTTGAGGTGGACTGAATATTTCTTCTGCAATAAGGTCAATCTGGAATTCTTATGTACTGATAATTCCTCACTATGATGGTACACAACACAAGACAGATCAAATAGCTATGATGTTGAGCTAAGATGCCTGATGTTTCACACTACAGAGTATCCTCTTACTTTACACTTATCACAGTGATTTGGCCCTTTATTTATAGAACTTTTCACAATTTTACAGCCTATGGGAACCTGCTTGGGGGATGTTCAGTCAGTTTTTATATAAAAGTAAACAGAACACAGACAAGAGACAAGACTATCTTGTTTGATAGCTGAACATTCATACCTCCAAAAATGATGATAAAATAGTTGTAGCTCTTTATTTCAGATGTAGGAAAAACTTTTTGAATCATGAACCAAAAGAAAATCACAGTTAATAACTTTGTTGCACCTCCTCCGGCTTTTCTGGGTTTCACTGATGAAAAACAATACTTCTCAGAAATAAGGCTCCAACTTTCTTGTGTAGCGGATGATAGACCAGCTTTGCAGGATGGAACCTTATCATGAGCCATTTTTTCAATTTTTTTCAATTTCCATCTGAAAATTTAACTTGGATTGAGATCCACAATGTTTTATAGCAACATTGAGTTACTGTGCATTTTCTGAGGAAAAGTTTGAATGCTCCTCCTCTGGCAAGTGGAAGTGAATTTAAAACAAAAATGTAATAAAGTAACATCACTTACTTATTAGGAGTTTTTTAGTAACATCACACACATAGCAGGCATGAAAAAAGTCCAGAGGACAAGACGCAGACGTGCTCGGCTTAATACTACATGTATGTATACACACACATACACACAAACACATCTCAAGAGGACATCTTGCTTTGGAAAATTTCTTCCTGGCATTGCTTTTACAGGACAATTAAATTAATTAATGGTCATTCACCCAAATTTCCTAAGTATTCATATCATTAGTGAATCTCTATTTATAATCTAATTAATAAAAGTGATACTCAAACTTTAGCAGATTTTTAAGATGAGATCTCTCTCAACATTAAGGATTCACTCATTTGTTGGCTAATTTTAAAGTAAATGTGCACATTCAGCTCTTGCCAACTTACTGAATTATCCTCCAGTAACCTGCAAGAACTCTCTCACACTTAAAGAAAACTCATAACCACTTACATAACCAGTTAAGACAATAGTTGATTATCAAAAACGAAATTAAGTTAGTTGTGGCACTAACTTGGAATCAGTATTATCTGTGGTTGCTGTCTCAATCATAGATCCACAGTTTTTAAAGCAGTAGTTTAATCCAGGCTCAGTTTGTTAGGCAGGCTTCAAACCAGGGTTTTCGTGATAAGGCCTTGTCTCATTTATCTTGACGATTCTGGTCTGTTTGTAGATGATGTGTCAGCAGACGGCAGTGCTGATTATCCAGAACGGGCTTCCATGATGGAGGTGCGACTGCAGGCACAGGAGGATGAGATCACACTGCTAAAATCCTCGCTAGCCGATGCCCTGCGCAGGATTCGCATCCATGATCAACTCCTCCCATTACTGAAGCAGCAGCTGATAGCAGGTGGGTTTTGAGTTTTAGGAGTTAGCATCATATCAGAATATTTCAAAGAAGCCGGGCCTTTGACGACCCATGCTTTTTATTTTCTTTCTCATTGTTTGTGGAAAGAATATTTTTTCTTGAATGCATCAGTATAGTACCACTTACAGATAAATGATAGTACACTTTGATCTCCATAGTGAACCCAAGTGCTGCACGGGTGCTGGACCAAGTGTGTTGCTCAGATGGTTGCACCAGTAGCGGAAAACTATCCGCCAATTCAGCCATTGATGGGAATCGCCATCCTGCCACTGCTACTAGGTGATTTAAATCCAAACCAAGGCCTTTAGCCATAGCAAAACTTCTGGAACTTCTTGCTTCTAATTATGATGACCATGTTAATATGAAAGAGCAGCCATGTAGACTGTGTGCCTTAGCCATGTCATCGAGAGATTTGTTTTGTTGCCAGTTTTTATCTGTGTGACATATGCAATCTATAGCAAAAACAGACTAATAATGATACCAGCAACATTACATTGCTAACATTTGTCATTATAGTTTCAAAGTACAGCAACCTCTAAAAAGTACAAATGTACATGAAAATGCCAGCTTTTGAAACAGTCAGTTTTGTTGACTTAAAGTAGTGTCAAAGAAGGCTAAAACACCAACTCTTAACATTACAGAAGGATAACAACTGCGGCTCCCAACACAGCTGCCTAATGCATTTTTTTTATTCTGAAACATGCTTTGCCATTCTGTTAAGAAAAAAGAGATTTTCAATCAAAAATCATTTAAAAAGCATGTTTTGCATGTCAAATTTTTAAATATTTAAAAAATGCGGAACAAGGTAGTATTAGAGGGCATACATCAGAGAACATGGTGTGACATTGGGACTGATCGTGGTCGAGTCCTCACCAGCTTATGTACCTGCCCACATACCGAGGCTTGTGTTTTAAATATTATGAAATTTGAGACATACCGCATAGTGTTTTCTCCAAACCGATACCGATGACATTATCAAATAATTTGCATTCATGGGGGGGTTGGGGGGTGTTTTGCTTCAGGTAGTTTGGGATTTTAAACACGGTTGTCACTCGGTGCTATACCTTTACACCATCTTGTCAAGCACCAAAACATTGACCAAGCACACCTCTAGCCTATGCAAAATTTGTTTGGACAAGGAGGAGAAAAATGGCATGTGATCAGTCATACCATTACCTCCTCTGTCACCCAGCCTCAACCCCATAGAACTTTATACCCAGGGTGTGATTTGTGAAAAAACCAGAGGGGGGGATAATTTTGAGAAACATTTTATTCAGAAAAATTATCACACAACAGTGTAAAAACATGAAAACTGTTGATTCTTGTGGAGATAAACCTTACACTCGGGCTACATAATGTAGGCGGTAGGCCTTAGCCACTGCATTTGCAGAAATGTTTTCTCAAAATATTATTTTTAAATTTGTCAAATAAAAAAAAAAAGTTTAATTCTTTCCCGATATCAGTTCAACAGAAAACATGACATACCATTTTGTTTTGTTTTTTTTAATGGTTAATCTGGTAGACTATAGGTCCGACTATGAAAACAGTTTATATTTTTTGTTGTGGTCCTGTAAAATATGACTATATGCTGCTCTGGATTCTAATTTTTTCTCCATTCAATTTAAGCTTTAGTTTTGTTGCGGATGACGCAGACAGGAAGTTGGACAGGAAGTGAAACGCAAGAAAATCTGCTTGGTTTTCAAAATAAAACTGCTTTCTGCAAGCATGGCGCCTCTGACTCGCTCCCAGTAGATCAAAATCACAGCACAATCAGAATGAACACGGACCCTTTGTATTTTGATTGTTAACAATTACAATATAATGATGAAAATACTTTAGGTGGGGGGGATAAATTTTGTCCCCACGAGAATAAAAATAATTCAGCAGTGGGTAGGACATGTAAACCAGAGGGGGGAAAATCCCCTCCATCCCATCCGGAAAATCGCACCCTGTTTATACCCATAGTATAGGATTAGCTTGACTGAATGGTGTGAACCATGCAGCCAACAAATGCACACCTTTTCTGGGAATCTCTTCAAAGGGGATTGGGAGAGGTTCTGGGAAGCTAGGTTACTATTTTGAAGAGTCAAAGATCTAATGTCCAAAAACATTCATGTTGTCTTGAATTGCTTCCTTTAGAATTGGTGTTTTTGCATTTTCTGACAGTGTTGTATCAATGTACTTTAGGAGGGGCCTGTACAAGCACAAAGTCTGTATATTTTTCAAATTTATTTTAGCGATTGCATTTTATTAAGGATTAAAGTAGACTGTATATTACTATAAAGTCACAGAGGAAACTTCATGCAAGTTTATTCAATTATATAAAAATATGGTAAAAGAACATTTGATGATGAACAGTATATTTTTGGTCTTCTCTGTCTGTATTTATCTAAGTTTGGTTGTTCAGAGCCTTTAAGAGGAAGGATGATCAGTGGCCATTGTTCTTTTTACCTTTAGTATACAACAGAGGGATGTTTGTCTATTCAGATCTATGGCTGTGTTCAAATGTTTCTGTAATCTTCCTACATGACTGTTCCGTGTTGTTCTTAATCTTTGAACTATCTCTAGCCAACTGTCAGACAGCATTGTGAACAGTGCTAACGGCCACATACGAAGCCTATTGTCCATGGAGCTCCAAACAAGACCAGCAACACAAGACAGGTCAACTCAGACAGAGATGACTCTGTTATTGCAAAATGCTGGGCAGATCCAGCACTCTCTCTCAAGATGTTCCCAGAGCCTGCAACTTGAGGATGCCCTCCCTCCAGGGCAGCCTATGTTTGAGGGGACCCGGGCCAAGCTCCACCGTGTTCCTGGTATGGAGGAGGAGGATGAGGACCAGGAGGAGGATGAAGGAGGAGGGGAGCATGAAATGGAACTGACTTGGACGTCCTCAGTGGAGGAGTCTATTCAGCCAACCATGATCCAGTGCCTCCAGAGGGAGGACTTCCAGGATGGAAACTGCTCGCCAGATGATCCAGGCTCGGCCCCAGTCTCGGTCAGAACTTCAGACCAATATGTTAGTCCCCGCTCTGGGCCCCTGTCCCCCATCCAGGAAGGAGAGAAGATACTGTGCGTAATCGTGCCTCACTGCTGCTTTTCTGCTCAACTAAAATCATCTTTTCTTATCACTGATTGCATGGCTTTTAACAATGAATCAACCGTAACACTGTTTGTCTGATTTGAATTCTGCAAACCCCAGTTGTGCGACAAACCCCTTCATGAAATAATCAGACTCAGGTCACCAGGGTGGGATTATGCCATGTTAGAGCAGGAAACCAGAGCGGTTGGGCGGGGGGTGGGGGTTACATGTTCTCACTGCTGACTCTAGGAGCACTCTTTTCCATGTGTTTCAGTAGAGGGCTGAGAAAACGAATAATGGTTGTGGAACACAACTGTAGCACTCATTCACTCTGAGTGACATATCCATAATTGGCTTGAATACACAAAGGATTTGAATTGGATGGAAAATGTGATGTGAGGGCAACTGAACATGGAGCAATATACCAAAAGAGGTATTCTTGGAGTTACAGTATGTATACACTTGGATTTAAGATAGAATGATAGAATTAATAGAATTATGGGGGTTTCCAAGACTGAACAAATGTAAGTTTTCAAAGACAGGAACTGTTTGATGTGGAATATTGATCCAAACAGGGTACACCAGAGATATGTTCATCAAAATAACCTCCAAAAGGGTCCTCTCAGTTACTGTACAACTAAACTCTCGAAAGTACAAGGTATTAGATGATGAACTAAAGTGCCACTTAGTTCAGCATTAGTGCCACTAAAGATCGGCCTTGAACTGTTTTTTGCAGAAATATACAAACTGCTTTTTTTTCAGTGCGATTCTGCTCTAACCTTTTAATCCCTCTGAAATTGTCATCCTCAAATAAATCATACTCTTGCATGAAGTGTTGTGTTCTTTTCTATGAACCATTTCAAATAACTGCCTTTCCCATAGTCAGTAGAGGGCATAGTGCTGGAACCCTGTCACTTTTGTCTGGTGGAATAAGTTGTTGTACGTGCATGATTCATTTGTTCTAATTCCATGTTGTGGCTCGAAGAGGGTTTCATCTGTGATGCAAGTTTTTTTTAATTAATTCATTTATTTTTATTTTATTTTGAACTGTAGATTTTTTTTTTATCTTATCAAATCCCTAAATGTATGCCATCTAGGAATCAGATAACCTGTCAATTACCTATTAATTAATTACAGTTACAGGAATTTTGACCAGGATGTCCAATGATTGCATATAACTGTGATTTGGGAAGTAGAGTTTGCCAGCTGAGTTTCATTTCCTAGATTTGAGTTTTTTTAATTTTATTTTGGTTCTCTGGTCATGTTTCTTGTATGCTGGCATAGCCTTAGGAAACGGGATATGTTGCTGTGTTGCCGGAAACTAAGAAACAGTAAGATCTGTATCTTTGTGTTTTTGCTTATCGTCATTTAGATTCAACCACAAGATATAATTGCTTGTCTACTTGAAGTTTAGTTGTAGTTTTTCCATGTAGTCCTCTTCTTTACATGTTTGAGAATGTGGATATCTCTACCATTAACACAAGCTCATGATTGAGAGGTAACAAACAATTAGATGTCTACCACTTATAATGACTTGTTAGATGTCGTCACAGTTTTTACTTGATTTATGGAGAGCTGAATAGACTTCTTGGCCAGATTCTTGTTTTCTTTTCTTTTTTCATTTATGAAAAGTGAAACAGCATCCCCAGGATTGTGTTTGTTGAAGCTGCAGATTCATTAGCTGTAGTCGCACAGCTGGAAAAACTCTCATGAGTAAATAAATGCAGGTTTCCACATGTGGTAACAACAGATTCCACTCCAAAAAATCAGTGTTTTATATGTAATCTATCCAGCATGATTAGGTCAGTGGTCAGTCAGCAAGTATCCCCAGATAGAGATCACTTATATTATTAGCAAAATAACAGTTCTTTGTGTACTTTGTCATACTAAGAATTTATTAGATTATTAATATTTTTCTAAGGCTACCTGTAGCTTGAACTAGTCACCTGTTGAGCTTTGTTTTCTGTGACCCGTCTCATCCTCTGGCAGCAAAGTTTGAGTTGCTTCCATCTGGCCGCAGACACAAAATGCCACTTTGCTGGACAAATAGACTTAAGAATTCTTTTGTCATTGCTGCCATTCATGTTTTAAATATCAGATTTTATTACACCAGATCCATTATTTGTGCAGAACTGATGTAAAATCAGAAAAAAAAAAGATCCCAAGCAATACAAGCACTCTTGTTTCTCTGTTTACATGCATGTAATCCTACTGGTAACTTGTGGTCCTTTGCATGCATCAGTCGTGGGATATGTCCATCCATCTGTGTGGGATTTGTGTGGAGTGTCTTAGTATGAGAGCTGAGTCTTTTATGGTGCTTTAGGGTTCGTAGAAACAGTGAGAAACTGGGGAACCCGGAGAGGCAGAGGAAACGTCTAGACAAGAAGGCAGCATCTTCAGCTAACCTCCTCACCCGCTCCCCAAGCCTGGAGAAGTAAGCCACACTGCTGTCACACAGCTCACCATTTCCTTTGGCTTTAGCAGCATCGCATATCTCATTAAAGAGACACTTGCACCGATTTCCTGTGTAAATTATAATGAACTTCCATTTCCACAAAAATCCTAACAGATGCACAGATTTTCTGAAATGAAGAAATAATTGATATTGTGTATAACAAGGTATCCTATATCTGTCTCACATGGTTGTATTTTGTCCCTGCAGTCGGGCTAAAGAGCTGATTGCCAGTGCTGGTAAGTTCATTCAACTTTTCTGTTATGGCATAGGGGTTTGCATGTAGTATGTCATCTCACCACCAAGTAACAGCAAGAAGTTCTCACCATCTAGCTTGACCAAAATGTATTTCATTGTCCTTACAAAGCAATCTACGTGATGCAGACCCTACACTTGTAAAGTAAAAAAAAGATTTCTGCTTCTCATCATTTGAAAGGCTTTGTTTGTCCTTTTTTTTTTAAAGTGACTCTTATTTTTCCTTTTGTTTAACTCAAACTTGAGCACCCATAAAACGTTTTTGTAATAATTATTGAGTCCTGTGTGAATCTCTATTTGCTGTTAAAATGAAACATTTGTTGCTGATTGTCTGCAGTTCTTTTGAATTATTTATAGCAGTTGGTGGGTTACACCTACATTTCTTTGGGACACATGCACTGAAAAGTTTTGTCCAAACTTTTTTCAGAGACTACACAACGTCCCGATAAAGAAAGTTCACCACCACCTTTCAATTCTAAACTTTATGTATCATAAAACAATTTTAATGATAAAAAGTCTGGTCCTTACCAGGTGTTAAAAATAGAGAAATACATTATTATTGCTACTTTTTAGACTCAACATGCTTCAGTTGACATGTTGAATTCTGAACACTCCACATAGACTTTTGTAATTGTACCCCTGTGTTTTATATCCCATACATTAACTTTAACCTTAACTATATAGCCTCAAATGTATAACCCTAACTATTAGCGTGCGAGAGCACAATAGAAAATTAAGGTATTATCAGTAGGAAAGAAGTAGAAAAGAATCAATACCTGGTAAAGGTTGGACTAAAGGTGGCAGGAACTGGCAATAATACCAAGTACACTAAGCAAATCTTAAAAAAAGAAAATAACTCAAATGTTACAAAAGTCCAATAAGTCCAGACCTCAACCCGAATGAAATGCTTTGGTGGGATCTTAAGAGAGTTGTGCATAAATAGATGTCCTCAAATCTCAGTGAGCTGAAGTAAATAAGAGTGTGCCAAATATGAGAGCATGATAATGTAATACAGAAAATGATTGCTCCATTTTGAGTTATTGTCACTAAGGTGGTTCAACAAGTTATTGAGTCATGAGTTGTACTTAGTGTTTCCACACACTTCTGCATTTTAAGCTTTTCATCTTAGGTTTTATTTAGCTAATTATAAGACCTGGTAAGGTACAGATGATATGTCTTTGAAATTTAAAGAAGATATTTTTTTTCCCCATGACTGCATATCAATATCGAATGCTTTTTAAATTCTTGCTTATTAAGCTGTTGTTAATGTTTCTTGTGCCCTGTAACTGGAATAAGCGTTCTGGATTGTATTACATGTCCTCCATATTTCAGTTAGGCTTAAGCTTTAAGGTTTTAATTTTAGTGTGTTTTTTGCTTTCAGCATATGCTATTGGCTGTTAGAGAGAGAAACTAGATGCAGCACATTCAAACTTGGACTTGTTTTAATGTGCATGTGTTGACACAAGAGACACATTAGACTAAGACACACCTGCAACCACTTGATCAGATATCTAGACACCATCAGACATGTAGACAAGGTTGAAAAACAGGTATCTCAGTGCTCTTTGTGAGTTTCTGATCTGTAGCTATATTCTTATGTTGACACAGACTTCTGTTGGTTGTTCTTTGAACCCTGTAATCATTTTTCATACTAATGATGCTAAAATAGTTTATGGCAGTTTTTTATATGCCAACATCATATAAAGGGTGGCATGTTCCAACATAGACGGGGCCCTTTGATTTAGAGATGACCTTTTAACTAGAGTACATTTCAAAATGAGCAACACGAGGAACATTTTTGTTTTTTCCCTCCCACTTTCTAAACAGAAATATAGGTGATCATATTCACTTGAGGTTTTGCTTGAATTTGTGTGTCGGCGAAGCCTGAGTTGAACTAAAGCTCTGTAGTTGTTCCCAGGCAGCTTCTCACTGATTCACACGTGTAATCATTTGTACAAAAATGTGTGAATTTCTCTCCAAATCATAATTTCAGAGAGCATAACTTTTTTGGGTATTAGCTCCTTGTCTGGTTATGATTAGCCTCAATTCAGGTCTCATTCCTTCAACAAAGACAAGAATTTATACCGTAATCTAAGATTAAAAATGAAAATAATTTGATCATTTCTTAAGTAGTCTGTCCTAATAAACTTAAATGGTTTAATCTTTTCACCTTAACTTGTAGATTTGTAAACTTGCGTCTACAAAAATGTCAAGCTTCTGTGTGAATGTGGCTTTGAGTGGTCACCAAAACTAGAACCAAACCAAACTAGTAAGATTACGAGTCTTTCTTAGATGTAGAGTTTTTGCAGTGGTCAGTGACATTTTAGAGCACCTCTAAAGTGAAACATTACAAAAAGAAAATGTGGTCAAAACATCGTTGTAGTTTGTCATTGAACTCATTTAGCTGGCTGGGATCTCTTCAGCCAGTTATATGCTGTGTCATACACTGGGAATACTTTTCTCTTTCAAAACCAGCTTGATGAGATTATTTCTTCCTTTTTCCACATAATTTGAATTTTCTTTCCCCACAATTATTTATACTGCAATAATATAATTGCAATAAAATGTTAGATTTTCAATTAAAATGTTTTTATTGTTTATTTATTTATTGACTTTGTTGATGATTAAATCATCAACACTAGTTTTGAAGAGTGGTTGCACCACTAGTGTTCCAGTTAACTAAAAGACAGACAAAGCAGTTCCAGTTACTGCAAATGTGACTCTTAGCCTTGGCCCTTCTCCCCTGTTTGAGTGGTTTGTGAAAGTGAAAGATAGACTGTGACTAGTTGCAGAACAAAGCAATGATTCAGATAAATGAAGTGTAATTTTCTAATTATTTCACAGTAGTTATGTGCTAGATAAAAAAAAACCAACACATCTGCACCTACGCACTTCAACACATTTTGCCGGATGGTCCCACATGTCAGCATAGAAAAAAGGGAGCAGGCAGGAGTCACTAGTTTGAAGTGATCATTTTATTTCACACATGTCTACACACCCTTTTGGCAAAGGCTGCTGTCCAAAAACACTGAAGACAGCAGAATGATAAGAACTAATATAATCACAAGCCAAGGGGAGGTCATGTCTTCGTTGGAAAACACACCACAGTTTACAGTATAGCCTGAGTGATTGCTTTGGTATGAACTTGAATGATGTTTTCAGGAAAGATCTGCTTGGTCTGCTTTGAATTAAGTTGTGCATTGCAGATTTTAAAAAATAATTACTTGATTAAGAAGATTGGCCATTTTTTTAATACTTAGAAGTAGTTTTTTTCTTTCAAACAAGGACCTGACTCTAGTATGGGAGGGGTGGCAGGTCTCATTTAACACCCAGTGAGTTGGCTTATATCCCAACTGAAGAAATGAAGTCTGTTCCAGTCAGAGCACTGAGTCATGTCAGTTACAGAGAAGTATTGAACTTTGCTGACATTAAGTTATAAACTTTCATACTTATTTATATTATTCTGATGTAGTAAAAACTAGCAAGTAAAAAAATGACTTCATTATGAATCAATACCCATACGTCATTTTCAAACGTTTTTAAGTACATGTTTTAAGTATGAAATCTATCAAATCTGTGAACATATTACATGTTTGTGTTGCTCAAATACAGTGTGGTGTAAATGCTGACCTCTACTTTAAGAAAACATATCAAGATACTTTCAGCAGTAAAACTGTTTGCTCTCAGCTTTATCTCCAATTGAAATCTACTAGGTAATGACATGGCAAAGCATGAACCTTACTCTACATGTGAGTTCTTGAGAAATCAGACAGTACAGGGGCTGTGTGCTCCGTGGGCGCTGCCTGGAATCGTACCCACTGTGGTTAGCCAAACTGCGGCACCACTCCACCTCACTTGACAGAATGATAAATGCCCAGCTCTACAGTGTTGGATGCCAGAAAACATTTTTCAAATCCTCCTATGATTTTGTTATGATCTCTTCATAACTCTCATCCCTTTAAAATGATTGTTGTGCTTTAGATTTCTCACAGTGAGTGACAAGAAGACCTGAGAGTATTCAAATTGGATTGTATTGCCTGGTTGGACCTTCTTAGTATGTTCTTTGAGATTAGATTCACTCACTTGCACAGCATTTCTTTCTTATTTTTCACTGTCATTTTCGCATATATTCAAGCACAAATTCAGCTCGGTGTCTTGTCTAAAGACATTTGACACAAACAATTTTAAGTGTGTTTTTTTTTTTTACATTGCAGAAATCACCAACATAGCCAAGACCTGCAATCCTAAAGTTACAAGCACATCAAGCTAAAATACTCTCGCCGTTAAATTCTGTCTTTAACGACATGCTGCGGACTTCAACTGTGCCTTGACTATCTTGATTTGAATGTAAAATAAGTAATGTTAAGAATTACGAGCTAAGTAAAAAAGAAGTGTGAAGATGGTATCTTACACAATTTAGTCTTGAATGGTGCACTATTTTCTAAATAGGAACAATAAGACTTTAGAATGTTGGTTTGATGAGGAGTTTTTCAGTGTACCATTATTTCCTTGTAAGAGACACAAAGCCTGTTTGCACCTGTTATTAAAATGCATTCTGGGTAATCCATTCACAAGTGGACAGTTCTACGTGTAGGTGTGTATATATTAGGTAGGTAGACATATTATTATGTATTATGTATTCAGATAAGCTTAGAGGTGTTATGGGACACATGTTTATAAGGTCCACATATATACTGATGTGAAAGCTATTGACATGAATCAGGTTTATCTGAAATGTGGTCATATCTGAATCTTAAAAAAATATTTTTTAAGATAGATTTTGCAGAAAAATTATTATTAGAATTAGCTGTGATTTGAAGTTCAGAGGATCAATGTGTTTTTTTTGTTTTGGTAAACTTCTTTTATTCATCCGCAGGATCTCCTGGCTCGAGAAGAGGAACTTACAGCCAAGGTAGACGTCCAATTAGATCTCTTTGTGTCAACCGAGTATTTGTACTTTTCAGTTGCATCTTATTCACATTCTTTTGTTGTTATTTGCCACCTGACCAGTGTAACTATACTAAGTGAAAATATTGGACTTGTTATAGTATGTAAGAGTTGAATTATGTTGCCCTGTGTCTACTAAATTATGTGTTTTAGCACTGTAATGGAACCAGCTTTATGAGGCTGTCTGATTGCTACAATGACAGTAATTCCAACACAACAACGCAAAATATTATAATGTCATTTAATAAGCTAAATTAAAGTTTAAAAAAATGGTAGGAATTAAGAGGGTAAGTAGCAGCCAAGTCCTGCTAATTAAATGTGCTTGATTAATTGATCACCAACAAGTGTGAGTTCTTCAATAGAAGCAGAAGTTTTGGCAGTTTGTTGGTCTGGAACATTCAGGTGTGTGTTAGCACAATGGCAAGAAAGACAGATATCAGCAATAATCTTAGAGAAGCAATTGTTGCTGCCCATCTCATTTTGATGCATAGATGCCAAGTGCAACATATCTCTTTGTCTACTCTTCAGTCAGTTTAGAGCTGAATTACTCTTGTATTTGTATTTCAGGACAGTCGATCAAAATGTTCATCCGCGGGCGACCCATAACCATGTACATCCCCTCTAACATCCACAACTATGAAGACCTAAAGATGGAGCCCCCCGCTGAGAGACTGGAGCTGGACTGGGTGTATCCTTTCTGATTGCTATAGTATTATTCACAGTCATGTGGTCATATTTATGAGGGCTGTGTTACATTCAGACACTGCTATTTAAAGGATTCAAGTTACACATTGATACACATTCATAACGTACACACATAAGATGCACATTCATAACATACACACACACATAAGATGCACATTCATAACATACACACATAAGATGCACATTCATAACATGCACACATAAGATGCACATTCATAACACGCACACATAAGATAAACATTCATAACATGCACACATAAGATGCACATTCATAACATACACACATAAGATGCACATTCATAACATACACACATAAGATGCACATTCATAACATACACACATAAGATGCACATTCATAACATACACACATAAGATGCACATTCATAACATACACACATAAGATGCACATTCATAACATACACACATAAGATGCACATTCATAACATACACACATAAGATGCACATTCATAACATACACACATAAGATGCACATTCATAACATACACACATAAGATGCACATTCATAACATACACACATAAGATGCACATTCATAACATACACACATAAGATGCACATTCATAACATACACACATAAGATGCACATTCATAACATACACACATAAGATGCACATTCATAACATACACACATAAGATGCACATTCATAACATACACACATAAGATGCACATTCATAACATGCACACATAAGATGCACATTCATAACGTACACACACACATAAGATGCACATTCATAACATACACACATAAGATGCACATTCATAACATACACACATAAGATGCACATTCATAACATACACACATAAGATGCACATTCATAACATGCACACATAAGATGCACATTCATAACATACACACATAAGATGCACATTCATAACATACACACATAAGATGCACATTCATAACATGCACACATAAGATGCACATTCATAACACGCACACATAAGATAAACATTCATAACACGCACACATAAGATGCACATTCATAACACGCACACATAAGATGCACATTCATAACATACACACATAAGATGCACATTCATAACATACACACACACATAAGATGCACATTCATAACATACACACATAAGATGCACATTCATAACATACACACATAAGATGCACATTCATAACATACATACACACATAAGATGCACATTCATAACATACACACATAAGATGCACATTCATAACATACACACATAAGATGCACATTCATAACATACACACATAAGATGCACATTCATAACATACACACACACATAAGATGCACATTCATAACATACACACATAAGATGCACATTCATAACATACACACATAAGATGCACATTCATAACATACACACATAAGATGCACATTCATAACATACACACATAAGATGCACATTCATAACATACACACACACATAAGATGCACATTCATAACATACACACATAAGATGCACATTCATAACATACACACACACATAAGATGCACATTCATAACATACACACATAAGATGCACATTCATAACATACACACACACATAAGATGCACATTCATAACATACACACATAAGATGCACATTCATAACATACACACACACATAAGATGCACATTCATAACATGCACACATAAGATGCACATTCATAACATACACACATAAGATGCACATTCATAACATACACACATAAGATGCACATTCATAACATACACACATAAGATGCACATTCATAACATACACACATAAGATGCACATTCATAACACACACACATAAGATGCACATTCATAACATACACACATAAGATGCACATTCATAACATACACACATAAGATGCACATTCATAACATACACACATAAGATGCACATTCATAACATACACACATAAGATGCACATTCATAACATACACACATAAGATGCACATTCATAACATACACACATAAGATGCACATTCATAACATACACACATAAGATGCACATTCATAACATACACACATAAGATGCACATTCATAACATACACACATAAGATGCACATTCATAACACACACACACATAAGATGCACATTCATAACATACACACACACATAAGATGCACATTCATAACACGCACACATAAGATGCACATTCATAACACGCACACATAAGATGCACATTCATAACACGCACACATAAGATGCACATTCATAACACGCACACATAAGATGCACATTCATAACATGCACACATAAGATGCACATTCATAACATACACACATAAGATGCACATTCATAACATGCACACATAAGATGCACATTCATAACATACACACATAAGATGCACATTCATAACATACACACATAAGATGCACATTCATAACATACACACATAAGATGCACATTCATAACATACACACATAAGATGCACATTCATAACATACACACATAAGATGCACATTCATAACATACACACATAAGATGCACATTCATAACATGCACACATAAGATGCACATTCATAACACACACACACACATAAGATGCACATTCATAACATACACACACACACACATAAGATGCACATTCATAACACGCACACATAAGATGCACATTCATAACACGCACACATAAGATGCACATTCATAACATGCACACATAAGATGCACATTCATAACATACACACATAAGATGCACATTCATAACATGCACACATAAGATGCACATTCATAACATACACACATAAGATGCACATTCATAACATACACACACACATAAGATGCACATTCATAACATACACACACACATAAGATGCACATTCATAACATGCACACATAAGATGCACATTCATAACATACACACATAAGATGCACATTCATAACATACACACATAAGATGCACATTCATAACATACACACATAAGATGCACATTCATAACACACACACATAAGATGCACATTCATAACATACACACATAAGATGCACATTCATAACATACACACACACATAAGATGCACATTCATAACATACACACATAAGATGCACATTCATAACATACACACATAAGATGCACATTCATAACATACACACACACATAAGATGCACATTCATAACATACACACATAAGATGCACATTCATAACATACACACACACATAAGATGCACATTCATAACATGCACACATAAGATGCACATTCATAACATACACACATAAGATGCACATTCATAACATACACACATAAGATGCACATTCATAACATACACACATAAGATGCACATTCATAACATACACACATAAAATGCACATTCATAACATACACACATAAGATGCACATTCATAACATGCACACATAAGATGCACATTCATAACATACACACATAAGATGCACATTCATAACATACACACATAAGATGCACATTCATAACATACACACATAAGATGCACATTCATAACATACACACATAAGATGCACATTCATAACATACACACATAAGATGCACATTCATAACACGCACACATAAGATGCACATTCATAACATGCACACATAAGATGCACATTCATAACATACACACATAAGATGCACATTCATAACATACACACATAAGATGCACATTCATAACATACACACATAAGATGCACATTCATAACATACACACATAAGATGCACATTCATAACATACACACATAAGATGCACATTCATAACATACACACATAAGATGCACATTCATAACATGCACACATAAGATGCACATTCATAACGTACACACATAAGATGCACATTCATAACGTACACACATAAGATGCACATTCATAACGTACACACATAAGATGCACATTCATAACATACACACATAAGATGCACATTCATAACACACACACATAAGATGCACATTCATAACATACACACACACATAAGATGCACATTCATAACATGCACACATAAGATGCACATTCATAACATACACACACACATAAGATGCACATTCATAACATACACACATAAGATGCACATTCATAACATGCACACGTAAGATGCACATTCATAACATGCACACATAAGATGCACATTCATAACATACACACATAAGATGCACATTCATAACATACACACATAAGATGCACATTCATAACATACACACATAAGATGCACATTCATAACATACACACATAAGATGCACATTCATAACATACACACATAAGATGCACATTCATAACATACACACATAAGATGCACATTCATAACATACACACATAAGATGCACATTCATAACATACACACATAAGATGCACATTCATAACATACACACATAAGATGCACATTCATAACATACACACATAAGATGCACATTCATAACATACACACATAAGATGCACATTCATAACATACACACATAAGATGCACATTCATAACATACACACATAAGATGCACATTCATAACACACACACATAAGATGCACATTCATAACATACACACACACATAAGATGCACATTCATAACATGCACACATAAGATGCACATTCATAACATACACACACACATAAGATGCACATTCATAACATACACACATAAGATGCACATTCATAACATGCACACGTAAGATGCACATTCATAACATGCACACATAAGATGCACATTCATAACATACACACATAAGATGCACATTCATAACATACACACATAAGATGCACATTCATAACATACACACATAAGATGCACATTCATAACATACACACATAAGATGCACATTCATAACATACACACATAAGATGCACATTCATAACATACACACATAAGATGCACATTCATAACATACACACATAAGATGCACATTCATAACATACACACATAAGATGCACATTCATAACATACACACATAAGATGCACATTCATAACATGCACACATAAGATGCACATTCATAACATACACACATAAGATGCACATTCATAACATACACACATAAGATGCACATTCATAACATACACACATAAGATGCACATTCATAACATACACACATAAGATGCACATTCATAACATACACACATAAGATGCACATTCATAACATACACACATAAGATGCACATTCATAACATGCACACATAAGATGCACATTCATAACATGCACACATAAGATGCACATTCATAACATACACACATAAGATGCACATTCATAACACACACACACACATAAGATGCACATTCATAACATACACACATAAGATGTACATTCATAACATACACACATAAGATGCACATTCATAACATACACACATAAGATGCACATTCATAACATGCACACATAAGATGCACATTCATAACACACACACACACATAAGATGCACATTCATAACATGCACACATAAGATGCACATTCATAACGTACACACATAAGATGCACATTCATAACATACACACATAAGATGCACATTCATAACACACACACATAAGATGCACATTCATAACATACACACACACATAAGATGCACATTCATAACATGCACACATAAGATGCACATTCATAACATACACACACACATAAGATGCACATTCATAACATACACACATAAGATGCACATTCATAACATGCACACGTAAGATGCACATTCATAACATGCACACATAAGATGCACATTCATAACATACACACATAAGATGCACATTCATAACATACACACACACATAAGATGCACATTCATAACATACACACATAAGATGCACATTCATAACATACACACATAAGATGCACATTCATAACATACACACATAAGATGCACATTCATAACATACACACATAAGATGCACATTCATAACATACACACATAAGATGCACATTCATAACATACACACATAAGATGCACATTCATAACATACACACATAAGATGCACATTCATAACATGCACACATAAGATGCACATTCATAACATACACACATAAGATGCACATTCATAACATACACACATAAGATGCACATTCATAACATACACACATAAGATGCACATTCATAACATACACACATAAGATGCACATTCATAACATACACACATAAGATGCACATTCATAACATACACACATAAGATGCACATTCATAACATGCACACATAAGATGCACATTCATAACATGCACACATAAGATGCACATTCATAACATACACACATAAGATGCACATTCATAACACACACACACACATAAGATGCACATTCATAACATACACACATAAGATGTACATTCATAACATACACACATAAGATGCACATTCATAACATACACACATAAGATGCACATTCATAACATGCACACATAAGATGCACATTCATAACACACACACACACATAAGATGCACATTCATAACATGCACACATAAGATGCACATTCATAACATACACACATAAGATGCACATTCATAACATACACACATAAGATGCACATTCATAACATACACACATAAGATGCACATTCATAACATACACACATAAGATGCACATTCATAACATACACACATAAGATGCACATTCATAACATACACACATAAGATGCACATTCATAACATACACACACACATAAGATGCACATTCATAACATACACACATAAGATGCACATTCATAACATACACACATAAGATGCACATTCATAACATACACACATAAGATGCACATTCATAACATACACACATAAGATGCACATTCATAACATACACACATAAGATGCACATTCATAACATACACACATAAGATGCACATTCATAACATACACACATAAGATGCACATTCATAACATACACACATAAGATGCACATTCATAACATACACACACACATAAGATGCACATTCATAACATACACACATAAGATGCACATTCATAACACACACACACATAAGATGCACATTCATAACACACACACACATAAGATGCACATTCATAACATACACACATAAGATGCACATTCATAACATACACACATAAGATGCACATTCATAACATGCACACATAAGATGCACATTCATAACATACACACATAAGATGCACATTCATAACATACACACATAAGATGCACATTCATAACATGCACACATAAGATGCACATTCATAACATACACACATAAGATGCACATTCATAACATACACACATAAGATGCACATTCATAACGTACACACATAAGATGCACATTCATAACGTACACACACACATAAGATGCACATTCATAACATACACACATAAGATGCACATTCATAACATACACACACACATAAGATGCACATTCATAACATACACACACACATAAGATGCACATTCATAACATACACACACACATAAGATGCACATTCATAACATACACACACACATAAGATGCACATTCATAACATACACACACACATAAGATGCACATTCATAACATACACACATAAGATGCACATTCATAACATGCACACATAAGATGCACATTCATAACATACACACATAAGATGCACATTCATAACATACATACACACATAAGATGCACATTCATAACATACACACATAAGATGCACATTCATAACATACACACACACATAAGATGCACATTCATAACATACACACATAAGATGCACATTCATAACATACACACATAAGATGCACATTCATAACATACACACACACATAAGATGCACATTCATTGGAAAGAAATGTTAAACAAGCCAGAATATTAACGTTAATGTTTTTTGATTAACCTTGACCCGTTATGCTAGTTATGGTTACCGGGGACGGGACTGCCGGGCCAATTTGTACTTCCTTCCTACTGGCGAGGCGGTGTACTTCATTGCCTGCGTTATTGTGCTTTATCATATCAACAACCGCACACAACGTCACTATCGCAAACACACAGACTGTGTTCGCTGGTAAGCAAAGTAAATGAACTGCATCTACTGAGTTGATTAAATTCAACTAAAAACTTTTTAATGATGTGCATCTTTTGACATTGATCAAGTATACATTTTAAATAAATGTAAAGATTACTTGTGCCACAATAATCAATAGCCACAGACTCTGTGGAAATTACCGATTGATGGATATCTCACTTAAACTTTCAAACAGGAGTCAATTCTTGTGTAAACTTTACAAATTAGGAGCTGTTAGAAATAATGTATATATTTACAGTTTTTGTGCACCGACGATGACAGAATGGAATGGTTCTGTACATTTTAGTGCTTAGAAAATATTTAAATGATTAGTTTGTGGGCTGCACGGTGGTGTGGTGCTTAGCACCGTCGTCTCACAGTGAGTGGGTTCCAGGTTTAACTCCCGGCTGGGGCCTTTCTGTGTGGAGTTGGCATGTTCTTTCCGTGTGTACTCCGGCTTCTTCCCACCATCCAAAAACATGACATATCATAATATTTTATTCTTTAATACTAAACTTTTCCTTGTCTGAAGCTTAGCCACAGGCTGAAATTCACGGAGATTGTTAAAAAACCTCAGCACCACTGGCAGGAATGCTGAAGAACCATTACAGCCAGCCAGAAGGGTTTATATTGTTATAAGAATGTGGCTCCATGTGTCCAAGGCCACCTTTGAATGTGGTCTTAAATATCATATCTCTGTGTTCTCTACATGCCACTGACTGCTTGTGAGCACACTGTGCAGTATGAATGTTAATACTAGTTGAAAATATCTTGAAGAAGTCAGTCATTGTAGCTTTTTCATTAGTTTTTCTCATCCATATTAAATCCAATTCAATTCCGATTCGATTAAAAAAAAAAAAAGCAATTAAAGGCACACAGGGTAGCTGTAGGGTAGTAGGGTAGGGTTTTAACCCAAATACAAGTTCAAGATAAATATACTGCAAATGAATGAAATGAAAAGGTGATGATAAAATATTGTAGCTATTGACAAATTTTAAACTATTAGATATTGACGGATGTACAAATTGCAGTCAATAGAGTGTTGGAGTGGAATGTTAAGTAGGCGGGTATGAGATTAAGATTAAGATCACTTTTATTGTCATGTAGTCATTGTCACACGAAATACACAAAATGACTCCCATTTGATCCATCCAGGTTGGCACCTGTTAAACACAAATGCACATGCACAGGGTCACACACTCATGGAGACCATACACTAGCGTGGTGGGCAGCCATTCACAGCAGAGGAGCATGGGGGTACGATGCCTTGCTCAAGGGCACCTCGGCCATGGCAAGGAGGTGGGCTGCTACCCCTCAAGCTGTCAGTTCACCAATCTTTTGAACAGTGAGAGTGGGAATCAAACTGCCAACCTTCAGGTCATTGGACGACCCACTATCACCACTGTTCTAAGCAGTGTGTGAGGTGGAGTGACGTGTGTCTGTGGGAGATTTGATGTCAAATGACTCAGAATGTATCATCATTTTTTGTTGTCTTCCGCAAACAAATTTTCATGTATGAATGCTTTTGGTGCGTTGGGGCAGAATTATGTGAGGATAGAATAATGGCAGAGCTTTCCAGCTATTTATAACTTGTGAGAAACTGTCCCAAAATATGTGCCACGTTGTTTTACTGACACGTTCGTAAATCTGAGGGAACGTATCTAGAAATGAGTCAAGACTTTCTTGGCTAGTCAAAACTTTGACTTCAGCTTTAAATGAAATCAAAGAAACAAAATTTTGTTTGAAATAGTTTTAATTAGTTATAACCCTCTGAAATCTACTGAAACAAAAACAAGCTTAAAACTTGTTTAGACAATGATAGCAGATTAGACCTATTCTAAGATATTACCTTGCTGGTAGTCCTGATGCACTACCTTCTTAAGTAAGGAAGTTTGAACTCCTTACTAGGTTTTGTATTGATGTTCGACACAAACACAGTACTAGATAAGATATTGTATAGTTGATGAGTATTCTCTAAAATATGGATTTAAACCACTTCAATCTCAAGAAAGGAAAAAGCAACACAGTGGTCAAAAACAGATGTGTTTTGATGTCTTTTTCAACAGCATTAGATTGCGTAAAGAATGCTTTATGGCAAGCCAAAGTTTTTTTTTAGTTAGGACAGTGATGTTGCAATGCCTCAAACATCATTTTCCCTCAGTGGCAGAGTCTCAGATATTTTGGTTGCATCTCAGAGCTTCTAAAACACATTTGCAGAGAGAAATATGTAAATGACTACTTAGAAGCTAAAGATTGCAGTGTTTTTAACAGGAATTTGTTTATTAGTCCATGATGGACTTTATCAGACTAATGCAAATATCACTTAAAATGAGGACTGATAATGCTTCAAGTCTGCCAAAAGCTTTTTCCAAGAGGATGATTTAAAAAAGGTTTCATTTAAAATAACTTGTTTCTCTTCGATAGGGGTTAAGTGTGTATAATTGCAAAAATTCCAGAAATGTTCATATAACATGAATATGAATAAAGCTGAATCTGCATTTAACTTAGGTATTTTAGATGGACTGCAAGTAGAGAGACAAAAATTAACATCCAAAAGTATCTCTACACTATTTAACTGGCAAACCATGTGTGTCTTTTTGTCATAGTGGATACCATCCCATACCCTCATGTGTTTCCAGAGGACAATATATTCTTAACAGATTTTTTCCCCAAAAAATCCTTGTACAACCCCTGTTTGTTATAGAGTTAAACTATCTGTCTTTCTGCAGTCTCACACTTCATCCTGACAAGGTTCGAGTGGCATCTGGCCAGACAGCAGGTGTGGATAAAGATGGCAAGGTGAATACTGCTGTTAAATCAATCTCACATGTTTGAATCTACCACAGTAGCCTTGTAGACATAACATTTATAGCATGTACAGCATAACTTTACACTTCAAGTACAGCTTATGCCAATATCACTCAAGTGAGACATCTTTCTGACTGTTAACCCATGTTCAGACATACAGTTTAAAGAAAATTGTCCATTAATTATAATACATTTCACTTTGATTAAGGAATGAAAAGTTAATCAAGCATTCTTCTGCAGATAAATGTAAGTGGTGTATTTTGTATAATTTCTGTTCTAGCCTCTGCAGCCATGTGTTCACATCTGGGACTCCAGCACCCTGGTCACACTACAGCAGATCGGCCTGGGAACCTTCCAAAGAGGAGTAGGATCGGTGGCATTTTCCTTTGCTGTGAGTTGATTGCAATGAACAATATTGTAAATGATTATTTATACCAGTTCTCACATGTGTACTGTTTTTCATAAATCTAGTGGCACCTCAATGTTTTGGTGTCATGTGTTAATTATCCCCCGGTGCTTGTCTGTAACATTTTGAGACCGAAGTCTTAAAAGGGATGTGGTAACATGTATATGAATCTCTTTCAACATGTTACAATTACAAGTAAATTAAAGTTAATCTGACTCATCATTGTTCAGTGAAATCCAACAATTTGTGATATTAAATAAATGGCTACACAACTTTTCTCTACCATATTTTCAGCTATGATAATTAGCTGCAGTACTGAGAAGATTTTTTCTCATCATTTGAGATTATTGAACTTGAACAAAACTTTTAGAGCTGTAGCTAAAATTTCTGCCTTCTGTCTGACAATATTTCAACTTCTCACACATTACAATGGTGCGCTAAAGATCTCAACATTGACCAGAAGAAAATAAAGAGCCATATGTAAAAAACTAAATTTTTGACAAACCAGATGGCAAAAAAAAAATTTAAACCAATAAAGCAAGCAATAAAACAAGCAATAAAACAAGCAATAAAACAAACTACTGAGAATAACTATGAAGAAATCGACAAGGATCTGACAAGTAATTAGATTAACCAAGCGGAATATATACTGAGAGGGACAAATGAGGAAGTAATTGCAGAACAGAACAGGATTCTAAAACGCAATACAAAGTAAGAGCTCAAACAAAATACCGACAAAGAACAGACAGCAACCAAGGAACTAAGAAATAAATAAACCATAGAAACCCAAATTACTGGGGGGGGGCGGCTGTAGCTGTAGCTCAGGAGGAAGAGCAGTCGCCACCAATCAGAGGGTCGGTGGTTCGACTCTGGCTTCCCCCAGGATACATGTCGGAGCGTCCTTGGACACTGAACCCCACGTTGCCCCCCCAGTGTATCACTGGGGTATGAATGTGTGTGAATGATTAGAAAAAGCACGTAGTTAAGTAGTTAAGACGTGCTGTATGAGTGTGTGTGAGTGGGTGAATGCGGCATGTAGTGAAGCGCTTTGAGTGGTCAGTTAGACTAGAAAAGCGCTGTACAAGTACAAGTCCATTTACCTTCAAAGGACATGAAAATCAAAACACAAAAAGCCATGGATCACGACAGGGCCACCGGTGCAAAAGCTCTGTCTCCTTTAGTTCCCAGCCTTGTATGATTTACAGTCGTCGGGCCCTGATCACACGACCTCAGGAACCTGCTGTAGACGTATGGATGTAAACGTTATCTAATGTACCCTGGCCTGTCCATGCAAAGCTTTAAAAGTCAAAACAAGTATCTTAAAGTGGACTCTGAAATTGATGGGGAGCCACTGCTACTAAGTTTGCAACAGCATGACATGCGAGTACTTAGAGGACCTCGTTAGAAGCGTTGCAGCAAAATTCCGAGCAACCTGTAGTTCCCTGTAGTTTGCTTAGAGAAGCGAACAAAGAATCACAATAATATGGAAGTCATGAAATAAATGCATGAATAACAATAACTTCTGAATAACTTCAGAGCGTGACACAATCGTACTATATTTCCAAACGTGCTCTAGATCTTCTGAAGAGAGAGCAGATGAAACAGAAACAATAAAGGGCCTAAGCAGAAACTTGTGGTGCACTTTAGGCAAGAAACTCTTAGTTTGTAAACTATAACTATCCAGTTTACCTGCTTCTCTCTCAATGATGACAACCATGACTATAATGTAGCAAATATTAAAAATTAATGGTTGAATCTATTCTCAAAGAAGAGCTCATTACTTTGAGTAATAGCAGGCAAAGGAATTTTATATTACTTAAACTATCATGAAATGATAGATAATGCCCTTTAAACATGTGCCATAAGTCTATGCCATTTAGATTTAGGAGAATATTGGCCTCTTGATGTCTTCAAGCCATGGTGCTTATTTAAAACACTTATTGAACTTATTGAGGAGGAATGTACAATGTATGTGTGAGTTACTGACTCCTCCTCCTACATGGTGAAATAGTGAAATTTGCCAGCCAACCACAGACCAAAACTTCATTTAGATTTAAGAAATATCACGTCTCATCGAAACTCTTATTAATAATAATGATAATACATTTTATTTGTTAGGCGCCTTTCATGGCACTCAAGGTCGCCGTACAACAATCAAAATATAAAACACAATTTAAACAACAGACAACAGCAGAGTTTGCAGCAGAACAAAAAGACTTGATATTACAGGTCAAATGCCGGTCTAAATAAGTGGGTTTTGAGATCAGTCTTAAAAACTGAAACTGAGTCAATATTCCTGATGTCAGGGGGCAGGGAGTTCCAGAGAGGGGGCAGAGCGGCTGAAGGCTCTGAACCACATGGTGGACAGACGTGCTGGGGGGACAGTCAGGCTGATGGAGGAAGCAGATCTGAGAGACCGGGTGGGGGTACTGATGCATAGGAGGGCAGAGAGGTATGGGGGGGTGATTGTTATGGATGGCCTTAAATGTCAAGAGGAGGATTTTGAAGTTGATACGGTGTTTGATGGGAAGCCAGTGGAGTTGGTGTAGAATGGGGGTGATGTGACTGATGGATGGTGTTTTGGTGATGATCCGGGCAGCATGATGATTCTGGACCAGCTGGAATTTACGGAGGAGCTTGTGGTGAAGACCAAATAAAAGGGAATCGCAATAGTCGAGGCGGGAAGAGACCAGAGAGTGAACCAGGATAGCTGTGCTGATGGGAGTGAGTGATGTTACGGAGGTGGAAGTAGGCGGACCGGATGGCGTTGTTGATATGGGTGTGGCTGTCGAGGACGACACCCAGACTCTTAGCCTGTGGGGTGGGGGAAACAGAGTAATTGTCGATGTTGAGGGTGAAGCTGGGATGTTTGGAGAGGATGGACTTTGTACCAATAAGGACTACCACAGTTTTGTTACTGTTGAGTTTGAGGAAATTTGAGGAGAACCAGGCTTTGATTTCCTGTAAGCAGGCACAGAAGGAGGAGGGTGGGAAGGTGGAAGTGGGTTTGGAAGAAATGTAGAACTGGGTGTTGTCCGCATAACAGTGGAAAAGGATTTTTTGTTTGCAGAATATCAGTCCAAGTGGGAGGAGATAAATAATAAATAGGAGAGGGCCCAGGACAGAGCCCTGGGGAACACCGGCGGAGAGGGAAGGGTGGGTGGGATGTGAATGATTTCAAATGGATGAACTGAGTTCGGCCAGAGAGATATGAGTGGAACCAGTCTAGGGGTGTGTCAGTTATGCCAATTGAAGCCAATCTGTCAAGGAGGATGGAGTGTGAGATGGTATTGAAGGCCGAGCTCAGGTCAAGAGGGATGAGGATGGATAATAGTCCAGAGTCAGCTGCCATTTTGAGATCGTTTGTAATTTTAAGGAGGGCCGTTTCTGTGCTGTGGCGGGAGCTTAAGCAGGATTGGAATTGGTCATAGAGGTTATTGTTGGAGAGATGGGCCTGAACCTGTGATGTGACGGCCTTTTCCAGTATTTTTGAGAGAAATGGCAGGTTGGAGATGGGACGAGGGTTATTGTAGTTGCTGGGGTCTGAACCAGGTTTTTTAAATATTTTAAATATTAAATATTTTAATATCTTAGACGAGTTGGTTCAAATACAACACACATAAAAACACAATAGATACAGCGAACACTGAAGAATAAATTTCAAAATGGAAGATTGTTCAGTTTAAGATGTAGGACATTTTTGTAGGTCTTGAGATGATACATATTTGTTTGGCATTCAATACAGGTAGTAAATATGTGTGAGAGGGTTTAATTAAAATCCCATATGTATCCCATATTAAATCACTTTTCTAGTCTTGCTTTCAATCATACACATTAATTCAGCACTTATACTATACTTACACTGTATAGACATACAGTGTTACTGATTGCTTTTATCTCGGTCACACACACTCACATGCTAATGAATGGCAATGTGGGGTCTTATCTCAGGACTTTTCGACATTTGGGTTGAGGACACTGGGAACATCTGATTGGCAGACAACAGCTCTCTCCTCTGAGCTACTGCTGCCCCTAAACTGTTGTGATCTGTTTAACTTTCCTTGGGGGTGCTGTGGAGCCATTTTTATAAGCTCATGTGCCTTCCTTTATGATACATAAATGTTCACATTTCCAGATGTGTGTATAAAATCTCATGAGTTTTAGACTACGTTTAGCCCCTCAAAAGGGCGATTTGTGATTGGAAGAATTATAGTAAACACCTCATTTTCAGTGGTGTGCCACAAACCTCTCTGTGTTTTGGACCTAATGATTTATGGAGGAAAAGTAATATTTTTTTGAACAGCTTTTATTTGTTCAGAAAGGCAAGACTTTCAGAGGCACGCCCAGACTGTTCTCACTGTCTTGTCACGTGATGCTTTCAGGACTCCGGACTGTTCCTGTGTGTAATCGATGACTCAAATGAACACATGTTGTCAGTATGGGACTGCACTAAGGAAATCAAGCATGCAGAGGTCAAGGTAAAGAAGACACAGATTAAAGTAAAAAAGAAATGCAAACTAATTGAATAGGTTTAGTCAGACTGATATCTCGTGCATTCATCTCAGTCGCTTCAAATTCTTGTTTAATTCAAGTGTAGTTTCTTAGATATGTTCACTTGTGTGCTTGTATGCAAGTACAAATATATGCAAGTATAAATATCTCTGTGATCTCATTCCCATTTATAAGCAATTTGTAACCCTTGTAAACAGTGCCACATAACTTAGATGATTTACTATTGTTAATATTATTATTATTGTTATCACTTTATTTATTTGAAGATGAAAATCTGTTAACAATCACGATACAGTGAGTTATTATAAATCTGCTCAGAGGCAGGTACATTAGTCATTTTTTTATTTTTAGTGTAACTGATAATGGTTCAGAGACAGATGCTTTCAAATAAGTTCTATATAATGACTACTGTCAATAAGGAATTGGATGTTATGTTGGATGTTTTTGCTTGTTAGCTCTGCCTTCAAGTGTTAAAAAAATGCCATTGTCCCTGACTGCTTTGGGATGACATGATTTTATATTCTGCAATATATCTCATTCTTTACAATGTGCTTTAGGGAATCTTTAAATGTTCAGCCATTTCAGTATTTTATAATCCCCAGAATCAATGGCATTCTTAAACTGAAGTCAAGATATTAGAATAATCTTGGCTAAGATGCTGCTTGCGGACTGTGGAGATACTTTTCCGAAAAGGAAGTGTTTTCTGACTGGAGATGGGGAAATATGTGTTATAGAGTTTATGTTTATGCTTTTGGCAGACACTTTTATCCAAAGCAATTTACAGGTATTGTAAGGGGGTCTTGCACAAGGACCCCCCCTGGAGGTGTTAATACCTTTCATGTAGGGGATTTGAACCCACATCACCCACATGAACGGTGGCAATGTTACCAATACACTATCTCAGTCCTAAAGAGAGAGTTGAAACGACTATAACTGAGTCTTTGCACTGTTTCTGTGGGCTTTTATCCAAAGACAGCTCAATTTCTTCAAATTTCAGCGTGGTGGTCATGGCAGCAGTGCAAATATTTTATACAGTAAATGTATCCATCTGTATTGATAGGAATGCTTAGTTGAGTGTTTAAAGTTGTTTCTCATATCAAGTCAAGAATTTAATGAGCTTGTGTTAGAACTCACTGTGTGTTTTGAGGAATGTAGCATTCAGAATATATGGTGAAGGGTTGGAAAGGAGCTCAGTGCTGGACAGGCTTACACTTTATAAACATGCAAGTCCATCCAGGGGTAACATGATTACACCTACTTTAGTAACTATAACGGCTGAATTGTTGTTTAAGACACTTTGCATTTTACAGCACAGACATGAACTAAGGGTCTTGTATACAAACTGTGATCTTGTACTTTCTGTACCAAAATCAGTAGGTTAACATTTTCTTGGATTTTTTTAAACTTCAAAACTACTCTTCTCGATTTGTTTTTTCTGTATTTGTTTTTTTTAGGATACCATAGAGGAGGATGAAAATATATCATTCAGAAATATAATTTTATTTATATATATCAAATGGGATCATATTATAATATTTTTTTTACAAAAGAAAATGTTGTCTTCAGTATTTTTGATGCCACAAAGGCAATATCTGTAGAAGATTCAGAATAATGATCATTTCCAAGTTGTTTTTGGTTTTAGATTGCTATCCATCTATAACCTAATTTCACAATATCTGTATTATATTATGCTTCTTTAATTCTTGATGATATGCTAACTGTCCACCCCATCATAGAGGAATGATCTTAAAAACTAAAGGTTTTGATTGCATAAAGAAGATTCATCCTCTGTAAACCATTGTTTGACTTATATTATATCACCTACCTCATAGCAGGTCAGACCATTTGGTGTTGAAGACTTTTGGTTTCAGAATTGTTATCATGTTTATGAATGTTACTTTATCATGCAACAAAGACTAGACTGACACAACAAGATATTTACACTGTAATTGTGCTAAACCTGTTTGTACTGCTGGATGTGTAGAGCACCAATGAGGCTGTGCTTGCTGTGGAGTTTAACCCCAATGATAGTACCAACATCATCACCTGTGGTAAATCCCATGTCTACTTCTGGACACTCAGCGCAGGACAGTTTACCAAGAAACAAGGAATCTTTGGAGTAAGACAGATTAAAGTTTATTCACACTTACTTTATCTCTGCAACATTTTCTGTGTGTTAACTCTCCTGGTCGTACTGATATGAGCAAGTGCTTTAAAATTAATTTTGTTGCTTGTACATCCTAAAAAGTGAGGAAAGAAGTATCAACAAGGGGAACTAGAAATTCAGAGCAAATATTACAAAGGAAACAGATAGATGCAACAGTTCAAATTTGAACATATCAAATGTATTATCCGAATAAAAGAACAACATGATAAACCTGTACTAACAGTGGATTAAACTGTTGTCATATAATTAATTATTCTTTGTTTTCAGAAATACAAGAAGCCCAAGTTCATCCAGTGCTTTGTCTTTAGCCTCACTGGAGATGTTCTGACAGGAGACTCTGAAGGGAACATCCTCACATGGGGAAAGTCAGCAGCAGATGTCAAAACTCTTGGTAAAGGAGCCAAAGGTTAGTGCTGTGGAGCAAAATACAGTCTGGTAAATTGAAAGTTAACCATTTTTTGTCTCTTGATCTGTGACCATAAGAGAGAAACTCCTTATATTTGAAGTTGAGATTCAAGCATTGATCTTAGAGTCCTACTTTTGTATTGACTAAATGTTTGCCTCTTGTTCACATGGATCATGTGCTCATTCATGCTCATTCACAAATTTGCTCATGTGGTCTTTCCTGCAGAGACCTTCCAGATCATGCAACTGACCAAAGCACATGAAGGCAGCGTCTTCACGCTATGCACTCTGCAGGGTGGTGCTCTGCTCAGCGGAGGGGGAAAGGATCGTAAGATCATCCGCTGGAGTGCTGACCTGGCACCTGAGAGAGAGTGTGAGGTGAACCACAACTGTATGGGTCTGCTATACATCTGCTGAGAAGCTGTGTGAAGTGACATTCACATGAGACAGAAATACTTTGATTGTTGGGATTAATGAATTAAACAATTATTTGTCCAGATTCCAGAAAAGTTTGGGGCAGTCCGCACCATTGCAAATGTGGATGAAGAGGAGCTTTTGGTTGGTACAACCCGAAATGCCATTCTTAGAGGAACCTTTTCAGACGGGTTTGTGGCCATAGTGCAGGTATGCTAATAAACACTTCCATCCATAAAGTATTGAAAGTCGTGCAAATGTTTCACCCATATAATATAGAAACATGTATATATTTATTTATTTTTACTTTAAAAGACATACAAAATGATATATTCTTTTTATTTTCTTAATTTCTTTATTTGAGTGGTATTAACCACCTACAGACTGGTAGGTGATTGGGTGGCAGTGTATGGGATGACACTCATAAGTGGCTAATTAATCTTTCTGTTGAAATAACCAAAATATGCTGCATAGGCTCCATGTATTAAAAAAAACTCCTGTATTGTGGCAAGTACTCTCATTTAACTCTTTTGGTCTGAACCTATATATAGGCTCTCAACGCAATTCACACTTACTTTACACACTCTCACGCCACACGTCCATTTTCTCACACTAGCAGGCTCAAATTCACTTGCTGTGAATTAGTTTTTTACTGTCTTCCCAACTATACAATTTTGTTGATACTCTCAGCATCTTTTTTTTCAAAACAGCAGCTAGTAACAAATCTAGCGACTTCTAGGATAAACATCCATCAAGAAGGAGGTCTGTCCTCTACTGCAGGACCATTTGTCTCTGCCTCTCCTCTGCTCTGTCAATAGCAGCAATGCCTGTGAGGTGCTCAAATATGTATAGTTTTGTCTTTGTGGTGTAGAACTGAGTAAGAAAAAGTTATAAGACATTCTCTCACTTCTAACTTTCTGTCCGGTTGATCATTGTACATCTAGCTGGAATTACTGCACAGACTACAGCTATAATGGGACACTTTTCAGTCACAGTTTCAGAGAGACAAATATGTGAATGAGAGTAGCTTTAATGGGAATTCAGCTCTGTTAATGTACACTATATGTGAGAACAGAGAGGAGGAGAGAGGCAAACGGATGCATACAATGTGATGGCTTTGCATATTTCCAGCAATTTATTGCACAAATAATGCTTTAGTTACCATTTATGTGTCTTTGATATACACAACAATTTACAGACATTTAAAAAGCCTATTTACTTCAGTGAGTCAAGCATTCTTTTCAGCAATGTAAAGAAAATTTTAGACAACTATATCCATCCATTCATTCATTCATTTTCTATACCTGCTTAATCCATCGGTCGGGTTGCGGGGGGCTGGGGCCGGGCCAGAGGTGGGGTACACCCTGGACAGGTCGCCAGTCAATGACAGGGCCACACAAGACAAACAACCACGGACAATTTTAGAGACCTAACATGCATGTTTTTGGACGGTGGGAGGAAGCCAGAGTACCCATGCATACACTGGGAGAACATGCAAAGTCCACACAGAAAGGCCCCCGCTGGGATTTGAACCAGGAACCCTCCTGCTGTGAGGCGACTGTGCTAACCACCACATCACCAAATTTATAGAGCTAATACTTAGAAGGATTTGAACATTGTTTTATTTGAATACAACTTTTATTGATGCTCTAAATTGATTTGAGAGTTTGTATGAGCATTACATAGACACAACATAACAATCTTACTTTGATGTTTCACGTATTGTTACATATATGTGTGTGTGTGTGTGTCTCAGGGTCATGTAGATGAGATGTGGGGTCTAGCTACTCACCCCGCGCAGAATATTTTCCTCAGCTGTGGTCATGACAGGCAGGTGTGTTTGTGGAACACAGAGGAACACAAGCTGGATTGGTGTATCATCTTGGAGGTAGGACTTACTGCCCCTCGACTCCAGCTTTCTTTCTTGAATGTGTTCATTCATCAGCTTTACATAGAATATAGCATTCTAAGACCTGAGTTATATGGAAAATTAAAAGTTGTCCATTGAAAAAAAAATAGGAAACAAGAACCTTTTAGGAGGTTAAACCTTTTGCTTGAAACAATCGACTTTGCCCTTGTGTTTATCAATATAAAGAAATGTTTAAGATTCTTGAAAATGTTCATGCAATGCTCACGTTGCATCAGACTTAAAAGGTGAGATACTATATGTTACATCAAGTCTGAATGGGCTGTCAACTTAATTTACTAACATAATTTTCACAACAGTTGGGAAATTTGCAACAAAATATCAAAATCAATAATTTCTTAATTAATTTGAACATTTATCTAACAGACACAATTACAAAGACAATTATTTTCAGCACTGAGCAAATCTGTTGTATTCAAAAAATATAAACAAATTTAGTATTTGATGCCAGAAACAAAAAAAAGTGGGGGAGAGACATTATTTACACTTTTTAATTGTTTGGGAACTGAGAACTCTCATTTTTATTGCACTTTTGCTGTGGAATTTACCTTCAAAGATCACAAGCGTTCAACATTGATTTCAGAGGCAGGGAACCGCAAAATACTGAGCCATGACCAGTGTTGGGTAATGTTGGTCAGTAAAGTTAGTCAGCTAGCTGTGTGCACTGATGTGTGAACGGGCTACTTGCTGTGGAGTGACATCAGGCAGTTTGGGGGTTTTTTTGTTTGTTCTTCTCATTTTTGTTTGTTTTGTGGCAACAAAATGCGCAGGTAGATTTAGTCAGATTTCAACAATACTAAATTATACATATGACAAAGTAACTAGTAAAGGATTCATTGAGGTGCTAAACTAATATTGTTACTTAATGTTGCTAGTTACAAGAAAAAAGTATTCTAATGCTTCAGACTCACAATACATCCTTGCTGGGCAGGAGTAAGCCTTTGTAGGATGCTTCTTTGGTATCCAATCCAGACACCCTCATCTGTCAACAATTAATCTGTTAATTGTAGAATAATCCAACTCCTGTTTTTCTGTGCCTCGATCCAAATTAGATTTTTTATTTTGTGTGATGCTGACATCAAATCCTAGATTTGTTGAACATTTCTGCATAAAATTAAGGTTGATCAGTGGGGACACTGAAAGTTTCCCACGTCTGTTAAAGAGTTCAAACAAATTTTGAAGGTATTTAATTTTTAATGCATTTTAGAAATCTTCCCAACTTTTGTTGACATGGAGTTTATATTTTCAATGCCTTTTTTTGTCTCTGGCAGGAATATGGGTTGTGTGCTGACTTCTGCCCGAACGGATCTGTAGTTTCAGTCGGCCTCAGCACGGGAAGGTAATACAGCATCAAGGCTATTTCATTTTTAAAAATCAAAAAATTTAAATATTGTTTCAATTTATGGCAAAGTTCAGCACATGAAAATGAACTAAAACATAACAGAAGCACTTTCAAACTGCCAAAACAAATGTGTTTTTTATTTATTTGGTGGTGGTGGGTCCTGAGTAGTCTTCAAGAGTCCACAGGGGGGTCTTTCCTCTGTTTTTTAAAATACCTTCAAACTTCATAGGACTTACCACCCTTAGAGTGAGATGGCAGCTTAACTTTGCCCCCGTGGCACAGAACCTCTAACTTCAGAAAATATCAACAGGTTTTCCTGCATGGAAACATGTTGGGATAAGACCCAACTCACAGTTGTGGGGTGGGGGGTGTTATGTCACTGTTGGTAAAACTTTAGTTTTACCAATATTTTTCAAATGTAATGTATAATTTGTTATATTTCCAGTGATTATTATTTAGTTATTATTTTATTGATATTTTAGATTTGGATGCTTCCCCTAAACTTCAGGGGTTAGTAAGGAAAAAGGACACAGGTGATATTTCAAATCCTATATCTCTGCCATTTGGACAAGAATAGGAATAACATGCCAAATAAGCCTTGTATATATGTACTCTAGATGTTATTTACTTGATATATTAACCAATACACCTTTTTTTGGAGATCTGTATATCAATATATGTCAAGATGTGACTTTTTTTTTTTTTTTATATATATACTTCCAAAGAGGGTAAATTGTTGGCGTGCCAATGGCTTGGGTCTCTGAATCCAGCAGTTGTTAAATTCTGTAAGGGAGCATATGCTTAATGTTACCCTGCCATATAAAAAAAAGGAAAACCGGCTGTGGGAAGCATAACTCAGAATAGAACATGAAACTTGCAGAGCATGAAAACGCACAGAGTCAAGAAATAACTCAACTACAGCTACTAAAATGACTGCATAGTTAATCCAACATCTTGCCTCCTCAGTAAATTGACTGTACTTATTTAACACTTTTCCAGTCTAGTTGACCTCTCAAAGCGCTTATACTACAAGCCACATTCATCCATTCACACACACACACACACACACACACACACACTCATACAGCACGTCTTAGTCGTTACAATGTTAAAGACTACACAGTGCTTTTTTTCTCCATCACACATTCACTCATTCACACACCAATGTGTTTATGAGAGGCAACGTGGGGCTCAGTGTCTTGTCCAAAAACACATGTGGTCCTGGAGGCCAGGAATCAAACCATAGATCTTCCGATTGTCAGACGACTGCTCTTCCTGAGCGACAGTCACTAACCAAACCATCAACCAAACAGTGTGTTGAGAGCTCAGTGCAGATGGATAGCATGGAGGGACTGCTATGGCCAAACTTTTTCTTTCCTCCATCAGTGTTGAACAACTTTTTAACACCAGTGGAACAATGTTAGTGTTCTGATTAATCAGACAATTCATATGCATGGAGCTTGCCAACAGAAGTCTGACTCTGATTGCTTGACTTCAGAAGTGTAGTTATGGAGGCTGTTCTGTGGTTTGAGCAGCTATAATATAGAATTATTTTGCGCTGCATTGCATGGTTACTTCTCAGGACTACTTACAAGACTTTCTGTATGTAAGGCCATACTAAACTGGGGAAAAATAATGTTTAGACATGTTGGTCCCTGCATTTGCTATCAGCTTTAAAATCACCTGAATCTTAGTGAGCAAGTATTGCTAATTAAATCAATGAAATCTTCAACCTGGGGTCAAACAGTGTTCACATATCAGACTTCAACTGACAGTTGACAGCTTTTCTTTATGGTAAATTAGGCTAATCATTTCTTAAAACAGTAAGAACTGATTTGATAACCTCTGAAGTATCACCTTATAAAGGAATTGTTCCTCACAGTTGCCTATTTACAGATCATTATAGATTTTTTTTTAATTTTCCCCTCTGGAAAAATAAAGTCAAGTATAGTGAAAGTGAATAAGTATTTTTCTATTCTATTCTTCTTCTATTCTATCAAAGCTACATTAGCCTTTATTTGGAGTCATGTCAGTCACAGTTGTTGGATGAAAAGGACCCAAAAAGCAGACATGAGGGCAAGTAGTTTAGGAAAAACAAAATGTGATTTATTTAAAACTGTAGCTGGGATTCCAAAAACCAAACTGTGGTAACAAAGCCAAAGAACTACAAGGTAACCAGACTGACTGAGTAAAGGAAAAGGAACACTAACATGACCACGACTGGCAGAGAAACATAAAGAGATGACAGCGGGAATATATTGAATAGATAGGGCATATATTGAATAGGGGCGGCTGTAGCTCAGGAGGAAGAGCAGTCGCCCACCAATCGGAAGGTCGGTGGTTCGACTCTGGCTTCCCCAGGATACATGTCGAAGTGTCCTTGGGCAAGACACTGAACCCCACGTTGCCCCAGTGTATCATTGGGGGTATGAATGTGTGTGAATGCTTAGAAAGCACGTAGTTATATCCTAAGACGTGCTGTATGAATGTGTGTGAGTGGGGTGAATGCGGCATGTAGTGAAGCGCTTTGAGTGGTCAGCTAGACTAGAAAAGCGCTGTACAAGTACAAGTCCATTTACCATCATGACAATATCTTTACCCACTTGATGGATTTACTCTCCCTTTGGCTCTGATTTGGTGAGCCTGCTAACATAAAGAATATGCCCAAACTCTAAAACCACAACTAGTTATTCAATGCACTTCGAAGCAAGTGCAATAAAAAAAATTAAAAGCAATGGCTATTTATTAAACTTGTGTATATGTTCAGCTTCTCTCACTTATTATTGTGCTTGTACAAATTCATCCTCAACCAAACTGTAATAGATATTTTAAAAAATGTTTTACACATTCAATCTCATTCATTCAAAAATAGAATTTTGAAAAATTAGAGAAACTAAAGAGCAGTTTTACGAGAAATAAACATAACTGTTACAAATGAACAGTCCAGCATTCTGTCTGTTAATATTTCTGTTTACCTGTGTACTCTTTAATTTTCTCCATCACGCCGTTAACACTCAACAGATGGGTGGTTCTTGATTTGCTGACCAGTGAGGTGATTTCAGAATCCACTGATGGGAATGAACAGTTGTCTGTCATGAGATATTCACCAGGTCAGTCATCTACAACCTCCTAGTTTTATGACTGTAGACATTACAGATGGGTTTAACATCGACACAAGAATTTTGTCGGGGGGGGGGCTTTAGGCTGTCAAAGTAATTTAATGTCATCCAAAAATAATTTCTGTGGGCATTTTATGGGGGACCTCAAACATGAGACTGGATTTTATTGTACATAGAGAAGGAAATGCATGCAATAAAGTTAAAAAAAAACTTGACCCAAAAGAAGTCTGCATATCCCCTTTAACTTTGTGATCGTCGCCTTGTGTTTTCAGACGGAAGTTTTTTAGCTGTTGGATCTCACGATAACTTTATCTACATCTATAATGTGACAGAGAATGGCCGTCGCTACACCCGCTTCGGGCGATGTAATGTGAGTTGAATATCAGAGCCCTGTAGATGTCATGTTTTCAGCTACAGAAATGGTGTGAAGTATGAAGAGAAACTAATTAATTGAGTGTCAACATTGTTGACAGAATGGAAAATGCAGAATAAAAAAATGTTCATACTGAAAGATTTTAATGTCCCGTGATATTTGCTTACCTATTCAGGGACACTCCAGCTTCATAACTCATCTTGATTGGTCCAAGGATGGGAAGTACATCATGTCTAATTCAGGCGACTATGAGATCCTTTACTGTAAGTAAACATCAAAAACTGTGCTGAAATTAGAGGAAATAAAACAAAGTAAAATGCCTTCCAAAAAATGCCATTATTTTTTTTAATCAATTAGTTAACTGAGCTGGGACAGCCTTAGTTCAATGGTTATCTTCCAATCTAAAGTTGGTGGTTTGCTCGTCAACCCCTCAAGATGTTGAGGTGCCCTTGGGCAAGACATTGAACCTCATATTGAACCACGTTCACATCTGTATAGGATTTTATGTAAAGATAAAGTCAATATTCAATATGTGCAACCTTTAGCTTTAAACCCGCACTAGTTGTCCATGGTACACCAACAGTTTTTCAAGGCACTTTGCAGCTAGAGTGTTCAAACCCTGGTGAACTTGCACAATTCGTCATATTTAGACATTTAGTGTCAGTGTTCAGGGAATTTTGGACAATCTGATAGCTAAGACTTGATACACTTTTAGAGTCTACAGGCTTTGCACTAGACCTGTACATCTTTTTTGCACTTATGTCCTCAGACAGTGTGACTACTAGAAAACTTTTCCATGTTATTTTCCCTCTTGATACCCCCCTTGGCTTCAGTCTTAAGAAATATGGTATGTCATTTATAGTTATGCTGATGACACCGATTTACCCGTCCTTGAAACACAAGAAATATTTTCACCAAAACCATTGTTACAAGTGTCTCTCAGAGAAAAAAAGGCTTGGATGGCCTTGAACGTGTTTTAATGATCTTTGGACCCATATAGGAGGCCTGCAGTGCCTCCCTTTCACGGCTACAGTTTGTTCATAGTGCTGAAGGTAATCTGGTAACATGAACATATCAGGGCGAGTACATCTCCTCACTACGGCTTCCCTTCACCCGGTATGTTTTAGGATTGATTTTAAGGCTTTAATGTTGACTTAAGGCATTTAAGTGGATAGTCTCTTTTGTATTTATCAGACCTAGATCACTCAAATCTACTGATTTGTTGCTTTTAGTTGTCTCAAGGTCCAGACTAGGGCACTTAGAATATGCATAGAAGGGCCTTTGCGGTTGTTGCCCCAAAAGTATGGAACTAATTATTTCTGGGTGTTTGACATACTTCAACATTCCCTGTTTTTAAGTCTGGTCTTAAAACATATTTTTATTACTAGGTTTTTATTTCCATAGAAAAGTTCAGTTTTTGTTTCTATTAATTTCTTTTTAGAATTTATATAAATGAATATCAAATTATTATTGCCTTTATTGTATTACTGCTCTAGTCTTTTATTGTGATAATTGTGCTGCCTGAACAGTTTTTTTTCTATGCACAGCACTTTGGTCAAAATAATTTTTTTCAAAAGTACTTTATAAATAAATAAACTTCTCTAACTGTGAATGTTTTTAACAGGGGACATTGCAGCAGGATGTAAGCTACTGAGGAACCGTTTTGAGAGTAAAGACAGAGAATGGGCCTCTTACACTTGTGTGCTTGGTTTCCATGTCATGGGTGAGAAACACTAAAGACCATGTTTTGTTCCTTATTGTACACTATATTGCCAAAAGTATTCATTCACCCATCCATATAATTAAATTCAGGTGTTCCAATCACTTCCATGGCCACAGGTGTATAAATTCAAGCACCTAGGCATGCAAACTGCTTCTACAAACATCTGTGAAAGAATGGGTCGCTCTCAGGAGCTCAGTGAATTCCAGCGTGGTACAAGCATAAATTTCCTCGTTACTAAATATTCCAGTCAGCTGTCAGTGGTATTATAACAAAGTGGAAGCAATTGGGAAGGACAGCAACTCAGCCACAAAGTGGTAGGTCACGTAAAATGTCAGTGGATGCTGATGCACAGTGTGCAGAGGTGGCCAACTTTCTGCAGAGTCCATCGCTACAGACCTTTAAACTTCATGTGGCCTTCAGATTAGCTCAAGTACAGTTTGTAGAGAGCTTCATGGAATGGGTTTCCATGGAGCAGCTGCATCCAAGCCATACATCACCAAGTGCAATGCAAAGTGCAGTGGTGTAAAGTGGTGCAGTAGAGTCCGCCACTGGACTCTAGAGCAGTGGAGATGCGTTCTCTGGAGTAACCAATCACGCTTCTCCATCTGGCAATCTGATAGATGAGTCTGGGTTTGGCGATTGCCAGGAGTACGGTGCTTGTCTGACTGCATTGTGGCAAGTGTAAAGTTTGGTGGAGGGGGGGATTATGATGTGGGATTGTTTTCCAGGAGCTGGGCTTGGCCCCTTAGTTCCAGTAAAAGGAACTGAATGCTTCAGCATAGCAAGAGATTTTGGACCATTTCATGCTCCCAACTCTGTGGAAACAGTTTGGGGATGGACCCTTCCTGTTCCAACATGACTGTGCACCAGTGCACAAAGCAAGGTCCATAAAGACATGGATGAGCCAGTTTGGTGTGGAAGAACCTGACTGTCCTGCACAGAGTCCTGACCTCAACCCGATAGAACACCTTTGGGATGAATCAGAACGGGAACTGCAAGCCAGGCTTTGTCGTCCAACATCAGTGTCTGATCTCACAATTGCGCTTCTGGAGGAATTGTCAAAAAACCATAAACGCACTCCTAAACCTTGTGGAAAAGAAGAGTTGAAGTTGTTATAGCAGCAAAGGGTAGGCTGATGTCAAATTAAACCCTATGGATTAAGAATGGGATGTCACTTAAAGTTCATATACGTGTAAAGGTAGATGAGCGAATACTTTTGGCAGTATAGCGTATTTTGCACCATTAGTGCCCCTAAATACCTTGATGTTATTATATCATGTTAAACTTGAAAATCATGCCTGTGATTCTGTGATCCTCAGGTGTGTGGTTGGAGGGCTCTGATGGCACAGACATTAATGCACTATGCCGCTCCCATAGTGAGAGGGTTGTGGCTGTGGCTGATGACTTCTGTAAGGTCCACCTCTTCCAGTATCCCTGTCCTAAACCTAAGGTAATCTTTACGTATTTGGCAGACTTTTATCCAAAGCGACTTACACATAAGCGTAAGGCAGGTAGAGTAAGGGGGTCTTGCCTGAGGACCCCTACTGTAGGGGATTTGAACCCTGGTCACCTACATGAAAGGTGGCAATCTTACCACTACCCCCACTCCCGGTTATGCCGGCACATATCACAGTACACTTTGTTATTGATATTGTTCATTAAAGAACTCCAAATTTTAAGAGCAGGTATAGTGAGAGTCTGAGATTTGACTGTGGATAACTTGCTATGAGTACTGCTACATGAGTACAGTCCTGATTCAGCATCTTCTCTAGCTTTAAACGCTAAGAAGTTCATAAAATTGTTAGGAATTACTTCTAGCATGTTTATCCAGCTTTGCAAAGAATGAACTGGGAGGAGATTTCCTCTCTGCCAATATGAATTGAACTCTCATTCTTATTTTTCAAATATTTTGCTTTCTTTCCCAGGCACCAAGCCACAAATATGAGGGCCATGGCAGTCACGTCACCAATGTGTGCTTCACCCACAGTGATTCCCACTTACTCTCAATGGGTGGGAAGGACACCTGCATCCTTCAGTGGAGGGTGATCGGGAGCGGGATGGGAGACAGTGGAGAGAGACTGGCCTCGTCCACTTCCACCAGCTCTCCAGAGCCTGTTTCCAGCTAGTTAGGGCTGGTGTTAATAATGGTGAAAGGAGGGAGGTATGTTCCCTCACAGCCACAGAGGAGTGAGTCAGTTATCAGCTTAGTTTGACCTCTGCTATGCCACTGCTGTCAGTTTCTTACAGAACATAAAGGAATCATCCAAAGGGGAAATATCCATATTAATGTTACACATAATTCATGTAAACATTTGTCAAATTGAACAGTGTAATATTTCCTGTAACTCACAATCTTTGTCATTCTGTGACATATTTGGTGAGGACCATTAGGAGCAGTCTGTTTGGTGGTGCAGATCCCGACTGCTGTTGTCACTTTGGTTTTCTGTGAACATGCCTGTTTTTCAGTCTATCTTGTTTACCAAATTTCCCTACGTGTTGTATGGACTAAGCCACCGTGCCTATAGAGATATTCTTACATATTCTCCTATATCTTGACTAGTGTTTGGTTGACATCTAAGTTAAGACATAGGCTTTTATGCTGACATTAGATCAAACAGACCTGTTTGATTGAAATAAATTCTTCATCTTACTAATGCATTCTTCTGAAAATACCTATGTACACTTAAAAATTATTAATTTGGTACTGTTTTGTATATATTTAAAAGACTGTTTGCAATATATTGATTTTGTATTGATCAAGCTCTCAATAAATAAGTGAAGACTGGAAGGTGTGTTGTGTGTGAAATGTCCCTAGGGGGCAGTGCTGCCTCATGAGGACCCATGTGAGAGCACATAAGACTGAATACTAGTAGTTGCAGCTAGAGGCCACATAATTGTGTTGAAACAGGAAAATGGTTACAGGTAAGTCAGTTATTTCCAATCTGGAGGTTAGGTTCCCATCTATTAGTATTATAGATACAAATAAGTAATATTTCAAATGTTTAGTAATGCAGAGAGGGTGTCTTTTACAGTTTGTGTAGTTCTGTGTTGGATTATATCTCTTGTTATATTAACAAAGCAAGAAGCATATAAAAGCATAGGTTGCTGAGATTGTTTTGGGGTGAGAGCTTTAACTTTTACAACAGCAAAGCACTGTAATGGCAAATTCTTTGACATATGCATAAATAAATTTCACTTATCACAGTGTAAGAAATACAGCAAGTATAAATACAGCAGTTGCAGTGAATTGACTTTAAGGTAAATGAGTTCCCCAACTTTTACACATATGAAATCATTTTTAGGAAAGAAAAAATATGGTCAACACAAAATCCATATATAATGATTTATATATATATATATATATGTTTGTACAGTATATATAATATATACTTATTTGTGTGTGTGTGCTTTACCCATTCTCTCTGAGTGCCTATGTATACAGGAAATGAAACACTTTAGTCTAACTTGTGACATGCTTGGTCAATATTTTAGTTAAAAGCATGAAATTGATTAAAATGGTATTTTGATTGATAACACTATTTTTTTTATACAAAATAAGAGTTGTTTTTTGTTTTTCTTTTAAAAGCATGACATTGTAGTCAGAATTATGTGTTTTGACATTGATTTGTCAAAAAATAAATAAGCAATATTAATTTCTGCCATACAATCCATGTAGTATGTACTTTCATAATTGAAAAAAATTGTTTGTTTTTTGCATTGATGCAAAGATGAAAATTCTGTACAATATTTGTTTGTAAAGTCATAGTTATTACCATTCAGAAAATAGGTACTATATATATAATCAAACTAGTGAAAAGTTGTGGTTTACCGGAGATTGTCGACAATTTCCGAAGATGACGGTCTGCGCACGATCGAAGGGGACCAGTCAGTGTGTTTTTTTTTTTTTTTTTTGTGCGAGTGTGTATGCTGAACTGAGCGGAGGTGAAGAAGAGGAGGATGAAGCTTGGAGCGGAGGATGGGAGGAAGAGTGGAGCAAGAGACAGGCTAGCTGTGTGTGAATGAGTGCGTGAGTGAATGAGGAAGAGGAGAGGAAGGTCGTCTAAGGGGCCGAAAAAAGACACTTGTATTTTTGGGGACAACCCCAGAAGCATTACTAACGGAAACTTTCAACTTTTTACCCGCCACAGCTCGGCTGGTTGTGCCTGGAACCGGCTTTGTTTCGCGGTGGGGGTGTCTTAAGATAAATGAAGGAATAATATAGATCCCCGTCGATATTTTTGCCCAAGCAGGGAATACCTTGGGATTAATTTTGACAAAGGTTACAGTAGGATGGCGGCCAATATGTACCGAGTGGGAGGTAAGGAATTATATTTTTGAGACCCCCCCTTTACACGCACACAACGTGATTGTTCGTTTTCAACAGTAAGGTGGCTAGCTAGCCGCTAGCTGTCTGATCGGTTAGCCGCTAACTAAAGCTAGCTTTGTCCTAGCTTTCGTGCGTACGTCAAGTTTTGCTAAGATTTAACGTGGTTTATGTTAAGGCATATAAATTGTGATGTAACCTAGCAAATTAATCATGACTTAGTTTGGTAAAACTAATGTGAATATGCGTTGCTTCTATAAACACATCAAATACAAGGCACTAGTTTTTCAAATAAACTTTAGAAACAAATCGATGCGATCTCCTGTTTACTCTGTTCTACCAAATAAGATCAATTTTCATCAAAATATCCCACAACAAGCAGTTGCGGGGTAGCATGAACTGCTTCTAAAAGTTGTTGAAAATCTTAAATAACGGTGCAAAGTGGATACTGTGCGCCGCGTATTGTACTTGTTGTTGTAAGGAAACGAGGAAACCGTAAATTGTCACATTTTCTGTCGTGGAATGTGTACATATCGTATTGTCTATAAATAAATAGACTAAATACTTTTAGCATTAGCTGCAAGCCGTTAAGATGACGGTGCTATCTAAATATTTCTAGCGACATGTGTCGCTGCTAGTTTGGCTAGCTTTGTTGGAAGGATGGGTTCATTTCATTATCGCTTCCGCCATATCACTTAATTTGCAACGGACAGTGTTAGCCGTGCTAACTTTGATTGCTAAGTTAAGTTAGCTTCAAGTCACGTGACGTTACTATAGCTTGAAAAGCTACATTATGCGATATTGCTGTAACGATGACTAGTGACTCACTTAATTTTGTGTTATATTCCGTGAACTATACTCCTTGAACTGAAACTATAAGTAATGTTACTTATAGTTCTAATGTAACACTGTCAGAGTTGGTATTCGTTTTCCTTTCTTAAATTAAGGCGGCATATAGTTTCCAAATGATTGAAACGTATTTACCTAACCAAAAAGCTTCAATTACATGTCCGTTAGTATTTTTAAGTTAAAGTGAAAATGTTGCAGAATGGTTGGTTAAGATGTTCATGTTTAAACGGCATTTTGGAGAGAAACCCAGCGCAGGTAGACTACAGGAAGCCACGTAGATTACCTTCACTATCTTGTGCAATCTAACTTTGATCGCGTTATTAGAAGAAATAAACTTTACTGCTGATGCCGATTTGTCGAATTTTCTTCATAATTGCTTTTTATCATTGTCCGTTCTGTAGCTTTTAGCAATGATGTTAGCACAGTTCATAGACTTGACGCATTTGTCGTGGAAGCAAAAATAGTTGATGGACAGGGTGACTTTTCATAGACTTTTCGCTGTGTGGGCCTTCAAAAGAGTTTGCACGTTATTTGGGTCATGCTAATTGAACACTGCTCTGCATAATATAGTACACAATTCGATTATTCATATATGTTAAAATTATAATTGTAATTTTGGAAAATTACATTGTGATGTATCATCAAAATTTAATACAAAGTAATTAAAATGTCTTTTAAACTCCATATTAGGTGGGCTGATATAGTAATACATAAGACCATTTAATAGTGAATAAAAGCAATGGGGCACAATTATTTTGATTGTTCTAATTAATTGGAGCACCGTTGTCTCACAGCAAAAGGGTTCCTGGTTTGAATTCTGTCTGGGGCCTTTCTGTGTAGGGTTTGCATGTTCTCCCTTTGTATGTGTGGGTTCTCTCTGTGGCCTCCTCCCAGTATCTAAAAACATGCATGCTACATTGTTTAGCGACTCTAAAATTGACCCTTGTCAAATTTGAGTAAGTGTGTTCGTGCATGGTTGTTTGTCTTGTTTGGCCCTGTGATAGACTGGCGATCTAGGGTACCCTGCATCTTGCCGAGTCAAGGCGCAGGGACGGCCTCGGATAATCTCCAACCCCAACCATGCCATCTGCGTTTTTGAACCACGTCATTATTTTGTTTCTTTCTGGCAATTCGCCATGTTCATTTTGCACCTGGTCTGTCAGTGAGAGATGTAATTGGCTTATTCAGCATTGCTGGACAAGCCATCACTTGGAACAGTTGAATTTATTTTTAATCTTTGCCTCATATTATCTTTTTTCATGATAGGCCAAGTGTTGTTAAGTTCTCACTAAAGTAATCATCCAAACAATACTCAAATTTCTATGGTGAGCTAATAACAATGGTGAAATTAGCAAATACTGCTTTGTTATTTTTTTTTTCATCAACATGGTTGTCCTGTTACTCATGTTGAATACCACCCCTTCTGTTCTGCAGAGTAATGTCTGCTTGCAAAGGTGTAGATATTTCCTTGCTGGCAGTTCAGTGTGTTTTTTTTTTCCTTTTTTTTTTTTCTTTGTTGTTGTTTTTTTTACCAAGATGCTGGTAACGGAGGAGACCCAGCAGAAGGACCCCTTTGTTGCTGCTGGTTCTGTTTGGTGTTTAAGCCCTTGACATTCTGAGCATGTCTACTGTGATGATTCTCTTGGCAAAAACTTCAGACTTAAGTTTGTGCAGTGGCTAAACCATAAGAAAAATGTGATTAGTTTGTGTGGCCAGACAATGAAATAGAGTTGTTGCTCATTCTAACTTTATAGTATAAGGCGATGAAAGCATCAGAAAAACTATACTGGTACATCTGTCAAGAGTATACTGGAAGCAGGACATGATGCGGAATGATTGTTTTCATTACAACACGTTGAGAAGCAGATAGCAGATAAGGCTCCTTCTTGAGATGGTATTGGTATCGCATGTATCTGAATGTACCAATAATAGTGAAGAGAGTGGAAAGCATCATACAGGTCAGCAGAGAGAAAATAAAACGGCAACACTTAACCATCACGCAGACTTACCTACTTGCATAGCAGCAATGAATGTGGCCCTGTAATATTTGCTCCTATGTAGAGTTGCACAATACACGCGGTGCCAAATCGTTACGGTTCCTACTATACTAGAAATTCTACATGACGGTACTACCGTGGATTGCTATACTAACGGTTCCAGTTTCTGCTACACAGCGGCCGCCTCGACTCTCCTCCCGGCTTCTCATCGCTTGCTACTCCCTTGTAAACAAACCCACAAGGCAACCACTGCAACCCAACTACACAGCTGCTGAATGATTGGCTGTTTGCCTGTTACTCGTGGCCTCCGGGATATGATGGGCTGCTTCCGCACCCTGGGTTCGTCTGTTAGCTGATTGGCTGTTCGTGTGTTTCTGACGGCTAGAACAAACTCCATGTAGACAGCTCCGCTTCGATAGAAATTCGTCTCGCCCAGTTGTGTCAGTTGTGCACACGCACACAGCGGTCACAAACACGAGACAACACACACACACTCACCATGGCAGAAGCATCGGGCCCGAGCGGCGAGTATGCCACAGCGTGCTCGTGGCACCACTAAAAACAAACTCCAAAAGCCACATTTGGAACTATTCTGGGTTTAAACAAGGCACAGACGGTAAAGCAATAGATGATGGCTGTCCACTGTGCATGTGCTGCCATCAAGCTATAGGAGCCAAAGGAAGGAACGCATCTAACCTCATAAAACACCTGCAGTGTTGTCACCCAGATTTATATTTCGAATACCAGGTTAGTATTTCCTGTTTATTTTCTAATTGGCTAATATTATGCTCCGTGTACAGGCTGAAGAATGAGTTAAAAGATGTCATAGCATCTAGAAAATACAAAAAAATATAGTTTTCACAGGGAATCAGTTCCTGTTTATTGTATTTTGTCCTCTGTTTTATTATGTTGAAGAAGAAGCATTATTGTCAAATAGATTTTTTTAAAAGACAGTGGATTTGTTATCCTAAGTCGATTATTTATATTAGTATTATGTTTATCATGCACATAACAACATGTGTAATTAATAAGTATTTATAACTTGTACAAATACATTGCAGTTCATAAAAATAATAATAATAAACAAAAGGCTGCATTATCGCGATAATACCCGGAACCGTGATACTTTGTCTGGTATAGAATCATGGTTACTTATTTTGGTATCGTGACAACTCTACTCCTATGTTGTCCAATTGCTCCCTTTAGCTTGCTCCTACATTGTCTCACTCTTTGATCTTCCAGAGATTTCACAAGGGGAATGGTTAAAAAACTCTCTGCAAAATGTCTGGAGTGAATGTGAGACATTTAAGTTCACACATGCCAGCTGTCCGGAACATCGCTACAACATTTCAGGAGTCACACCACAAAGAACTTAATGTCTTAGAATTGTGGACAATCAACAAGCACACAGTGGAAACAGTGCACTTTTATCTCTAAGCTGTGGTATCTCTCAGGCTAAGTTTTTACAAAAAGGCCAGTTCGCTCGATCTGTGGCAAAATTTCACACTGCGAATGCAGTGGGTTGCCAATTCTGGCCCATATATTGCTGTTGGAAAAAGTTATGACATTGAAAGGCCTATGGAATTGATATTAGGTAGACCACACAGTAATAAGGTGAAGTTGCTTAGTTGTGTAATGCCTCACAACAACGGAAGGAAAACACATCCTCATAAATATTTGCATTATTGGCAATGTTGTTAGACTTCCGTCACTTCTGCATCACCCCAGCTGCAGATGTCCACATCAAACAGTTGCATCCACAGACACTATAGCTGAAAATACAGTTGCTGTTTTACCTCACTTTCACAAAAGCAGCTGTTTCCCTTCTCAGCGTAACTGCTCACACCCATAGGATTCTATAAGGGGGCACACCTAATCACTCAGACCAGAGGCTCTAACCAGATTACAGGATATAAGCAGAAGCACTCTGCTAAATACAAAACATCGAAACATCACAAGTTTGTTTACACAGCCCCTACCTATCACTTACATTTTGCAGCTTGCGTTGCATGCATAACGTCATTTCTAAGGGCGTGCACAACTGACACACTAAAATGAATGGAGGATACCCAAGGCAGCCATGATAAACACGCATACACATATTTAACAGCAACTGTATTTAAGTTTATTTCTCCTTTGATCTAACTTCTAATGGTTTGCATACCTCCGCAATATAGATGTAACTCTTCCCTTTTTTTTTTTTTTTAACAACATAGAATATTTGATCAATTGAACTCGTGTTTGCGGTTCATCTTATCTCGTGTAGTGTGAAACCTCTGATATCCCATGTGTCTTTCCTGGATCACTTGTCCTTTAGCTGTCCTGCTGGTAGAAAATAAGCTGTACTTAATTTGTCTCACAACGTAAGAAGTGATGTCTGTCTTGAATATGGGGAGGGACTTTCAGCATTACTTTCTTAGGAGCTACAATGGGGCTCATGTAAAGGAAGGCACATTCTCTTTTGGTGTGTCATCCAGTGTTATGTAATTCGTGATGCTATGTTTCTTCACTGTGAAAATTGAAGTGATGCTTCCCTATTCAGACTTTACATCAGTGTGTTAAATAGAGCAAGAAATCCCCTCCTTTTCTGGGTCCTCGTCTTTCCATTTCAATTTCCGGTGATGCAATAGAAACCCAGAGATATCTTCCAGAGGCAGGCTATCCCTGCTTGTGGATGGACCAAATGGAGTTAACTCATAGGAACAGCATCAAAAGCTACAAAGAGGCTCTGTAATTTTTAAACATTATGATGAAGGATAACTTTTTACAAGGGCTGATATCTCCTAATTTATGCTGCCAATAGCTGATATTTTGGGACTATGACTAATGACTTTTTATCATTACATCAGAACATATATATACAACTGTATACTGTCTATCCCCACAAGGGCAGTAAGATTGCCGCCTTTCCTGTGGGTGACTGGGGTTCGAATCCTGCAAAAAAAAAAATAATAATAATTCACAAAATTGAATAAATGAATTGATCAGAATAGATATGACAGTTGTATAGGAGCTTCACAGGGTCATTCAACTGACTTGAACAAGGAAGTGGTTAGAGGTTTTAAAAAGATTTTGATTGCCAGGCAGACATGGAAGATTCTGCACCAATCAGGTGAATGAACATAATCAAGAGTTTGCAGCCTAGACCAGTGATTCCCAACCTTTTTATCACCGTGGATCGGTCAACGCTTCACAATTTTACCGCGGTGAGAAGGGTACACGTACATTTTTTATATTGTGAATATAATCCTAAACGTAAATCCACTGTGTACTCGTATGCAACTTTATTAGCAGCTTCCTTGTAACATTGCTCCAACAACATAACATGAGTATAACATCAAAGTCTCTCTGTTAACATCCTCTCTGCCCCAAATAGATTTTAGCTTTGAAGGCTTCTTTGCCTCATTTGCCTCTCCTCAGCCTTAGCCTCACTGGTAAGGTCTATTTGGGGTACTGGAGAAGAGGATCCGTCGGATAGTCGAATCTCTTATTCAGGAGGTGCAGTGTGGTTTTCGTCCTGGCCGTGGAACAGTGGACCAGCTCTACACCCTCAGCAGGGTCCTGGAGACTGCATGGGAGTTCACCCAACATGGTCTACACGGGTTTTGTGGACTTTTGTGGAGAAGGCGTTTGACCGTGTCCCTCAGGGAGCCCTGTGGGGGGTGCTCCAGGAGTATGGAGTGCCGGACCCCTTGATAGGGGCTGTTCGGTCTCTGTATGACCGGTGTCAGAGTTTGGTCTGCATTGCCGGCAGTAAGTTGGACGTGTTTCCGATGAAGGTTGGACTCCGTCAGGGCTGCCCTTTGTCACCGATTCTGTTCATAATTTTTATGGACAGAATTTCATGTGAAGCGGCTGGGATGAGAATCAGCACCTCCAAATCCGAAACCATGGTCCTCAGCCGGAAAAGGGTGGAATGCCCTCTCCGGGTTGAGAATGAGATCCTTCCCTAAGTGGAGGAGTTCAAGTATCTTGGGGTCTTTTTCATGAGTGAGGGACGAATGGAGCGAGAGGTTGACAGGTGGATCGGTGCGGCGTCCGCAGTTATGCGGGCTCTGCTCCAACCCATCGTGGTGAAGAAGGAGCTGATCCAGAAGGCGAAGCTCTCATCTTACCTCGTGACCATAGGTGAGGGTAGGAACATAGAAAGAACAAGATAGCGGATACAAGCGGCCGAAATGGGTTTCCTCCGCAGGGTTTCTGGGCCTCCCTTAGAGATCGGGTGAGAAGCTCAGTCATCCGGGAGGGGCTCAGAGTAGAACCGCTGCTCCTCTGCATTGAGAGGAGCCAGATGAGGTGGCTCGAGCATCTGGTTAGGATGTCTCCTGGATGCATTCCTGGTGAGGTGTTTCAGGCCCGTCCCACTGGGAGGAGACCCCGGGGGAGACCCAGGACACGTTGGAGAGACTATGTCTCTCGGCTGGCCTGGGAACGCCTCGGGGGGGGGGGGGCCCGGAATAACTGGAGGAAGTGGCTGGGGACAGGGACAGATCTGGGTTTCTCTGTTAAAGCTGCTGCCCCCGTGACCCATTCCCTGGAGAAGTGGTCAATGATGGATGGATATTTATGTCGTGCCATTTTACAGCATATGTTATCTCACAGCACTTTAAATAGACAGTAAACAAGTTTGATATAGAATGATTAAATCCACGTCTAATCTAGTTCATTACAGCATGCAGCTGCCATGTACTCCAGATTGTTGTAACTTTTTTGAATTGTGGATAAAATGTTTAGATCTTTGGGTAAAATCACTGATAGGTTTGGCCATGGAGGACAGCAAAGATCAGCAGTGAGTGATTAATCCTAAATGAAGCTAAATGTTTGTGCTATCACCTTTCAAGCCTGGAGCAATGCACATGTTGCATCACAGGAAGGAAAAAACACAGTAATACAGCCAATTTGTGGAACCTTTTTAGCTCATTTCTCCCTGGTTTAACATCTGGGGCTAGGGAGTACTTAAAAATGTAGTTTGCGACTGAATTAATATTTTCATACATAAGAAGTGATAGAATGTCTTAATTTTTTTTCTGTCTCATTGATATCATTATCAGCTGTTTCTTGTTTACTGTTCACTGAACAGATCGTGTTAAAATCCATCACATCATCTACTAAGTCAAATTAGCCACCCTTAAGCACATCTATATTATAATAATTGCATTAATGCATTGAAGCGGGGAAGACCTCCCGCCTTCTGTTTACCCATGACCATGGCGTCTAAAATACCCAGTGGGTTCTTATTTCCAACCCTCTATAAGTATGCTTGTAATTTCAGTGCTTCCTTGTGGTCAATGAGTCTGTTTTGTGCGGGTGGTAAATGAACAGGCAGTTTCCTGGGTCAAGTGAAGTGAAGTTGCTGAGAGTTTAATTTACTTTTCCTCCACATGGTCATGTACATGCACGTGGTTGAAGATGGATCCCAATGTTAGGCAGAGAACCTCTAAGATGCATTCTCTACACTGTGTAATGTGTAATGCACTTCTGTTACCATGTAAAAACTGAACAAATCAAAGGATTTGTTATTAATCTACATCTGTTTGAAAAGCTCCAGCTTTTTAAGCACATTTAAGTGCTTAAAATAACTGAATTCAGAAATCTATTCATAAATAGTCCCTACTCAATGAAGAATAGGTTACAAGTTATCTGCCACAAACTACAAGTGATACACAGTACAGTTAGGAAGCACTGCTTCTGGATATGTTACAGTTCTTAACATGAACTAAAGTCACTTTTTTTTTTTTTTTAAAGAATAGATGTGTGCATGGTGTGTTAAAAGATTGCAATGTGCGGAGGCACCACATCGAGAAACACCGGACTTTCTGCGCAAACTGTCCTGAGGGATTACAGGAGAGGGCTGCTAAAGTGCAGTTTGATTGCATGTTTCAGCAGGAGCTGTACAACCATAGTGCGGTCATGCACAGCCCAAGAAAGAGCTACAGCAGCATCCCTTCGCGTTGTGTGGATGTTTGATAGCATTTTCAATATTTTATTATGTGCATTTTTAATTTGCCTTTGTCAGAAAATACATAAAAAACTTTGGTTATTTTTCAAAACATAAATTTGTTTTCTATTATCTATTGATTTATTCAAGTTTTAACAGCTACTTACTGGTCAAAGACCCGTTAATTTTTTTGGTCTGAAAATCTGGCCCACCTGAATATATATAATTGAGTAGCCCTACTGTAACCTAAGCATGTTGTGTCACACTAAAAAGAATTTGTGTGAAATGTGAGCTTTAAATTTAATTAAACGAGGCTTCGAGGCAGAGGAAATTCCTCAATCATTTTTTGTAATAGAGTTACTCGAGGAATCATTGCAGTCCTACACATAAAGTTCAATAGTCTTACTGAAATTATAAAAAAAAAAAAGTTGAACAAAGCCATGTACATGAGCCCTGTCCCCCTTTGTATATTAGATACAAGCTGCTACCATCTGCCTTAAGCTTCCAAACCCCAAGTGCCCTTAAACAGATGTCCAATTTTAGTGACCTCTTATTTATTTATTTACTTGTTTATTGTATAGATAATGTGTTTTATACCTATTTCTAGTGTGTTTTTAACTCCAGCAGAAGCGGTTGTTTTGCTTTGTGTTAATTGTTGTGGTGTATTCCTGCTGCACACATTTCCCTTTTGGGACAAAGAATAAACAGAATTATTGAAATAACTGTAATGATAAACCTAAGGGATAATTCCGTAAGTTACAATAAAAGCCTCTTAAGTTTCTCCAGAGGTTGAAACCCATAAAGGGTTTTTGTGGACAATTTTTCTTTAAATCCTCTGGATTTAGGAAACTGTTTTTACACTATTCAGGTTTCACGCAGTTTTGTTGTGTTGCTAGACCCTTAGGTCTGAGTATTTTAAGGCTTGAATTAAAACGAGCATTTCTTTCACCTTTTTCAGAGCTAAGTTCAGAGTTTTGAAGAATGTTCTGCTGCATACATGCTTTTGTCTTTGTTTGTTCCAGACTATGTTTACTTTGAGAACTCCTCCAGCAACCCTTACCTGATCCGAAGAATAGAAGAACTCAACAAGGTTGGTTGTCTTCTTGTTGACTTTTAACATTGAATTTTGTTCTCTTTACAATAATTGTTAAATGTATACTGTAACTATTGCTTTTCTGTAAAACATTACCAGTGTGTGTGTTGTCTTTGCTCATATCACAGGTACAGAATATTCTGTCAAACACCGATCTGTTACAGCTTTACATGGAGAAACATGAGTTACATGAGTTTACTATTTGTAAATTATGGCTACTGTAACGACAGGGCACTAGTACAGGAACCACTTATATAACAGCATCAGCAAATGACACTGGGCTGTTTCCCAATCAAAGGACTAAGCTCATTTACATAACACTCTTACATGGAAGTGCTTTTACAGAGTACCAGGATGACTATATCATCCGGAATGCTAAAGACAGCTGAGCACAAGAAATGACAGACAGTAAGCAAAGACTGGAGTTGAATGAAGAGAGAAGCACTGTGAGCATGATTATTGTAAAAGAAATGAAACTGGAAGCTCTCTGACCTTTGGTGCTCATATCATGATTGCCATATAGCAACATTTCAGAGAATATTTCACATCATGGCATTACGAGCTTGATTAAATGTTTGCCAATAGTTTACTACCTTACAATGGAAAACCAAAGAAATGCATACTGTACCAAATTGTACAGTATAATGTAATGGAAAAGCTCCATTAGCATTCTTAACAAAGAATATCCTCACCTATGGCAACCTGTGTTTGTTCGCACATTCTGATTTTAAAGAAAAGTTTTCAACTATAATCCTTCACATAAACAGGGATTAAGAACTTTTTTTCATTGGTGTCATCTATTATCTTTGTGCTTTTTTGAACTTGCACATAGAAAGAACTGGTGTTAACCGCAGTATTTGGGGGGAAAGATTGATTTTATTCCTGCATCAAGTGTTTTGGTTTTTTTTGTCCCTTTGGAAAAAAAAAAAAAGTATTGATACTTTTGAAGAGATGGAAATGCATAATGCACATCAGATCTGACATACAGAATGCATTGTTCACGATTGATTACACGAATGATCCTCCTCTGCTGCCACAGGACAATAAACCTTGCAAATTCTCCTAGACATGTAAAAAGGAATTCACCCTCCTTTTTATCCTCTTTATGACCAAGATGACTGGTTTCGTTTGTATGCTCTTCCTAAAATTTTTGTTTCTACTTAACTACTATTAATTTTATTATTCTCTATGCAATATATTTTGTCCTGCCACCTGCCACTTATCCTTATGCAGCCTAATATATTCACCCCACGTTAGTTAGTTAAAACAAGTCTGATGCATGTTTTCTATAAAACAATATTACACAAGTTTGCTTCATCAGTCAGTGGGGTTACATGGCACTGTAAAGAATCGAATTAATGGCTAAATTACAATAAGACTGAGCTATTAAGTTCAAGTATACGCCTTAGTCTGACTAAAAATTGGACTTCGATTTATTCACTGCCATATATACTTGGATAACTGCCCTTGCCCAAATAAGGAGCATAGTCCAACTATAGCTATAATCGAATTAATCTCATCATGTATGATGAAAACCCAATTATTATAAATATGCCTAATGGGGAACATCAGAGAGTGATTAACACCAGTGCTTCACTATGATGCTGATTTTAACCACCAACTATCCTCTTACAGACGGCGAACGGGAACGTGGAGGCAAAAGTGGTGTGTCTGTTTAGGAGGCGAGACATCTCAGGCAACCTCAACACTCTGGCAGACAGCAACGCAAGTGAGTACTACCCACTCAGCTCAATCCTTCACTCAAAGCCATTTTTTCGTGACGTAACATGAGCGTTTGTATGTTATGGTTTGGTATGATGTGGCTTTTGATTAACCTTTGTGTTGTATATTGCAACATGGTCTACTATCTGGCTGAATTAAGACTCTTGTCTGAAACATCCATTTTAAGAGGAACATTTCTGGATGCAAATCTAAGCAAATACGTGTTTTTTGAAAGTTATTGTTTGTTTTATGGGTGTTTGTAAGAATTGCTCACAAACTTTTAAATAATTTAGGATTGAACACCTCTTTATAAACATTTGCTGTATTATTTAACGAAGCATCTTAATGACATTAACATTAAATATCTGAGCACACACATTTGCTTTTGTAATATAAAGACTAAGCCTTAATGTTTCACATGTCCTCTGTTGTATGGATGCATAACATGGTGACAATTTGTCACTTTGGGTTTTAATGCTTTCTGACACCATTTTATGGCATAATAAGTGACTGAAACGAAAAAGGAATAAAAAACAAGTCTATCATTTATTTCTAGTCATTTATTTGCTGGTTCTATTCAGCAAAAATGAACGCCATTTTAGTGTCGATGTATCTTAGGATTATGGTTAAAAAAGAAAAAAACCACAAAGTGATGCAGCTCATTGAGACAGATAAAGGACCCATGAAGATCTGATCATTAAGATTACATTGCCCATTGAGTGTAAATTCAAAGTGTATTCACCCCACATACTTAACTGACATGTCTCTATGCAAGCAATTAAGATTCCAATAAATTTTCTTGTCTTGATGTTCCACTGCTTGAAAAAAACAAGGATGTGTATGTACAAAAAAACTTCATGTTCCTTATTTGTGTTAATTTCTGTAGTAACTGACAGAAATGCATTTCAATGCAGTGACAAAGTTTGGAGTGAAGGGGGGTGTATTGTTGCAGAGAGTGCTCACAGCTTTTTAGGGCTATCACTTTTTGTTCAAAGTAGGGATGGATCATGATTTTAGACAAGATAAAATGACATTGAAATCTAAGTAAAGAAGAGATAGAGTTTCACTCTGAGTTAGCTGTTAAGATGTGCTGTCAAAAACACACACTGCATGCATTGGATATAATATCTAGTATGTCCTGTTAAAGATTCAGCCAAGATCAATCTTTGTGTGTCAATATTTTGATTGCAGGGAAATTGTTAAACCATTTGTGCTTGTCACAAACTTTCATATTTTTTTATAGATTTTTCTTTTTACCCAAAAAAATGTGCACTGTGTATTTCACTCTCAAATGATGGTATATAGTTGTTATAAACTTGCTTTACATGGGAGAGTTTGCACTAGCTGTCATTTTAGTTTGTTTTTTGAAGGAGTTCTATACAGTAGTGTTTTAAAGATGCGGTCTTCAGTTTTACATGTTTGGCTTGCTGGAGCACCTTCAGCATCAAAGCTCACAGTGTCAGCTACGTTGTGCCTGACAGTGATGAAGCACAGACATCTAGCCTTCATGGCGGTTGGCAAATAGCTCTGTGCATTATCACCATCTTGTGGCGTAAGCAACTCCTTACTACGAACTGTCAGCCAAGTAAAAGTAGTGCCATATCAAACAACAGTTGGATTTGATTTGTTTGCTGGTTGTTTGTTTGTTTGTTTTGTATTGTTTAATGACTAATTGAAAAGTCAAACATCATTTCCCATCTCTGATAAGCATGTCAGCAGAGGAATGAGAAACTCAGTCCAACAGTCACAGTGTATTGATGCGTCTTCCAATCTGAGCTGTCTCCAGTAAGAGTTTGTAAATCTAGCAGGTGAACAGTGAGGCAGGTGTTTATTGAGATTGTTAACTCTTTATCCCAGTTACTCTTCACAAAATCCATCCACTGAATGTCCACTGACCATAGTTACTCATAAAACTTAAGTTCTTCTCAAAAGGTTAGCAGCCCTCAAACTTTCACAGTGCTGGTTCTTTACAAAAATAATCCCAAGTGTGTAAAAACTCCACGACGTTCACGTTATAACAACCACTGAGGGAGATTGTTTTATTAATTCAATTGGAATTTAACTCCAATTGGCTTGAATTGGACTATATTATTTAAGTGCCTTGAGATGACATTTGTTGTAATTTGGCGCTATAGAAATAAAACTAAATTGAATTGTTAACTTGCCCCTTTCACCTACTGATCATAAATCTTTCTCAGTATTCACAAAATAGATCAGTTGTCCCTCTGCAGGTTAAGTAGAAAGCCCAAGTTCTGCAGATTCTGGCATCATGCGAAGATGTAATTCCTTGAAGGTGGCACTTGAAAAAGACAAGATTAAAAAAAATAGTTTATTTGACTATATTTTGCCAAACAAAAAAGAAAGTTTCACTGCTGGCTGGTTTTGCTTAAACCTATGTGACCACGTGAGATTACAAGAAATTTGAAAAACATGTTGAATAATTTAACTAGTGATATCCAATAGTATTTTTCTTGAGAAGCCAATCACTCATTTTAAATTCAAACATCGATAACAACAGTATGAGTTTATGTTGATGGCGCATGGAGACATATTTACAACTGTAGAATCTAAAAGTTTCCGTTTATGTAAATTGAGTCAGCAGAAATGCAACAATAAGTTCTGCAACATCACAAATCTACCAGTAAATTCATTGTTCTTTCTCACATCGTATCTATCGTATCTAAGCCTGTTGATATATCTGTCAAATAATGCTACCATTTTGACTCATTAGATACTGAAACATGTTGTTTATATCTATAATATCATAACAATTTGGATGCCAGGTAGCTCAACTTGTTTTAATTTAGATATTTTTAATCAAACAAAAAAGTGCTAACCATGATGCTGATTTTGTTATAAAGCAGGATGTATATGGATACAGATGATCTGTTTGGTTGGTAAACTATGGCACTTAGCTGCATGTACGGAGAGGGTTATCACAGAACTTACATTTTGCTTTGTCTAGCCTCCCAAAAAAAGCTACTCCCGTTCGCATATTTTTCAGTTTCTTCTGTCACCTTGCCAGATGGGTCTGAAATCGTTACTGATAAGCAGCATATTAAGACAAAATGTCAACAGCTGTTACTTGAAAACATTTCTAGACTGCTATTCAGATTTGATAAAATACCTGTACTGTAACCACTGCAAGTACACAGTCTCTCTACAGTGATTTTGACCACATGTACTATGGTGTCCCAGAGAGAAAGTGACAGAATGTGCCCAACGTTTTCTCTCACAGTTCACAGCATCCTACAAGCTCAATGCTGCTCAAGCAGGGCAGCAGGCAGGAGGTGTTTCTGCTGCGGAGCAGAGATCAATTTTAGAAATCTCAAAGTTGGCAAGACTGGAGATTTATACATCTGTCAGCATAGTCGCCTCTTTTTATACCACAGCATCATACGTTTTGAATTAGTTTTTCGCTGTGTGGGATAAAGGAATTTGTTGTGATTATGTTAAAGTGTAAGTCCTATACCGTGCAGCCTTGAAAGCCCTGTTTGTACAATAATGTTGTATATGCAGTTGTACAAACTCTGCACATTTGACAGAATCCGCCAACATTGATAGAGGAATTGATAAGCTCAGAGACATACAATTCTGATGCTTTGGAAAATTTTAAACCAGTTCTTGATTCCCATCCCTATTCTGGAGTGTTCAAGTTAAGGCAGTATCCATGAATATAGACTAAGTAGGAAACCCTGTGCACCAAACCCGAGGCGCCTATCCTCGTTTGAATTAAAATCATTACACTGGATTCATAAATGTTAAACTTATCAGTTGAAAACCATGGGCCCTTGACTTGGAGCTAACATTTTGTAAAAATAAACTGATAATGATTTTAATTCAATTAAGCTCATTATTTTTTTTGGCTGTTGTCTCAGTGTGGCTTCTTCACTTGCACTGTGTGCCCCACTGTGAGCCAGCCTATTATGAGGCCATTCTCCTTGTGCGTGATCAGAGTGCCTACAGAGTGGGAGGGAGGAGACAGTGAGGTGGTGCTAATGACATGCAGACTGTTGAAGATGGATCCCATCCACTTATATCACTCACCCCACCGCCAACACCAGCTCCCCCTTCCTGCTGGCCTACAGTGCTCCAGACAAAGACGTTTTAACACACAAAACCAGGGCACTCTATCCAAACAGCTTGGATTCAGTTAATACAGTAAATGATGAAACTGCAGCACCAAGACTGAACAAATTGACAAAATAATGCTGTCTTTTTTCTTTTTCTTTTTTTATACTTGGCTTCTTCAAAGAAGTGAGATTTATACACATTTTGGAGAGATGCCGCTGATGACCTCAACTACAGGTCTTACCCTATCCTATTTTTGGATAGGGTGTCTGTTAAAGCAATGACATGCAGTCATTGACACATGGTCCCTTTTCTGTTGATGTTTGTTGAGCTTCATTCAGGTTTGCCTGTAAAAGTGATGGGAAGAGCCATGTTTTGTGTGAAAGATTTTTTTATTTGCCTAAAGTTTATGTAGTACAGTATAATATGAGGAGTCAGATTTCTCATGTCATATTGCTGTAACAATTCATTACAGCGTCCAAGGTGAAATTACATTTTCTTTTGCAGTTCTTTTCATTGTCAAGAATTATCATTATCAGTTTAAGAACAGAATTTTATAAGTTGTGAATTGTGCCCCTCTGCAGCTTTTCAACAATGAGTGTTCTGTTTTTTATTCTAAATGCTTAACCTGGTAGGTTTTGCTGCACTGACGTGTTGATTGAACCGTGTGGTATGGTCGCATAGTATTCACCCAAAGAAAAAGTGGGTTTCATAAAAATTGTTCTGTTGACATTTAAAAGCTTTATACCCCTTCACTAGATGTGATTGAGTCTAAAGCCATTTTCAAAAATGCTGTCCTTTTCAGAGCAGTGTCTGGTGGCATTTTAACATGTTAGCCTCATGCCTAAATGGTCACTTCTCTGTAAAACTTGCTATCTGAATGTTATAAATTTGAATCTAGTAACATTAAGTTATAACTTTAAACACAACATAAGTCTGGACTGTAAGCAGCTGAATTAACAGATCCACAACTTTTGATTGGTTCTGCTTTTCTTAAGAGTTCCAAATATAGTGATGGCACTGTTCAAATGTGGTTTCTCTCAGCACTGAGTCAAATCAATTAGAAAATGTTAAAAACAAGCACCTTGTGTTTTCTTTCATTCGTTTTACTGCATTTTGGTTGTTTCATTTCTGGTTGTGCTGCAGCCTCTGTCTGACATATAGGTGGAGACAGTGAACCCGTCTAGTGAAAGATGTTTTTCAGAGGTTAACTATAAACCATGTCATTATAAGTTTGAAAACAGAGACGAGTCTTTTGTCCCACAGTCTGTTCAACTAACTTAAACATGTCGAAGTTTTTTACTTTTTTTTTTTACCTGGTCTAATCTACCACAACTACAGTATATTCTGCAAAACCCCAGTGTGCTTGTCAAGCTGATATGAATGAACATGGCATTTGTCATTGTTATGCTGTAATATGAAAACTGACATGCATCATATGTCGCTGTCACTGTAACAGCTTGACGAATCAAGCAATAAAGTGTATGCCAAGTCCAAAGAGTTCCCTGGTCTGTTCGGGTCTGGCATCTGGTCCTATTATTATTGTTCTGTTACAATTAGGTATAACCATATATTCATACTGCTTCTGCTTATTTGTTCTAAATAGCTTTATCTGCATCAGTTTTTTTTCCACCAGTGTTCCCCTTCTCTTCCTCAATCTACACACACACACACTCGTCTTTTGTGTAGAACAAAAGACCCTTGATCTATCCCAGAGGGTTCAGCATGCAACGAGTTAATTCTGACTTTCCTTGTGTCTTTGTCAGTGAATAAAATGAGTGTTTGTCTTTGTGTTGCTTTTATAGTGTGTGTCTGTATGCATATGTGTTTGTATATATTTTTTTATTTTCAAATACTTCTATACATGTATGTGTGTTGGGGATACATCTTTTTTTGGGGGGAGGGATAGACGCCTCGGGTTTGGTGCACAGGGTTTCCCACTTAGTCTGGCAGGGACTTGCTGGACATGCGAGGAAGGAGGAGGGGGTTGAGAGGTTAGCAGTAAAAGGGGTGGGGCCTAAAGTACTGTCCTCACTATATTTCTCTATCTCTCTCTGTCTCTCTCTCCTCCATGCCCTCACTGACAGGGTTTCCTGTGGCTGAGTGCAGGGGCGGAGTCCACAGAGATGGAGCAAAATAGGCCCTCCCCTCCCTGCAACAAATTATTCACCCGCCTGAAATTAGGAATGCGCAATCTAGCGGCTGAAGAACAGATATACAAATGCCCACAGCCATCTGTGGCTTAATTTAGTCATATCCTACTGCATGTAAACATAGGTTTCATATGGTTCTTCTGGTGTCACATAACTGTATTGCTTTGTTCTTTAATAGTGTGGGGTGTCAAGTGTGTCATTATATATGGTAAAGATCAGGTCCACAGTTTATAGTTCCTGTATTTCTTAGAAAAACTAAACACTAGAGCATTCAAAGCACTTTTCTTTGATTTGATTATTTTAACTCTGTCAAAGTGTGATACCAAACATGAAGCAAAATATAAGATCTGTGGATTTGGTGGTATGAAACTTAAGGATATGTTCAGACTGTCAAGAATCGGACCTCTGGACAAGTCAGCAATGCATTTTCTTTGCCCAGTAGCCAAACTTTCTTGTCTGAAATGGAAAATTATGATTTATTAAACATATAACAGGGATTTGGACAAACGTTATTATTCAAGAACATACAAAACATTCCTGTGGTCACCTGAGTGCCTTTGGCTCAGATAGCCACTGTGTTTTAAATATGTCTGATCAGGACTTAATCAATTAAATGCAGAAAATTAACTTGCTAGCTGATTTAAAAATAATATGAAGATGGATTTTCATCCTGAATGGGACTTGCCAAAGGGATTGCAGAACATTACCCATAGCTGAAATCTGCCTGTATCTTGCATCTCTGTTAGTGAACATGAAATAGACTTAAATAAATGGATATAAATATTTTAAACCAAGGATATTTCTAACTGCATTAATAATCTTAAGTTCATTTAAACTGTTGTCATTACCTGAAGTGCAACAGTGACCTTTTGGTTTACTCTGCCCGGTGGGATCCTGACCTATAAGTTGCATATATGTATTTTACATCTTGAAACATAAAAGAGGTATTTGAATTCTGTACATATTTTTGCTGCCTACTGCATTATTTCATCTCATGAGAGTAGAAAAGCAGTGCTAATGTTAATGTGTTTGTTTGTAGGAGAATTTGAGGAAGAGTCGAAGCAGCCAACGCTGTCGGAACAACAGAAACACCAGCTCAAACACAGGGAACTGTTCCTGTCTCGACAGTTTGAATCTCTACCTGCTACTCACATACGGTACGTGTTCATTGGCAGGTTTTCAAGTAAGCTACAGGTCTGACAAAGTTCTTACTAGGTGCCAAGCACTGTTGGAGCTGATCTACGGAGGAAATTATCCTTGCTACAGCCATTCTCATACATTAAGGCAGTGTTGTTTTCATTTTTGTATGTTCTTTTTAGAAATTGTCATGCTAATAATGTGTTGAATTAAAATTTCCAATTAATTTGACAATTAATTATATTAGTAATTAGCCTAAATTCCGGACTATAGAGCGCACCAGAATATAAGCCGCAGGTGTCCACATTGTAATATGAGATATTTACACAGAAAGATGTTATACGTGAGGATTTTTAAACTTTTAGTTAAATGCCTATGGTAACATAAACAAATACATGCTGCAAATGCTTTTATTCCCCCGAACAGTGCCTGTAACACGGCTGGTTTTTAAAAAAAAAAAAAAAAAAAACAGCCCACCAGGAAAAGTCATTGATAGCCTTTAATTTAAAACCTGCAGCATATTCTTCGTTTGTCTTCAATGTTGAGGGTGAGTACAAATGACCGATTTACAATACTTTAGCAGTGTAAGTGTGTTTGATTTATCGTACAATTTCATTGGACCACTGTGAACTAGTCGTTAATTTTATTTGTCTAATGTTACGAGGCAAATGTTTTTGGCAGCATGAAAAAAAAAAGGGAAAAACCATATATTAGCCGCACCGTATTATGAGCCGCGGTGCTCAAAGCCTGGGAAAAAAGTAGCTGCTCATAGTCCGGAATTTACGGTACTATCATTTTGTCACTCATACCTTTACATCAATCCGAAAGAAGCTGCACCAGTATTGTCCTTATTTTTGGCAGCAGATTCACGTTCCAAACTTGCCAGACTGGGTTGGTGTTGAACTTTTTGGGTATACGGTAGTGTAATCAATCCTCTTCATAACAGATGTGCCCAGTGATTTAGTGATAGCTGGAGAAGTAAATCTAATCTCTCTTAATTTTTTCAGTTTTTTTGAGCATCCTACCCAGTATAGAGTAAATACCCTGTGTGATGACCAATGACATGTAAAAGTACTTTTACTTTTATGTGTATTTGGACACGGTCACATGTGTTCTACATGGATGTCATTTTGCACTATTAGTGTTCACATATCCTCTAGTTTAGTTGAAAATGCATACTAGGAAAATTATCTCTAAACTTCACTGGATTATGAAGTTTTTCAGATTACTTATTTTTAAGTATTGACAATGGCCAGAAGCTACAAAAAAATGGGTTAACGGTCCTAAATTGGCCATATTTGATTTATTTATTTAAAACAAGCCTTAATTTCACTTTTGAGACTGTGGATATTCTTTACATCCCCTCTGCTCCTCACTGTCTCCTTAGAGGGAAATGTAACGTCACGCTCCTCAATGAAACTGATGTCTTGGCTGGTTACCTCGAGAAAGAAGTAAGGCACAGTCACAATATCTGTCATTAGCATCTGTGTTTCAAATTACAAAGGCGCAACAAGAACAGAGCTTTTGGCATAGTTGTAACCTACAAGTCTTCTGTCCAGGACTGTTTCTTCTACTCGTTGGTGTTCGACCCTGTTCAGAAGACTCTGCTGGCAGACCAGGGTGAGATCCGTGTCGGCTCTAAATATCAGGCTGAGATTCCTGACAAGCTAGCTGAAGGTGAGCAGCACATTCAAAACTTGATATAATAGCCATACTGAAGTTGGCTTTTCATTTAATTTAAACCTTCATAAATGTTTCCAAGGCATGTAAGAGATTCAAACAAAAAAGAGATTGTTAAGCATTCACCTAAATGCCCAGAAGCAGATGGTGAACTCGATTCCTCCCTTTCACAGGTGAATCTGATAACCGGGTCCAGGAGAAGCTGGAAACCAAAGTCTGGGACCCCAACAACCAGCTCAAAGACCCGCAGATTGACCAGTTCCTAGTGGTTGCAAGGTAGCACTTGCCTGCTATCTGCCTCCCAGCTATCACCATTACCAAATCCTGTTGCCATGGCGAATTCTGAACCTGCTAATAGAGTCACTTTTCTTGAGAAAATACATGAAGTGCAACAACTTTTTTTTTTTTTCTCGCCTGGGTTCCCTACAGTTAATTTGTAATCAGGTGTTTGCAATAACTTAACGTGTAGTTTTATAGCTGTAGTCATTGAGAAGTTCTGAAGGGTATTAGTTATTGATCTTAAGAATGAGTTTACATTAATTAAACATTTGATTCATTCATTTATTTACTGATACATCTGAAAATTATGTAATATTTGGCTTTTGGAAGAATTTACCAAGCTCAAATGATTTGGTTCATCAGTCAAAATCTCCCTCTAGTGGTTACTGTGTAGAAACCATTAACAACACAGATGCTCGTGAGTTTTATATTCAGGGTCAAGGTCAGTGATTGTGATCTGTTTGTTTCAGAGCTGTGGGTACATTTGCTCGAGCCTTGGACTGCAGCAGCTCAATCCGCCAGCCCAGCCTTCACATGAGTGCAGCTGCAGCCTCCAGAGATATAACACTGGTGAGGGGCACATAAACACCACGTAACAATTCAGACCAAGCTTTTCACGGGCTACTGTTTAGTGTATCCTTTTCATTGTTACACACGGGATAACATAGGATGTGAAGCTGTCAGTATAATTTTTTCCCATTTCTATCAAGCCCCTCCATTTTTCTGACTGGTTTCCACAGAGGTTACTGCTTTAAATGTTTCAGTTTTTGCATTCATTCATACATGCTAGCATTGACATTTATCAAACATAAAAGGGTGGGACTCACTCTCAGTTATGCCAGGCACAAAGTCATTGAACAAAGTCTGCAAGCAAGCAAGCTAGAAAGACACTAATAGGGCAAGAGAGAAGTCTTCGTGACCAATTGGCTCGTCTCATCTCAGTCGCTGATTCCGCCTCAGTCATATGTTGAAGTTATAAACTTTAACAGACTTTTGATTTGAGAAATGGACTGGGACCTTAGTTTTGTGAGGATCTATTCAACTAGTGAGTATATAGGAGTATGCATTTATTTTATTTATTCTTTGTCATTACCTCTTGGAGTGTCACATTCAGTATCAATTGTTGTCATTTACAAAGTGTATATATAATGGAAACACTGTTTTCCACACTTAATGTCTTGTCATTTTATTTATCTGCAACAAAGGGGGGGGGTTTATGTATGTATAGAGCATATCATTTCCAGCTTTAGAATTTAAATCTGTAATAATAATTTATTTAATATTTCCCCACTCTTCACTTGTCTCCTCTTTTTAAAAAAATAAAAAATTTAGTTCCATGCTATGGACACATTGCAAAAGAACAACTATGACCTGGCCAAAGCCATGTCCACCCTGGTTCCCCAGGGGGGTCCAGTGCTCTGTCGGGATGAGATGGAGGAGTGGAGCGCCTCCGAAGCCATGCTATTTGAGGAGGCTCTGGAAAAATATGGCAAAGACTTCAATGACATCCGCCAGGACTTTGTGAGTTGTCCTTCTCTTCTCTTTGTGACAATAAGGTTGTGGTAACTTTGATACTGGCAATATTAATGAAAAATGCAATCAGGCTGTTTTTTTTTTTGTTTTTTTTTTATTTTAATTTTTTTTTGCACACAGCAAAAACCTACCAATTATGGGTACATTTAGAACCAATATATAGTACCCTCCGAAAGGACGAATATGCTTGAAAATTTCCATGCTTTGGCATCACAGCTTTGAGGTCGAGGTATCGACTGTATCTGCAACTGTACAGTAACATTAGAGTTGATGTTTCAGACACAATATCTGGGTTTTCTCCTTAAGGAATACCTTAATTGTTAGTTCTGAAGCATCTTCTGAAATCTATTATTTTCTTTAAACTTATATGGTACAGTGTCAGCTTCAGAAGGAATTAGGGTCAACACAATACTGTTCACTTGTTCTGCCATTCAGTCCAAATAATAATCTCAAGGAACTTTTTCTTGAAGCAAGATGGTCACTTCTAGCTTAGTGGCAAGAAAGGTAAAACAGAAAGCCACTGCCAAAATATTCATCACCAGTATGGTTCATTAAATTTGGGCATGCTCTAACCTGCCCCTCGGTGGCGAGTCCAGGATAATCCGAGAGGTCAAGTTTCTCTGTGTGGGACAAGTTCTTAATTGTTCTTTATCTCACAGCTCAACTTGGTAACACACAACCAACTCCAGGTGGTTGCTTGCAGATTAGAGCTTTAAGAAAGAAACCGCTCTTACATCCCCAGAACAAGTGGAAGAGACATAAGTGGACCCAAGACAAGTCACTGTCACTAAGATTGAAGCAGGATTCCTCAGTGTGCTTGATCCAGAAAGAAGCACTGGGGAGGATCAGTGATGCTTTAGGGCAGTGGTTTTCAAAGTGTGGGGCGCCAGAGCACTTCAGGGGAGGCGCGAAAGAACAAAACTTCAGAGAGAGCGAAAGAAACGAAAACATCAGCTAATTTATCTGAGGGGCATGGATCGATTTGTGGTACGCAAGGTGAGAGAAAAGAGTGAATCTGGAACAAGAAAACGAAGGAAGTATGACAGTGATTATCTACAGTTTGGATTTTCATGGATTGCTACTGAAGACATTCCGCAGCCACAGTGTGTTATTTGCAAAGAGGTACTAGCTAATGACAGCATGAGACCATGCAAACTCCGGCGCCACATTGAAACAAAGCACCCAGCTTTGGTGACCAAACCACGGGAGTTTTTTGACAGGAAGCTAAGTGAAATGCAGTCACAAAAGAAAGCAATTGCTACATTAAGCACTGTGAATACCAGGGCAACAGAAGCATCATATCGGGTGGCGTTACGTATAGCGAAGGCAGGTAAACCCCACAACATTGGAGGGACCTTACTCCTCCCTGCAGCTAAAGATATGTGTGTTGCAATGATAGGAGAATCTGCGGCTGCCAAGCTAAACGCCATTCCCATGTCTGACAATACCACCCAGCACCACATCTCAGACATGGCCTCTGATGTGAAAGAGCAGGTGCTGGATAATGTGCGTAAGAGCCCTTTTTCCTCCATTCAGTTGGACGAGTCCACCGACGTGGCGAGTTGCGCTCAGGTAATGGTTTATGTGCGCTACATTAAAGAGCTCAGTGTCCAGGAAGAGTTTCTATTTTGTCATCCTCTGCCAGCTCGCACTACAGCAGGAGAAATATTCAAGGCTTTGAATGATTTTGTTCAGGACAGTCACATTGATTGGGACCGCTGTTGTGGAATATGTACTGACGGTGCGAGGGCAATGACAGGCCGTCACAGCGGTCTGGTGAAACCCCCGCCGCTGTTTGGAAGCACTGTTTCATTCATCGTCAGGCCTTGGCAGCCAAAAAGATGCCGCTGGAGCTGCGCAACGTCCTGGATGAGGCAGTAAAAATTGTGAACCAAATTAAATCGCGCACCATGAATGCCTGTCTCTTCTCCATCCTCTGTGCTGAGATGGGTGCTCACTTCCAGCAGCAGCTGCTGCTGCTGCACTCCGAGGTCAGGTGGCTTTCCCGCGGCAAGATCCTCACCCGTCTGTGGGATGTGCGCGAGGAAGTGCTCCTCTTCCTCACTGAAATTCATTCCCCACTGGTGAAACACATGGAGGACATGAACTGGGTTGCAAAGTTGGCCTATCTTTCTGACATGTTCGACCGCATAAACACGCTGAGCAGTGAGCAGTTTGGAGATTATTTTGGAGAGGAGAGCTTGACAAATCAGTGGGTGAGAAATCCATTCTCTTTCCCAGTGACACCCCGGGATGGACTGAGCGTGCAAGAAGAGGAGGCTCTCATCGATCTGACCTCCAACATGGACTTGAAAACAAAGATCTCACTTGCGCACTTCTGGCTGTCTGTGGAATCCGAGTTCCCGCACCTCTCCAAAAAGGCCGTCAAAATTCTCATCCCTTTCACCTCCACCTACCTGTGTGAGTGCGGATTTTCCACACTGACCATGATTAAAAGCAAGTACCGCTGAAGGCTGCAAGTGGAGGATGATTTACGTTTATTCCTCTCTGAAGTGCGTCCCCGCATCAGCCGTCTTTGTGCATCACAAACAGACCCATTGTTTCCACTGAAGGATGAGCAAAGGTTCGACATACAGAAAATAATACTGTTCAAAAGTGTGCTCCAAAAATGTTAGGAGCAGATGGACATGTTTAAAATGTTTGAAAATATGTTAGTAATTTTAGTTAGTAAATGTGATGGTAAGAACACACGTTTTTAGGTATCGATGAGACACATTTGAATTATTTTTTTAAAAGAATTGAACAGTTGAATGTTTCAAAAGATTAAAAATGATAAAATGTCTAAAATGATAAGATGGTAAGCATAGATGGAAATGTTAAAACGTTCCAAAAATGTTAACATGAGTGTTAACAGACAGATTAAAAAGAGATTTCTGTTATTGGTTTTAATACGAGAGATGTTTTGTCATTCATTGTTTAAATCTGTTTTATGCTTGAGTGATAAAAAATAAAGGGGGGGCGGGTTTTTTTATACACTCTAGGGGGAGGCCCATAGTCTCAGACTTTGAAAACCCCTGCTTTAGGGTATTTTAATACAGGCATCTCTGGTGATCTTTACTGAAAGTAAAGTTTACTAAGTCATACTTAACCAACATGGTTCTCGTTCCATCTTACTGTACGTTGCTAATGAGTTTTTCAAGGAAAGCACTTGTCATGTTAGAAAATAATGACTCCAAGCACAACTCCATTGTGTGCAAAAACTACTTGGAGAAGCGAAGGATGATGCTATATCAGTCACATCGTGGTATTCTCAATCCTACAACCTCAGCTCCATAGAAGCTGTTTTGGACCAAAGGGTTGGAACCCTGCTCTCAACAGATGCACAACTGCTGATTTCAGTAAGCTGTCTTGGTAAAATTCGCTGCCAAGATGGTCAATTTGCAGAGTTGTGATCCGGACGGACGTGAAGCTTGTTTTGGTTCAAATTTTCAAGCTAAATCTTCTCTCTTCTCTATCTTACCAACTGTAGCTTTAAACCAAAGATGTGCTGCAAAGCTTGGAAAGTTTGGATTGCATACTTTCGAAAGTTACTGTACATTTAGAGTAAAATGGGAATCTGGTTGTTAAAATTTAGAATAACAAAACTCCAACGCAAAGTGAACTTTGAATGCTCGTGTTTATTTATTCTATATAGCATTGTTTTGAGCAAAATCTCTTGTAAAGTTAACTGAAAGTTTTGGTAGGTATATAAATATGAGAGCAATAGCATATTGTAATTGAAAATAGTAATTAGCCAGAACAGTAATTGATTTGTGTCTTGAATTTGTGCTCTTTTAGTAAACACTTTTTTCCCATAGCTCCCCTGGAAGTCTCTTGCCAGTGTGGTCCAGTTCTACTACATGTGGAAGACTACAGACCGCTACATTCAACAGGTTTTTTTTTTATCAGCAAGCCACACAATACAAAAAAGCACTATTACATTTTAATTGTACATGTCTATATCAAGTAAATGTTTTCTCTCAGAAACGACTTAAGGCAGCAGAGGCAGACAGCAAACTCAAGCAAGTGTATATCCCCACCTAGTGAGTATATGTGTCAACTGCTGTAGTTTTAAACTCCACTGAAAACTGATTTCAGAACAGCTATTTATCTCCTCACTCTTCTGCCTTTACCAGTACTAAACCCAACCCCAATCAGATCATGGTGCCAGGCAGCAAGCCTGGTATGAATGGATCAGCAGGCTTTCAAAAAGGACTCAGCTGTGAAAGCTGTCACAGTAAGTGCAGGCACTTATGACTGGATCTGAATGAAGACCCACCCCTTGGAGGAGCTGGTGCAGTTCTGTCTTAAAGGAAAAATCCTGGTGGTTAGATATGTCAGATAGTTAACATACCCCAAGAGACTTGAACCTTTCACTATTACAAAAGGGGGCTTTTCAAGTATTGACTTTGTCATGGCAAATACGTAAAAAAGTTTCACAGCCAGGTTTTCTTTTTTGTTTCCTGATTGTTTCAGCATTAAAAACACTTTGTACCTTAAAAATGATATGCATGTTGTGATGGTCAGATGATTCAACACACCAGAAACATTCATTTGAACCCCAGGTTGTAGGATAACTAAATAAGAACAATGTTAAAAGCGGTCTATACTTTTGCAAGACACTGTATGTCACACATTTTAGTCTTACCTCTTGATCAAATGTTTGCTCCTTTGTATCTAGCGGCCCAGTCTCCTCAATGGTATGCCTGGGGACCCCCAAACATGCAGTGCAGACTGTGTGCCTCCTGCTGGATCTACTGGAAAAAATATGGAGGCCTGAAGACCCCAACACAGCTTGAGGGAGCTACTCGAACTGGTTCTGTAAGTCTGTCTTTGCAGTCTACTCATTTAGAATATATTTAATAGGCAAAAACGGTACAGACTTTAACCATACACTGATAAAATGCCCTCAGAAAATGTTTTGAGGTATTCTGGATGCTTCTCTCCATTGCATCTCCTTCCATTTCTGTCCAGGAGTCAGGCCCACGCACTCACATGACACGCCAGGAAGTCCAGGGCATGTCACCATTCACCCGCAATGAGGGGCGAGCCAAGCTGCTGGCCAAGAACCGCCAGACTTTCATCCTGCAGACCACCAAGCTTACTCGCATTGCCCGGCGGGTGTGTGAGGACATTTTGCAGCCACGGCGTGCTGCGCGCAGACCATACGCCTCAATTAATGCCAATGCTGTCAAAGCTGAGTGTAAGTACATACATACACAAAACTTTGATTAATGAATACATTTTTCTATTGAGCAATGACATGAAGCAGTTCATGGGAGAATTATTTGCCAGATTTACTTTTAAGTAAAGTTGTAGAATGTTGTAAACGTTTTCATTCAAAGCAGGCAATGGTATGAGTGTAATCCATGTTTTTTATGTTTGGTTTAACTTGCCTGTTTTTTTTTTTTTTGTTTTTTTTTAGGTATGATCAGGCTGCCCAAAGCCACAAAAACTCCTATCAAGAGTAAGCTGGTGCCACGACAGTCATTGGCCACCATAGTGAAGGATTTAGGTGAGACCACATAATGTTACCTGCAAATTGAATATGAAATTGCTCTAAATTAATGTTGTTAATGTTAATGTCTGCTTCCCCTAGCTCCACAATAGATTTATATAACAAGCTGACTGTAGTCGATAAAATATCACAAAGTCAACAATTAGAGAATTCATGAAAAGATAAAGATGAATAAATACCCTGCTGCTACTGCTAACTACCCTGTTTCTGCCATCAGATTTAAAACTAAAATGAAATAGCATTCAAAATATCAACACCTTTCTTACACATCTATATGGTCAGTGTATGTATTTATTTATTTATTTTTTAATTATTAAAAAGGGTTAAGGCACATTGCTAAAGTTGAAAATGTCTTGCAACTTTTCACCTTATCTGTTGTGTTCCTACAGCCATCTCAGCTCCTCTGAAACTGAAGGCATCCAGAGGACCCCCAACACCCATAAACAGGAACCAGGCCAGCCAGCCCCGAGTGGGCCAAAGCCTGCTGGGAAAGAGAGGCTTTGACAGCGTCAGTGTTCTTCACACACCACACAGTTTTCACTGCATGTCAAAATGATCACTGAGGAAATGATTCTAACATAAACTTTAGCACACTAAACTGTCAGAGTTCCCATTCACATTTCAGTGTGTTGCAACTGATCCAAGTAGTACGGGCATCATTCATTTATCTACAAATGGTTTCAGATTCCATTGTCTAATTTTTAATTAACTGTAAATATGTTCAGGTCCAAGCCGACAGCCAAACACCACTACAGATGTCCCTCCACCCAAGACAATAATGACTCTGTGCTTGGAGAGGGGACTCCTTCTTTGCATAGGTGTAATGTAATAATGATTTGCTTAAGAAAATAAGTTAATTTTCTTAAAGAATACTATAACGCTTTAATTTTGGGGGATAAATGAAGTATTGTATTGGTCTTAGAAACTAAAGGAAAAACTATACGGCAGACACTCACTGATGTATTACAGAGGTGTGGTGAACTTGAGCAGATGGTGATAGCTAGGTTAAAGACGAAGAAGCTACCATAGACCATTCAGAAAGTGCATATCAGAAACTTCTGTACTCAAGCTATACATGTCAATAGATTGCTGCATAGTTCCAAGAAAAGATTGTCAGTTTGTCCTACTAAAAAGTCTTGAATAGGTAAAAAATTTTACAGGTTATTTTTTAAACTAAGGATTTTTCTCATGAAAAATGAAAAGGTTCATTATAAGGTTATAAAAAGATAGGAAGGGCTGAAATATTATTTAATTTATTTTATATTTTATTCATGTTTTATATTTCTGTTTCTGCATTCAGCAGACGCTTTTATCCAAAGCGACTTACAAATGAAGATATAACATTACAACTAACATCAAAGCTAACAATAAGCTGCATAGAAGGAAACCACTAGTCCGACTCAAAAGGTGACAGGGGTCATTTTAAAATTTTACTGATTTGAAAGAAGAAGAAATGGAGTTGAGTTTGTATTGGCTATCAACCAAAGTTTGTTTTAATATTGGTATTGGCATCAGACCACAATTTTACAATCTTTGCATCCATGTTTAACTGTGAATTATAAATTGAATTTTTGGCTCTCTTAATAAGGTGCTGTATGGTTTATAGCAGCCTTGTATAACCTCACATAATGCTACAAATGACTATATAGATTATGATAATGTTCAAGGGTAAGTTTTGGTATCAGAATTCAGGTATCAAAAGAAGATCTGCATTTAAAAATGGATCTATGAACATTTTTATGTTTATTTATGGCTTTTTTACTCATTTTATCTTTTGTTTTTTGTTCTTTTTAACCTTAGCTTTCTTGAATGACAAAATTAGAAAAGATCTGCTGCTGGAATCAAACCATCATCAAGTCACTAGAATCCTTCCTCATTTACTGGATTTGTGTTTGCCTCATTGTCCCTTTTGTTCATTTACTCCAGCAACATGGTTATTGCTTCCAACAGACTGATTAGGTGCCAAAATGCGTTTCTCCAAATAAAGAAATGATTAATGAAGTTTACTTAAAATGCTAGACTTTGTGCTCCAATAAGTGTGCTTCATGTCAAACCTTTAGTCAAAAGCTGATGCACATTCATTATGATGTGAAACCAGCTTTTGTGCCTGCATGTATACGATCACCTGCTGTTTGCCTCAGTAGAGGTGACTTATTGTTTTGTTCTTTTATTGGTTCACAGGCTACAGGGGTACCCTACCCAGCCAATGGGAGGCCGTATACTTCAGGCATGAGGACCACCTCTCAGTCAGTCATCAAGCGGCAGAAGGTCAGCCAGGGAGAAGCCCCAAACCCTGTGGTGTTTGTTGCCACAAAGGACACCAGGTACATGTCAATGCAGCGCCAGCAGCAGCTTCTTCCACCTTCATGACTTCCAACACACTATTTTTATATTAATAATGATATATTATATTAATTAAGTATATTTATACTCATTTTAATATTATGATTATTAAAATGGCCATCTGAGCCATGCATGGACTGTTCAGGTGCCTGCTAGATCCTCACTAGGTCCAAAGCTAGTACGCCACCCGCTCTAAATGGCATGGATTGTGCAGCCTGGAAATAAATGTATTACTGATGACAGACGAGGAAGACCATTAGAGAGGCTTTCATTTTGTTGAGGCATCAGAGCCAGTGACTCAAGGAAACTGAACATAGTAATCAAAAAGGCTGGCTCTGTGCTGGGCCCGCTCTGGGGCCCCTGGAGCTGGTTGTTTAAAGGAAGTATGCTACAGTAGTTGGTGAACATAAAGACCATATTTTGTCAAGTGAAATTGACCATTGAAATGCAGTTGGATTTGGATAAACCTGATAGTAGAAGTTAAAAAGCCTTAGACTAATGGATTGTTTTTTGGCAATTTTACTCCATCAGGGCTCTAAGAAAACATCTCACCCAGTCAGAGATGCGCAGGGCAGCAAGGAAACCTCATCTCCTGGTCCGGATCAAGTTGCCGCCACCACCTCGCTCCCTGGCTGTGCCCCTCCTCCCTCCCAGCACCAACGAGCCCATTGTTCTGGAAGACTAAGGAGGAAAGATGGGAAATATTTTAACAGGACATGGAGATGGGGAGGGAGTTATTTGGGGGAGGGGGCTTAGAGGCAGCACAGTATGCCATACAGTACTCTTATTTTTACCTGTTTTCAACATCATCTTTCTTTATCCTTTGTTTTTCTTCCCAAAAGTTTGTCCAACACACTTACAAAAATACAGACATACACCCTAATGACAATACATTTTTATCTAATTTAAAGAATCAGATATACATTAATTCATCACCGACACAAGATCTTAGGGTTTGTAGTGTTTTATTGCAGATCTTTTACTGCCCTTTTTATTGCCACCTGTTTTTAAATGTGTAATTTAAACACTGATATTTTCATCCTGAAACAATGGTGACAAAGCACACTTTGTTTTTCCTCCATGTATTTTTCTTTCTGTAAATATATGCATAATTGGAGGGATCGACACTTTTGAGACTGCTTTAGCTGGCCTGATTCGAAGATTTCACTCAACACTCCTCTTCTCCATTCCAGCAGGGAAATTTCTGCCGGCTGCTAACTGTGGCCAGTTTACTGTGGAAATGGTGATTGGACAAGTTCAGTAGATATGTTAACATCAAGTTGATGCACGTGCAGGGTCGAGTTCATCTACTGCCATTTTAGTTTGGTACTGCATCATGTATCAGGAGCCACAAATCCCTGTGATAGAGGTTCATCCTGTTTGTGCCACTTCATGTTGTTGCATGGAATTAATATGTAAGAAACAGTTAATGTGTGCACAAGCAAGCTTGAGCTATAATAAAGTTTAGGTTTGAAATTGTGCAAGTTCAGACAAAAAATTCAACTAAGTGAGGGCCCATTTAAAGGATTTAATGTGTGTAGTCTACAAGGCATTGCATATTTTTGAAAGAAAGTGTGTTTTTTGTTTGCACACTTTTTGCTTTGTTTTGGCAAATGCATCTTACAATCAGGTTGCATCCTTCTGCAAATAGCTTCAACTGAATTAAGTGATGTGCTAAAAACTGCACAACCTGTAAACCTTACATACTTGATAAATGTTTTCAAGCATTCACATTTTACCAAAACATTTTTACTCTGAATTTAGTCCTTATTTATATGTACCAGTCTTGATTTAACTACCGGATTGGTATTTTGATATATATGTTGTTTGTTTTTCTTTTTCTTTTTTTTTAGGCAAATAAACTTCTGTAAATCACAATACACATTATAAGAAGCTGAACAAGAGTAGATATTGCAGTGAAGCCACATAAAGTATTTCCTCTGCTGTATCTTGATTACAGGTGCAACCCATTTGAAAAGATAAGGCGCCTGGCATCTCTTCTTGTTACCTCACCCTCTGATGTTGAACAGGCAGAATGCAGGCAAAGAACATGGGCTTGTTTCTTGGACATGATCATGGCTGTGTGGGCTGCCATGTTGCGAGAATAAATTAGTTTTTTCATTACTACGTTCCAGTTTTGCAAGAAATCGAAACAACGGCAAACGAGACAGAAAAAAGGCTGGAAATTATTGTGAAACATTACGTTCTATGTCAATGCTGTTCTAAAGCCACAGCATATCTGACAATGTAATATTAGGTTGAATGAATCTGACAGTTGTTGCTACCGGTCTGTTGATAAGAGATGAACCATTAGTATGGTAATGTAGAGAATTGGGACTAAGCTTGTTTTTTTTGGTTTTCATTCTTCAGAACAGTAACCATTAATTTCTTTCATTCTGCTTTAATCACCTTCTGTATAAGTGTGATGAATCAGAACAGAAGCAATATTTTTGATGGAGAATTTGGGATGATGTGAAAATAATCTGAACTTGTTCTGTCATTTGCTTTGTTTATTTTAGTCCATCACTTTGTAAAGATGGATGCTAAAAGTAAGTGGTTAATTGGCTCATTAAAATCCTTGTGGATGCCCACAACAATGGGGATTACACTGTTTTATAAGTACATTTGGTCCGAATGTGAGCATAGGCTTCTCAGAGAAATTGTGAAAAGAAGAGTGATGAGTTTGTAGTTAATACTAAGGTGTGTAAAGATAGTGAAAATTTGGCATATTAGAATTTTTGTACACGTAAACTGTGTAATTCTGCTCCATAATAATGGAGATGGCTCTAATAGGCACAAAGATCTCTCTTTTATTTGCTGGGTGGGCTGGTTATTTCAAACAAGGACTGACATTCAAAAGGAGTCAGGGTGCTGAATTTTCTAAGATTGAGAGAGTACCATGCTACAATTGAAACTTTTTTTCTCAAGTGTTTTTGTTTGTTTGGTTGACTGTTTTTTTTTTTGTTTGTTTGTTTTGTTTTTTAATTCTGGCTGTATCCTTAAATGTATCTTGATAAGAAAAATAAAGATGTTCTTTTTCTTTGTTGTCAAACAGGTTCTTTCTCTACTATTCTCTCCAAGGTGTTCACTTTTTCACCCCACTGTTTAGAATAGAATAGAAAAATACTTTATTCATCCCCCAGTGGGCAAATTCAAATTAGTCAAGTAGCTCAAAAAAAATATTTACAATGATTGTATATTAGAACTATAACAACAAATAAATTTGAGAAAAATATGTCAGCAGTCACTGTTAAAAAGGCTTCTGGCTGTGGGGACAAAGGCCCTCCTGAACCTCTCTGTCCTGCCAGGATGCTGTGGAGAGGAAGTTTATTGTTCTGCAAAACAGAATAGAATTTCCTCCTCATCGTTGCTCCACCAAGGTCTCCAAGGTCTAGCCTTCTGTCTACTACACAACTGGCCTTTTTCACCAGTTTGTCCAGGCACCTACAGTTTTTGTCTGTAGTGCAACTCACCCACCATAGAAAAGTGTGCTTTCAATGACTGTGATAAAACATGCACATGATGTCATTGCAGACGTTGAAGGACCCGAGTCGTCTTAGGAAGTTTGGAAGGATGTCAAACTTAACTGTACAAACCTGAAACCTCTTTTAAAGGTTTCTGATGATACAACAGCAATCTGTTAACTGTAGTTTGATAGTGTCGGGTAGCTTGTTAAAATGGGTAGCAAAGGTGTTCTTTTGATCTCTAAGGATGGTGATGGAGTGCTCTAAAGATGTTAAAAGTAAGTTCAAGCACCTCTTATTTTATGGTGTAAGGAACAAAAATGATGATGTAAATGATTAAAGGAGCGACATGCCAGTGAAGGGTGGCTCGTGGCTCACGACTCTGCAGTTGATTATCAAGCAAGATTCTTTTTAGTAGAATGTCAGCCAGGTTCTCTCTATTAACAAAATTTCTTTGAAAGCATTTAAATATTTGGTGATTTTTTTTCTTTCTTACACCCTTGGGGTTTATGTTTTCTCCAGCAACCACTAATCACTGTCCGTGTTTCTTTGTAGTCTGTTTAATCCTATAAACATTTTTCAGCTAATTCAATTATGCACACTTTCATGTGTTCACATGGTTAATCAAAGGCAGTTTTAAAACTCTATTAATGTTTTTTGTGATTATCACTTCCATTAGTTTGTTCTTGCTGTGCAGAAATAATCGACTTTTATAATTGGTTTTATCGTGTCCAAACAGTTGGAATTTTACACATCAACAAAATTCCGATTTGTATTCAAAGCAAGGAATGAACGTCCCTCATAGGGTTCATCATTTCTGGCAGGGTTAACGACCTTGGCATGACACCTGATTGTTATCAAGGGCGCACATGGACACAATTGGTCATGTGACGTTAAACTTGCTTACACCTGATTCTCATTCTCAGAGGAAGGTGGTCATTGGTTTAAAAGACAAACCCCTACTGTTTACTCAGCCTTGGTGACAAACAAACTACAAGTGTTTGGTTTTAATTGTACTGGACCAAGGTATATTTTAATAGTAATTTAGAATGCTTTTTATTTTGTAAGTGTTTGGATGCTGTTTTCTTCTGTGATTTATCTGTCAAGTCATCGTAAGCAACTCTCCGTTTGCGGTTATGTTTGAGGTAAGATTTGACAAACTGAAAATGATTTCATATGACTATTCTGTTCTACTCTGTAAAGAAAATGTTAAAGGTAGATGTCACATTTCAGTTATTTCAACAAGAGTGAATGTGTTTTCATACTGATACTCAAGGTGCAGTTTGGCCCTGCCATCTATTAACAACTAATAGAATTAACTAATAGAATTAACTATATTTAGTGCCCTTAGAATAAAATACTTCTGCAGTTTCTTTGCCCTTTCTAAAAGTGTTTTTTTTTTTTTTTTTCCGTCACCTCTTCAGTGTAGTGTTTTTGGAATGTTTGAATGGGATGGTTTTCAGAGTTCCAGGAGGAAAGACATTAAGCATTAGTTTTCTTATTCTCACTAGAGTTTTCCAATTGTGTTGGGTTTGGTGTTTTAGTTGACTCCATTAGGTTACAGATATTAGTGACTTTCCTGGGTACGTACATGAGATCCAGGCCTTTTGATACAGTGCCCTGCTAACCTACCTTTTCCCCCTCCCTTCTCTCAGACAAGTAGTGATTTGTTCCTGCCTTCCTATGGAAATGAAGAGCTAATGAACAACTTGCCATGCAAAGATTCAGATGGTGACAACAGTGAAGATGGCCTCACCCTTGCCAAGGCCCTGCTACCCCTGGCAGAGTCCTCCTCCCCTTTTATTCCCTGGGTCTGTTCCACCCGCTATAAAACAGAGCTGTGCACCAGCTACTCAACTACGGGGTTCTGCAAGTATGCAGAACGTTGCCAGTTTGCTCATGGCCTCCACGAACTTCGTGTTCCTTTCCGTCATCCAAAGTACAAGACTGAATTGTGTCGCAGCTACCACACTACTGGCTACTGCTACTATGGCAGCCGTTGCCTTTTTGTCCACAACCCCACCGAGCAGCGCCACATCCTCCATCGCAGGAACATCCCTTGTCGTACCTTCCGCACCTTTGGGGTTTGCCCTTTTGGAACACGTTGCAACTTCCTTCATATCCAGGACAAAGAGATGGGGAGCGCTCATAATCTGATTGACTGTGCGAAGACTCCGTCTGCTCCCAGCACCCAGATTCAACCCCAGTGTAAAGGGTGGAAGCCTCGAGGAGCGTTGTGTCACACTTTCAGCTCTTTTGGTTTTTGCCTTTATGGCACATGCTGTCGCTTTCAGCATGGCCTCCCCAGCAAGATCAAAACCTCTGACCAGAACCAAGGAGGGTACCCATCTAAGTTGTCAAGCAGCCCAGATTTACCCTACTCACCGTTTTCAAATACTTCAACTTCCTCATCTCCCTCCGCTTCACCTCTTGACACTCCATCCTCAGAGGCCACAGTCCACAATGCTTTCACTTTCCCCAGCCAGCACCTAAATGACCTGCTGCTGCCACTTGCCCTCCATCTGCAGCAACTCGGGAGCACCAAAGGACAAGAGATCTGGGACAGCAGAGCACTCTAACCTAATACATTGGATGAAATTGAACTGATTCTAAATTCATTGTTGACTTTTAATCCCCTTTACCAGAGAGCAGTTGTGTGTGTGTGGGGTTTTTTTTTTTTTTTTTTAACCCCCCCAACTCCACTTGTTTGCCAGTGCTTGAACTGTGTAGTGATGAATTGACCTGGACTTGCTCTGGATAGTGAGTTGGTGTCAAGCTAATTATATAATTTTATTTTTTTTTTTAAAGTCTACATTAACGTCTAGCTGTGCAACTAACTGTTTCACATCAGTGTTGTGAATAAACATTTTAAACTAAGCTTCATGTTGTGATTGACTGCAATTTGTGCTTAGTCTTGGATGACTGTATTGAGAAGACTTGCATTAAAAGTGAAATGTGTAGCCTTGAAGGGTGGTCCAGCTGCAGAATCTGGACCAAACCTCAAAACATGGAGATGAACTTAAGCCCATCAAATGGCTTGTAAGTTCCTATCTAGGTAAGCTATAAGTCTATATGGACTTGATTCTTGGAGTCTTTAAAGAGAGGTAGATGTAGCTAAATAAAATCAAAAATACCCCTTATTTATTTTTTTGGGTTTTTTTTTAAACCCAACCAGATCAGTCTCAAGCACAGAGCCAGCCTTTATCCTTTATGGATTCTCATTAAAATGCATGGAATGATTCCACAAACTGAGATAAGTGTTGCACAGTTTAGAAACTGTGCTTGGATAGCTGCCTTTCAGCTGATAGTGAAGGCATGGCATTCAAGCCTGACTATCCGCCTTACTGTGGGTGGGCTCTTCATTAAGTAGAATCTGCCCGTTTTCGGTGACCTTAAAGATGTTGCATGTTCCCATCAACAGGCACAAAGCCATGCGGATATTCTGCGTACTAACCACTGAGCCTGCATGAAAGGTACTACCTCCTGTAGGGGTCCTTAGGCAAGACCCCCTTACCCTATCTGCCTAACTGTAAGTCGCTTTGGATAAAAACGTCTGCTAAATGCATAAAATATTCTAATTTAGCCCGAAACTCTCCTAGACAGCTGGTAGTTATCTTATCTTTTCCCAAAACTCCGTTGCACAGTTTGTAAGTGTCAGACACTTCATTCCTATTAAGAATTCAGAGTTGGCTGTTGGCTTTGAATGCATCCTTGCTGACTGGGACCAACCCACCTGTATGCCTAAAGTCGAAGAGGAACAGTGCAATCAAGAGAGATTACCACCACCAACAGAGTCTTACGGATAGTTTGTTTTTTAGTTCAGTTTTGGAACTTTACGGTAGCCTCGATTAGATGGTACCCAATTCTTCATGGTATGTTATTTCCATCTGTCGTATTACTCAAATATGAAAGTTGTTCACTTACCAGTCCTTATTTTGAAAAGTCAAACGTATACCGTTTCCGCGTTTGCTAATCGGACTTTATTGTAGACCCGTAAAGAGTGTAAACACGACGACTACGTTTCTAACGATACTCCGTCCTCAACGGTTTTATCTGAAAGGGTAAGGTGTAGTGGTGCGAAAAATCTTCTAGCTTTTGCGCTACATTGTCTTTGCCGTTCGGTGAGCGACTCGTCTAACGTGATTGTAGCTAGCTAAAGCAGACACCGAAGCTATCACCGAACGTTTTATATATATCTGAACCATAAACTGGCATGCTTAGATACACCAAATGATACTTGCATTTTTTGCGATATTGTAGTTACATTTAAGTTATTTGATACTGTGGATAGACTGAAACAAAATGTAATTTACCATGCATTCCTCTTCATTCTGAGAAAGGTGAGTACCAAATGTAATATAACTCTAACATAGAGTCTTTATCGCCCCTTATACTGAAACACAACAAGTAGAGAATGAACGGATAATGTGTAGCTAGACGTTATATTATTATATTATTATACTAATCATATCGTAATGATAGAACTCAGGCTTTGTTGGCGTTGTTCCAATGAGCCCATGATTATCATGAAACCTCATCACCTCTGTACTGTCTTATGTAAAAGAATGTTAAGCATCAGAGACGACAAGAACTCACGAAATGTGGTTCTACTTTACAGTTTACAAGGTGAAAAACGTAATCATGGCGGACCGAGAGGAACGCCGCTTCGCTGAGGTTCCCCGAGAGTCTGTTAAACTGGTGGCCGAGAGTTCAGGCGTGGAGCTCGGTGACGATGTGGCCGCCCTGCTTGCTGAAGACGTCTGTTATCGACTCAGGGAAGCAGCGCAGGTCAGAGTCGCTGGTAGCATTGACAGTGTTTGCTGTTGTTGAAATGCAAACTTCCCTCTTTCTCTCTTGCTCCCTCTCCAGTGGCTTTCTTATCTTTATCTCTGTATTTAGATCTTTGCATCATATTATTTATCTGTGGAGCCTTGGAAATACCTATATTCCTAAATGGTGTGTCTTGTGACAGAAGTGAGTTTACTGTGTACCTCCATCTCTGGTGGCATCGATGCATACCTGCCAAATAGTGTGAAATAGGCTAGATATGCCACCTGAATGACACAGAAACCAAATCATGTTTTGCATAGTTGTTGGTTTTTGTAGTCCAGTACTCTAATGCATGATTGGAAAGACAACCATGGTAAATAGATGTGTAATATTGTTATTATTGTTGTTGTTATTTTTCCCCTCTTTCCTTTTGTTTTTAGAAGGGATCCAACTCTTCACACCTTAACACTTGGGCCTAATGATGCCAGTGGGTATGTTTTCTGTTTTTTATCCAAACAGAGCAGCTCTCAGTTTATGAGACATGCTAAAAGGAGGAAGCTGACAGTGGAGGACTTCAACAAAGCACTGCGTTGGAGCAATGTTGAGGTGAGCTTATGTGTAAGGTCAGTCTAATTTGACATGCTACTGAGGTTCCTCCTTCAGCTTCTTTTTCTCTGCATAATTATTAGATCATTTGTGGCTACGGGGCCCAGGATGCTTTGCCCTTCCGTTCAGTGAAAGAAGGAGAGCTTTTCTTTGTTGAGGATCGGGACATTAACCTGATCGAGCTGGCTCTGGCCACCAACATTCCTAAAGGTTGTGCAGAGACCATGGTGCGAGGTATGTGGCATCATAGTGCTTGGCCACGTTTGTACTTTATAGTCAGTTTAGGTTCATCCCGCTAAAAATCACTTGTTCAAGTCTTCACAAGATAATGTGTCCTTATTTTGTCTCATTTCTTGTCAGTAAATGTGGCGTACCTAGATGGTAAAGGCAACTTAGAATCTCAGGGGACAGGTAAGACTCAACCAAACTGTGACACTTTCAGTAAGAACTTTGCAGTTAAATAGCAGTTTGACAGCTCCCTTTGCTATCATTGAGATTATCTCGTTGACCAAAAAAAAGATTTTTGGTTCAAATTTGTGTGAACTGCTTCTTCAGCATTGATGCTTTTTTTTTTCATAATTACAAAGAAAAAATAAATGAAGAATTGCTTCAAAGAAGGGATAACCTCATTTCTACCTTTTCTAGTTGTTTGACCTGAGTGTTATATTGTCATAGTTCCAACTGCAGTACAGTCTTTGTCAGATGACCTGCTGAAATACTACCAGCAGACCACAAGGGCCATTTTGGGAGAGGACCCCCATCTGATGAAGGTAAGCTGCTGCTGACCACATGTTCTGTGTGGCTAAACGATTTGTCACTTATTAGATCTTTCTTTGTGTGTTTTAGGCGGCTCTGCTAGACCTTCAGTCTAACTCCAAGATCGCAGCCTTACTGCCATACTTTGTTTATGTAATTAGTGGAGTAAGTAGTACCTATTCAATCTTTTTATTCTCATGACCAATTTTGATACATCAATCATTGTATTTGTTCATACAAAATACTAGATCTGGTACTGTTTTTTCTTTTCAGATATGTGAGTAATGCTTAAAAAATGTGATAAATCTAAGTGTTCACAGATTGCGACCATTGGACCCAAGCTGATCCTAGTCTCAGTATGTATTTCAGTCATCCATACGTTTTATTGTGGATATTTTCTTCTAGGTGAAGTCAGTAAGCCATGACCTGGAGCAGCTCAACAGGCTCTTGCATATGGTGAAGAGCCTGGTTCAGAACCCTTATCTGTACCTGGGCTCATATGTGCGTAGCTTGGTCTCCAGTGTCATGTACTGCATCTTGGAGCCACTTGCTGCCTCTATTAACCCACTAAATGACCACTGGACCCTCAGGGACTATGCTGCCCTGCTCCTCAGCCACATATTCTGGTGTGAAAATCACTCTTGGTTACTTTTACACTTTGTAATATATGCATTGCTGAGACTATACTTTCACATTGTCATAATATGTTTACCTGTTACAAGACTCTAAAATGATCAGACTTGTACATCACTATTCAATGTTATGAGGTACTATAAACTTAGTTGTCCTTTCACAACTGGGGCTGTATACACCATTCTTATGGTAAATATGAAGTATAACTTTAACAATGTTTCTTATAATTAAAATTGATCATGGTTTAAATGTCAGGGAAGAGTCGCTGATTTCACCTGAGACATAAGGACTTGAAATCAACCCAATTAATGTAAACTCAATGGTTACTGTCTGCTAATTGGGTTTTCTCTCTAGGACACATGGGGATCTGGTGAGTGGTCTCTACCACCAGATTTTGCTTTCTCTGCAGAAGGTTCTGTCTGACCCAGTGAGACCCCTCTGCTCCCACTATGGAGCTGTGGTGGGCCTTCATGCTCTAGGATGGAAGGTGAGTTCAGTAGTCCCATCTTTACATTTTTCCTAAAAGTTTTAGGTTTCAACAGTAAAACCTAAAGATAAGCATCAGCATACTTCTTGTTTCTCTCATTATCGGTAAATATCGTGTCATATTTGACTCACATCTTGCATATCAATCGTGAGAGTGTTTCAAAGAGAATTCAGCTACCATTCCATAGTATGAGACTATAGTATTGTATTCTATAGATTTGCTTTTGGAATGTTGCCCTTCTTTGACTTTACAATCAGATTTTCTGTTATCATTTCATGCTTCATTTCATGTCTTGCATGTTTTAGAATCACTGTCATACAAATGCAAGGTTCAACATGAAGTATTTATCACATTTGGAGGTGTAACTAGATGGACTCCATCTAATAAGTGAATGTAATTCTTTTTTGACCACCCAAATTTTGAGTGGTCCACCGTGTGCTCATAGTTTTCTCTCAGTAAACTGTTTGAACTTTTGTGTGTTTGTGGTGACAGGCTGTTGAGAGAGTGCTCTTTCCACACCTTCCAGCCTACTGGGCCAACCTCCAGGCTGTGCTGGATGATTACTCTGTGTCCAATGCCCAGGTCAAAGCAGATGGACACAAAGTTTATGGAGCCATCCTGGTCAGTAATGTCTTTATCTCAAATATATATTTAAATATTTATATAATTTTATAGCTGAAATAAAAGACGTAACAATACAGGAGGATAGTGAGAAATGGGGCTGTGCAGAGAGTGAGATGAAAAATGCACACAATGTTGTACTGCAGGGGTGTAAAGGGTATAGAAAGTGTATGTGGTTGACAGCTGGAGGGGTGTCAGTCCACCTCCTGTCACGGCGAGGTACCCTTGAGCAAGACACCATACCATCATGCTCCCCGGGCACTGTGAATGGCTGCCCACCATCTGTCTCTATGAGTCTGTGACCCTGTTCATGTGTGTGTCAACAGGTGCCAACCTGGATGGGTTAAAAGCAGAGGACAATTTTGTGTGTATGACTGTATGCATAACAATCAAAATCTAATCTAATCTTAGAATCGTTCACATACACTCCAAAGCCACCTGGTAAAGATTAGGAAAGGAGAGAACCTTTTTCTGGCTAGGACTAGGGCTGCCAAAATAAATGCATTGACAGCAAGTTAACAGAAACTCCTCTTAACGCCGCTAATTTTTGGACGCAAGATTAATATAGTCAAGCGCTGCGCATATGACCCTTGGTCCACCTTGTAGTGCAGGAAATCCAGAAGGGATGTAGTCTGAAATGGACCACGAAAAATGTCTTTTGAATGCATAGTTCATCTTCAAAATCCTGCCAGATCCACAATCCCTATTGCCAAAGGCAAACCGTGCTGAATAGTTTGCAACGGACACACCTCAACAATGCTATCTGCAGGAAGGTTAGACACAGTTACAATATGTACGATTATTTTCTTGTGTGAATGATACACAGGTCAATATGCCCATTTGTTGTTGCTTCTTGGGCTTGAGTTTGTCATGATAATCTTTCAGCATATCTGTTTTTTGAGAATGCTGAAGAATGTTCTCGACAGTATTTGTTGAGACACTTTGTTTTGGATTGTTGCAAGAATAAATCTAATATGCATTTGCGTATTTGTCTGCACCTATATTGATAAGAGTATTAAAAAGGTGCATTAAGAACATATATTAAAAGTGTGATTCTTTTAAGACTGATTATGAGTTAATTGTGAACAATTGTGTGATTAATCGTGATTAAATATTTTTCATCAATAATGACAGCCCTAGTTAGGACATTAAATACCTCATTAGGGGTTTTGGAAAGATACATGGCTTGGCATTAAATACTAGAACAATCACCAGAAAATGAGGCATATAGGCATTGTGCGCATGTGTTTTAGAAAATGTAAAATACCTACTGTACATACAGAAGGCACACTTTGAAGGTATTTCTGTTTTCATTGTTTAATTTCTAGCACTCTTTTAAAGGGAAACAGTATGTATGTTACCACCATTGTAATCCTTGAAATCACACCACATTTAGCCAGTCTTCTATTTACTAATTGTTTGTATTTAGAGTGGCAAAATACTGGTTGATTAAAACTTAAGTATGAAAGAAATGACTATCGTCTGCAAAAGTACATCACGTCATGTATGACAAGTGGAGCCTCTGTCTGTTGGTGCTGTGATAAATGAAGAATTCTCTTTTTAAGTCATTTATATCTTTGTTGATGGTACTTGAAATGTTGGTACTTGACCATAACAATATCTGTCTTTGCGTCTTCCCCATACAGAAAACAAAACGTGTTGTTTCTAATTGGCCCATTAATTGACTGTTTGTCTTTTTTTCGCCCCAGACTGTCATTGTTATATTTTCCTATATGCTATATTTGTCTATGTAATCCGTCCAAGGGACTGGCACACGTAGCTGACATGGGGCAAACATGGGCCATTACAATGCTAACAAAAAGATAACCAACCATGTACTGTCACGCTCACACCAATAGCCAATCACCACCTAACTTATTTTGTATTGTTCCTGTGCGAGGAGAAAACCTATGTAGGCACAAAGAGAGCCTGTCAACTCCACATGGAAAGGTTCCTGCCTCCAACAACTGTATCACCAAAATGAATAGAATACATTTGAACTCATTAGGACCTGTCTGCACATGAAGATGTACCAGTTTATGTGTTTAGAAGTTGCTGACGATTTTAAATAGTTACAAGAAAAGATAGCATTTGCAAATTCAAGGCTCTCATATCTCAAAATCTGTTTCAAATTGGATTATTTGGAAATCTTACATTTGTAGATGTACTAAAAAAACCTTTTGAAGCTGTTAACTTTATGAAAGAAACTCCTGAATACATTTGTTGTTTTTTTGTGCCTCCTATGTTTTCTATATATATATATATATATAAATATATATGTAGTAATATGCGTCAGACTTGATCTACCCATTTGCAAGAATACACAGGACATGGAGATGTACATACAAAACAAAAACTTGATGTGCTGTTGGACTAATTTATAGATACTCTTATTTACAAATACTCTTGTATCCAACTTAACAGATACTGCATATTGTCAATATAAAAACAAATAAATGTGCTGAATTGTGTGGGAGCACAAATGGTATTAAATCAGAAAAATGTTTGTCAAGAATCTCAAGAAAGGGTCTAATGGTGAAATGCTAAATGGACTGCAACCCAACAACACTGACATGTGGTCTGGGGAAGTCGGATGTCAAACTATGGATCAACATATTCAGAATGAACTTTAATGAGAAATGTAGTCTTGGAGTACTGGTCGAACCAAATGACAGACTTGCTTTGTGTCCAAACATGTTGCTCGAGCAGAGTGTAAATACATTCTACTGTTTGTCCTGTAGGTGGCAGTGGAGCGCCTTCTGAAGATGAAGGCTCTATCACTGTCTCAGCCAGCAGAGGGGGGATCAGTTGCTCAACCAGCTTCTGTAGCAGGAGTTATGAGTTACAGGGTGAGCTCCCCAGGCCTCAGCCCCCCTCCAGAACCTCTATCAGAGGCTACCCTTGGAATTGCTAGCCACCTACAGGCAGGTGGGGCTTGCTGTCCTTGGGAAGAGTGGTCCCCGGTCCCTCTTCCTGCGATGTACTGCGAGCTTTATTCCTTTTTTGGAGACAGCTTGGCTGTCAGGTTTAGTACAGGACCAGGGTTTGAGAATTACCCTCCTTATACTCCATCCCAACTCAGAGAGGCTAGGAAGGAACCCCTTGGCCCTGTGTCCAACCCAGACACTACCCGTAAGATGCCACAGCTGACAGCCAACCTCAACATCAGCCCGAGACAGGATGGGAGTCCTCGCACTGATCCACCCCCTCCAAGCCTTTCAGCCACAGGATCAGGAAGGTAAAGCAGACGGTAAAGCCAAACTATCATTGTTAATACCATTTTTTTTTTTTAGCATTGAATTTTACTGGTACTCTTCCATAATAGGTCCCTGGCTCGCTCCTCGTCTGTGCAGCGCTCCAGATCTTCCTCGTCACGATCAAGCCAGCGTTCAACAAGTATTTCTCGTGATGTTTTCCCCAAGGCTCGCTTTACCTCACCTCATACTGGACCCCCAGCATTCTCTTTTTTGATCGGTGGACGACAAATGGGTCGTCGGTGCCAAGGCCGTCGCCCCTTTCAGACCAGTTTTGCCCCAACTCCACCCATTTCTGCTGTCCCAACACGTGCCTACGCCCACAAACTGCCTGTTATTGGCAGAGTGAGCAAACCTGTGCGACGCTGGGCATGTTCCCATTACTCCCTTTATCTGCCTCTGTAGAGAGCAAGGTATCTTAAATAACCCACTGCATTAGCATGTCGTGAGGAATGACTGCTACACACTTTCTATGGTCAGTATAAATACTGCCCAGAAAACGGGAAATATTATTTTTTGTATCAATTTCACAGAGACATCACTTGTGTCTTTATGGAGTTTTGTCAACTGCTCAAACATTTCTGGCTTTGACACCGCAGAAAGATTATGATATGCTTAGTCAGGGAACCCAGCATCTGATACATTTAAATTTGAAGGTATCACTTTTTAGGTCACTAATTTTGTTTTACAATAATCTCGCCCTGGATTGACCTTATGACCCTTCCTGTGATAGCCCCTGCAAATTATGGCTCCAACCTCATAGCTGTTTTCTCATGTTCATTCTTCAGTTCATTGCACATGTTGTGTCTATAATTTCAGCTGTAAAGTTATTTTGATATTGAAATACTACTACAAAAATGTATGGTTTAAACAAGCATTTATTTTCTTTTGTTGGGTTATTTTTATGATTAACATATTTTACTCAGTAGACTAGTTCAGTCCAAACAATTGCTATATAGATTTGTACAATGACTACATTTTCATCGACATATGTAAAAACACTGGAAAGTCAAATTAATAGATGAATAAATAAGAATGTCTATTAACTGTAGTGAGACAAGTCAGCATATCAATTTAGAGGGGGGGGAATCAACAAGGTACCACAGAAAGGAAAATTGGTAAAATTTGAGAATTATTTAAGACGTTATTTTAGACAAATGTAGATGACATGGGTGCAGTATGTACTCCAGTGTCTTCAAACATCCAGTCCTGTACAGAGATGACTGAAGAATGACTGGATTACTGGAGAAATAGCTCCACCTGCTGTTTAACTAATCAGTCAATAAATATTGTTTAAAAACAGATATGTTAAGAAAAAAAAGAAAAAATAACACTCAACACTGAGAATGCCAGTAATTTTAGAATTTCAGTTTAAAAAAAAAACATTGTGTTTGTCCCTTTAGGACTAGAGTCCTTCAAACTTACTGATAAGAAGCAGTGCTATTCGTCAATAGTTATATTTTTCTCAATGAATATATGCAACAGGAAGTGAAGCACTCAATGAACCTTCAACGTATCCAATTTGATAGTTTATACAGCCTCGTTCTTCTTTTTGACTCTTTCCTGTAGCCTTAGTCCCTACGAAAAGAGAATAGGTGAGGTAAAGGACATTAAACAAAAAGAGATGCAATTACTAAACTGTCACTTTAAACCTGCATCAAATAAATAGGAAGAGTAACAACTGACTTGTGGCTGACCTCTTCTTTATTTCATCATTTCTGTCTGATGAGAATTAAAAGTTTTTCTGACATTTGTTTGCATTTTAGTTTTTATTAAACTGGTTATATTGTGTAACAAACGCGGCACGGTGGTGTGGTAGTTCGAACTTTTGCCTTGTTTCGAACCCTCTTGCGAATGGAATTTACAGCTATGTGCTGACTTTTCGCAAATTTCTTCTTATAAGGACACGCTTTTGCATCATGAACCCTATCACTATCTTATTCAAGTGCTCATTTGAATAGATGTTTGGTGTTTTGTCACGTTTGAACTCTTCTGACTGTGTATCTGGTTCTCTAGCTTAGCATTGCCACCAACTCTCTCCCTCAATCTTCTGCCTTCTCATGATATGTGTCAGATGTTTAGTTACTTCTCTGCCTCCTTTAGCATTAATGGTACATGTAACAAATTTAGTCTTTTTTCTAGTTTCGGAGGCAAGGTTATTGGAATGTCTGTTCCGCATCATGAAAATCACTTGATAGCAAGCAGGTCCTTGTAGCCGACGTTACAGTTTAACCTGCGTCCACGTTAACTGGCGTCATTCTGCTAAAATCATCAGTGATTTCTGGTAGCTTCTTGTTGCCAAGTAGATTGAGGTTCGATATCGAGACTTCACCATCACAAATAAGTGTTTGAGTTGGTTGTATGTTTGCTCAAATAACCAACTCTGGTGAGGCGAACTTCAATTCACAAAAATATGAATAAAAAGTTGACAAGCTTACTCTGGCTTTTTTTGCAGGAAAAACTACTATGTGGTAACTTGGACACACAGACACATGGAGACGGGTTAACGACAGAAAAACAAAAAAAAATTTAATCTTTCTATTCATTTTCTTTGTGGTTCTTTTCCATTCTTAAGCATGGTTTATGCTTCTGCGTTACATCAACGGCATAGGATGTGACGCCACCTTTGAGCATTCGAAGTTCTGCGTCGAGGGAACACGTTGCTCTGCAATTCACCACCATGCCGCTAGGGGGGTGTGGCTATGTGTTTGTGTGGTTTCTGGGGTTATAGTCGAATCCTTGCTTTTTCTTCCGGTCACAGTTAACAACAGTAAACAATGGCAACCGAGGTGGAGCAGCTGTATTTGCAGTTGGAGCTCATCAATATTGAAGAACAAATGCTTATATTGCAAATGTTGAAGCACAGAAGACGTTTGCGGAGGTGGTCCATACAACCACTAAACCGGTCGAGGCTGGGAAAGGGTGAATTTACAACACTGGTTCATCCACTGAGGGACCTGGATGAACAAATGCACTTTTGATACTTTGTCGAAAGTCAACGGGCCGATTTGATGAGCTTCTGTACAGCCATTAAGACCAGAAAAAGTAACTGCCGGAAATTACGTTCTGAGCGGACCAATCACAGCCCTTACGGTCCCGGTCAACGAAATGTGTAGTTCGTCGGATCCACATCGACGCCATAGCTGCCATTGAAATAACGGAGAAGCATGAACTACGCATAAACCAGATTATTGGAAGGCCAATGGCTGAGTGAATTCCTGGGGGGAGCTCATCCTCTGAGTCCAGCCCCCAAGACACGAGTGCCTTGTAATAGTCCTATAGATATCATTTTTAAGCCTATTCATACAAATATTTATTTGTCTTTTATATATTTTTTTCTCCGGGTCGGGAATGAGATCCTTCCCCAAGTGGAGTTCAAGTATCTCGGGGTCTTGTTCACAGTGAGGGACGAATGGAGCGTGAGATTGACGGGCGGATCGGTGCGGCGTCTGCAGTGTTGCTCTGCACCGACCCGTCGTTGTGAAGAAGGAGCTGAGCCAGAAGGCGAAGCTCTCGATTTACTGGTCAATCTACGTTCCCATCCTCACCTATGGTCACGACTTGTGGGTAGTGACCGAAAGAACAAGATCGCGAATACAAGTGGCCGAAATGGGTTTCCTCCGCAGGGTGTCTGGGCCTCCCTTAGAGATAGGGTGAGAAACTCAGTCATCCTGGAGGGGCTCGGAGTAGAACCGCTGCTCCTCCACATTGAGAGGAGCCAGATGAGGTGGCTCGGGCATGTGGTTAGGATGCCCCCTGGACGCCTCCCTGGGGAGGTGTTCCGGGCACGTCCCACTGGGAGGAGACCCCGGGGGAGACCCAGGACACGCTGGAGAGACTATGTCTCTCGGCTGGCCTGGGAACGCCTCGGGGTCCCCCCGGAAGAGCTGGAGGAAGTGGCCGGGGACAGAGACGTCTGGGTTTCTTTGCTCAAGCTGCTGCCCCCGCGACCCGACCCCCGGATAAGTGGTAGATGATGGATGGATGGTTATTACTGATGATCCAAAAAAGAATTGTTAATTATTGATCCACATTTTATAGAACCCTGTGTGAATCACAATATAAGGAAACTGAGGCCGACAACTTTTTTGCACACTTCACTGAATCAAAACTAATCAGTGAAGACCAAAGAAATATTTGTGATAGCCCTTTAACTCCGAACGAAGTCCTGTTTACAATTAAACACTTAAAGCTTAATAAATCTCTTAACAGAGCAATAGTACGCATTCATTCATTCGTCTTAAAGTATTGGTGAAATAAAGACAGATAATGCCTTATTTAGAGGCTGCATCGTCCCTGCCCAGTTCACTCTGTTATATGGATATACGCTGATCGCGAGTTATCTAAATAGCTTCCAAAGGACTCCGACTTTCGCCAAACTGTTCTTGGTGACTAGATAAACGTATTTCATGCCAGAAATACGTAAAAATACCGGAGTTCCCCCTTAAGAGCCAATCTGTGGGCCTGTTTCATCAGCCGATTGATAGCACAGCGGTCAAATTACTAATTGCTGTTTCCACATAATACATGCAAGAAACTACATTATAATAACCACACAACTGTAACAAAAAATCTAAAACACAAAATATAAATAAACATGCAACTTAAACCAAGTACACCATGCACGGCACACAACAGAAAACAAGATAAAACAAGCAGTGTATGACCCTCAACATGACAGTCCCCTAACAGATCCTGAGCAGCCGGGACCCCAGAGTGACTGGGTGACTGTCAGGAAGAGGAGTCTGTTGTGTTCCCTGATTGTATTGTTGCTGCTTCATGACACTAGGTGGCAGTGTTGTAAACACATATGGTTGAGATCGCGGGAAAGAAGAACAGAGAAGAGTTTAGAAGATGGCTACTACTGAAGTGTAGGCTACATTAATCTGTTAAACTGTTTTACTACTAGTCTGTGAAGTAAACAGCATTTCAGCGCTACACCCTGGCCTTGTTATTGCATGCAAACACTACATTTTGGCGACGAGGAAAGAACCTGACGTAAATGGTTTTTTTTGCCTTTTTGGCTGACTCAACATGGCTGGAGACGTGCTTGCACCTCCGATGTTTTTGCTGTGCCCGGGGGAGCAGCAGATACCCTTCGACATGTGGATGCAGATTTTCAAGAATTATCTGCTGGTAATTAATGCAACGGGAAATGCTTGGCCTGAAGTTCGCAGGAGGGCTACCTTACTCCACTGTCTCGGAGCCGAGGGACAACAGACAGGTGACTCCTTTGACTCTGCTGTTGCTGCTCTAGAGAAATACTACACACCCAAGCAAATGTTGCTGTGCAATGACATGCCTTCAGACAGCGAAGACAAGCCCCTCATGAGACTATTGCACAGTATGTGGCTGTGCTGCGTGATCTTGCTTCAAAGTGCGGATTTGATAACAAAACAGACGAAATGATTCATAATCAGTTGATTGAATGTGACTAACTCGAACATAAGAGAGAGGCTCTTGCTCGAACCAGATCTGACACTGGACAAAGTCTTAACAATTGCATCACAAGTGGAATCGCCTTGTTCAACAAGCCAAAGCAATTGCAGCAAATGACAGTTCCAGTGCAAGCTGTGCAGCCCTGTTCACAGTTCAAGAAAAAGAAACACAAAGAGCACACTCGCCCAAACAAGCTATCCAATGCAACTACTACATCTTCCTGCAGCTGTTTCAGGTGTGGTTCTGACAAACATCTGGTTAATTCTTCTCAGTGCCTTACAGCCAAAGTAACTTGTAAGTCTTGCCATAAAGTTGGTCATTTTGCTTGTGTTTGTGTTTCTCATCCAAGACAAGGGATGTAGGTGAGATTCAGCTACCTAAACTGACTGTGCTATACTTAAACAACCACGGCCATGCACCAGATAGTCAGCTAGTGACATACACAAGGAAGAAAATTCCTGTGCTTGGCTGCCTACAAGTCAAAGTGAGTAGAGGAGTTCTCAGTGCTCCAGTCACATTCTATGTGGTGAAGAAAGGGACCTCCCTCTTAGGAAGAGATCTTACGAATGCCTTAACCATCTGCATCAAAGGTAATACTGTCCTCCCTCCCGTGCTTACCACAAACTCTGCATCTACTCCCTCCACCTCTGCTGCTCCTGCTGTCAGCTGTGTATCTGCTTTGCCTTCTCCTGTGCCGACCACCAACTGCACCTGCTTCCTGCATCCCTGCTGCTCCAGACATCGGCTGTGCACAAAACTTTGTGCATAAAGTGAAAATTGATTCCACTGTTAAACCAGTACGCCAGAAGCTACGTTGACTGCCTTTTGTGGAAAGAGCTTCTGTGTCAGCTGAACTGAACCGACTACTGAAAGCCGGTGTGATTAAAAAAATATATGCATCACCCTGGGTTTCGCCTATTGTGGTCACAGGACGGAAAACTGGTGGAATACGGATGTGGACAGATCTCCATGAATCAAACAAAGCCGTGATCACAGACTGCTACCCCCTACCTTATGTGGATGAACTGTTTGCAAACTTACAAGGCGCAAAGATGTTTTCTAAAATCGACCTGGCTAACGCATACTACCAGTTGCCTCTTTATGAAGATAGCCGGGACCTCACAGCATTTATTACACATGATGGTTTGTTCAGATACTGCAGGGTTCCTTATGGCCTCGCGTCAGCTCACTCAGCCTTCCAGAAAATGATGGCTGACATCCTCAACGGCCTCCCAGGTGTCCAAAATTATCTAGACAATCTCATCGTCTATGGTAACACCCCCGCTGAGCATGACCTCAACACTGTCCTCCAAAAGGTGAAGGAGGCTGGACTGATGCTAAATGAAAACATGTGTCACTTCAGCAAGACCTCACTACGCTTCCTAGGACATACCATTACTGCAGATGGCATCCTTCCTGACCAAGAGCATACTAATGCCGTCCTGAAAGCCCCTTCCCCATCAGATGCTGTTTCCCTGAGATAATTTCTGGGCTTAGTATCCTGGTACTCAAAGTTTCTCCCTAACTTTGCAACGGTTATGGCTCCTATGCTTGTCTGCGCCAGTGACAAAGACAAATTCACATGGACTCCTGCAGCACAAAGCAGCTTTGAGGAAGTCAAGCAACTTCTTGTGAACAGTCCTGCACTTGTTATTTTTGACCCTTCGCTGCGACCTGTGATTTCCACAGATGCAAGTGACTACGGACTTGGAGCTGTCTTTGCACAGGTACAGCCTGATGGCACAGAAAAGCCAGTGGCTTTTGCTTCACAAACACTGACTGAAAGAGAGAGAAAATATTCGATTGTTGAAAAGGATGCACTTGCTTGTGTGTGGGCTACGGAAAAATGGAAAACATACCTGTTGGGACGCCGTTTTATTCTCAACACCGACCACCAGGCATTAACGACACTGCTCAGCACAAAAGGAATCGGTCGGGCTGGAATGGGAGTTGCCTGCTGGTCTGCGCGACTGCTCTTTTTTTTGTCTATGACATTATCTATCGACCAGGCTCCCACAACTACACGGCTGATCTCATCTCACGTCTCTCATGCCTTCCCTAGCCTGGGCTTTCTGACACTCTTCCAGATGTAGAACCTGAGATGGTGGCACAGATTTCTGCTACCCTGAGCTCCCTTCCAGTTGCCGACTTTGACTCTGCTTGTACCGAAATGTCAGCCCTGCGCTCACAAATTGTAAGTGGTTGGCCTCCTTCCATTAACTCAGTAAGTGATGTACTGGCCTCATACTACAGGATCAGAGATGAGCTCTCGGTCAAGGATAACTACATCCTTAGAGGCTCAAGACTCATGCACCACTCTCCTTACAACACACACTAATCACGCTTGGACATGAGAGTCAACAAGGGATCGGCCGCACAAAGCAACGCCTACGCGACCTCTACTGGTGGCCTAAGATGGACTCACAAATACAGTCTTGCATCGCTTCATGTGTACTCTGCCAGGCTAATGATAAAACAGCCTCTACTTGCCCTGCTTCTTTGAGCCTGATGAGCCATGGAAGAAACTTGGCCTTGACGTTATTGGACCCTTTGACACAGAAGTTTCTTCCTGCAGGTATGCTATCATGCTGACAGACTATTATTCCAAGTGGCCTGATCTGTCCTTTTCACATACTGCCACTACTGCGGATATTATTCACTTCCTGACATCTGTTTTCTCTTGTCATGGTAACCCAGAGAACATTGTTCCTCAGTTCATCACTTCTGCAGCATTTGCCTCATTTCTGCACACCGAGACATCTCCCATAGTAGAACATCAGTCTTCTATCCAGCTGCTAACGGAGCTATCGAGAGAGTCCATCGTGCCCTGAGAAGCTGCATTCAGACCGCCATTCAACAGGCACAACCATGGACTGAGACTGTTATGAACTGTATCGTGCAACGCCACATACTGCCACCTCGCCATATGAACTCCTTTACGGCAGGAAAATGCGCACCAAGTTGGATATTCTTTCCCTGCTGTCTGCCATGTCTCCACTGGATGTTTCTGCTCGTCATGCAGTTCAGAGACATCAGAATATAATGGAGCGTTACACTGATGCCAAACGTGGTGTGCGCATGCATTCTTTCTGGCCAGGAGAGACAGTGAGGATAAGGGATAAGGAAGCCTCATCACGTCCCTAAAGCTCACCCGAGATTCACTTCCCCTGTAACTGTGAGGAAGAGAATAGGTACTCTTTCTTACTGAGTGATGGGAAGACTTGGAATGCCTCCCATCTTGCTCCTCCTGTGGCTGGACAAGACTGTGACACATCTGGACTGTTATACACAGATGTTAGTCATTCCCCCGCTCCCAGATAGCCACGTGCTAGACAGAAACCCAAGTGGCATAAAGACTATGTCACGTCATAGGTTGACCTGAGATGATTGCAGTAACCGGATTATTAATAGACACTTAACAAGGTTCAGAGTATTACTGTTTATGCCCTAGAGACATTAGTGAAGTTAAGGGTAATTCTTTATTTACAATGATGTGCACTGTTATATGTTATATGCGCCTTACGTAAAGTTACCTTATTGCAGAAGGATTTACTTATTACAGTTTGTTTTCAATTCAATTCAGTTCAATTTTATTTATATAGCGCCAGATTACAACAACTGTCATCTCAAGGCACTTAAGTGATATAGTCCAATTCAAGCCAATTGGAATTCAATTAATTGAAATCATAATCCAATTAATTCATATAGAGCCAATTCAAAAATTAATATCCTAGCTAAGGAAACCAACAGATTGCACCGAAACTTGTCTTCAGTCCAATCTCCCGTCCTGAGCCTGAGGGACTGTGGAAAGGAACGACTCCTTTTAACAGGAAGAAACCTCTGGCAGAACCAGAACCAGGAAGAAACCTCTGGCAGAACCAGACTCAGGAAGGGTGGCCATCCGCCTCGACCAGCTGGGGTTTGAGAAGACAGAAAAGAGGGAAAAGAGGGGGGAAAAAACCATAACGCCATTCAAAGGATATCTGTTGGAATAGGGAAACACAAGTTAATAACCACAATAATGTCACATGTACATAAAATCAATTGAGAAATTAAACAAGGGGAAAAAGGAGAGCAAAGTGAGGAAAGGTGTGACAGATGAGGTCCCCCAGCAGTCTAAGCCTATAGCAGCTTAACTATGGGATGTTTCAGGATTACCTGAGCCATCCCTAACTATAAGCTTTATCAGAAAGGAAAGTTTTAAGCCTAATCTTAAAAGTGGAAAGGGTGTCTGCTTCCTGGACATTTACTGGCAGCTTATTCCACAAGAGAGGGGCCTGATAACTGAAGGCTCTGCCTCCCATTCTACTTTTAGAAACTCTGGGAACAACAAGTAAACCTGCAGTTTGGGAGCGAAGTGCTCTGTTAGGAAAATATCTTACAATGAGATATTTAAGATATGTTGGAGCTCGGTCATTAAGAGCTTTATATGTGAGGAGAAGAATCTTAAATTCTATTCTGAATTTAACAGGGAGCCAATGAAGAGAAGCTAAAACTGGAGAAACATGATCTCTCCTGTTAGTTCTCATCAGAACTCTGGCTGATGCATTTTGGATCAGCTGGAGGCTTTTCAGAGAATATGTGGGACAGCCCAATAATAAGGAATTACAGTAGTCCAGTCTTGAAGTAACAAATGCATGAACTAGTTTCTCTGCATCACCCTGAGACAGGATGTTCCTGATTTTAGCAATATTCCGAAGGTGAAAGAAGGCAGTCCTAGAAACCAGTTTTATATGTGCGTCAAATGATAAATTCTGGTCAAAAATAACTCCAAGGTTCATCACTGTAGAACTAGAAGCCAAGGAAATACCATCTAGAGTAACTATATAACTAGACAATTTATCCCTGAAGCGCTCAGGTCCAAAGAGAACAACTTCAGTTTTGTCTGAATTTAAAAGCAGACAGTTCTGAGTCATCCAGGTCTTTATGTCTTTAAGACAGGCTTGTAGTCTGACCAACCTATTGGTTTCATCTGGTTTCATAGATAAGTACAGCTGAGTATCATCAACATAACAATGGAAATTTATGCCATGCTGTCTGATAATGTTTCCTAATGGAAGCATGTATGAAGTAAAAAGAATAGGTCCATGCACAGAACCCTGAGGAACTCCATGACTTACTCTGGTGTGTGAGCAAGATTCTTCATTTACAAGAACAAAATGGAATCTATCCGATAAATATGACTTAAACCAGCCTAATGCAGTTCCTTTAATCCCAATAACATGTTCAAGTCTCTGTAACAGAATGCTGTGATCGATCGTATCAAATGCAGCACTGAGATCCAACAGGACAAGCACAGAAACAAGTCCGCTATCAGAAGCTAACAGGAGATCATTGGTAACTTTCACCAGTGCTGTTTATGTGCTATGATGCACTCTGAATCCTGACTGAAACTCTTCAAACAGATTATTTCTATGTAAATGATCACAAAGTTGAGCTGCAACTATTTTTTCAAGAAATTTAGACAAAAAAGGGAGATTGGATATAGGTCGATAATTAGCCAACACTTCTGAATCAAGAGTAGGTTTTTTAAGTAAAGGTTTAATTACAGCAACCTTAAAAGTCTGAGGTACATATCCTGTCAACAAAGACAGATTGATCAAATCCAATATGGAAGAGTCAATTAAGGGGAAAACCTCCTTGAACAGTCTGGTTGGGATTGGGTCTAACATACAAGTTGATGGTTTAGAAGAGACTATTGCTGTTGTTAGCTCAGAGAGTATAGTCAACCCACTACTAAATTACTAATTAGACAGACAAAAACTGTAGGTGCCTGGACAAACTGGTGAAAAAGGCCAGTTCTGTAATAGACAGAAGGTGGAGCAACTGTGGTGGAGCAACGGATGAGGAGGAATTTATATTCTGTTTTGGATAATAATAGACATCTGCTCCACAGCATCCTGGCAGGTCAGAGGAGCAGCTGCAGTGAGAGGCTCATCTCACTGCGCTGCAGGACTGAGAGGTTCAGGAGGTCCTTTGTCCCCATAGCCATAAGGCTTTTTAATAGTGTCTGCTGACATGTTCTTCAAAAATGTATTTTATTTATTTCGTCCTTGTTTATTATTATCATTGTTATTATTATTGTTGTTGTTGTTTAGTATGAAATCATTATTTCATTAACTATTTATAATTGTTTGAGCTACTCGACTAATTTGAATTTCCTCCACTAGGGGATGAATAAAGTACTTTTCTATTCTATTCTATTCTTATTGTCATCAAAAGTATGCAGAATGTTCTGTGGCCCCAGTTTTGACTGACAGTGACTGAATCACTTCCATAGTGCAGCAACTTAAAAGCTGATGATTTTCAAGCAAGAAGTCTTTGTTTTTGAGTTCATAACAGATTTATGAACATTAACTTGAAATTGTAAATAACTGCCCTATATGTTAAGTAAAAGCTGTATTTTACAGTTGTAATTGATTGAAATAAAGACCCATTACTAGAATTACTATCAAGCTATATCATCCATCCATTCTTTTTCTATGCCTGCTCTTTCTTGTTCATTGTTGCAGGGGTCAGGGAAAACTATACAGTAAAACTAGTTTGAATAATAATTATATTAAAAAAAAAGAAAATATGTTTGATTATGCTGTTGTGCTGACATTTGTTTTCACTACAATTCCACGTAGATTCGATAGTGTGGCTGTAGCTGAGGAGGAAGAGCACTCCTTTCCACTCCTGGCTTCCCTGGGCCACATGTCAAAGTGTTCTTGGGAAGGACACTGAACCACAAGTTGCCTACCGATGTGTCCATCGGTGTATGAATGTGCAGAAGAAAGAAAACATTGTGTAACCTTTGTTTGAACTTAGATGTGTTTTGTGAATGAATGGGTAAATGTGGCATGTAGTGTATAAAGTGCTTTGAATGGTCAGCTTGACTAAAAGAGCGCTATAAGAGTCCATTTACCATCTATAATTTAATTATTTCTCTCTTTTTGAAGGGGAGCATATCATAAAATGATTGATGCTACTGATCAAAATAAGCAGACTAATTTGGTTGGAGCTGTTACAGAGGCCTATTATGTGTTTTCTATTATATTAGTGTTAGTACAAAACTCAAGAATGCAGCACTACCAGTTTGTAGCTCTCCCTGGCAACACACACACCCACAAACTAAGCTTTGCATATGTATGAAGTCGACAGTCTTGTTCGGTCACTTCCTTGACATATTGAGAGCACATTGAAAATGTAGATCTAGAGTTTGATAGTAACTACACTGTAGTCTACACTAAATTAGCTCTTGGAGCAAATTTATTATTCGTACAGTCTATGTGATTATGTTACATAAACTCTCAATAAGACCAGGAAGTTAAAATATCAATAACAATAACTTCAACAACAAATAATAATAATAATAATGTCACAGTTAGCTCAAGCATGATTTAATTGTCAAGCAGTGGAGAAATTAGGTTTCCTTTGCTGAATTTAGAGATATCTGTTTTAATGGTCTGAATAAAAGAAAACTTTTTCAGATGAGTAATTACTGAATGCCCTCTTTGACCTTCAGTCAGAGGTTTATAGTACAGACAAGTTCATATTGTTGCTTTGAGACATTTAGGTCACTGATGTACATGACAACCATGTGTTGGCTGGTCATTAGACACATAAGCCTCCTCAGAGTTCATTCTAACACTGGGTCAAATATCACAACCAACTGCACTTCCCTATAAGGTCGCAGGATCAACACAAAGCTTGGCTCAAAGTACCAGAGAAAGTTTTAATTTGCAATATTTACTTTTATTAAATATTTATAAGCTTTTGTTAAATTTTTATAGTTGTAGTACTTGCAAACACCAAAAAGTACATTATACTTGTTGGTTTCAAAAAACAACAAAAACAGCTTTATCATTCAAAAACATCAAGTTGTATGCATTCTGCTCAGAGCTCATACATGTGACTGAATCCCAGACAGATGCACCATGACTGTTCTGTGACCGTAATCATATAGTGGTGTTTGTGCTTGGTTCCTGTCACCCTCTCTATGCTTTTGACAGACAGTTCACAGGTGTTTGTGTAAGCCAAGCTATATTTACAAAGGTCATAGATGGAAATGTGGAGTATGACACTGTCGGGATCTGATTACTCTAATCTGAAGTGCATGTTGCTCCATGGAAAGGCCCTGAGCAAAAAAGTTATGTGGTTGGATTACTTTGTTATACTTTCAGTATATTCTTAAACAAACAATCGACAGAAAAAAGAAGTTGTTTTTCAGCCACTCAAAACATGGACAGCTTTGTATAGAGCTTTCCTTTAGAAGTGGGCCATGGCCCAGCTTAGAACAAAGGACCTTTGATATTGATTAATATTTCATTATTGAGCATTGGTAGAGATTTGTATCTGTTTGTCTGAATTTATCTTAATCACTAAATTGTTATGGAATATGATAAAGAGTCCACCATCGACAGGATAGAGGCATGGAGACTGGATATTCAGGAAGACATGCAAAAGGCTGGTTGGGAAAAGGCATGTTTTAAAGCCCAAAAACAATCGATCAGTTCAAGAATGAAATTACTTCAAAATTACGACAAATTACCACAAATGGTTGATGAGAACATACATTACCCCGGTTAAGTTAACTCCCTGATGTGTCAGACACATGCATTAAGTGCTTGGAAGGAAAGGGTACTCTGTACCACTGTGTATGGGACTGCCCAAAAATAAAAACTATTGGAAAGAAATTGTTCTAACTTTAACTGAGATTGTTGGAGTAAAGGTACCTCATCAGGCAAAACTTTGTATACTTGGTATATATCCAGAAAACCTTATGGTCAATCCTAAAGAATCAATTTTAATTGATTTTGGACTCCTACAAACCAGGAGGAGGATTGCTCTGTTTTGGAAAAAAATGGATGTGTCCTTGATAAAAATGTGTATAAAGGAGATGGCATCTTGTATGGTGTTGGAAAGAATGACTTTTTATCAGGGGAAGAACTACAGAGTTTGAGAATGTGTGGAAACCTTAAATGGAATTTCTTAAACGTTAAAATGCACAATCAAACTTGAAACTGCTGTATTGACGTGCGTAGTTGAGTGTTTGTGTGTGCTGTTTGTTTTGAATGTGTGAAATATGTGAAATGTCTTGTGAAATTGTGACTGTTTATTTTATGGATGTCATTGTTTATCTGTATAAATGGAATATATATAAAAGTTCAATAAAAATGTTGTTAAAAAAAGAATTGTTATGGAGAGCTCATCTAGAGCAAGAATTTGTAAAAGTCTTTCCTTATAAGAGTCATTCCCTTAAAGTTAAATTAGTTGGAAATATAATGCAACTGAACTTAAAAAGTATGATACGTCAATGAATAAATAAATAAAACAACTTTACTGCAGACTGGTCTTGCCAAAAGAAACATCAAATACGGTAGTCATGAAACAGATAGCATTACATCTGTACTGCTTATTGTTTTTTTTTTTGTTTGATTATGGGTTTTTTTGTTAAAGAAACAAATTGCAACATAAAGATGATAAATTGGACTGATTATCTGTGTTCTGAGGCCAGTTGAATATGCAAGACTGAAATATTCTTTGAGCCTTTCCTGAGAACTGTTTTCAGAGCCCACTGCTTGTGGATTCAGGTTTTACCAGCATAATATCGTTGTTTAGATAGGCAATGTTACTCACTATACCTGTCAGTGTTCATTATGGCTTTTATGTGTATATCTTATCACTAAAACAATCTCTGTAGAATTTTTATTGGCAGAGATTGAGCAGATCTTCAACTCTAATATCTAGCAGACCGTCTCCAAAATTTCAAAGGAGGCTGGTGACTGAATTGACTGTATTTGAGGCCTCAATTGCTGAGGCAGCTGTACGGATCTGCTATCATAAGGCAGATTGTGAAAATCATAGTGGCAACCACTGAACCCGGTGGTGGACACCTGAGATAAATGAAGCTGTAAGGTTGAAGAGGGAGTACTGCAGAAATTGGTTAGCTTTGTGGGATGTCAGAGGCAGCTGCCCGGTACTGACAGGCCAAGCAGAGTTTAAGATTATGGATCGTGACTTTTGGTCAGCCTTAAATAAATTCTGACAAACTGTCAGATACCTCAGGTGGGGGAAGCTGTGCTTTTGTGCTACTGACCTCAACTAGGGATACTGTCTGGTGGTGGAAGGAATACCTTGAGGATCTTTTCTATTCAACTGATGCACCTTCCATGGAAGCAGAGGCTAGTGAGTTTGTAGCTAGATGAATAACATTTGTACATGGAAGTTTGTTGTCTAGTTGTTAGCTGTCTTGGTTGGCACATCTTTGCAAAATAGTATGGAGGTTAGGGACAGTGCCTCTGAAGGGGGACAAAAGGGTGTGTTCCAGCTACAGGAGGATTATTCCTCTCAGCTTATCAGGGAAAGTCTACTCAGGGGTACATGAGAGAAAAGTTCAGAATATAGTTGAACCTCCAATTCAGAAGGAGCAATTTGGTTTTCATCCTGGTCATGAATACTGGAATCTGGGGTAATTTGGGAGAGTTTGCCAAGCCCAGTGTGTCCTGCGGGAGATGCTTCTGTAGTATGGGGTCTCAGGCCCTTTGTTATGGCCATTCGATTCCTGTACAACCAGAGTGAGAGCTCAGGTTTTAAGTCAGACACACTGTCACAGATTATTTTCACAACCTTTATTGTACGGTTTTACTCGACTATCTACAGTAGTTGAATAACTCCAACCGTATAGGGTGTTTTATTCTGGTGAAACAGTGTCACACTCAAGCTCGAACATCGAGTACTGTCTTTCAGTTGCTTTATTTTTCTTAAATCATTCCTGTTCCACACATGCTTAGCTAACTTGCTAACAGTAAACGTGCCGTTAGCCAGGTAATCAACTGAAACGACACAAATACACAAAACCACAACATTAATGACACGAACATATTAACCACCGTATAATCCGCGTACACAAACATATTTCAAGTATTCAACATAACATAACATTTTATAACTCTGAACTCACCAGCTCAGCTTCACCAGTCAAACAAATGTATACTGTCCAGCAGGTGGAAGAGTTTAACACATCCGCCCCAAATAACCTACAGGGGCGGGGGGTGTGGTAGCAGAGGATGGTTGACTATGACACTACACAAAATGTGGGATAACTTCACATTTATGAACAGAATTTTTAGAGGCCAGAGGGTGGAGGGTTTCTAGTTTGGTCAGCCCCAGGACTCACTCGCTCAGGATCTGCAGGAAGTCGCTGGGTAGAGGGAAGTACGGGAATCTCTGCTCCCCTGTGAACCATTCCTTGATACACAGAAGATGGATGGATGGAGGGACATTGTTTGTGATTGTGATTCGTTTTATTCAAGGTAAAACGACAGAAACATGTGCTAAAAAAAATGGACCGGACTCAGTGAATAATTCCCTATAATCCCTGTATAGACCAGTGAACAGTGCTGACCAACATGTCATTGGGGTCATCAGACGGGAACTTCCTTTCATCAGTGTTTTGTCTACTTGGGCCCACAACACCTTCAGGAGGCTAGACAGTGACCACAGAGTCACTGTCTAGCCATCACTGCTCCTCACACCACAACAACCATCTTTTTTTTCAACCACAAGCGACACCAGCCTCTCACCAACTGCACACCAGTCATAGCGAATAGGGATACAAACCCTGGTTCGGGTAGGGGGTAATGAAAGTATAGAGGATGCCAGAGGTGGAGGCAGGACAAAACACACTCACAGATTTAGCAGACAAACTCACCTAAACAGTCCAACAATCACTAAAAATGCCAGCAAAAACAAGGCCATACAGGCTAAATCACCTAAAATGGCCGCCTGGTTTCAAAAGGTTCACTTGGGCCACACCCTCCACTTAAATATATCATGGATTTCTTCCTTGCTTCTTCCAAGAGTGTGTCCCCCCTGCTGAACCCACAGCCCACAGCTACTAGTGCTTCTTCTGATCCAAATCCACTGACTGGACTTTACAGCCTCATCTGACATTTCCTTCACTATTTTCCTCACACTCTGTCCAGTTACACTCAACTCCCTCAACAATGAGACAACAGACTTTGCAACAAATCCTCTACATCCTACTTCCACTGGACATATCCTAACTTTCCATCCTTGCTGCTCAGCTTCTGCCCACAACTCCACATACCTAAGTTTTTTCCTTATATTGAAGCTTTTTGCTTCTGCTCCTAATTCCTCCCAAGGGACAGTCAGCTCTATACAATAGACTGTAAAGATAATACAAAACCATGCGGTTGTTTATTATCCAAATTCTGACTTCTATTAACTGTCATTTTTCCCATATCTAAAATGGATACTTTCCATCACACAAGCCATACTTCTAATCCTGGATTTTGTCTATGTCTCAGGATTGGGAAAGACAAAAACAAACAGCAATGGCAATGGCAATTTAATGAAGTTCATGTTCATCAGATGGACATGAACTTCATTCAAAAATAATGTTAACGTTGTACTGTTTCTGTTAGATTTGAAAACTGGTGACTATTACAAACACACTTGCCATTTCACATCATCAATAAGACAAGTGTTGTGTTCACAATTTACTGTACTCCAGAGTGGTCAAAATATTAGCACTAGGGCGACTGTAGCTCAGGAGAAAGAACAGTCACCGATGCATCCATCGGTGTATGAATGTGTGTGAATGGGTGAATGTGGAATGTAGTGTTAGAAGTACTTTGACTGGTCAACTAAACTAGAAAAGCAGGATTCAAGTACAGTCAATTTACAAGCAGCTTTAATGATCCTCAAGCCAGCACTGAAACTATGGCAAGACTTATATGATTTACAAACATTATGATCTACTGTGAATTTCTTTATGCCTTTTTTATAGTAGATAGAAGCAGGACACACTTAGTGAACTTGCTACTTTTTGGATTTAATGAAGTAAGAAAACATAAAATGAAAAAAATGTTATTCAAATCAGGAAAGTTCAAGAACATTATGAACCCTGTATGAACATTTAAATACTAGCACTTTAGATGAGATTTTGTGAACAGGTTCTGTCTCTCTGTGTTCTCAGAAGCTACATTATATTCATAACTGCTTTGTGTGACAAGGAGAGATTATAAATAGACTCAGTGCTAAACTGGAAAAGTCCCTGATGGTCAGTCATACGGTATTTATGACAGGGGAAATGTTCCTTGACAGGCTCAGGAGTAATTTGTGTTTTTGCAGTCAGTCCTTGATAATACCCGTCAACACATCTTGAAGTAATCAACTGTTGTTTGGCTCTACTAAAGACTATTTGAGTGTAGCTCTACATCCTTCATATTACAGTCCTCCCTTTCTTTGACAATTCATAATAACAATCTGATTATAACAAAGGAAAATGGTTAATATTAATTATTCACAAATATGTAAATAATAATTATGTATGTGTACACAGTACAGATATCATTAAATGACTGTAATAATAATCTGAAGACAAACCAAACAGCCTACTAACCTGTGGTATCTACCTGTTTATATCTACCTGTTTAATGATCAATCATCATAAATTTAATATTTTCTTGAGTTTAACTTGAGCATCACCCTTTAAGAACAACCTATATTTTTTAAATTATCCTACAAATGGAAGGTGTGATTTGTAAAGCTTATCAAAACAAAATCAAGTCAGTCATAAAAAATTGTGATGACACAGGAAGTGTCCAAGTGAATTGCTGTGTTATTAATACATTGCTATTAATAGTAATAAATAATTAATATCAGACTATCTTCAATACAACAGACTATCATTCAGAGAAAATGTATTTTGGTCCAGGAAATCTAATATTTGGCTCTTTGTGCCTGTTTCTGGTTTTGATTAGAACTGGCAGTAGTGATGCTGTGAATTCATGGAGTAAGGTTGAAAAACAATACTTTCTTTGATGTAGCCATAATTAATGTGTTTCCCTAATTTAAAGCTGTAAATCTGTTGAAATTACTGTTGAAATTTCCTTTTTGAAACCTTTTGAAAGGTAATATTCACAGTGATGTGCTGTGCAAAAAAAAACCCTAAGTAACAGACCTTAATAGCTCAATATATGAACCCTGGTGTTTGCCCTGACATCTGCCTCTTTGGCAAACTGTATTCAAGTAGGACCTTATTTTGAAATTCATAGTCATACGTGTTCCAGTTCGTCCAAGTTAGCTTGTTGTTAGCTCTTACTTGTTTGAAGCGTGTGTTTGTTTTGTAGCTTGGAGTGGACACCGGTGAGGAGTTATCATCATTTCAACCTGATGAAGTGAAACAGTTGGACGTAGGAGCGAGGACCCACGTCGTCTTAGTTTTATGTCGTTTTTTGCAAAAACTATCAGATGAGCCATGACTTCGGTGTGGAAGCGGCTCCAGCGGATCGGCAAGAAAGCGTCTAAATTCCAATTTTCTGCTTCATTTCAAGAACTGACAATAGAATGCAGAAATAAATGGTAAGTGCATTTTATAACACATATCTATCGATACATTATTTATGGCGACATTGACACTCGCTAAGACTGGTTAAAGGTACTGACGGACGTATCTAGAAAAGGAATTCTATTTGGCAAATGTGCGTCAGAACACCGTGGCAACTGAGGGCTCAAATGTACCCTGTTCATTTTACAGCAATAAAGTTTATAAGAATATTTCAGTTTATACCAATCATATGTGAGTTTTAGAGCTTATAAATTCAGCGGTCATTCCATCATTCATCACGTTTTGTTCTAGATTTGAGTTAACGCTCCCAAATGTTAAAATGTTAAAAATGTGGACGATTTCGAAACCGTAACAGTTCTTATAGGTACTTAATTAGGGTTTGATACCTTTAGGCTACTTTCATGACTACTTGCGTGATTGCTTCTAACGCAGAATTATGCAGATCCTTACGATTTGTGGTTAGAAAGACGCATTTATTTTTAGTTGGCCCAGAGGTAATCGAAATATGTTGACGCTCCTTGACAAATACCATGATTCCTACAGAGAGAGCCCACCTATTACTGCCGCAAATGTTTTCTTAATATTGAGTCAATGTTGAGTGTAGCGTCAGCAGTTGCCATCTTCTTAACAAGATTACCCAGAAATACTCAAAAGCTGCTTGTGGGAACGACTGATTATTTTTGGGAGAACAATTGGTGTCTGATTTACATATTTACCTTTTAGTTTGGGTCTATGTTTTCTCCGAGTGCTGTTGTGACAAAGTCACAATTATTTGAAGTTTTTATGCATTTATTTATGTGCTTTAATTTTGATAGAAGTGCAGTTTCATTCTAATATCTTCATTCTAACTAACTCATAGCTAGGTCAAGGGAGCCCTTTGTTGATAAGAACCTATGTCAGTGGTAATGTAGATGTAGAAGAGTCAGGCTCTATTAATTTATTTAGCTTATTTAGGTTTTAAAAAACAACTACATATTAGTCAATCATTGTCATTCATTAGTTATAAAAGTAAATCCAATGTACAAGTAATGTACACTGCACCTACGTTGTGCTTTTCAGCCTTATCTAGATTCTATAAAGTGCTTTACAATGCAGTATACACACACACACACACACACACACACATTTCTATATATGTGTATATAGAAAAAAATACTCACTTGCCCTTGTTATGGGCAGAACCCTTCCTTCAAGCTCGGGTCCTGTACCAGAGGCCTGGGAGCTTGAGGGATCTTAGCTGATCCCAGAAATAAGCTCTTCTGGACAGAAATCTCTGATGTTGTTCCCAGGATCTGCTGGAGCCGACTGCCATTGGTACCACTACTGTCTTTAATTCCCACATCTTTTCAACTTCCTCCTTCAGCCCTTGGTATTTTTTCGAGCTTCTTGTGTTTCTCCTTCTTGATGTTGCGGTCACTTGGAATTGCTACATCTATCCCTACAGCCTTTGTCTGTAGTGTGTCGACCAGGTTGGTTTGTCATCACCTGCTTACCAGTCTGGATTTTGAAGTCCCACAGGATCTTAGCTCTGTCATTCTCCACTACCTTTGGAGGTGTCTCACATTTTGACTTTCGACTTCCAATCCATACTTGGCACAGATGTTCCAGTACACTGTTCCTGCCACTTGGTTATGGTGTTCCATGTGTGCCGTACTGGCCTGCATCTTACACCCCACTATGTGCGGGACTGTGTCAAAAGCCTCTTTGCACAGCCTATACCTGGAGTCCTGTCTGATGTGGTAGACTCTGGCCTCCAATGCTCTTGTGCGTAAGGGCTTGTTCTTGAGCTGCCATTATTAGTGCCTCTGTGCTGTCTGTGTGCAAGGCCTTATCTTTCCATGATAGTTTGTCCTCTTCCTCCTCGTCTCCCCTGGATTTCAGTAGCTTGAAACACTCACTCAGCAGTTCATCACTGCGGTTCACCATCTTCCTGATGTATTCCTGAATCTTTGTTTTTTCATCCTGGGTAGTGGCTCTGACTCTTACTAGTCCCCGGCCTCCTTCCTTTCTCTTAGTGTACAGTCTCAGGGTGCTGGACTTGGGGTGAAACTCTCCATGCATTATAAGGAATGTTCTTCTTGATATCAGTGCTTTCTATCTCCTTCTTTGGACAGGTTATTCTGCTAGCAGGGTGTCTGATGACTGGTAGGGTGTTGGTGTTGTTATAATATGGCCGCATTATAACAACACCCAATCCAGAAACGTTTCATTCAGGAAAGAAAACACGCCATCATAACTGTGGACAAACTCTATGTAGATGGGAAACTGTACTGTGATCAAAACATGACTACTTGACTTAACAAGGACCGCCTCCACTAAACATGACCCCCCCCCCCCGTGTATCTGTGTATTGTCAGTATGTATCTGTCTGTGTATACATCCAATATATTTTTGCCTATCTTTTGTATCACTTAGAATTGTGCTGGATATGTGTCGGCATAAGGCCTCACTGGAAGTACTTTTCAAAGTCAAGGAAAAATCCTTAACAGTTACATTTCTAGGATGTTATGTCATTAAATCTCGCCATATGACTGTTTAAAAAAATCAAGGATTCTTTCTTTGGGGAAATTTCAAGGGTCCTTCTGGCAAAATCTGGTTTGAGGCTAGCAAAAGGTGCATTTAAATGGTTTGTTTTCACCTCAATTGTTGTCATTGTAAAGTTGTTGGCATCATAATATGTTCCATTAAAAGACAATAGAGTATAATTGCCAGTATAAATTGCTGTTAGGACTATAAACTATTAGCACAGTTAATATAGCAATTTAACACTAATGTCAGTTTTTCAGCTGTTATGAGTGTAGGCTGTAAATGCTGGTGAGACATATGCCTTAATATATTTGAGGACTGTTTTTTCCAAATACAAGGTAGGAGTCTAACTTAACTAAAAATGGTGTGATTTGGAAGCACCTTGCATTATTGCCATTCAGTCATTGCGTTTCTATGTGAATTTCAAAAAAGGATTCTGGTTTATTGCAACTTGGAGTCTATATTTGTAGTTTTAACAGGTGCAAGTTATGATGTGATCCATTTAACTGCTGTGCATTTTTTTTTTGGTTTGTCAATGCAAAAAGGTGGACGATGCTGGAGGATACAGTAGATGGAGGAATTTGGCAATTTCTACAATAGAGAGCGCAGTCTCAGTCAATGTGGCATGGTTGAAGATTAGCACAAAGCTTGTTAGTGCATGTTTAGCAAAGTCTTTTTTTTTCTTACTATTGGTCAAAGTTCAAGCGTGCCCATGGTCATCTGTGATGAATAGACCCAGAAGCACAATATATAAATGGAAATAATTATTACCCAATCAGTTTTTCATGAATTATTTTTGCACATGGATCACATATATTCATGGACAATACATGCTTGAACTTCAGATTGATGCAGAGCCTGTGTTGTAGCTGCTTTGCATTCAGGAGATAACATAAAAAATGTTGCCTCTGTCAGCTCATGGGGAAGTCACATAGCGAGTCAAAAGCAATAGACATTCTCCTCCATTTCGCTTCTGCAGAAAATTTTTATCATTATGTTCTTTTGAACATACCAAACTTGTGTGGGGCAGGGGGGATGTTACCTTGACCAGATCTTCTGCTAAAATCTTTTGTGATAAATTACATGAATGCAAAATGTTTGATTAGAACAGCCAAATACCATACCTAAATCCACATTTAGGTATGGCATATGGCTAAATTGACTCAATTTAGAATCACCAATTAGAATGCACTTTTTTTGGACGGCACAGAGAGAACATGTCAACTCCTCACAGAAAGGCCTCATCCTTTCCAGCAGGAACCTTCTTGCTGTGTGGCAACAGTGCTAACAACCACACCATCATGCTGCCTGTTGCAGATCTAAAGAATGTTAAACAATGCTAAAAAAAACAACACCACTAGATTGGTATAAGAATATGATTTTACTCAAATTCTTAATACTCTTAATACACAATACAGGGAACAATCTAAGAGAAAAGTGAAATTTGACAAGATAAATAACTTTTCTCAAATAACTAATATATCAAAGCAAAATAAAGATACAATGTTTATTAAAAGAGACAAAAAGGAATAGGAGAAACTTGTCACCTTATAGTGAGAGGGTTCCTGGTTCTAAATCCGTTTGGGGCTTTTTTTGTGTGGAGTTTGCATGTTCTTCACGTGTATGCTTGGGTTCTCTCCAGGTACTCTGGACTGCATGCATGTTAGGTTGATTGGTTACTCTAAATTGACCCCAGGAGTGTGAACGTGCATGGTTGTTTATGTCGTTTGTCTCTATATGGCCCTGCGACTGGCTCCAGCTCCCCCTGCGGCCTATGTAGGTTAGAAAACAAAACAGATACGGTGCCCAGCACACAGTATCCACCAAGCATCCACAGTTACTGAAATACAACTACTTGGACATGGTTGACCACCATAGATGTGTCTTCAACCTGGACTTAAATATACAGTGATTCAGCTGATTTGAGGCTTTCTGGGAGTTTGTTCCAGTACATTACATTACAATAATTAAGCCTACTAAAGATGAGTGTCAGGACTGATGAAACAGTGATGTGCACAATCTGAAGAATAAATAAACAGCAGAGAACAATGAAGACCGGAGCGCTGCTGTTAGCATCCAGATTGCGTCTCATTTATTGATTACAACAGAACTGTTTCAGTGTACAACATTGATGCTTTACATGACCTTTCTTTTCCTCAAACGTAATAATTACGTTTACCACCTCCTTTTACTTTGCCATCCTTCACTTCAATAAAGGCAACTAAGTGTATTAAACAGGATTAATTAACTGTTCTGAGCTTTACTGCATTTAACTGCATATTGACTGGTCTAAACATCAACATGTACTCCATTTTTAACTTACTACCTATCAAAACTAGTATTACCAGACTTATAACTAATGTAGAATTTAGCATGGCATTCTTTCAACATTAACCTCAGAATTCCCACACTTAATGAACAGAGAATGGTTTCTCTCTTTACTTTCAGTGTCACTAAATAACATTCATTGACGATGATTTAAACAAAATCATTAGAAAACTCCCAAAACCGGAGTTGGTAAAATATCACGGTCTTTTAATCACCTAGCCCCGCGAGACTTCCCCGGCGCGGGCTAGCATCCTGCCAAGCTAACCCTCTGCTGATAAAACTTAAATATATTAGCAGAACGGCGCACATAAACCGTGTCAAAGTACCATCTACTACTAAAAGAATCTGTAACCATTTTACAAGATAGTTCTGGTGTGTTTTCACCGTGTACTGACCTGAAGAATAAATAAACAGCAGAGAACAATGAAGACCGGAGCGCTGCTGTTAGCATCCAGATTGCGTCCGACGTAAACAGGAAGTCCGCCCCGGAAACCAACCTGGAATCCACGCCCCCCGAACCCAGGTTCCACTGTACCACTACTGCTATTACATTAAGCTCAGGAAATCACTAAATACAGGCAGGTTACTATGCCGATATACAAACAGAATATTATTTATTATTATTTATTATTTATTATTCGTGTTTTTTTAAAACACGAACAAATTTTAAAACATTTCAAAATTACCATATAACCAAAAATATGTGGTGACCCCTTTTTTAGGTGCACCACAAATGCATGGATTAGTTTTTCCAGGTCCTGCTGAGACATCAGATCTTTTAACCTTGATATATTCTTAAGGTGGTAGTAGGCTGACTTTGTTATTGCTTTAATGTGTTTTTCCAAATTTAGGTCTGAGTCCATCACTACACCCAGATTTCTAGCCTGGTTGGTAGTTTTTAGGTGTATAGATTGAAGCTCTGTGGTGACCTGTAATCATTTTTCTTTGGCTCCAAAGACAGTTACCTCAGTTTTGGTTTTGTTTAGCTGGAGAAAATTGTGGCACATCCAGTCATTAATCTCCTCAATGCATTTACCAAAGGCCTGTACAGGGCCTGGTCTCTTGGTGACATTGTAATATATATCTGGGTATCATCTGCATTGCTATGGTGGTTTTTTAAATTTTTTTTTATAATCTGTGCCAGTGGGAGCATGTCGATGTTAAACAGTAGAGGTCCCAGGATGGAACCTTGGGGAACTCCACATGTGATTCTTGTCTACTCAGATGTAAAGTTACCTATTGACACAAAGTACTTCCTGTTCTCTAAGTATGTTTTGAACCAGTTTAGTACAGTTCCGGACAGATCCGGCCCAGTACTCCTGTCACTTGAGTAATATATTGTGGTCAACTGTATCAAAGGCAGCACTGAGATCCAGTAAAACTAAGACTGACATTTTTCCACTGTCTGTATTCAGACATATGTCATTAAACACTTTGGTTAGAGCAGTCTCAGTGCTGTGGAGCTGTCTAAAACCTGACTGGAAGCTATCATAGCAGTTATTTTGTGTTAAAAAGTAATTAAGCTGTTGAAAAAACGCTTTTTCAATGATCTTACTTAAAAATGGGAGATTTGAGATGAGCCTGTAGTTGTTAATTTGTGTTTTGTCAAGATTGTCCTTTTTCAGCAGAGGTTTAATTACAGCTGTTTTTAGTGGCTCTGGAAACACACCTGACATTAAGGACAAGTTCACGATCAGTAACAGGTCTGACTCCAAAGTCTTTGAGACCCCTTTGAAAAAACCTGTTGGTAGGATGTCTAAACAGCAAGAGGAGGACTTCAGGTGACGTAAGATGCCCTCCAGGTCTTTACTGTTAATGGGTTGAAACAGTGTCATGGTGTTTAAACCGGTTTTCGGTGGACACAGTACATATGCTGAACCTGCTGCTGATGTACCAACTGCTTGTCTAATATTTTGGACTTTGTCTATGAAGAATTTGGCAAAGTGATTGCAGGCCATGGTGGAATGGAGTTCATTTGCCACTGACACAGGAGGGTTTGTTAGCCTGTCAACTGTAGCAAATAAGACCGAGCATTATGACTGTTTTTGGTGATGATGTCAGAGAAGTAGGATTTCCTTGCATTCCTCAGGTGTAAATTATGATAGTGAAGTTTCTTTTTATAGATGTCATAATGAACCTGGAGATTTGTTTTTCTCCATCTGTGCTCAGCTTTCCAACACTCTTTTCCTATTTTCCACTGTGTGAAATTTCGGAGCAATAGTAACCATAACATTTAACATTTTAGTATTAAAGCTACTAATGAGCTCACTGACTGAACCCCCGGACAGGGCAGGTGTTAAAGAGAAGACCTGGTTAAAGATCTGACTACTGTTTTCAGTTATACACCGTTTTGAGATCACTGCTGTTGAGACATTTGTGTGCACTGAACTCGTTCTCTCAAAGAAAACACAGGAATGATCAGACAGGCCCACATCAGACACAGTAATCTTTGAAATGCTCAGACCCTTGGAGATCACTAAGTCTAGAGTGTGCCCCCTATTGTGCGTGGGCTCTGTTACATGCTGAGTCAGCCCAAAGTTGTCCAGAGTGTTAATTAGGTCTTTAGTCCCTTTGTGCTGAGGATTGTCCATATGGATGTTAAAATCATCAACAATAATTACATTTCTTTTTTTTTCTTTTGATTTTTTTTTTTTAGCACAAATTTTTTGTTTACCTTAAACACAGTCAAAATCAACACTGATCATAGACAGCAATATTTGGGGGGCCTGTAAACATTCAGAAACAGGACTCTGCATGATGCCTTCAGCTGTATAGCCATATATTCAAAGGACTGAAAACTTCCAGGAGATAACTGCTTACATTGAAATAATTCTTTAAAGGAGACATATTTTTCAAAAATCACTTTTCCAGCTCTTCTACACTAATATATTTGAATTCGGGGTGCGTACAAACCCACCCCAGTGTTAAAAACAACAACTGCGTCCATTTCGCGTGCACTGTTGCAGCCGTCTTGGCGACACATTCAGAATCTGAACTCCAGCAGTGGCCAACACCCAGTCTCCACCCACCATGTCCTACAGGTTATAAAACAGCAAAGCACAGGTGAGGCGCCAATATTTCATTCATCGCAGCGAAGAAAAACGGTAGGCAATATGGCGAATTTGAGTGCAGTGGCTGCAGCACAGCTCCATCTTACTCAGAGTAGTCATTCACGTTGTCAAAATCTGATAAATATCCTGCCATGTTGCACAAAACTAGCAGTAGCAAACTCTGTATGAAGTTAGCCGACTGTCACAGAGAAATGAGTGAATAAACTGTGCTCCAGGGGGGCGTGTGGATGAAGTGGTCCCAGCAGAGTGCCTGTGTAGAAATCCCTCCGTTAGCTCTCTTATAGCCGCAAGTAGCCACATAACAGCACCTATGAGCTAACAGAGCTATAGTATGCATTTGTTCATTCATTCGGCTGAAAGTATTGGTGAAATAAAGACACAATACCTTATTTAGAGGCTGTATTGTCTCTGCCCCGTTCTCTCCTGTCATATGGATACACACGGATCGCAAGTTATCTAAATAGCTTCCGAAGGATGCCGACTTTCGTCAAATTGTTCTCGGTGAGTAGCTAAACGTATTTCATGCCAGAAATAAGGTCTAGGTTTAAAAATACCGGAGTTCCCCTTTAAAAGAACTTGGATGTTGATGTAGGCTGAAGACACAACAAAATCAAAGCAGAGCCACAGATTGATTCATGCCTAAACTACATGAATTAAATAGATGGATGGATGAAATGTAAATGAACCGTACTTATATACAGCTTTTCTCGTCGAGCTGACCACTCAAAGCGCTTCTACCACTACATGCCACATTCACCCATTCAAACACATTCATACACTGATGGATGCATCAGTAGGCAACGTGGGGTTCAGTGTCTTGCCCAAGGACGCTTTGACATGTATCCTGGGGAAGCCGGAGTCAAACCACCAACCTTCCGATCGGTGGGCGATTGCTCTTCCTCCTGAGCTACAGCCACCCTTTCACAATATTTTTATTCTAAAAATAAAGACAAACAAATAGCTTCTACACTTCTTTCTTTCTATAAAGTACTGTCTGTGCACTGTGTCTTTGACCAATATCTTTTTTTCGAATGCAGACTAAAAGTAACTCTCCTTGTTCTCTGTGTCAATCCCTATGACAAGAGGAGTGTACCCATAATTATTGGACTCACTGTTCTTTTTCACTGATGTTAATACCAGCCAGTGAACAAACTGAGCTCTGTCTCTTTTCAGAGAGAGAAACTCAAGTGGCAAAACTCAAGATCATGCTAGCAATTTAACTTAACAGGGCTAGCAAGAGTTTTATTTGCCAAAACAGGGAGCGCCTTGTTGATCAATAATTAGGGACTCTGCTATTAATTAGCTGGAGTTAGCTAATTACTACTACCACCAAAAATCTCTTCAATCAAGGACTCATGGTGTTACTTGCAGGTGCAGCTCCAGTCAGAGTGAAAGATGAGAATGAAAACGTTTTTGAACGGAATGGATGTGGCTGCAGGGACTTGCAATGTGGAAGTTTGGATGCTAACACTGCGATCATTAAGTCCAATCGTGACATCAATAAATATATGATTTTTGTTTAAGGATATTTTATGGTAGGTCCAGTCCCCTTAAATTAGGCCTAACAACATCCATGCCTGCCAGCTACTACTTTAAATTAGCTTTACATCTGTAGTGCTGAGTTTGAAAACCTTGGGCAAGTTCAAAACATGACTTGTGTCAATATGATTGAACAGGTGCACATAAGAGAAATGTAAATATTTGAGAATAACACTTACAGTAATATATTTTTCTGTCATTAAGGCGGGTGGAAGTGTGAGCTTGGTTTACTGTTTGCACTTGTATTTGCTATATGTCTATGACATGCTTCAAGAGTTATTGACTGAAATTTGTATCCAGTTTGTATTCACATTGTAGCTAGAAGATGTTACACTGATCTAATTTAGGTAATTACTCTGCAGAAGAGAGAGTATAAGTGGAGCTTTCACTTCAGGCCCTAAAATTAATTGCAAGGGAAATAGCTGTAGTTAGTTTTAAAAGCAAGAGTTGTAATGAATCAGACGTCCATCCATGAGTCAGACTTATTTTGACCAAAACCTGTTACAGATGTTTTATTAAGACCTTAGGAAAGAATGTCAACTTGTTAAAAAAAAGGGCACATTATGCCTCCCTTAAGCTTACTTCAAGACAACACTTTTTTTGTCCTCCATTTTGACTGAATTTCTAAAGGTGCTTGTTATGAGGTGCGAATGGCGATCGCCCTCTTCATCACGGGCCCAGGTGTTTGCTGTCCGCCACTCCACCTCCCGGTGACCGGGTTCAGCGTCACCTGAATAACTCAGACTTTTCCTTGCTGGTTTCTTGGTGGAGCTATTTATTGTGCCCCCTTTGCTCCCCACATGTGTGTTCAGTCCCCAAATTACTACAGTCTGTACATATCTTTTTTACCAGTCAAGCCCACATGAGCTCCAGCTTTTACATCATTCCCAGCCATCTTTCGCTCCCTTCTCCACCCGTCTTTTCTCCATTTAAAGGGCTCCCTCTCTTAATTAAACTCCTCCCCCATAATCATCAACCTCCGGGTAACAGGTGCTCCTTATCACCTACAGCCGACATAGATTCCCCCAATACACAAAAATACTCATACACAACCACCAACATAACAGATTTTAGATTAGCACCCATCAGTGCCAGTGATGCCCCAGTCTCCATACTGATCCAACCCCAAACCCCCAGACTAGTAGGTGTGCACCCCTAATAGCCTGCAGACTACAGATCAGGTCCTGGGAAATGAGGGACGGGGTCACTCCATCACAGTGCTTCAGTAATAAAAAGACAATTAAAATATTCTTAATCTATACTTTGAATTAAAAATCTCAGAGATTAGTACAGCCTTAGGAAAAAATCCTTCAGCTAAACAGGACTTTATCTAATATAGAAAAACAAAAGAGTCCAGATATATTAACCCCTGCAATAAAATAAAACAACAGTTTGGTGTTTTTTCAATTGTCAACTCATTGCAAAACATTTATATAAGTATTTACATAAGTATAAATCACAATGAACCACACATGTTGTGTTCTTGCTGTTAATCAAATTCATTTAAACTCTGCTTCTGTGAGCAACTCTAATGTTGTCCATGAAACTGAGGAATGGCAAATGTTCCTTTACATTGTGGTATTGGATACCTCCTACTACACAAATGATTAATTTGGGCTTCTATTAACTTTATCAACAGAAGGTGGACAGAGAAAGGGACATAATATGCATCCAAGGGTAACTGGTTGAGATTCTAACCCAGACCAGCTACTACAACAACTTTCAGTCTCTGTACACAAGGTACCCATTTAACCAGTTGCGCTATCCAGTGCCCAGGGGAAGTATTGAATTCCATTGTCATTTGCTTTCTGTGCCTTCTGATTAGTAGATTCCTTATTTACAAATGCATATACAGATGCGCTGCTGTCCCTGGATAATTTGCCTCTCATGTTGATAGTTTTTAGAGTCAAGAAAACTTTTTACCCTGCAGGTGTCTCATTCAAGAGAGGTGACATTCACCACAGAACTATTTTCTTTTAGCGTTGCCATTGTGGCTTGTCATATTTCTTTGGTGCAAACTGATGTATTCCTTTGGTGCAAAATGTATGATCATCAGAGGATAAAGCATGCTAAAATTGGCACTCCCATGACTATAGCATTGTCTAATAGAGCAGCTTGTATCTCTGTTGGAAATCTGGAAACATTTTGAGTGTATGTTACATTTGTGCTTGGGCACCATTTGTAGTTGATGAAAATTGCTCCATTTAAATGAAATATTGGTTTAATTAAACAATAAAATGCTCTTGTTCTGTGTGCTCTTTTACTCAGGCAACCAGAGAAACTGAGAGTTGTATGGATCAGAAGAAACAGACATCACAGCACAAAGGTAATAATAGAAAAAACAAATGAAATTGCACTTGCTCAAATGTCAGTCACGAATATGCGATAATATATCACTCTCTTTTGTCATAGTCATAGTTTCAAGTCAGGTTTTAGTTTCAAGTTTTGTTTTGGTAGTTTAGATTTTTGTGTTCTGGCTCTTTTGTTAATTTGGATTGTGAAATAAATCTTGTTTTTTTTTGTTTTTTTGTTAATATCTGCATTCGGGTCCTTCTTCACCACCACGCCACACACCTCGTTGTAACACTGTTACAAAAATATTTAATTGGGGAATCATGGTTAAGCTGATAGAAAGTTCTGCAGAAAACTATTTTAGTTTTACATGTTAAATGTGCGCCCTGTGATGGACTGGCAACCTGTCCAGGGTGTTCCCTGCCTCTCGCCCAATGACAGCTGGGATTGGCACCAGCACCCCCCACCCCCGTGACCCTGTGTTGGATTAAGTGGGCATAAAAAACGGATGGATGTAAATTGTGCTTTGTATGAACTAAATACCGTCCATGGTAAGGCCATTTAGTAATGTTGAACCTGAGTCCCTTGCTTCTGTTCTCATTTCCCTCAGCTCCACAGCTGGCAGCCAGGGATTAAGAACCCCGACAGAGGGACGGTGCTTTGGCAGGTTCCAGAGAGCTTAAGCATCACTGTCACACTCTTCAAGGTATGAAGTTAAGTCTGTATGTGGCTGTGACTAGCGATTAAATTGGGCCAGGGCTTTCCAAGTATCAGTCATAGTCATGCAACACTCAAACTTGGTCACTTCTCCCAGATTGCAAGTGGACATGTTTAAGCTCTTCTAGTCTACAGGATTCACAGCACAAGTTGCAGAATAAAGTTGTAAAATTGAGAAATAAGATCTTATTTCCCTATCGATTCACAACAGTTACATTTTAAAGCACATAAAAACAAATCTACATCTCTGTATATCTCCACACACTCCCCTTTCTCCAGTAACTTGATTGATTGTAACTTGAATGATTCCAAAAACTTGTCATTTATAATACGAGAAAGACAGCTTGATAGCTGAGTGATAGCTTTTAGGAATAGGCAAACTGCTGATTATTATCTTTAGCAAATGTGTAGATGTTGTTATCATCTGTGCACACTGCCAGTTATATCTGGTTGATTATTTGAATTGCTTTAGGGAAATATATTTAATCTGGATGGACAAGATAGTATTGCTAAGGCATAATGCAGTTATTTGTTCACTAACAGGAACCCACTGTGGAAGAGTTTGAAGACAAGGACTGGACTTTTGTCATTGAAAATGTGAGTATGTTTTATTTTTGTTCTCCTTTGTTGTAGTTTAATTTGTTCAATTCACCATTGAGTGGAAACCTTAGATGGACAATATACTACTTTCAAATCATGGCGACCAAATGCCTGATATGCTACATGTCATTTGTCTGCTGGTAAAGCAACATCAACATACCAAGGCAAGGCCTGAACTCTGAAGGTACATTGTGCTAAAATGCTCTTTGAAGATTGTGTACTATCAAAGCCTTTTAATGGTTCCTTGTTGGTGTCCAATTCAACCCAAGTTAAGATTATTGAGATAAACTTTGGTTCAGTCCTAAAACAAGCCAACAGCATGTTACCTAGCGGTAATGATGATATGAGTAAATCTATCCCTAAGTTGAAAGAGAACCTAATTGGAAATGGAACTCCCACAGCAAGGATTATCAACAGTGTATATTATCTTATACATTTTGAAATGCATCGAGGAAATTATCCCATATGTTTTTAAATTTCACAGCAGAATGTTGAAGTGAGTGTCTTTATTTTTTTTCTAGTTTTAAACATGACATGAGGTCATATAACCACTATTTGTGAGTGGGAGGGGCAGCGTCCCTCTACTTGATTAGAATTGCCCGTCTCACCAGCAGGGAACAAAACTATAACGCCCATCTTTTAAAGGCTGGCAAAATCACTTCATCTCCATTGATGCCAAAGAGTAGGGGGTTAGATGCTAGGGTGACATTGAGAATATTGGACAGGGTGTAAAAAAAAATGTCCAGAATTGACCAAGAATCAGTGAGGCCTCAGCAGTTTTGCATTTGTCACAATATGGAATGATTTCAGAATAAATACGAGATAATTTGGATTTTAAGAAGTGGGCTCTATACACCACTTTAAACTGAATTAGACAGTGATGGGCATATAATGATGATGTGTTGACAAGTTTAAGTATAGAAGCATATGTTTCTTCTAAAATGGAGAAGTCTAAGTCCTACCATAAAGGTTTGAGTTTGGATGAAGAGATCTGTGTCAAGTTTAACATTTTATTGTAAAGCAGAGAAATCCGCCTTTTTATGGGTCAGATTCAGGAGTAGGATGTTTTCTAAAAGTGTAGACTCTGGTAAAAGAACTGAGCCTTGAAAATGGGATTGAATAAAATGTATGGCTTGTAAATATCTGAAAAAGTGTGATGGTGGTAGACTGTATTTATTATTAAGTTGTTCAAATGAGGCTTGTCTATTGCCTATGAAAAGGTCCTTAAAGCGAGTAAGTCCACTTCTGTGCCACTCCAGAAACACGCCACCCTGGATAGATGGATTAAAGACGTGATTCGATGCAATGGGGCTTGGGGGCGGAGTCATGGAGATAAAAGTATTTCCTAAACTGGGCTCATATTTTCAATGAGTGTTTCACTACAGGGTTTAAAATGGAGATAAATTAGGAGAATGAAAGTGGAGCACAAAGCACAGCTGGTATAGATATTATTGTATTATGGTATGGTAAAAATATGGTATGGTAATATGGTATGGTATGGTAAAAATATCAGAACACCAGACATCTTAGGTTAGCAGCCAAATAATAAAAAATTAAAATTGGGAAGTGCAAGGCCCCCCTCCATTTTTTTAAAATTTTTATCAAGCCTCGGGCGTTTACCTTGCCATATGTAAGATGAGAAAACAGAATCAAAAAATAAGTTGGGAATTAAAATGGGTAATGACTTGAAAAGGTATAAAATTTGCGTAATATAGTCATTTTAATTGAGTTAATTCATCCTACCAGAGACATAGAAAGTGGTGTCCACTGGGTGAGGGACTGCTTCACTTGGTTTAGCAACGTAATCAGATAGTCTTTGAATAAGTTTTTATGCTTTTTTGTCACTGTAATACCTAAATATGTGATTCTTTCAACTCTATAAAGGCAAATTAGTGAAATCTAACATACGAGCTTTACTACTCAAGGGGAAAAACTTACTTTTACCCGGAAAGCTGACCAAATTGACAAGGCAGACTCAGTACAAAAGGTAGCAAGGTTGATGGCTTGGAAATAAAAAGTAGGAAATCATCTGCATAAAGCATGTTGTTTCTCCAAATACTTATTTGATGTTAACATAATGGCAAGGGGCTCTATGGTTGGATCAAAAATCAAGGGGCTCAGAGTGCATCCTTGGCAAGTGCCTCTGTGTAGTTTAAATGGCACTGACATTTGAGAGTTAGTACGAATTGTAGCAGACGGCTGAGAGCACAATAATTTATTCCACGCAGTAAATTTTGCTCCAAAACCAAATCTGTCAAGGACTGCAAAAATGTATTCAAATTCAACTCGATCAAAGGCTTTTTCTGCATCAAGAAAGACAACACATCCAGTAGAGTCCACGGAACGGGAATAAACTATGTTAAGTAGCCTTGGAACATTTGAATTATGAATGTCAACCTTTAATGAAGCCTGTTTGAGCTTTTGAAAACTGTTGGGAGAACCATTTCTAGCATACTGGCAAGAATCTTGGCTAATGTTTAGGTATCTGTCTTCAAGACAGAAATAGGTCTATAAATGTTACATCAGATCCTTTCCCTTTTTTTGCAAGTGTGATACAAGGTTCGTAAAATGACTGAGGTTGAGATCCTTGTTTAGAGCAGTCAGTGAGGGTCATACTAAGTCGCCCAGAGAGTAAGGTAGAGAATTGTTTAAAAAAATCTGAAGGGAAACTGTCCGGACCTTGGCACTTACCAGATTGCATTGAAGCTACAGCTAAGGAGGCTTGCATGTGGAATTTGGATTTGTCATGCAGAAGCAAACATTCAGTTGAGTTGGTTGTCAGAAAGTCAAGCCTTCAGGACTCTGGTTAACAGTATGCTTTTCGTCAGTCTCCTTCATTTGTTGCATTATGTTATTTTGTTCACGAGAGGACAAAAAGTGGGGCGTGGTCTGAAATAACTATGCTAACCAACAAGTGAAATCACCTCCTTTCGGTTTAGTTCTTATTTCAGTGGCAGAACGTTTAGTGTCTTGGCAAATAACTATCAGTCGGAGTCTAAAACGCTTTCTTGTGGTGTTCCTCAGGGCTCAGTGCTGGGACCAATTTTGTTTTTATTATATTTGTTCCCCTTTGGAAGGCTTATATGCCACTTTGGAAATGTATCTTACCACTTTTATGCTGATGATATCCAGCTATACTGTTCCTTTCATGAGTCGGAGATTGGGGTGCTAGCTGATTTATTAAATTGTTTAGATTCCATCGAAAAATGGTTAACTAACAATTATCTTCAGCTAAATGCTTCCAAAACGGAATCCCTTGATCTTTGCCCCTGACAATAAGATTCCACTGATCAAGGAACACCTTGCGGCCCTGGGCTCCTCTGTCCAGTCGAGCATCAGGAACCCGGGGGTGTTGCTTGATTCATCTCTCTCTTTGGATAAACACTCAAGGGCTGTATCAAAAAATTGCTTTTATCATCTGAGGAACATTTCTAAACTTAAAAGAATTATTTCACGTGCCAATTTGGAGATGGTTTTACATGGTTTTATTTATTTTAGACTGGACTTTTCAAACTCTCCTTTTACCTGTTTTAACAATCGTTCTTGAAAGAGACTGCAGATTGTCCAGAATGTTCAATTCAATTCAATTCAATTCAATTTTATTTATATAGCGCCAGATTACAACAATTGTCATCTCAAGGCACTTAAGTAATATAGTCCAATTCAAGCCAATTGGAATTCAATTCATTGTAATCATGATCCAATTCATTCTTATAGAGCCAATTCAAAAAATTTATATCCTAGCTAAGGAAACCAACAGATTGCACCGAAACGTGTCTTCAGTCCAATCTCCCGTCCTGAGCGTGCCTGTGGCAACTGTGGAAAGGAACGACTCCCTTTTAACAGGAAGAAACCTCTGGCAGAACCAGACTCAGGAAGGGTGGCCATCCGCCTTGACCAGCTGGGGTTTGAGAAGACAGAAAAGAGGGAAAAGAGGGGGGAAAAACACCATAACGCCATTCAAAGGATATCTGTTGGAACAGGGAAACATAGGTTAATAATCACAATAATGTCACATGTACATAAAATCAATTGTGAAATTAATCAGGGGGAAAAAGAGAGCAAAGTGAGGAAAGGTGTGACAGATGAGGTCCCCCAGCAGTCTAAGCCTATAGCAGCTTAACTATGGGATGTTTCAGGATTACCTGAGCCATCCCTAACTATAAGCTTTATCGAAAAGAAAAGTTTTAAGCCTAATCTTAAAAGTGGAAAGGGTGTCTGCTTCCCGGACATTTACTGGCAGCTTATTCCACAAGAGAGGGGCCTGATAACTGAAGGCTCTACCTCCCATTCTACTTTTAGAAACTCTGGGAACAACAAGTAAACCTGCAGTTTGGGAGCGAAGTGCTCTGTTAGGAAAATACCTTACAATGAGATCTTTAAGATATGATGGAGCTCGGTCATTAAGAACTTTATAAGTGAGAAGAAGAATCTTAAATTCTATTCTGAATTTAACAGGGAGCCAATGAAGAGAAGCTAAAACTGGAGAAACATGATCTCTCCTGTTAGTTCTCATCAGAACTCTGGCTGCAGCATTTTGGATCAGCTGGAGGCTTTTCAGAGAATATGTGGGACAGCCCAATAATAAGGAATTACAGTAGTCCAATCTTGAAGTAACAAATGCATGGACTAGTTTCTCTGCATCACCCTGAGACAGGATGTTCCTGATTTTAGCAATATTACGAAGGTGAAAGAAGGCAGTCCTAGAAACCTGTTTTATATGTGCGTCAAATGATAAATTCTGGTCAAAAATAACTCCAAGGTTCCTCACTGTAGAACTAGAAGCCAAGGAAATACCATCTAGAGTAACTATATAACTAGACAATTTCTCCCTGAAGCGCTCAGGTCCAAAGAGAACAACTTCAGTTTTGTCTGAATTTAAAAGCAGACAGTTCTGAGTCATCCAGGTCTTTATGTCTTTAAGACAGGCTTGTAGTCTGACCAACCTGTAGGTTTCATCTGGTTTCATAGATAAGTACAGCTGAGTATCATCAGCATAACAATGGAAATTTATGCCATGCTGTCTGATAATGTTACCTAATGGAAGCATGTATAAAGTAAAAAGAATCGGTCCAAGCACAGAACCCTGAGGAACTCCATGACTTACTCCAACGTGTGAGGAAGATTCTTCATTTACAAGAACAAACTGGAATCTATCAGATAAATATGACTTAAACCAGCCTAATGCAGTTCCTTTAATCCCAATAACATGTTCAAGTCTCTGTAACAGAATGCTGTGATCGATCGTATCAAATGCAGCACTGAGATCCAACAGGACAAGCACAGAAACAAGTCCGCTATCAGAAGCTAACAGGAGATCATTGGTAACTTTCACCAGTGCCGTTTCTGTGCTATGATGCACTCTGAATCCTGACTGAAACTCTTCAAACAGATTATTTCTATGTAAATGATCACAAAGTTGAACTGCAACTATTTTTTCAAGAACTTTGGACAAAAAAGGGAGATTGGATATAGGTCGATAATTAGCCAACACTTCTGAATCAAGAGTAGGTTTTTTAAGTAAAGGTTTAATTACAGCAACCTTAAAAGTCTGAGGTACATATCCTGTCAACAAAGACCGATTGATCAAATCCAAAATGGAAGTGCCAATTAAGGGGAAAACCTCCTTGAACAGTCTGGTTGGGATTGGGTCTAACATACAAGTTGATGGTTTAGAAGAGACTATTGCTGTTGTTAGCTCAGAAAGATCAACTGGACAGAAGCTGTCTAAATACAATTCAGGTTCGAAAGATACTTCTAAAGCTGCTCTACTTGATGATACATCAGTGATAATAATGGGAAGGATTCCATTAATCTTCTCTCTGATAGAAACAATTTTATTGATGAAGAATCTCATGAAATCATCACTGCTGAGAGTTAAAGGAATACATGGCTCAACAGAGCTCGGACTCTTTGTCAGCCTGGCAACAGTGCTGAAAAGAAACCTGGGATTATTCTTATTCTCTTCTATCAATAATGAGTAATAAGCAGTTCTAGCTTTACGAAGTGCTTTCTTATACGTTATTAAACTATCTTTCCAGACTAATTGAGACTCTTCTAAATTAGAGGAACGCCACTGTCTTTCTAGCTTTCTTGTCGTCTGCTTTAACGCACGCAGCTGTGAATTATACCAAGGAGCCAACCTCTTCTGACTGATTACCTTCCTTTTCAGAGGGGCAACATTGTCCAGTGTTGTACGCATTGAAGCTATAGTGCTGTCAACAAGAGAGTCAAGTTCTACAGGAGTAAAATTTAGGTAGCCGTCCTCTGTCATATCTGCACATGGCAGTGAAGAAAAGGATGATGAAATCAACTCTTTAAATCTGGTTACAGCATTCTCTGACAGACACCTTCTATATGTAGAATTCTTCTCAGAAACCGTGTAGTCAAGTAATGTAAATTCAAAAGTTATTAAAAAATGGTCAGACAAGACAGGGTTATGAGGGAACACTGTTAACTGTTCACTCTCAATGCCATAAGTCAGCACAAGGTCAAGGGTATGATTAAGGCAGTGAGTAGGTCTGTGAACACTTTGAGAAAATCCAATAGAGTCTAATATAGAATTAAAGTTAATATTTAGGCTGTCATTTTCAACATCTACATGAATATTAAAGTCACCCACTACAATGACTTTATCTGTACTCAGCACTAACTGGGATAAAAACTCTGAGAATTCAGAGAGAAACTCAGAATAAGGGCCAGGTGGACGATACACAACAACAAACACAAGAGGTTTTTGTGATTTCCACTTTGGGTGGGAAAAACTGAGAATCAGAGATTCAAAAGAGCTAAAACTAATCTTGGGTCTAGGACTGATTAGTAACCCTGATCTGAAGATAGCTGCCACTCCTCCTCCTCTGCCTGTGGTTCTAGGAACATGAACATTTAAATAGTCAGAGGGAGTTGATTCATTAATGCTAACATGATCCTCCTGCTGCAGCCAGGTTTCTGTAAAACAAAATATATCAATATGATGATCACAAATCAAATCATTCACTAACAGAGACTTCAAAGGGAGAGATCTAATGTTGGTGCTCATAGATGGAATCACATCACCCCTATTTTATCTTCTTTACATTGGCTGCCAATAAAGCAACAAATTGATCTTAAAATTGTTGTGCTGACTTTTAGAGCTTTTTATGGCCAAGCCCCATAATATATCTGTGATCTTTTAACTATTTATGCCCCAGCTCGCTCACTCTTCTGATCTTCTGAATAAAACCTATTATCTGTCCCAAGAACCCGTTTTAAGACAAGAGGAGATCATGCTTTTCAGTCCATCGCCCCTCTCTCTATGCGCCTGATGCTGACTCTTTTAAAAGCCTACCGAAGACCCTTTTATTTGGACAAGCTTTTAGTTAACTGAATATTCCTTGACTTCGCCATTTTTAAACCCTGTTTTATTTGGTTCTTTTATTTCTTTTTTATGTTCTTAATCCCTGTTTGTTTTATACTTCCTCTTTTATCCTGCTCCGCTTTTTACTGTAATGCACTTTGTGATTTCTATCTGTGATAAGTGCTCTATGAATAAAGATGATTGATTGATCGAGTGACTTAAACCAAGTAGCGGATCGTTTCATGGGGATCATTGAGAACAAGTAGTTAACTTTTGGTAGTATCATCATTTTAATGATTGCAACTCTCCCCATTAGCAATATGGGTAAGGACTTCCAACGAGTGAGATCGTCCTTCACTGTCTTTAATAATTGCACATAATTTAGCTTTATTAGCTCTGAGTGCCTGGCGGAAATGTTTATGCCTAAATATCTAATATTTCTTGACTTTAAAGTGATATATTGTGGAACCTACAGTTAATGGGCAGAACTGTGGTCTTAGACCAGTTGATAGAGTAGTCAGAAAGTACTGAGAAGTTATTTTATGAGTGAGATCGTGTGAGTGAGAGACGTCTGTGAGTTCTTAAGGAAAAGTAATATATCATCAGCATAAAGACTTATTTTATGCTTAATATTTTGGAGTTGGATGCTTTAAATATTTCTATCTTGTCTGATAGAAGCTGCTAAAGATTCGATGAAAATATCACTCATCAAGGAACTGCTAACCAAGAAATAATCTATTCTTGAATATGAGTGGTGTACTGGTGAGAAGAAGGTGTATTCTCTAAGAATGGGGTGGTGGGAGCGCCAAGCATCACAAAGACCAAAATCATTCATATACTGTAAGAGCAGATTTATGTTAATTGTTATGTGTCATGGTCTGGTTGTACGCTGAACGCTGTTCAGCATCATGTTATGCTCTGTGCAGATGTGTGTTAATTGAATGATTTAAAGTATAGGATGTAAAATAAATGGACTTGTTTGCATCTTAACTGAAAAGCTGACTTCCTGAAGTACTAATTCTGTCTACTCCTGAGTCAGGTACCATGTTAAAGTCCCCTCCTATGATGAGTGTGTTATCTGAGTGATCAGAGAGTGAAGTGAAAAAGGAGTGAAAAAATGAGGGGTCATCCACATTTGGACCATATATATTTGCAATGCATAAATTCATATTTTGGATAGATAAATTAACTATTAGAAATCTACCTTCTGGTTCTATAACTGTGTTGTTTACGGTTAAATTTACTCTTCTACTTATCAGAATGACTACGCCTCTTTGTCTGGAGTTGTAACAGGTTGCGTACACATGAGGAAACTATGCTGTGGTGAGAACATCAGCTACAGTCTATGATAAATTAATCTCTTGTAGTAAAACAATGTCTGCCTGTAGGTCCTTCAATTTATTGGAGATTTTTAATGTCTTCTCCCTGGACCCAGCTCCATGCACATTCCATGAAATAAACCTTAGCGTGGACATGCTCAGACTAACGCAGTGAGTGCTGGATGCTTGCTAAAAGCATCCCGTGCGTGTGTGTGCATATATGCTTGCATGAACATTGTGTTTCTGTTCGTGTGTGGGCATCGCTTGCTACAATGTGTACACGTGCTGTCAATGTTGTGTAAGTGTGGTATTTGATTGCGTGTGCTGCTCAAATCTCTATGTGCATTACGTATTAAAGTGGAAACGCAGCGGGTTAGGGAAGAAAGACAGAATAGAAAAACTGTGCAAAAGAGTGGAAATGTGAGATAGAAAAAAGCCCAAAACAAACCCAAATAAACAAATGTGACCTGAATAACATTCTATGCTAGTGAGACTGGCAGTGAGCTATCTATTTTGCCTTGACAGATAACTGTGAATTGGGTAGACTATTTCAGAGTTACTTATATACCATCTACAGTGATATGATTTATATAAGTTAACGAATTCAGATCACCTGGGGTTTAGAAGAGCCAAGGTGTGGTGTCCTGGTCGCGGTACAGCTGCCCGTTGATGAATAACTTATCCACCTCGATGACAGCTCGGGAGCCTCCTTCCATGAACTTTCTCCGGATGGGGAAAAGGACCCTGCGTCTTTCCAGGATTTCTTTGGGAAACTGGTCATTGACACTGAAGTCCTTTCCTCTCAGCTCCCTGCCGTGGCCCGTCACCTGAACTTTCTGTTGGTTGTGTTCAAACTTGGCCACAGTCTCGGTCGGCGGGCATCAGGTCTCTTCCCTCCCAGGCGGTGCACTCTGTGAAAAGTGATGTTCTTCACTGCATCTCCCGGATGTTTCAAATGTGTTTGAAGAAAGTTTTTCACTGCGAGTTCAGGATCCTTGTCTGCCTGCTCCGGGATTCCAGAAAACACCAGGTTGTCCCTCATACTGCGAGCCTGGAGATCAATAATTGATTCTTTCATTCTCTTGTTTTTGTCAGAGATCCGGCTCTTTCCTTCGGTGAGTGATTTCACCGATCCTCTGAGGGCTGCGTTTTCTGCAGCCAGCGTCTGCACCTGTTGCTGGCTGAACTCCAACTACTCCCATAATGCCTGAAACTCTCTTTGTAGAATCTCTAACAGAGACATACGGGCGTTGAAACTGGATAATTTATTTTCAATCAATGTTAAAATGTCAGTCGAATCATTACCAGCTGGAGACTTCACACCGGGTGACTCTTCATTGCGACTTCTTTTGGATGTAGAAGCTGTTTCGCTGGCAGATAGGGTTTGGTTTGTTTTCCCCATGACGATCCTGTCAAAACACTTGATGTAATCCGTAAGGCTTTCCAGACTTTCTTCACTGTACTCCAGTGTTTTGTTTTTGTTTTACTCGTTAATATATTTATTCAAACAATAGTTATTATTAGTTATTGGTGTAATTATAATCTTACTACATTGTTTGCTCGATTCGATGTTTGAATCTGCCGATAGTCTCACAGAATCTCGCGACACTACAGCATCACACTTCTCTCACGAAGGCCACGGGTTCTATCCATTTGTACTATGTCCTTTTCAGTGTCTTTAACTGTTGTGAAACTGGTTGAGATTGAGCTGTTGGCATCACCACTGAGCTCTCCTACTGCTGCTGCATTTTCTTCATCGTTTCTTTTTTTCCCCTGATAAATCACTCACAGGGTGTCAGGAGAAATTAGGAACATGTCCGTGGCTCTTAGTTAATTCCTTCTCTGTGCCATGTGTTGACTGTACTCTGTGAAGAACAGTACAGAACAAGAACAGGGTCTTTCCATTATCTTGAATGTTTGTGTTATTATTAGTAGCATCTCTGGTTACTTGCAGTGTATATGGTCAGTCTTTGTACTGTAGAACACCGAAAATCAAAGTCTTTGGCCTATTACTGTTCTGATCTTACAGACCATAAATTCTATGTGCTTACTCAATAAGAGAGAGATAAATAGACAGAGAGCAAGATAATCCACTTAAGCATTCTATGAAGAAAGCAAACCGATGAATCTTTCTTCGCCCAGTGCTTTATGTAGCAGATGGACGTTTCTCCTGTTCTTCGAGAGATGCCACAGCTACATTTAACCACATGGTCTATTCTCTGCAACACTCTGAAGCAGGGGTGTCAAACTCATTTTTACCAAGGGCCACATCAGCATAATGGTTGCCCTCAAAGGGCCAGATGTAACTGTGAGACAGTATAAATGTAACCAAATGTCATGTAAAATAAATGTAACTACTCCTTAATGTTAAATAACTCTGAATTTATTACTTATTCAAGTTTCAAATATTACATATATTTGCATAGATAAAAATATGTTTGCTTGTTGCTCTGTTATTTTAACATAAATCCTTTTAATTTGCCAGGTTAAGAAACCCACATTACTCCATCACTTAACAATCAAACTATCCAAGTAAATAAAGAAAAATCTCAAACACAAGTGATGACATTAACTTTGTTCAAATCTTTATTTGTCACAGTTGCGAGTGAGAGGGACAGAATAACAGTACAACCAACAATTATGAGCTGCTAAGAACAGTAAGCGCATTCCCACTGGAGGACCCTTTTGCAGTTCCTATAACCTTTTCAGTAATAGGGCCGTTTCCGTTTTTTTGCGCATTCGGACATACAGGAACTAGGGACCGGCCCTCAGTTCCTATAACTATTTTAGCTCCTTCTCTGAGGCAGGGTCTTTTCTGGGTTCCATAGGAACACATATGACGTAGGTGTTTGGTAGCTACGCTCCTTGTCCGAAATGTTTACTCATACGACACGGACACAACTGGCGCATCTTTATAATAAGTTAAACTTAGACGTCGTCTCCTGTTGTCTGCGGCGCTCTGCTCTCCTTCTTTCCTTCATGAAAGGAAGAAGTATTGCCTGCCGCTCGATTCTTCATCTTCTGACTCTCGCTGTGTGCTCTTCCAGCCTGGATATAATCGTCCATGATTAATATTATGGTCATGCCGACCATGAACATGGTGGCCTCCTCACTTTCCATATTAGCTTCTTGGTGGTGTTGTTTTCTTCTCTCCTTACTTTTCGCGGGTTTTGGTTTTTTTGTCGAGTGTGGCGCTAAAGTAACACGTCCATTGCAGACGGTTGCGTCACATCAGTCCCTGTCAAGGTCCCTGACTCATGTGCGAAAGCAAAATGAAGTTCCCCTGGGGAAGCAAATTCGGGGTGGACAGTTCTTAGAACTGCGTTCTTAGAACGTCTCTGTTCGAATGCAGCTAGTGTGACAGATGTAGCATTTTACAAAAACAATCAGCTCCACACAGCCTTGCATGCATCCAACTAATGAGAGATGGTTAATTACAGTAAACGTTTGTCTGCATAAACACATCAACCTGTAAAACACTAAATACATTGATACACATATAAAGTAGTATATGTGTAACAAACTCAAAATAATAAAAAAGGGGTTGTCTCAGTTAACAACTATATTGGTCAACTTTAACAAACACAAACCAAAATGCAAGCACAATCATTAAATTGCACACCATTCAACTATTTGATAAACTGATCAAGAAGGCCAGCTCTGTCTTGGGTTGCCCCCTTGACTCAGTGCAGGTAGTGGGACAGAGGAGGATGATAACAAAACTATCATCAATGATGCCACCCCATGCAAGGCACCATCAGTGACAGACTCAGCAACAGACTCCTTCACCCTAAGTGTATGACGGAGAGATATCGTAGGTTCTTCCTTCCTGCTGCTGTCAGACTGTTTAACAATCACTCAAACACTGTGGAATACGATTAAATGTGCAATAACCACTATTCCACTGTGCAATTCACTAGCCCATGTACAACTGCTACTATCTGCTGTTGTGTGTTTCTATTGTTTTTCTTTATCTTTATCTTTCTCCTGGACTAAGGATCTTTCTTGCTGCTGTAACAATGTGAATTTCACATGAAATGCATTTTATTATATTTTAATTAGGTTTTTAAAAATGCTATGCAATAAAATCTATGTGTTTTCTAGTCAGATGTCTGATACTGTTTTTCCGTGGCCAGTCTGTCAGTGTTTGGTTTTAGGTTTTGCTATGAGGCAATTCGTAGAACACTGTGTAAGTTGTCATCAGTGATGTGTGACCTGTGCTAGTTGTAGTTTTAGTTTAGATTCATTATTGAAAACACCTGTTCGCACAGATAGATGCCCCCAAACATAGACAGAACATGGGCAGTATGAATTTGAAGCTGTGGCATCAAACCAGGGGGCAGTAAACGGTAAAAGTCCTGGATTGCAGCAACCTGGAACTTTGCTCACTGGCTACTATCGCTTTGAAACTCTATTAACTCCATCTGAAGGTGTCGGGGTGCAGAGCAGACATTGTTGGGGGAGGGATTGGTGAAGATGGCAAAGCCTGAGTGCTGTGCTCTAAAGTCAGAGAAGCCCCGATCAAAGTCATTCATTAACCGGCTCAGTTTGGTAGCCAACTGAGCACATGAAAACCTAAAGAGAAATGAGGCTGAGATGATCTGACAAACAGGAAAGTGGGCAAGATTGTCCTGTTTCACTTGGCACATCCATAGGTCATATCGAGGACTTTGCTCCGACTAAGCCACCTTACTTCTGTATGGTACGGCATGTCTCTGTACTCCAAGCCCATCTCCTGCAGGAACAGCTGGAATTGACAGTGATTGAGACCATGCACCCTAATGAAGTTCACTGTTTTCATGACCGTGGTCACGATATCCATCCCCAGCACCTTCTTCACACAGCTTCTTGATGGATAATGCAATGATACGTGATCAGAGGCATGTGACAGTTACTTTTTTGCTTTTTCTCCTTCATTAGTCCAACGAAGCCCGCTTTTTCTCCACACATTACTGGTGCATCGTCTGTTGTTAATCCAACCAATTTTTCCCAGGGTAAGGCATTTTTACTTATGGACTTCTCTACATTATCAAAAATGTCCCACCCCGTTGTGGTCCCATGCATGGCAGCTAAATGCAACAGCTCCTCAGTGACAGAGAGGTCTGTCTTCACGCCTCTAATAAAAATGGATAGCTGCGCTGTATCCATGTTTGTACTTTCATCAAGAGCTAATGAAAAAGCTATGTAGCTGCGTGTCTCTTCGGCCAGCTGTGTTGCTAGGTCTCCTGCCAGTTTCTTCACTCGGTCCGCAATGGTGTTAAACTGACATTTTTAAAAGTCTGAGACAAAAAGTCGGGACACACCTGCTCACAGACCTTCAACATGCACTGCTTCAAAAACGTGCCTTTTGAAAAAGACTTTGAAGCGCGTGCGATTTCTTCAGCCACAACAAAGCTTGCTTTCACTGCCGCTTTGATTTTGGTTGTGGCTTTCAAGAACACATTCTGCTGCGATCGCAGTTTGCCTTTTAATTCTTGGACACGTTTTTGTTTGTCTTGAAGGCTAAATTTGGCATACCTAGCTCTGTGAATGCCAACGTAGATTATACTCTTTGACAACCGACACCGCCTTATAGCACAAAAGACATACCGGTTCTTCTCCTTGAGGCACAAACATTTATTCGCCTTCCCCATCTTTCTTGAAACCGTCTTCCATCTGCATCAGTTTATCTCTTGCTGAACATTTTGGGATAATTGTTTCTCAATTCCACTTGTTGGGAAAATCGCTCTGTTGTGGAAATACTGCAAGCTAGTGGCGGGATGCCGTCACTTTACGGGTAAAATAATTGGCTTGCATTGTGGGAAATGTAGTTTATGGTCAATGCACGCTTTTGGTCAATTTTTTATTTATTTTAAGATAATCAGACCTGTAAGCTCTCGCAGGCCACATAAAATGATGTGGCGGGCCACATTTGGTTTTGAGTTTGACACGTGGACGTTGACACAATCATCCCACATATTTTTCCCAAAGTAACTTCTGCCACTACTTCTTGCTGTTTAACTAAGGCCCTTGTAATGGTATGTGTGTTGTCCTTTTTTTCTACACTACCTAGATGGTGTTGTAGGTGTTGTAGTTTTAAGCACTATTATCCATGTTTCTTACTTGTAAGCCTACATCTTTTTTTTTGTGGTTATGTTGTCATTGTTTTCACATATAAACTTTATTTAATATTAGAGTGGCAATTGTGTGTTAGCTCATCAGAGCTTCTCAAAGAAAGTTGGAAATTGTGTGTGCAAGTCTTATTTCTTTTTTCTTTTCTTTTTTTATACAGGAGACAAAAGGCCATAGGAAAGTGTTAGCATCAGCTGAAGTCAATATGAAAAAGTATGCCAGTGCCACGCCAGCCCAGTGTGAAGTAACACTGAAGCTCAAACCCCTGTCTGTGAAAGTGGTTGAAGCCACACTGAAACTGAACCTGTCTTGTGTCTTTCTTAAGGAAGGCAAAGCCACGTAAGTTTACTCTGCAGTGTCATAATTCCTCTAAACCGTAAAGTTGCATTATAGACCTAAAGCATGGCACTGATGGTGGTCCAGTGTGGAATTTTGATAAAATTGATATTCTTGAACAAGCAGTGATCTCTGAGGATTCTGTATCTTTTCTCACAGGGATGAGGACATGCAAAGTTTGGCCAGTTTAATGAGCATAAAACAGAGCGACGTCGGTAATCTGGATGATTTTAATGACAGTGAAGATGAAGTTGGCGAGGAGAGAAGGGCCAGCTTTGGAACTGGACAAGCTACTAATTTTACTGGTAACAATGGGCACACATTTGAGAATTGTTGTGGTTTAAACGGTGGTTTAACGTAGATTGAAGATCTGTACAATATTTCTGTTTGGTAGCCTGAGCGTTATATAAACTACAGTTATATCAAGTGAATCTATGAAGTTATATGACCAAAAATAAATAAATAAATAAGACAAATAAATGTTACAGATTTTTATTGAAATACCTCAGAAAATAAGGATAACCAAGATTTTTTACTTTTTGAATTTTTTTATCACAAAATATTCAATCCAACCCAGATAAAAAATTACAATTATTCCACAAATATTATTTTGTAATAACATCAGTTTATATTAGAAATTTTATGCAGGAAGTGCATCATTGCTGCAATACTGTAAAACTCTGGTTCTCTGAATTCTCTATCATCCTTGTTGCTATATTGTTTGGTCAAAAACTTCTTCAGCTAGACACCGCTTTGCCATTATCAGCTGGCTGGAAAACTTTACAGGGCAGATCCTTCTGTGACTCTGACTGTCCATTGGCTGGTTTCTGAGTTACATAAAAACCTAATGTGACTTTATTGTCCTCTGGTTAGTTTAAAAAAATGTAGACAGACACACACTTTAATAGAATAAATAAAATAAAAAAAATAAAAAATCCAGGGGCTCTAAATTAATGCTCAGCTATTAACAATCAATCTATTTGTGGCTTAATTTTACAGCGCAACATTTGTAAGCACTGTTACATTTGACCAGATTCTTGTTGAAAAGAATCAGAAATAAAATCTGTACAGATTTTGGAAAAGTAAGATCAACTTGACTGATAAATTAAAGCTAATGTGATTACTAAAAAAAGCAAATACAACCATTATTACAGTGAATACCATCAAGCAGGCAGACCTGCTCAGGGTGGCCAAAGCAAACACCATTCATTCCAAAAGTGCAAAAAGAAAAAGGAAACTTGTGAGCACAGCCAAGAAAGTGAAAAGGCACCAGCAAGAGATGTCAGAGGGAACTACATATGGTGCTGGAATGGAGAATTAGAAAGATGTGACATCTACTGTGTTTATACTGTTTATCAACTTTTGTTGGCAACTTCTTGCATGATACGCCAATGTTAGTTATTTGAGTTACAGCAGTTGTAGGCCTTACATGCCTGCTGTGTTATTAAATAATCAATTTATATGAGCTTGTATTCTATATTAATATTGTTCTATTGTTCTATATCATTATTACTAATGGCCTGAGCATTTATTCTGTTTTTGATAAATTGTTTCCAATACAAATGTTATAAATTCCCCTATTTAAATCTTTGCCGTTTTCTCAAAATCAGTTTTTTGTATTTTTCCAGAATCAATATCTAAGCCTATGTAGCACCAAACTTTCCAGTTATACACTTAGCAGTATTCTGAAGATATTTACAGAAGGAATTCTTAATAAATATTCCTGGCCTGATTTATGTGACATTATAATGAAAAAATATGGCGAAAATCAATTTTTTTAAGAGTATATTTTGATTTTCTAGGTAATGAAAGGAGATATCCTAAAATCCTTCAGTAATTTTCTTTTCATCTGGTGTGTAAACAAAATGAAAAAAGAATTTTGCACCTAGCTTTATCATATGTTTAGATCTATCTACTGGAAATATATGCAAATATGCGCATATTTAATGAGATAATTCCTAATTTGCATAATCAAACATACAAATTTCCAAAACTTGTAATAAATTTTTTTCCATACTTGTGTAAGTAATCAACTGAGGAAGTTTCATGGTGATATCTATTGTTTTAAAATGTTACCCTATTCACCTGTATGTGTCTCGCCTTAACGTGCTCCCTCCCTGTATAACCTGCAGAAATGGCTTTTCTGGATACTATGACCTCCTGTGAGGAGGTACTTTCATATAGTTTAACTCAGACAAACAAACCATACCTTAAAATGTAGGAACACTTGTCCTCTTTCAGCTGATGTAACTACTAAATAGCTCACATTTACAGAATTTCAGCATATTTAATTTCAGCGACACAAACCTTTCAATTTCTCTCACTAACTCCAATGAAAATTTGGTCTGACACCAGAGACAGGTTCTATTGTGTTCAACTCGCTGCGGTTTAAATATTTTTCACTCCATGGAAATGAAAAACTACATTGCCACGTTCCTCCAAGCCTTCTGGTTCTTACGGTCTTACGATTTTCCTCGCTCTTCCAGTTTTCTCACAGGAGGTCATAGTATCCAAAAAAGACATTTCTGCAGGTTATACAGGGAGAGAGCTCGTTAAGCCGCAGCTGCTTACAAACATTCCTGTCACTGTGATGACATCACTACTCCCCTGTTGCATATTACACTGAAGCCATTTTAACTATTCCTTGATTTCTGCTAAATTTTCACTAGATTCAGCCTTTTGAGCATGGTCAACTAATCCCATTCAGCTCATGAGCATTCACACTGCTGTTTCGCATGAACAGCTTTTTTCTAGTTTGGTTTACTGTTGCATATTTCTGTATTTTTTCCTCTTTCTTATTTATCTCCCTTTCTTCTTTTCTTTTTTCCCACACTCTGGACATACTCTGCGATTTTCTTGAGCCTGTTTCAGCTACACAAAGGGCTCATAGCTTCCCCAGTAACAGCTTTCCAGCTGAGGACTCGGAAGCCCAGGCTTTTTCTACTCTCATCCCTCCCAAAGCCCTTTCCATCTCTTCTCTCTCTTTGTCAACCTCTGAACCATCTCTCCATCCCCCTGTTTTCTCTGGTACCTTACAAACAGGTTTGTTCAGTTCAAAATTGGGATTGGTTTCTCACTGCCATTGTAATTCTTGGTGATGGAAAATGCACCACATAAGCGGCTGGCATTTTGCATTTAATTTTCAGCTAATACTGACAATCAGTTGTAAAGAGACATAAGCTCCCCCTATGAATCAATTAAAATATTACCAGGGAATTTAGTCATTTAATTTTCTTTTTTTTTTTTAAATCAGCATGGATGGAATAATGAAGACATTTCCTGCCAGGTGCTGTTGTCGCGTCCTCATTATTGAATTAAATTAAATTAAATTACATTACCTTGGGCACCATTTTCCTTAAAAGGAAAAAAAAATCTTCAAATTATCTTAAATCAGTCTCACTATGCTCCTTTATGAGCTCTTGTTTGAATGGACCGAAATTACATCAAGAAACATTCAACTACTGGTTAATTAGATATTGGTTATTGATTGAACATTAACCAGGTATGGTAAATATTATAATAGGAGATGATTCATGACTTTGGTAATGGCATAGAGAAATATCGGAAAACAGGGGTCCTAATTCTTGTCACCGTCTATGGCTAAGTATGGGTAGAGGTTAATTACTGTTAATAAATTAATTGTTATTTTAACTCGACATCTGTCTGGACACCAACCACACACACATTACCTCCAAGCCTGGCAGAGATGGGATCTTACTTTGAGTTGTGGGACTTCTCAGACACGGTCCACTCGCTCGTCGAGCAGCCTTTCTTTTCTCTTTCACCATTTGTCTTTAAGAACAATGTCCCCAAGCAGCCACTCTCAGGCCTCACTACTTTGGAGGGTTAGGTATCTGTTTGTTGGCTCAGCAGTAGGGACCCTCAGTGCGTCTAGTAAGATGGTTGAGTTCTTTCTCTCGCATCTCGTGGACAAGGATACAATGATAAGGTGATGTCAGAAAAATCCATCCGTCCATTCATCCATCCATTTTCTATACCTGCTTTATCCGTCGTTTGGGTTGCTGGGGGGCTGGAGCCTATTCCAGCAGTCATTGGGCGAGAGGTGGGGTGCACCCTGGACAGGACACCAGTCCATCACAGATGACAGAAAAAATGTTGCGTCAAAATAACAAAAATAAAACCGTAATTGCATTCAACTGGGGGGTTTGAGTTGGAGTTGGTTGATTCAGCCAAATATTAGAAACTCCAACAAGGTTAACTCCTCTTCAAATAAAAACTTAAAACTGATTAAAAAAAAACTATAAAACTATAAAAAAAACTGTAAAAAAAACTGTTTAAAAAACACTTAAAGGGTATTTTTAAACCTAGACCTTATTTCTGGCATGAAATTAGTTTTTTTACTCACCGAGATCCATATAACGGTGTGAACGGGGGCTTAGACGGTGCAGCCTCTAAATAAGGCATTATCTGTCTTTAGTTCACCAATACTTAAAGACAAATGAATTAATGAACACGTACTATTGCACTGTTATCTCATAGCTGCTGTGTTGTTGTTATTGGTAGCTATCGGGGGGCTTATAGAGGGCTTTCTACACGCTCGTCTACTGCGATGACGTCATCAACGCACACTGCTGCAGCACAGCTTATTTACTCCGTGCTCTGTGACAGTCGGCTAACTTCACACATAGTTTGCTACTGATAGATTTGTGCAACATGGCAGGATATTTATCAGATTTTGACGACGTGGACGACAACTTTGAGTACGATGTATGTCCTTACCCGAGTTAATCCTTTCTTCTTCTGAATCCTTTTTGTTTTTGGAAACTTTGCTGACTTTGTTATTGCGTGTTGCCTGTTTCATGCTCTTCCTTGCTGCGGTCTTGTTGCCTAATTAGCATACTTAATTGGTCGGGGCTGTGTTTTGACTCTTGGCTGTTGTGTGGTAGATGATATATGGATTTAGGACAACTTAACTATTAACTATACCATTTCTCTCTCTCTGTCTTTGTCTGTGTATTTCTATCTGTGGGGGAGTGTTGTTTTATTGAATATATATTCACACTGAAATTATGGCAATGATTTGAGCCCCACTGCTGTGTGGGTTATCCCCACCATATTTGAACCACAAAAAATACTCTTCATACAACAGCAAACCACAGTGACAAATATTTAAACATGAACCAAGAAGCTGATGAGACCGCTTTGGTTGGCTTAAATACCTATACATAAATTGGATGTGGATGGGACATTTAAAAAAAAAAAACAACAGACGAATGGGATGGTCAGTATAGAGGCTACAGTCGTCGCTGCAGTCGGCCCCAGTTCGAATCCCACATCGGACGGCCTTTTACTGCGTGTCATTCCCCCTCTCTCTGCTTTCTGACACCAGAAAAAAAAAATTATTAAAAAAAAAAAATGGATAGATGGATGGAATGGATGGATAAGAGCACGGTTGGTTAAGTTAAGTTGGTTAAGGACTCACAGATGTATGTTGACCCGAACATTGAGAGTAGCTTGAGTACAGCCTGTTTGACATTTGGGTATTTTTCCATAGGCACAGTTTTCCAAAACTCAGGGAGCCCTTTCCTCAGTACAGCTTTCAGTCTATCATTCTCAGATGATCATCTCCATCTCTGTCACAGCTTCATCACTGATAAGCGGGGCTTTTAAGCAGTCCGCATTAATTCAGTCAATGAGGAACATGATCTGTGGCCTTTTCTGATGTAGGTCCTCGAATCGGGCCGTAAAACTCACCTGAAGTTTTTCAAGCAGCGCTGCGTATCCAGCTGTTGCCATTTTCAGGGTGGCGACGGTGTCTGTGCTGCTTGATTTGCGCAGAGTGGGAAAATGCGCTAATTCTCTCTTTCAAAGATGCGTGTTGAAGAGCTTCGGTTTGTTGCTGAACACAAACACACTTTGCACCAGGTCAGGCAGCATTTTGAATTTCCCCTGCAGATCCAGGTTAAATTTGTCCAGATGTGACAGCATATCAACCAAAAGCCACTTGGGGTCTGATAGAGGTCTGAGGATAGTCCTTTTTTTTCTCCTCCATAAACATTTTCACAGCATCCAAAAGCTTGAAGAAGCAAGAAAGCACTTTACCTTTGGTTGGCACCGTGGATGGGACATTTAAAAACGGATGGGATGGTCAGTAGTGTAGTAGTGGGTTTTGCAAAAAAATTATAAAAAAAAAAAAAGTGGATAGATGGATGGAAGCGCCGATAAGAGCACGGTTGGTTAAGTACCAACTTGAAAAAAAAACAACGTTTTGTTGCTTACACTTTACGCATTCAGTCATTATTCAATGGTATACTAAAATCCATGTGAAAAAAATTGCTTCTCACTGTTTTCAGGTCAAATATTTGTATGCGATTACAAATGTGATTAATTTCGATTCATGAATTACAAAGACTCTAATTAATTAGATTGATTTTTTTAATCGAGTCCCGGCCCTGGTTTAAATACTTGAGAAATGGAAATAAGAAGAGTACGAGGTCTGGCCCTTATTCCTGAATCTAGTTTATTGCACTCCATCCAATGCCACACTGAAATATGAACATTTTTGAAGATCAGAGTGTAACTCTGATTCAGTTGCCGTATTTATGTCAGATATTCTGCGTTCAATGGTGTGGCGTGACAGTTGAAGGTCTTTGATTGAATATTTCAGTTTTTTATTTTCTGGAGCCAGAAGTGAATGAATCACAACGCTGGGTAAACGTTGGAAAACTTGTGCAGGTTGTCCCCCCACTTCCCCGCTCCTAAGCCGCGGGTTGGCCACCCCTGTAATATATGGTAAGATATCCGTACTACCTGTGACTTGGATTCGACCTCAAAAGACTTCAGACTTGACTTCGACTCGCAAACAACCTTTATTTCATGTTATTATTATTATTAATCTCATTATTTGTCTGTCATTCATCTTATTGTATAATCTCTCGCTCTGAGCTAGATTTAAACGCCAATGTCACGTCAACTGCATGCGCCATGTGTGAAGTGCACATCTTCAGTATCATACATTTGATGCATTACTTCAGTATCAGACAATGGCGAGTGCAAAAGGTTCACCAGGAGATACAATGCCTTCAGACAGACAGCCAACAAGCGGACAGCAGTGTGGAAAGGGTGCGGCAAAACAAAATCCAAGATTGTGGTTCAACTACTCAAAAACTTCATCCGGCATCTGAAAACCCACGCAAACCGGGGCTAATGTGAAAGATGTTAAAATTAGCATTTAGCTATCAAACTAGCCACAACTAACTGTGTGTGCTTATGCTGTGAACAGGCAGATTGCATATTTGCTTTTGGCATATGATGTGACAGACTTTGGGTTAACATTTCACTAGGTCTAGGATGTGTCAGAACATTAGTCTATGTCATACCAGCCAACAATTGAGTAGTAAAATCCGGGAGATTTTATGCTAATGAAATAGCTGCCAGCACTCCCGTTTTTCCCTGGTTCTCTCATATTTCGAACCCATCTCCCGCTGCCCTCTAAGTTTAGTCATTTCTCCTGTGATTGACAAGACCCAAATTTGTTTGTTAATAATAATAAGAAGAAGACGCACATAATAGCAAAGGTTTTATTTTGAAAGCTCAGACAGGACTCCGTTAGTTAATGCCACTAACTTAGTGGCTCAGCTATTGACACAAAGTTGAGCCAACTATGGTCATTTTACATATATATATATATTAGAATATCCCCACACATTTCCTGCTGTGCCTTGTGTTAATCAGCAGATAAAAGGCATCTTGGAGAAAAAAATAATGAACGTGTTTGTATCACATTGTTAAACTGCAGTGCAGTGTTTCTGTGATGTTCATGATTTGTAATAAAAAAGAAACACAAATAATATATATGAAATTCATATATATTATTCGTGTTTCTTTTTATGATAATAAAATTTATTCATACTCTGAATGAACAATGAATAAATGTTATTGTGAATTTATGTATAGGTATTTAAGTCTAATAATATGTAATAAATGTTTGTATACTTATTTGCATTACCAACCCCCCAGAATTTGAATTTGACTTGAGACTTGACTTGGACTCTTGACCAGAGACTTGAGACTTGACTTGAGCTTGCCCCTCAAAGACTTGAGACTTGACTTGTAAAAAATGACTTGTGAACACCTCTGCCACTCACACACGCACATAACAATAGCTTGCATATAAGGTGCTGAGTGCCATTTGTACAAATATGGGCTTCACTGTTTTGCCAAATGTTGCATAGGCATATGGGGGTTAAGGGATGAATGCATCAACAAAACATCCATCCATCCATCGATTTTATTTATTTATTTTTTTCCCGCTTAATCCTTTGATCGGGTCGCGGGCGGGCTGGAGCCTATCCCAGCAGTCATTGGCCAAGAGGTACCACAAACGAGACAAACAACCTGACATGTATGTTTTTGGAAGGTGGGAAGAAGCCGGAGTACCTGTATACACGGAGAGTACATGCAAACTCCACACAGAAAGGCCCCAGCCGGGAGTTGAACCTGGAACTCTCTCGCTAACCACCACACTGCACCATTATGCAACCCCATCAACAAAACAATTAACTGAAAGTTAACTAAAATATCTAAGGAATAGCTCCCTAACCATTATTTCCACTGTTGCTAATGTTAAACTGATGGGTAAAAATATTGCTTGGGGTTCTTGCTAATTTCATCCATTGATCTGTAAGTGTTGAAATTATGGGATTTGATTTGTAGCAGACAGAGCATTCAACAGGATAAAACAAAAGAGAAAACAAAACAAAATTAAGAAACTATCTTTTAATTCATATATGATAAATACTTTAGAACTTGCCTGTGAATTCTCACATTTTCTTTGTATGGTAGTACAGTTGTAGCTGTTTCTGAATATCTGGGTACATTGCAAATTAGTGACAGTGTTTGATATGCTTTGAATGTTGATAAGATGCAATAAAAGTCACTGTCCAATACAGATCATTTTAAAATCCCCACACATTCACTCCAAAATGTACAAGTAATCACATCTGTATGTAGCTTTGGAATGTTTTCTTCTGAATATTTATCAACCATCCAGCTTTTCATTTGTTTTAATTTTTCTACTTCAATCTGTTCAACTCCCTAAAAAAAAGCACATCCTTATCCTCTGTCTGCTCCTTATCCTCAGCTCTTCTCAGATCCTTCCCTCCTATATATCCCAAAAAGCCCAAAGCTCACCCCACATCTGTGGAGGGGTTTAGCCCTGATCTCACCAAACCAACCAGTCTCCCCTCTGCCACAGCGAGAGGTAAAGTTATGCACTTTAGACCAGGGACAAGTTTTTCATCCCATGTGATCTTTCATAAACCATTTCTACTGCTATGCCATAACTGGTGTTTCTTTTTACACTATCCTCCCACATTTTTCCTGCTCCTTTGTTTCCCAGCTTCCTGGCAGACTGAATGGAGGCCTCCCAAATCTCAGGCCCCCTTAGCACAGCCTACCCTCTCTCCTAAGTTTCTCCATCCCTCTGCCGATTATCCTGGACAACCTGCACTGCTATGGAAAAAAGAGAGAATCAAGATGACATGTAATGCTGCTCTACTTGCAACCAAACTCAGACTTAAAACCCTCTCCTGTTGATCAGAGTTGAGTCCCTGCTTGATTCTTTTTCCTGCAGCGCCCACATTTGTTCAGACAGATTATAGATAGTTCAGTGGTTCCTGGTGCTGGTGCCACAAGGCCATTAGGGTAAAAAAAACCTTTAAAAAAAAGGTGCATGGACATATTTAATTGAATTGAATACCTTTATTGTCACTATACACAAGAACAATGAGATTAAAAGCAACTCCTCATTCAGTGCAAACATGCAGGCAAAAAATATATGACAACATATACAAGTGGTGCAAAAATACAAAACTGCTAGTGCATAGAAATATGCAGTATATGCAATATGTTTTAATATGCAGTGTGAGGTATTACACGGTATACAGATATTGCACAGTAAATGGATTCACAGTATTTTATGTTATTAAATAATTAAATATTGTGCAGTAGGGTAGAAGAAGTCTGGGGGTTGAGGGGGTTAGGCTGAGAAATTAGTGCATGTGTGAGTCCAGAGTGGTTATGGCTTTTGGGAAGAAGCTGTTCTTGAGTTTGTTTGTCTTTGTTCTGATGCACCTATAGCGCCTCCCTGAGGGCAACAGCTCAAACAGGTCAAAGCCAGGGCGGGAGCTGTCTTTGCTCTGCTGAGGCAGTGGGAGGTGTAAATGTCCATCAGGGAGGGGAGAGGGCAGCCAATGATCCTGTCTTCACTACTCTCTGAAGCCTCTCCCTGTCTGCCTTGATGCAGCTGCCATACCATACTGTGATAAAGTATGTCAGCAAGCTCTCGATGGATGAGCGGTAGAAGGTCAGCAGCACGTCTGAGTCCAGATTGTGCTTTCTGAGGACTCTCACGAAGTGTAGCCGCTGCTGAGCCTTGTCGATGACCGCTGTGATGTTGTCTGTCCAGGAGATGTCAGCGGAGATGAGGAGAAACCGGAAGGTGTGGACCCTCTTCACACACTCGGCATTGATGTAGAGGAGGGCTAGGTCGGTGCTGTGCTTCCTGAAGTCTACGATGTAGGCTGCCTCGTCTGCCTTTGAGATGAGTCCGACCACTGTGGTGTCGTCAGCAAACTTGACCATTCGGTTGTTTTTGTAGGCCGGACTGCAGTCGTAGGTGTAGAGACAGCACAAGAGGGGGCTCAGCACACAGCCCTGAGGGGAGCGCAGCGTGCTAGTGGAGAAGAGATGGGGTCCAAGTCTGGGGCCGGTTGGTGAGAAAGTCCTTTATCCAGGCACACGTGAGAGGAGGGAGGCCGAGTGTGATGAGAATGTCCGGAATGATTGTATAGAAAGCTGAACTGTAATCCACAAAGAGCATCTGGACATAGCTCTGTTACTGCTCCAGGTGGCTTAGTGCAGAGTGGAGAGCTATGGCGATGGCATCCTCAGTGCCTCTGTTGGTGCGGTATGCAAACTGGTGGGGGGGGGGGGGGGGGGGGGGGGGGGGGGGTGGGAGATAGTCCTTGATGATATGAAGAACCAGTCTCTCGAAGCACTTCATGATTCGAGTGAGGGCCACGGGACGATAATCATTTAGGCTGGTGGTGGGAGTCTTCTTCAGCACTGGGATGACTGTGGCTGATTTTAGGCAGGGCGGGAGGAGTGCCTGGGCCAGGGAGAGGCTGAATATTCTGGTGAAGATGAGGGCGAGATGCTGGGTACAGTCTGTTTGATTGAAGCAGTCCTGTATTTTGGAGAGTGCATCAACCGGCCAGGTTATAACAGTCTTTGTGATGGGCCTGGCACTGCGTCTGGGGTGTAGGCTGGGGAGAGCAGAAGGGAGAGATGGTTTGACTGGCCGAGGTGGGGGACAGACATGGCTCTGTATGCGTGTTTAATGTTGGAGTACACATCATCCAGAGTCTTCTCTCCTCTACTAGAACACTTTACATGCTGATAAAACTTCGGGAGTACAGTCTTCAAGTTGGCCTTATTAAAGTCACCTGCAATTATGTGAACACCGTCGGGGTGGACCTGCTGCTGTTCGTTTATGGTGTTCAGCAGGAGAGAGAGCGCCGTGTTTTCATTGGCGTCAGGTGGAATATACACAGAGGTGATGATTACTACTGTTAGCTCTCTTGGTAGCAAAAATGGCCAGCATCTTATAGACGTGTACTCCAGCTTTGGGGAACAGTGTTTATCTATAATTATCCCGTTGTTACACCAGTTCTCGTGCACATAAATACATATACCCCCTCCTCTGCTCTTAGAGGGGGGGGTGACTAGTCCTCAGTCCTATCCCAAGGGAGCAGAGTTTGACCTACTAGCTGCATACTAGCATCGGGGATCCCCGAGTGAAGCCAGGTTTCAGTGATAATCAGAACACAGCGATTTCCAGTGAGTTGTAATTCCAAGTTGTCCGTTTTATCACAAGAGATCTGATGTTGGAGAGATACAGGCTTGGTAGAGGTGGTTTGTGTGGTTGTTTTCTTAGCCTTATCGTAACACCGGACCTGTTGCCCCGCTTCTACTTCCTCTCCCTCCTCCATCTGCGCCGCTTTCTAGACCTGACAACAATCCACAGAGAACCCGACGGTTTCGCTATGTCGTCTGTTATGCGTGTAATGAAAGTCACTCGAAACAGATATCTGGTGCTGTTTCCCGATGTCTAAAAGGTTCTGGTGGGTGTAATTGGATGTTCGCAAAACTGATGGTGCAAAAAGATAAGCAAAAACAACAAAAAAGAGTACTGAAAAGGAGAGCCGTGAGCCGCTTCAAACAAGCACGCCATCATATTGGATAATATAGTTGGACAGTGACACAATTTTTTCAAACAGTCACTTTTCAAAATTGGCTTAATATTTGAAAAAGCTGACCCATTGATAATAGCTGAATGTCTTGTGAGCCGTTTAAACTTTGAATGGTGTCTCTAGCTGAAAGTATGTAGTTGGGTTGATAAGAGGAGAAAGAAATTTGCCTAAAATTTGAATAAAATGTTTAATATTTTAAAAAGTGTAAAAGTTAGAAACACCAAAAGTGAAAGCCATAATCTCCTAAAAGATTTGAACGTTTTGATACCAAAATTGTAGTAATCGGTGAAAGTATGAAGGATTAGTTAGCAGACAAAAAATGTACGGAAGAACTAAGATGATGGAATAATAAAGAGAAACAGGAAAACAATAGTGAGAATGCTGGATCAGCATCACAGTTATGCAGATCATACACAACTTTATGTGTCTCTGTCACCAGATGACTGCAGCCCAGCAGACAAACTGTGTCAGTGTCTGGAGGAAATAAACACCTGAATGAGAGAGAATTTTCTTCAATTAAATGAAGACAAAACTGAGATCATTCTGTTTGGTAGCAAAGAGAAGAGGGTCAGCATTGGTAAATATCTTGAGACTCGGGCTCTTACAATCACTGACCAAGTTCATAACCTTGGAGTGTTGATAGACTCAGATCTGACTTTCAGCAGCCACATCAAAGCTGTCACCAAGGCAGCTTTTTACCAACTCAGAAACGTCAGCAGAATTAAAGGTTTTCTCTCCCAAAAAGACCAGGAGAAACTCATCCATGCATTCATCTCCAGTAGACTCCATTACTGTAATGGTATTTTAACTGGACTTCCCAAAAAGAGCATTAAACATCTGCATCTCATCCAGAACGCTGCTGCTGGAGTTTTAACCAGGACTAAGAGATCTGAACACATCACACCAGTTTTAAAATCTTTACACTGGCTTTCAGTCAGTCACAGAATAGAATTTAAAAGCCTACTGATGGTTTATAAATCCCAGAACGGTTTAGGCCCAAAATACATCTGTGATATGTTCAGAGAATATAAACCCAGCAGAGCTCTTAGATCCAAGGACTCAGGTCAGCTGGTCCAGTCCAGAGTCCAGACTAAACATGGAGAAGCAGCATTTAGCTGTTATGCTGCAAACAAGTGGAACAAACTGCTAGAGGAGATTAAACTGTCACCAAATGTAGACATTTTTAAATCCAGGTTAAAAAATTAATTTTCTCATGTCTCTATGCATGAAATCTGCACAGTATCTTTTAACTTATCTAGACTGTTGCTTGTTTTGATTAAATTTACTTATTTTATTTCTTTGTATTTATATTATTTTATATATGTTTAATGCTTTTTATTTTATGTAAAGCACTTTGAATTGTTTTGTAAATCAAGTGTGCTATACAAATAAATTTGACTTTGACAAGCAGAGAGCCCACTCATGCAAGGGAAGAACATGTAAACTCCACACAGTAAGGTCCAAGCTGAGATATAACATTTCTGTGGGGACAGCAGTACAGAGATAAATACAAAAAACATTCAATTTATAGTTATATAGGGAATATTAGCTTAAAGTTCAGTGTCTTAGTTTTACTTTTGTTGACATTCACATCCAAACTGGAGGAAGGTTATAACAGCTCTTTCATATTTTTGTTTCAAGTTAGGTTTATCACAGCCATGCGATACTGCTGACAACACTACTTAGCATATGCTCTCAAGTCATTCACATAATTCACTTCATACCAGATAGCAGAAATAAGTGTATTTTCTATGATGCAGCATGGAAAAAAACACACTACAGTACACACTGCTGAAAAGCTAAATTCAATTCAGTTTCCTTTTTTGTCATTGTACAGGATACAACAAGATTGCAATAGCTCACCACACATTATATACAACAATAAAAACAATAAGAATAAAAAACAGTGGAAAACAGTAAAACATGACTCGAAGACATACTTTTCATATAAATAAATGAATAACCTCATTTCGAGATATTGTAAACTGTATATTGCATAGAGGGGCTGTATTTTGCAGTACATTACATTTGTCACTGGTGTCTGTTTAAGATTTGGATGGCTTTTGGGAAGAAGCTATTAAACAGTTTCTGTTTGTCCTTGTTTTTACTGTCCTGTATCGCCTTCCTGAGGGCAGGAGGTCAAACAGATGATGCCCTGGATGGTGAGAGTCTTACAATGTTCCAGGCTCTGGACAGGTATCGTGAGTCTGCTATGTCCTCGAGGGAAGGGAGAGGGCTGCCAATGATTTTCTGAGCAGCCCGTATGACCCTCTGCAGGGCCTTCTTGTTGGCCACTGAACAGGCAGCGTACCACGCTGTGAGTCTGTATGTCAGGATACTTGCAATCACAGAGTGGTAAAAAGCAGCCATGACCTTGGTGCTGAGCTTATAGGGTCGAAGCAAACGGAGGGAGTGAAGGCGTTGGTGCACTTTTTTTAATTTAGCCGAGATGCGTTGTGTCCAAGTGGGTGTGCCAGTTATTTGAATGCCCAGGAATGTGAAAGTGCTGACTACTTCAACACATTTGCCATTTATGTAAAGTGGGAGATGTTGGTCAGTTCTGTTCTTCTGAAAGTCCAGAATGAGTCCTTTTGTTTTGCTTGTGTTCAGTGTCAGGTTGTTTGCAGAGCACCACAGTGTCAGCCTGTGGATCTCGTTTCAGTAGTTGGTCTCGTCCCCTCCTAGGATGAGGTCAAATCTATTTGTTGAGGCCAATTAGTAGATTTGGTCTTTCTACAAGATTTCCTTACTAAAACACAAGTTGATACAGTATGATGGTAAAAGTGGTTAAAAATGATACAGTAACATGGAGAGCCCAATACCAACATTTTTAATTTTTCTTTCATTCTTGTTTAGTTGCATAGCAGAAATTACAAACATTTAGCCTGTGAGCAAAAACTAGCTCGATTTAACATCTTGTCTGGCAGTTCTGAATTAGGCAACTACATTAGCTGTCCAGTTAAATATGATACAGTATGTCTGCCTATAGTTATTCCACACACTGCATTATCTGTTTCTCTATACACCTCTTACAGTCCTCCACAGCACTTACTACTTCAGACACTGACATATGATATAATGTTTTAGGTCACTGATATTAAATGTTCCATTTCCTCATCTCCTTCCTCTGTCTTCTCCTTATTTTTCTTCTCTGTCAGCTTCATCATCTCTGCCCACTGTTCAGTATCAGAAACCGCAGAGAGAGACTCAAGTCACCCTCACAGACGAAAACCCCTCAACTCGTCCTCATAGTCCCCATTCTGCCCCTCTTTATACTGGAGCTTCCCCTCAGTCGCACCCATCCCAAACTGTCATTGTCTGCCCTAGTAGACAGGATGCAGGTAAAGAAAACCAAACAACAAACAAAACTCCAACTGAAATTGCTTTCATCAAAGAAGTTGCTTCAACCAAAACAACTTTGTGCATAGTTTCACATGATAACAATAATACACAGTGGGTGCACTGTGGCAGTGTGGTAGCGAATGATCATTTTATAATTTTATTCAGTGTGTAAAAACCTTGTCTGGGCTTTTCTTCCCTATTAGAATTCAAGAGACAGCTGAGCACTCTTAGTGAAGAGGATGTTCAATGTAAAATACCTACAAGTAAGCAAGAATATAGTATTCAACACATTCATGCCCATATTTATAATTTTATGCCTGACTTTTGCACATTGTTCAGTGTTTGACCCCAGAGGCCCTGTCAGTCTAAGGCCAGAGATGTCCAGAACACCAGAGTCGACAAAGGATGCAACATTTAGAATTGAGGGGGTCAGTGTGTTAACAAGGTGAGTAATCCTTTTTCTTTTTCTTCTTCTTTTCCTTTTAATCTAATCAGATCTGACATTTCTAAATATTAGTTGTGTTTTGCATAATGATTAATCTTTACACTCTGACATTCCTACCGGTGATGCAATCAGTTTTCGATTTATATCTCATGATTGTACCTTTGTGTTTTTGGAATTAGCTTTCTTTTAGCAACTTAGGTCTTACCTAGGCTACTTAAGGGGATGGAGATTTATTTTCTTATTAGGAGCATCTTTGTGGTTGAAATGGCACAAAAAGCTTGTGAATAAGTAAAATGCATTTATAAAGAACATTTATATACAGTACACACTGACCAAAATGCTGTACAAAGGGCTGTGAAAAAATAAAATGTAAATAAAAAAGAAAAGGAAAAACATTAACACCACACATCAAAGCTAATATGCACTTGGGACAGACACAGGTATACAAAGATAGCAATAAGACATTAAGAGGCAGAGAAGACCAAGGAATAAAGTTTTTGTGTTTTGTTTTTTTCCATCTTAACTTTATTTTCCATGTCAAGAGCATTTACATCAATAGATGAGCTTTTTCTAAAAACTCAACCCTATCCCACTCCTCTCCCCACCAAGATGGGATCTGTATGAAACACTCAACCACTAAACCAGAACAAATATACAAATGGAAACCAAATGTACACAATGTAGTGGCACACGTAGCGTAATGTGATAAGATATAAGGATTTATCCGAAAGTTCTCACTATCTGAAAAAGCCTTCTTTTAACCTCGTTTTGGGCACCACCTTCAATCGAAGGAAAAAGACAGAATCTTACGATTCTGGTATGTTAAATTAAGCTTTGAATATGGATGATTATATAAGAAACACTTAGTGAATTGAAAAGAACTAAGGGGAGGGGATGGATGGATACCGGAATTATTCAAATAGTTGGGTTTGTTGCTATTTGAAGTTAGAGGCTAACAGCTTGGATTAATTTATCATTTTAACAGTGAATTCTCTCGACACCCACCTCATACCGTCTGAAATGTAAGAACAGGGCAGATCTTACTGTTAAGTCAGCTCCGAACCACAGGTAAACGCCAGCGGATCCAACTGGGTCTCTCCCGGTTACGCGTCTCGTGGCCTTCGTTGTGGGTGACTTTTGGGGACTTTAATTAAAGTGGCCTGGACCGGTCGCTCTCCGCAAATTCACCGCAAATAATGACAAAATTGTCCAAGGGTCAAGTTGGTTTTTGGTTGCTGATCAACTTTGATGAAGTGAACTTAAATTCACAAAAGATAGACGCTGGCTCTCTTGGTGAACCAACTAGGTGATGACGCATGCAGCAGCGGAGGTTAAAAACATGCAACCGTAACCAGGAGACAGGATAATGACGGACGAACAAAAACACAAAACATATCTTTCTACTACATTCTTCTTATCTTTCTGTCTTTATTCGGACGATTTTCTTCCATCTCATCTTCCTCTCCTGCCATCTTTCTGGTTACTTAATTTCTTAACTCTGCAAAATTCTTTTCTCCATTCCATTTTCAAAGACTTTCCGCAAGACTCTCGTCCATTATCTTTAACACTCTCTGTTCTTCATCTTCTGTTCTTCTTGAACCTTATTTAGAGGCTGCATCCTCTAAGCCCTGTTCACTCCGTTATACGGATCGCGAGTTATCTAAATATCTTCCGAAGGACGCCGACTTTCACCAAACTGTTCTCGGTGAGTAGATGAACGTATTTCATGTCAGAAATAAGGTCTAGGTTGAAAAATACCGGAGTTCCCCTTTAAGATATAAAGTTTAAAGACATAGCATAAACTTAAGATATAAGGACATCAAAAACAATGTAACATGATGATTATGAGTCTCAAAAGTCAGATGGATATATGTAAAGTTGTGAACGTATGAATAACGAACCAAACAATGTTATCTTCCTGTGTTAAACATGGAATACAAGAAGAAACAACAGGAAACATAGATTAACAGTTGCATTACTTCATCCATCCATCCATTATCTATACCTGCTTAATCTGTTGGTTGGGTCGCGGGGGGGCTGGGGCCTGTCCCAGTGGTCATTGGGCGAGAAGCGGGGTACACCGTGGATAGGTCACCAGTCCATCACACGGCCACACAGAGACAAACGAGAAACAACCATGCGCACTCACACTCACAATTTTAGAGTCACCAATTAACTCAACGTGCTTGTTTTTGGATGGTGGGAGGAAGCCGGAGTACCTGGAGAAAACCCACACATGCATGGAGAGAACGTGCAAACTCCACAGAGAAGGGTCCCAGGAGGGGATTGAACCTGGACCACCACACCACCATGCATTACTTAATATAAATGTCAAACGTTGTCAAAATAAACGTTGTTGGCTTCATTTTGGGTTAAACTATCCAATACTATCGACCACTAGGGGGCAATGTGGCTCCATAAGCCGATTAGTCAGCTCGTGATTTCACTGAGAACCTGAAAGAACTTGCACAAAGATATAAAGCACTTTTGATACAGTTTCAAGATTCTGCTGATCCATGCAGCGACTGTCTCTGGCTTGGATCAGAGTCAGGGCAAACTGTCACCATTGTTTACACTGACCCAGATAAGGTCGGAAGTGTCCTTCTCTGGTTTTCTCCAATATTCTCCTAAAGAGGGTTGTTTGTTGGTTCAGCTTAGTTAGCATTAAGCCATTAAAAGGCAGGCTCCTAATGTGACTTATGAACTGTGATCAGGTTTTGTCATATTTATCCTCTCTAACCCTCATATTGTATACCTAATTTTTCCTAATTCCAAACCCAGCGTTACACCTCTAATCCAATGAACATAGACGGGAGGGTTCTTTCCCTTCCAGTTCTGCAATATCAGAGACGTGCATGCAATGATGCATAAGCGATTGCATTTCTGGATGCAGGGCAACTGCAGCTCATCCCCAACTATACCGAAGATAGCTGTCAAAGGGTTGGGTTGTAGTGTTTTTCAAGGTATTGCTGAGAGTGAGTGAAAAATCAAAGACAGACTTGACCAAAACATGTGTCCCAAGGACACAGGAGAATATTGACATCTGGGACAGTCTGGTGTTGGAATATATTTTAGATAGCCTATCATTGGAATAATGCAACCTATGGACAACCTTAAATTGAATCAGCCCATGCCTGATACAAAGAGAGGATGTGTGTATACACTGTATTGCAACTTTCCAGGTGTCTTCTGATATAGTTACTCCGATTTCTCCTTCCCATACTGCTCTGGTTTTATCCCATGTATGAGAGCAGTTATACAAGATTAATACATATATTTTTAATATTGCTCCTTTATTATATGGATTTACACTAAGGACTGAATATAATAAGTCTTTATATGGTAGAGATGGATACCCTGGGAATTATTTAGAGGTAATCTTCCAAACCTGGAGGTAGCTGAAATAATGAGAATTTGGTAAATGATGATCTTTACACAGAAGTTCAAATGCGTAAAGCTATCATCGGTAAAGTGATCTTGAAAGTAAACCAGGCTGCTTCTATGCCAAAGTGCGAATGTCTTATCTATTTGAGATGGTGCACAAAGATGATTAAACACTATTAGTGAGTAGCTGCATATGTTTTACAAACTAAAATGTTTCCGGAATTGTCCCTAAATCTTAATGGAATTTAGACAGTAGTTTCTTTGACACTTTACATCGAGGCTACCATAATTTCCAGACTAAAATTCGTTCCGGAGTATAAGTAGCAGAAGTAAAAAAATGCGTCATGAAGAGGAAAAAAACATATAAGTCGATCAGGACTATAAGTCGCTCTTATTCAGAAATTTATTTCACATAATCCAATACCAATAATAGACGTCATCCATATTGATAAGGTGATGCGTTGTGTTCAGTTACCTGTTTTTCAATGAACTCACGGAAACTGTCGACCTTGGCTTGGAAGTCCGCAAAGTCATTTATTTTCATCTCCTTGGCAAGTAGTAGGGTGTGAAGACGTAACTGCACTGACTCGAACAGGGGCCAACTGCATCGAGGACTAGCCTCTGTATATGGGACGTCTGCTTAACCCACTAAGCCACCGACCACCCTTGTTAGCATATAGTTGTCACAAGCCTAGAGTGTCCTCCTGTGGCTGTCGATAGCAATGTTTACTCCTTGGTTCATGACAGTCAGTATGAATTTTACATTTAAAAAACTACATGTAAAATTATATATATTTCGATATAGAAGTCGCACCGGACTATAAGTTGCAGGACCAGCCAAGCTATGGAAAAAAGTGTGACTTATACTCTGCAAAATACGGTATGTTTTTTTTAAGCAGCGGCTGGACAACACATGCAGGGACAATACCAGAGGCAACACAAGACTTAACAATGACCTGAATGCTTGGGCTGATGGTATCAAAGGCATATTTTCTGATTTGAGAGGGGACAGCATCATTGGGATATGTTGAGGGTTTCATGTGCTTGACAATGTTCCTCACCTCATTAAAGAAAACGGGTAAAAAAGTGATCAAAGGTAGACCTAACAGCTGGGAAATACAGTTAAGTTTCAGATACAGCCTATTAATGCAAGAAGGTCTCACCACTCACAATGTAATATTAATACATGGCCCAACTATGGTGAGATTTTTTTTTTTTTGCTCAAAGGAGAGTTTCGGGATTGCTATTTAGAGACATGACTGAATAATTAGAGTCATCCATGAAAATAAAGTCACTGTTATTACCTGGAAAAAGTCTGTGGTTATCGCACATTTAGAAGATGCTAGTATGTTGTTTCTTGACTGATATGGTCAATATAGATCAATATTTCCCAAACAAAAAAGAATGTGTGGTAAAATAAACTGACTACTAAAGTAAATATAGAGAGTTTGCTATGTAGAATTCTAAAAGATGTAACTTTTTAGTTGTACATCCGTTCATCCATTGTCATCCACTTATCGAAGATTGACCAGTAAATTGAAAGCTTCCCCCTCCGGCTCAGCTCCCTTTCTTCCACAACGCACTAGAGCAGCACCCTCATTTCAGCTGATGAAGCACCAATCCATCTGTCCATCTCTCGCTCCAACCTACCATCACTCATGAACAAGATACCCGCCTGAGGCAAGGACTCATGTCCAGCCTGGAGAGAATATTCTACTTTTTTTCTGGTTGAGAACCATAGCCTCAGATTTGGAAAAGCTGACCATTATCTTAGCCACTTCACACTCAGCTACGAACCACTCCAGTGCATGTTGAAGGTTTGGCCTGAAGCAGCAACAGAACCACATCATCTGCAAAAAGCAGAGAGGCAACCCTGTGGTTCCCACACCCTCCTCTCCACAGCTGTGCCTTGATATCCTATCTATGAACATCACAGACAGGATTGATTACAAGGGGCAACCCTGGCAGAGTTCAACACACACTGTGTATGAGTTCGACTTAGTGCCAAGAATGCGGACTTAGCTCATTAAAGTGTCTCCGGTACCCCATACTCCCTCAGCACCCCCACAGAATCCCTTGGGGAACACGGTTGTAAGCCTTTTCCAAGTCCACTAAACACATGTAGACTGGATGGTCAAACTTCCGTGATCCCCTCAGTAACTCTGCAAGGGTAAAGATCTGGTCCATTGTTCCTTGACCTGGGCGAAAACCACACTACTCCTCCTGAATCTGAGGTTCGACAATCAGTCAGAGCCTCCTCTCCAACACCCTGGAGTAAACTTTCCTGGGCTGGTAGTGTCAATCCCTTTTTTTTTAGTTGGAACAGACTCTCCAATCTGCTTATGGGGTGGCTGTAGCTCAGGAGGAAGAGCAATCGCCCATCAATCGGCAGGTTGATGGTTTGACTCCGGCTACATGTCAAAGCGTCCTTGGGCAAGACACTGAACCCCACGTTGCCTACTGACGTATCCATCGGTCTATGAATGTGTGTATGAATGGTTAGAAAGCATGTAGTTATGTATAGATGTATAGACTTAAGACATGCTGTATGAGTGTGTGTGAATAGGTGAATGTGGCATGTAGTGTTAGAAGCGCTTTGACTGGTCAGCTAGACTAGAAAAGCGCTATACAAATACAGTCCATTTACCATTTCCTAAAAATGGGAACCATAAACCTGCTACTCCACAGGCGTTCATGCAACATTGAAGAGGCATGTCAACGAAGACAGCCCCACCATCTCCTTTAGCATTTCATAGCGAACATTTTCCACCCCTGGTTCTTTGCCGGCGTCAAGCTTTTTCACAACCTCAGCAACTTCCGCCAAGGTGATGGATTGGTCTTCCCCCAAGTCCCCAGACTCCGCCTCTTCAATGGAGGACATGTGAGCCTGATTGAAGAGATTCTCTTCTTTCAGTGGTCATCTAGACTAGAAACACACTATATAAGTACAGTCCATTTATCACTTACCAATTAACAGCAAATGTTACAGTCACAGATACTTTTTTTTTGCTCCAATACTAAGGAGAGAAATTAGTCTCACAAAGGTCACAAACATGTAGTACATACAAATGTGTACTTTCTGTGTGTTACCAGGGATACTTGTAAATGTAGTTTGTAATCCAATAACAAATTACCAAATAATTTGATCATTCATTAAATAGGTTTAAAAATTTGTATTGTAAACAAACCATATATTAATATTTGACAGATTTTTACAGATTGTAAACCTCAACCTTAGAGCAGAAGAACAAACCCAACAACTTTGTATTTGTGTATATATATCAACAATTGCACTTACATCTGTATTTAGATTTTTTAAACTAATAAAAGCAAATGTAGGGCTATAGTGTTGTAATCAAAGGGCAATGATGTTTGTCTACTCAGACAAATGTCTTTCCCACCTTGAAAAAAAACAAAGTGAGAAATACAAGTTAACCCAGTTTTACTCCAGTGTCTAATGCCGTATGCATTTGTGGATTGGTGGGGAACTGAGAGAGTGAGGAGCTTCTAAACTCCACATACACACACAAACTAATCAGTGCTCAAATGTAACCTGGTCTGTGTTCATCAAGCCTGCCAGCACATTAACAATTTGTATGCAGAGGAAGCTTTCCAAGTAAGAAAATGATCACTTTGTGAATTTGAGGTTTAAAATTATTCATTGATAAATATTGATATTTGTTTAGTTTACAGTGTTTACATGTTCATACTGCTTTGTATATGTCTGTGGACTGGAACATTTGAAAGTACCTAAAGTTCCAGATAAAATCCAATCTGATCTATTTATAAAGCACATTCAAAAACAACACAGTGGATCAAAATGCTATACAAAATAAAAATGAATACAGAATAGAAATATACGTAGAATACAATAGAGGTGTGCATCTGTACCTGCCTCACGATTCGATCCAATTATCTGCTTAACGATTCGATTTGATTCTGCAATGCATCACGATTCTTCTCCCGCAATTTTTCTTTGTCAATTATCACTTACTACAAGAAGTCAGATACATATTGTTTTGAACTTTAGATATCCCTGAATAAACTAAACATCAATCTTTCTACTGTAGTGAATTACAATGTTTAAAGTGTGCTGCCTATAATTGCTTAAATAATATAAAAAATAAAGTTTTCATTAGAAAACCATACTGTGTTAGGCGATTCTTTCACATGTAGTATACCAAAACAAATAGCATAGGCCGAGCCTACCTTTTTAATAGTGCAAATATTCAATTTTCAAAAGAAAACAATTCCTTGTTCTACTTTGCAAGTGTGCTGTATTAAACATTTTTAGCTGCTTGAAGACAAGGACACTTGAGAACCTGAGAATCATGGGTGGCAATCACATCATACAGCCACAACATACATGTAAACATAAATCTTAATAAACAAAGTCGTAAACCCAAAATAAATTGCATAGGCCTAGCCTACACCTGCAATCAGTTTCAGAGGAAATGTATCTTTTGACTAAACCGTACAATAACTGCTCACTCTTCAGCATTTTTGAATTTCAAGGTTCTTGTGTAAGAACACTAGGTGATCGACATGTTCTGGTTTGAGAGTGCTTCTTTTTGCAGTGACAACATCTCCTGCTGTGGAGAAGACTCTCTCTGCTGACACACTTGTCCCTGGGATACACAAGTATCTTATTGACAGCTTGGACAGAGATAGAAAAGGTGAACTCGTGGCCTCACCACCAGTTCAAGGGATTTGCAGTAGTTGTCCACTTCCTCCTCAGCCCTGGCATGGGTGGTTTTGTTTTGCACTGCAGCCTCATTGTCAGTGAATGTATGTCCAAGCAAACTCACAAACAGTGATGAGGAGGCCCTAATTGTTTGGCAGCAGATGGGCAGGAGGGAACATTGTCCTTACTGTGCGTGTTGTCCTCCACACACAGTGTCTCTTCTTCCTGGATTCCTGAACTTCTTGTTCCAGCAGGCACTTCATCTGCTTCTGTCCAGAGTGTTCCCTCGTTCTGTGAATAAAAACAGCAGGTAGCACAGTTCTTAAAACATTAGGCTTATGCCCAGCTCCACTACATCTTGAACTTAAACCAGCTCCTTTATTTCCTGTCTTGTCATTCAAACTGAGTAATCCATGTGTATCTGACCATTGTTGGGACTACTGAGGTCAGACACACCTGGATTAATCAGTTTGTCCAATAATGTAGTAAGACAGGAAATAAAGAAGCTTGTTTAAGTTCAGGAAGACTGTGGAGGGAAGTTAAAATCGGCTAAATGTGTTCATATCAGTGATATGCGTTTTACACGGTCCTGTCCAGCATCATGGCAAGCAGAATGATGGTCTGAATGCCGTGTTATGCCAAACACATTTGCTTTTCCAAGGGAGGCTTTATGGATTTCTTTTTATTTCTCTTTCTATTTCTATTTCTTTTTTTCATTTTTGTTGAAATTATATATTAATGCCAAACCTGATAGGGGGAACAAAGAAATGGGGGAGAGAAAAGAGAAAGGTGACAGATATACAAAAGATAGAAAACACTAACAAGAACAAAAATAAATCGATAAGAAAAGCAAGACAAAACTGGACAATCAGCTGCTTCATCTGTAGAGACTTAATAGAAAACATCCAAAACCTCTGTGTGGACACCAGACAGAGAACTATCAGGAGCACTGACAGGAAGACAAACAACAGCAAGAATATGAAAACATAATTCAGTTTCCTTTTTTTATTGTTATTGTACACAGGATACAACGACATTGCAATAGCTTCCCACACATTACACATAACAATAAAAACAATAATAATAAATGTTTGGATGGCTTTTGGGAAGAAGCTGTTCCATAGTCTGTTTTCTTCAACCTGTCTGTTACACCCAAGCCAGCAGTTGGGTCTGCAGTTGTTCGGGGAAGACTCATAAATGACAGAACAGGGACACAGTTTATGAAAATGATTAGGTTTGAGAACACCCTGTGTTCTAATGTTGATGATCTGTTGAATTCTTACACATCAAGTCTCTTAAATGTTTTGGATACCATTGCTCCTGTCAAGGTTAGAATGGTTAAAAGTAGGCAAAGGGCGTCATGGAGAAGAAAAGAGTCGGTCATGGCATAGAAAAGGGAGTGCCAAAGAGCCGAACGGAAATGGTGCAAGTCAAAGTGTGTTCAACCAGACTTTGTGTAGAATGAGGGAGAGTTATTTTTTTTCTGAAATCATCAAAAACTGCAGTAATAACTCTTGTGTCCTGTTTGCTAAAGTAAAACAATTAACACACCCTCCAGATTCATTAGAACTCATTTCTACATCTAAATGTAATGAGTTTGCAATGTTCTTTAATGACAAAGTTCAAGACATTAAAAATGCAATAATTTCCACAACACAAATAACTACTCTGCAGCCAGCTAGACACCTAGAGCTGACACATTTCACACCTGTCACTGACAAAACAGTGGAAGAGATCATCTGCAGTCTGAGTTCATTGACATGCTGCCTTGATGAGTTGCCCACTAGATTTCTAAAGTCTGTGTTGAACAGTTTGTTACCACACCTCACTCATCTAGTTAACATCTCACTCCAGACTGGAACTTCTCCAAAGGCCTTAAAAACTGCTGTCCTTAAGCCTCTTCTAAAGAAGAGCAATCTTGATGCCACACTACTGAACAACTACCAGCCCATATCAAACCTGTCGTTCTTAGGCAAAGTCCTACAAAAAGCTGTATACCAACAGCTTTCTGACTTTCTCCTAACAATGCTTTTGATACTTTCCAATCAGGCTTTAGGCCCCACCACAGCATTGAGACAGCTCTGATCAAGGTGACAAACGATTTCTGCCTGAACACAGACGCAGGCAAAATCTCAGTCTTAGTTCTGCTGGACCCGAGTTTTGCTTTTGACACAGTTGACCATGCAATCTTATTACAGAGGTTAGAAGACTGGGTGGGAATCTCTGGTAGTGCTTTAAACTGGTTCAAGTCCTATCTCGAGGACAGGAAATATTTTGTTGACATTGGTAACTGTGTCTCAGACCAAATGGCTATGACGTGTGGGGTTCCCCAGGGGTCCATCCTGGGACCCCTACTGTTCAATCTGTACATGCTCCCATTAGGCCAGCTAATACGCAGCTATAATGTGTCCTACCACGACTATGCAGATGATCTATGTGTCATTGACAGCAGGAGAACACGGGCCTGTAGATGCATTGTGTCACTGCATCGAACAGATCAGTGTGTGGATGCAAAACAATTTTCTCCAGCTAAACTCAGACAAAACTGAAATCATTGTGAGTGGCCAACAGAAACAAAGAGACAGTGTTATCAGTCACCTTGAGACTCTCTCTCTCTAAAATCTAATAATCAAGTTAGAAATCTAGATGTAATATTGGACTCAGACCTGAACTTTAACAGCCACATTAAATCAATAACATCAGCAGCTTTTTACCATCTAAAAACATTGCCAGAATCAAGGGAATAGTGTCTAAACTAGACTTAGAAAGACTAATTCATGCATTTGTCTCCAGCAGGTTAGACTACTTTAACAGCCTGCTCACTGAGCTCTCTAAGACAGCTGCAGTACATCCAGAATGCTACTCGAGTCCTGACTAAAACCAGGAAATATGACCATATTAGTCCCTGCACTGGCTTCCTGTCACTCAGAGAATAGACTTTAAAACAGCTCTGCTCGTGTACAAGTCTCTTCATGGTCTTGCGCCAAAGTACATCTCTGAGACGTTAGAGCCATATGAACCAACTCGGACTCTGCGAACCTCAGGGAGGGGTCTCCTGCTGGAGCCCAGAGTCAGGACTAAATAAGGTGAGGCTATGTTTCAGTTTTATGCTAAAATCTGGAGCAGTCTTCCAGAAAATGTGAGACAGGCCTCAACTCTGACAATGTTTAAATCCAGTTCTATTTTGCTGTGCATATGACAGCTGAAAGTATTTTATCTGCACTCTTCGCTTTTATTTTAATTTATTAATTAAACACATTAATTAATTTTTTTTATGTTTTTGGAATGATTTTATTTGTCTTCTTGTGATTTTTTTGAAGCTGTAAAGTACTTTGAATTGCCTTGTGTACGAATTGTGCTCTACAAATAAAACTGTCCTGTATCACCTGAGGGCAGGAGGTCAAACAGATGATGGCCTGGATGGTGAGAGTCTTACAATGTTCCAGGCTCTGGACAGGTATCGTGAGTCTGCTATGTCCTCGAGGGAAGGGAGAGGGCTGCCAATGATTTTCTGAGCAGCCCGTATGACCCTCTACAGGGCCTTCTTGTTGGCCACTGAACAGGCAACGTACCACGCTGTGAGTCTGTATGTCAGGATACTTTCAATCACAGAGTGGTAAAAAGCAGCTATGACCTTGGTGCTGAGCTTATTGGGTTGAAGCACACGGAGGAAGTGAAGGCGTTGGTGTGCCTTTTTTAATACCACAAAGATGTGTTGTGTCCAGATGAGTGTGTCATCCATCCATCCATCCATCCATCATCTGCCGCTTATCTGGGGGTCGGGTCGCGGGGGCAGCAGCTTTAACAGAGAAACCCAGACATCCCTGTCCCCGGCCACTTCCTCCAGCTCTTCCGGGGGGACCCCGAGGCGTTCCCAGGCCAGCCGAGAGACATAGTCTCTCCAACGTGTCCTGGGTCTTCCCCGGGGTCTCCTCCCAGTGGGACGTGCCCGGAACACCTCTCCAGGGGGCATCCTAACCAGATGCCCGAGCCACCTCATCTGACTCCTCTCAATGCGGAGGAGCAGCGGTTCTACTCCGAGCCCCTCCCGGATGACTGAGCTTCTCACCCTATCCCAGACACCCTGCGGAGGAAACCCATTTCGGCCGCTTGTATTCGCGATCTTGTTCTTTCAGTCTCTACCCACAACTCGTGACCATAGTTGAGGATGGGAACGTAGATTGACCAGTAAATAGAGAGCTTCGCCTTCTGGCTCAGCTCCTTCTTCATAACAACGGGTCGGTGCAGAGCCCGCAACACTGCAGACGCTGCACTGATCCGCCCGTCAATCTCACGCTCCATTCGTCCCTCACTCGTGAACAAGACCCCAAGATACTTGAACTCCTCCACTTGGGGAAGGATCTCATTCCCGACCCGGAGAGAGCATTCCACCCTTTTCCGGCTGAGAACCATAGTCTCGGATTTGGAGGCGCTGATTCTCATCCCAGTCGCTTCACACTCGGCTGCGAATCGCTCCAGTGAGAGCTGAAGGTCACGGCCTGAGGACGCTAACAGAACCACATCATCTGCAAAAAGCAGAGACCCGATTCTGAGGTCGCCAAATCGGACACCCTCAACGCCCTGGCTCCACCTAGAAATTCTGTCCATAAAAGTTAGGAACAGAATCGGTGACAAAGGGCAACCCTGATGTAGTCCAACTCTCACCGGAAACGTATCCGAATTACTGCCGGCAATGCAGACCAAACTCTGGAACCGGTCATACAGAGACTTAACGGCCCCTATCAAGGGGTCCGGCACTCCATATTCCCGGAGCACCCCCCACAGGACTCCACGAGGGACCCAGTACCCCCGAATAGACCTTACCAGGGAGGCTGAGGAGTGTGATACCCCTATAGTTGGAACACACCCTCCGGTCCCCCTTTTTAAAGAGGGGGACCACCACCCCGATCTGCCAGTCCAGAGGCACTGTCCCCGATGTCCACGTGATGCTGCAGAGGCGTGTCAGCCAAGACAGCCCTACAACATCCAGAGCCTTGAGAAACTCAGGACGGACCTCATCCAACCCCGGGGCCTTGCCACCAAGGAGCTTTTTGACCACCTCGGCAACCTCAGCCCCAGAAATGGGAGGCCCTGTCTTCGAGCTCTCCGACTCGAAGTATCCCCCCCCACCGACTCACAACATCCCGAGACGCCGGATGGTGGACCAGAATCTCTTCGAGGCTGTCCAGAAATCGTTCTACATGGTCTCACCGAACTCCTCCCAGGCCCGAGTTTTTGCCTCAGCAACCGCCGAAGCCACAGCCCGTCTGGCCTGCCGGTACCTATCAGCTGCTTCAAGGGTCCCACTGGCCAAAAAGGCCCAATAGGACTCCTTCTTCAGCTTGACGGCTTCCCTCACCACTGGTGTCCACCAGCAGGTTCGAGGGTTGCCGCCACGACAGGCACCGACCACCTTATGGCCACAACTTCAATCAGCCGCCTCGGCAATGGAGTCACAGAACATGGCCCATTCGGCCTCAATGTCCCCCACCTCCCCCGGGATATGGTTGAAGCTCGGCCGGAGGTGGGAGTTAAAACTCCTCCTGACGGGGGATTCTGACAAACGCTCCCAGCAGACCCTCACAATACGTTTGGGCCTGCCAGGTCTGATCGGCATCCTCCCCCACCAGCGGAGCCAACTCACCACCAGGTGGTGATCAGATGACAGCTCCGCCCCTCTCTTCACCTGAGTGTCCAGGACATACGGCCGCAAGTCCGATGATACAACCACAAAGTCGATCATCGAACTGCGGCCAAGGGTGTCCTGGTGCCAAGTGCACATATGGACACCCTTATGCTTGAACATGGTGTTCGTTATGGACAATCCATGACTGACACAGAAGTCCAACAACATAACACCACTCTGATTCAGATCGGGGGGGCCGTTCCTCCCAATCACACCCCTCCAGGTCTCACTGTCATTGCCCACGTGAGCATTGAAGCAGAACGAGGGAGTCTCCGGTAGGAGCATTCTCCAGTGCCTCCCCCAGAGACTCCAAAAAGGGTGGGTACTCTGAACTGCTGTTTGGCGCATAGGCACAAACAACAGTCAGGACCCGTCCCCCCACCCGAAGGCGGAGGGAGGCTACCGTTCACTGGGGTAAACCCCAATGTACTGGCACACAGCCGGGGGGCAATAAGTATGCTCACACCTGCTCTGCGCCTCTCACCACGGGCAACTCCAGAGTGGAAGAGAGTCCAACCCCTCTCAAGAGGACTGGTTCCAGAGCCAAAGCCGTGCGTCGAGGTGAGTCCGACTATATCTAGCCGGAACCGCTCAGCCTCGCGCACCAGCTCCGGCTCCTTCCCCAACAGAGAGTTGACATTCCACGTCCCAAGAGCTAGCTTCAGTAGCCAAGGATCAGACCGCCAAGGCCTCCGCCTTCGGCCACCAGGCGCTCGCTGCCGGGCCCCACCCCCGGGCCTGGCTCAGTGTCTTGCCCAAGGACGCTTCGACATGTATCCTGGGGAAGCCAGAGTCGAACCACCGACCTTCCGATTGGTGGGCGACTGCTCTTCCTCCTGAGCTACAGCCGCCCACTCCTCAGAGTGTGTGTGCGCATGTGCGTGGCATAAATCTTAAATTAATTGTGCTCGATAGTGAATGCAGTTGGCTGCCACCGTGCCCCACCTCCTTAGCAATGAGCCATAGGGAGGATATAAATCTACCCCAACAGCCCCGTCCACCAGATACCACTCAACACACCCGCCCCCAAAGCCTAGTGTGCTTGCGTGTGGTTTTAGTGTGTGATATGTAGCAATGTCTATGTTGTAATGAAAAGCGGATTGCCGCAGAGATCAGCAAAGTGGGCCACTTCTACGGCCCCAACTTCCACACCCCACAGAACGTGTACATCCCTCAAAACCCTGCCTGTATGGGTGTGTGTTGTGTAAAAGAGCTGGAGGAGAGAGGAGTATGGGAATGTATAGGACCCCCGGAAAGCCAGCTACTCAACTAGCTATAGTAGGCACCCCTGTTCCCCAGGACCTGCCGCAGGGCAGTAGGGCTCGAGTTCAGGGTTCAATAAGTCCGGGGCCCGCAGTGGCAGCATCTGAAGAGCCACTGCATCCTCAGGCAATCAGCTACCCCCCACCCTGAAAGGAAAAAATTGTTGATGGGCCTGCAAACCCACCATTTAATCACAGAATTAAATTCACATCCACAATATACTGTATCACACAATGGGACGTCCCTCGGCACAAACCCACAGTGTGGGGCATTGAGGAATATTACACTTGAGCCATGTTGAAAAGTTCTCACTTATCTCAAGCCAGAACTTCTGGATAGGTGCACAAATCATGCACATTATCATTGGTTGTATTATTATCTGTGCAATGTGAGCAGATGTTCGAGTAAGACAAACCTCAACATCCTTTGTCCTGAATAATGTGTTATGGGAAGAATTTTGCATTGTATAATTTGCAGAATTGGATTTCAAGTAATTCTGAAAGTGTTTAAACATATTTGCAACCAGAAGTTTTGATTTGAACTGATGGATAAGTCTTACTCACATTTCAAGGTCGGTTCAAGGAAATTGATTAATCTATCTTGGTCAGTAAGCTATGCATTTTTATAGTATTTTTGGGGTACAAAGATTTAGAATTCTTTTAATATGAAGTTGTAGGTCTAGTTGGCTGAGGATAACATTTTTACTTATTATGGACTTGAGTTGTTGATATTCTAAAAAAAATTATATAACGGTTCTACTTTGGATTATAAGTTCAAAATGCTTTATTCTTTGTTGTTCCATATAGTGAATTTTAGCAGTTTTTGGTATTGCAGGATATCAGGATTGTTCGAGATGGGTTTAAGCTGGGGTATATCTTATATATTTGTAAATCATGTAATACATGCTTGTTACCTTTATGAGAAAAATTCCTCCCCATAGAAAATACAGTCCAGACATAATTCATTATTAGGGGAGCAGAACACAAGCAGAACCCATCCAGCTTGAAGAAGTTGGAGCAGTTTTGCCTTGTGGAATGAGCAAAAATACTCGTGGCTAGATGACCTATATGACATCTCAAGAAACGTGCAGCTACACTTTCTGCAGAAAGGGGCCTCTGCCAAGTAATGCCTTTGGGAGGTTATTTCTTTCCTTGTTTGTTTTACAACTAAATCATTTTTAGCCACCCACACACACTTCCAGGATGTAAGGCAATAACATAGGAAAAACGTCTTTTTCTAGGAAGTGTGTGTAAAGTCATAATGGTTACACTGTACCACATAATTATGTGATTGAAAATATGTAGAGTTACAATGTTCATTGTGGTAATGCTTGAATATTGTATTTACAGAGTTTTATTTTACATTGTCCTGCAGTACATGGTGACTGTAATGTTGTATTTATCTTCTTTTTAGAGATAAGAACATGGTTTTACAACTGCCACCATGCCAGTATGTTACTGATGCAGCTGAGCTCCCATCTAAAACGCAAAGAAATATTGCAGAGCTACAGTTACAAAAGTATACAACAAAGAGAGCCATACAATGGGAGAAGCCAAAGAAAAGAAAAAAGAAAAAAGAAAACAGTCCTTCAAAGACAGTCATCTTATGGGAGGATATGTCAAGAGTTACAACAGAGGAAACCCAAATGTCACCAGAGAAGGATATTCAGTTATTTAAAGAAGTAATTGATACGGACCCATCATTTGGTGCTACAGTGATGTCAAACACTGATGATGACGGCAAAGACCTGTTGCCCATATACCAAGTGATCAGTGACACATCTGAGTTACCTATTACAGCTAAACAATCAATTGTATCCTCTCTGAACAGTGATTGTACTTTGAAAAAACAATCAGAGGTTAATGAAATTACAACCACTGAGTGGGGTCTTCTCCGAGAAGGATATGTAGAAGAAATGGAAGATAAAAATGTATCCTGTGCTTGTGTACAGTATATGTCTCACTATGTGAAGCCTGAATTTGACAACAGACAATTCACTTTCTTGGAAACCTGTTCTGACCTGACAAACATTGCTGGGATGTCATCCAAATTACCTTTGAATGAAGAAAAACACTGGCCAATACATCAACAGATAATCTGGAAGAAACATTTAAAGGTGAAGGAGATAGTACTACAGTGTGCATCACAGGAGGATGGAAAACTAAAAAAGGAAATGGTTTTACTGGAACCATCTTGTCCAAGGGAAGCTAGAAATCAATGGTTCCCATCTGTGCTGCCGAACAGTTTAATTTTTCATGGATTAAGAACAGACCACATTGGTCCATTTTTCTCAAATGTAGCCAAGATACCTGTTTCAGTATCTATAAATGATAACCGACCATGTTTATGTCATCAGGAATTACTTTTGGAAAATAAAATAAAAAATGAGCTTGGTACCATGGCTATGTCACCAAACCCTTACAAACCCTTCACGGTAACTAAGCCAAAAATGAAGGCAGTCATGACTGAAGATAGACCCCACAATGATGAAATGAAGACCATGACAGCTATAGCCCCAATTTATCAAAAACATGATTTTATCTCTGATTTCCCATCTGCTTTGGAACCTACAGTAAATTATAATGGCTGTAATATGATAAATCTCCTTCCATGTTGCCCAGCTGTCTCTAGAATTACGGGTTTTTCATCAGTCCAGAAAGCTGAGAGCGAAGACTGGAAAACGATTCATCAGCCATTATGGGAGATATTAATTAAATGGGAGACTGTATTACTACTGGAGAATAACATAGTATACAAAGACGTGAAAGGAAGTGTTTCTCTTACGCAAACTTGTCCAGAAGAATCACTCATCTCTGGCTTTCCCTCTTTAAAGGAATCCAGAGTGATTAATGTTGACCTGACAAGTATGGTGAGTCTTTCAAGTTCATGTTCAAAAGTGTCACAGATACCAGGATCTCCATCATTACATAGTACAAAAGAGTGGACAATAAGTAAAAAGCAATTTGAGTATTATAGGCCAAATGTTGTCACCCTCCTTCCTTTATGCCCTCTAATTTCTACTGTACCAGGATTTTCATCTGTAAAAGGGCACAAGAATGACGGATGGGCTTCTGACCTGTGCTCATTGATCTACAGGCCACATAAGACTATTGAGCCTAGCATTGACTTCTCACCAGATTACATAGACCAACAAAGGTACATGTTTCTTTTGGCACCCACTTGTCCTACAGCATCAATAATTCCAGGCTGCCCATCTGTTTCCCAATACAATATGCTAAGTCTTGTGCCTCTTTGCCCTAGAATATGTAGTTTTCCAGGATTTTCATCTTTTGAGAGGGTGTCAAAATTCCAATGGCTTTTTGACCATCTCCCTTTGTATGATATTCAGTCAAAGAAGACTGTTTTCGTGATACAAAGTCAAATTAAAAAAAGAAAAAAGTTGAAGAAAATTTTAGCTTTGGCGTCTTGCCCAAAGGCTTCCAGAATCAGTGGAGTCTCCACCTCACCTCAACCCAAATCCATGATGGAGCCCAATATAATGCATTTTGTACCTTGCTGCTCCAGTACTTCATGTATCAAAGGATTTGCATCCTTGACTGCAGTCCCATGCACTGAATGGCTACGTGAAACTAAACCCTTCCTTAAGAAACCACAGACGAGTCAAGAATTGATTATGTCACCTACTGGACAAGAGCAGCGATATTACTCCAACGGTAGAGATACGCTGAAGTTAGTGACATCCTGCCTAAAAGAGACCAGTGTATATTGGTTTCCTTCTGCACAAACTGCAACCAAACCACTAGACATAGTCAACTTATACACACCCACTTCCCAAGCCAAGTCCAAGATTGAACCCATTATGATACATTTTGTACCTTGTTGCTCCAATGCCTCACATATAGAAGGATTTGCATCGTTGACTCCAGTCCCAAGTACTGAATGGCTAAAAGAAACAAAACCCATTCTGATGAAACCTCAACAGAGGCAAGAATTGATTGTGGCACCCACTGGACAGGAGCAGCTACATCACTCCAACTGGAGAGATATGCTGAAGTTAGTGACATCCTGCCCAAAAGAGACAAAAAAAATTGGCTTTCCTTCTATGAACATAGTAAACAGACCACAAGACATGGTAGACTTACACACACCTGCTTCCCTACCAAAGTACAAGATGGAAGCCAATATGATACATTTTGTACCTTGCTGCTCCAATGCCTCATATATCAAAGGATTTGTATCGTTGACTGTGGTCCCAAGTACTGAATGGGTAAGTGAAACAAAACCCATTCTGATGAAACCTCAACAGAGGCAAGAATTGATTGTGGCACCCACTGGACAGGAGCAGCTACATCACTCCAACTGGAGAGATATGCTAAAGTTAGTGACATCCTGCCCAAAAGAGACAAAAAAAATTGGCTTTCCTTCTATGAACATAGTAAACAGACCACAAGACATGGTAGACTTACACACACCTGCTTCCCTACCAAAGTACAAGATGGAAGCCAATATGATACATTTTGTACCTTGCTGCTCCAATGCCTCATATATCAAAGGATTTGCATCGTTGACTGTGGTCCCAAGTACTGAATGGGTAAGTGAAACAAAACCCATTCTGATGAAACCTCAACAGAGGGAAGAACTAATTATGGCACCCACTGGACAGGAGCAGCTGCACCACTCCAACTCGAGAGATATGCTGAAGTTAGTGACATCCTGCCCAAAAGAGACAAAAAAAATTGGCTTTCCTTCTATGAACATAGTAAACAGACCACAAGACATGGTAGACTTACACACACCTACTTCCCAAGCCAAGTCCAAGATTGAACCCATTATGATACATTTTGTACCCTGTTGCTCCAATGCCTCACATATAGAAGGATTTGCATCGTTGACTCCAGTCCCAAGTACTGAATGGCTAAAAGAAACAAAACCCATTCTGATGAAACCTCAACAGAGGCAAGAATTGATTGTGGCACCCACTGGACAGGAGCAGCTACATCACTCCAACTGGAGAGATATGCTGAAGTTAGTGACATCCTGCCCAAAAGAGACAAAAAAAATTGGCTTTCCTTCTATGAACATAGTAAACAGACCACAAGACATGGTAGACTTATACACACCTGCTTCCCTACCAAAGTACAAGATGGAAGCCAATATGATACATTTTGTACCTTGCTGCTCCAATGCCTCATATATCAAAGGATTTGCATCGTTGACTGTGGTCCCAAGTACTGAATGGGTAAGTGAAACAAAACCCATTCTGATGAAACCTCAACAGAGGCAAGAATTGATTGTGGCACCCACTGGACAGGAGCAGCTACATCACTCCAACTGGAGAGATATGCTAAAGTTAGTGACATCCTGCCCAAAAGAGACAAAAAAAATTGGCTTTCCTTCTATGAACATAGTAAACAGACCACAAGACATGGTAGACTTACACACACCTGCTTCCCTACCAAAGTACAAGATGGAAGCCAATATGATACATTTTGTACCTTGCTGCCCCAATGCCTCATATATCAAAGGATTTGCATCGTTGACTGTGGTCCCAAGTACTGAATGGGTAAGTGAAACAAAACCCATTCTGATGAAACCTCAACAGAGGGAAGAACTGATTATGGCACCCACTGGACAGGAGCAGCTGCACCACTCCAACTCGAGAGATATGCTGAAGTTAGTGACATCCTGCCCAAAAGAGACAAAAAAAATTGGCTTTCCTTCTATGAACATAGTAAACAGACCACAAGACATGGTAGACTTACACACACCTGCTTCCCTACCAAAGTACAAGATGGAAGCCAATATGATACATTTTGTACCTTGCTGCTCCAATGCCTCATATATCAAAGGATTTGCATCGTTGACTGTGGTCCCAAGTACTGAATGGGTAAGTGAAACAAAACCCATTCTGATGAAACCTCAACAGAGGCAAGAATTGATTGTGGCACCCACTGGACAGGAGCAGCTACATCACTCCAACTGGAGAGATATGCTAAAGTTAGTGACATCCTGCCCAAAAGAGACAAAAAAAATTGGCTTTCCTTCTATGAACATAGTAAACAGACCACAAGACATGGTAGACTTACACACACCTGCTTCCCTACCAAAGTACAAGATGGAAGCCAATATGATACATTTTGTACCTTGCTGCTCCAATGCCTCATATATCAAAGGATTTGCATCGTTGACTGTGGTCCCAAGTACTGAATGGGTAAGTGAAACAAAACCCATTCTGATGAAACCTCAACAGAGGGAAGAACTGATTATGGCACCCACTGGACAGGAGCAGCTGCACCACTCCAACTCGAGAGATATGCTGAAGTTAGTGACATCCTGCCCAAAAGAGACAAAAAAAATTGGCTTTCCTTCTATGAACATAGTAAACAGACCACAAGACATGGTAGACTTACACACACCTGCTTCCCTACCAAAGTACAAGATGGAAGCCAATATGATACATTTTGTACCTTGCTGCTCCAATGCCTCATATATCAAAGGATTTGCATCGTTCACTGTGGTCCCAAGTACTGAATGGGTAAGTGAAACAAAACCCATTCTGATGAAACCTCAACAGAGGGAAGAACTGATTATGGCACCCACTGGACAGGAGCAGCTGCACCACTTCAACTCGAGGGATATGCTGAAGTTAGTGACATCCTGCCCAAAAGAGACAAAAAAAATTGGCTTTCCTTCTATGAACATAGTAAACAGACCACAAGACATGGTAGACTTACACACACCTGCTTCCCTACCAAAGTACAAGATGGAAGCCAATATGATACATTTTGTACCTTGCTGCTCCAATGCCTCATATATCAAAGGATTTGTATCGTTGACTGTGGTCCCAAGTACTGAATGGGTAAGTGAAACAAAACCCATTCTGATGAAACCTCAACAGAGGGAAGAACTGATTATGGCACCCACTGGACAGGAGCAGCTGCACCACTTCAACTCGAGGGATATGCTGAAGTTAGTGACATCCTGCCCAAAAGAGACAAAAAAAATTGGCTTTCCTTCTATGAACATAGTAAACAGACCACAAGACATGGTAGACTTACACACACCTGCTTCCCTACCAAAGTACAAGATGGAAGCCAATATGATACATTTTGTACCTTGCTGCTCCAATGCCTCATATATCAAAGGATTTGTATCGTTGACTGTGGTCCCAAGTACTGAATGGGTAAGTGAAACAAAACCCATTCTGATGAAACCTCAACAGAGGGAAGAACTGATTATGGCACCCACTGGACAGGAGCAGCTCCACCACTCCAACTCGAGAGATATGCTGAAGTTAGTGACATCCTGCCCAAAAGAGACCAAAGTATATGGTTTTCCATCTGCACAAATTGCAACCAAACCACTAGACATAGTCAACTTATACACACCTGCGCTCCTACCCAAGTCCAAGATGGAAGCCAATATGATACATTTTGTACCTTGCTGCTCCAATGCCTCATATATCAAAGGATTTGCATCGTTGACTGTGGTCCCAAGTACTGAATGGGTAAGTGAAACAAAACCCATTCTGATGAAACCTCAACAGAGGGAAGAACTAATTATGGCACCTACTGGACAAGAGCAGTTACATGTTTCCAACAGGAGAGATATGCTAAAGTTAGTGACATCCTGCCCAAATGGGACCACAGTATATGGTTTTCCTTCTGCACAAATTGAGACCAAACCACTAGATATGGTCAACGTATATTCACCTGCTCCTAAAGCCAAGTTGAACACAACAGAAGAGGTTACAATACTTATTCAAATGCCTTCCTCGACTGAAAAGTATGCATTACAAGAACTACCCCACACACAGCTGAATATCAAAGACACAAGAAATTGTGGAGTTCCCTCATCATACATTTGCAGTCCAAGCAAAGAAAATGCATATGGTGAGACATTTACTATGTCATGATTGAAACCTTTCACAAACCTTTCTTTGTCTTTCTTAATTTAATATATTTGCTTATGTTCACTTTTATGACAGAAGACAAAGATGCTGCAAATCTAAGTATAGATGTTTATCTGAATAATGGGTAAGTGGAAAAGCCCAGTGTTCTTTGCTGTGAAAGTGGTTTAGTGCTTGACTTACATAGCCTGTGTGGACAAATGAATAATAGCTTTACAGTGCATGGTAAATTCAAGCATGTTACTGAAGGAAGTCTTTCGTTCAATTTTTTGAATGCCACATGAGCTTTGTGGATCCCTGTTTTCAAAACCTTTATATTTGGTTTCTCAGCAAATCACAAATAGAGAGGATAGTACCAGAAGAAGCCCAGACAGTGAAGAGACCGTTGGACACATCAGAGACAGTGGGAGTCTTTGGTTGGGAAGTTTTGGAGGTAGAGGGAACAGTAACGGAAAAAGAAACAGAATACTCTTTATCAGCAAAGGAGGAAGAGACCTCTGGATTAGTAAAGACTATTGTTGAGGTTTTTCACAAAGGGTAAGTTTAAGACCAGTTTGAAACTACAACTTGTATCATATAACATACAATGGATTAATAATTGCTCTTACTAAATGGAGTTTGTGATATGTCACATTCCAATTTATCATATTTTAAACCCATTATATTTTTGAATGCAGAGTTTATTTTGAAGTGAAGTAAAACAAACTGGACGATATTTGCATTAAGATTTTATTTTATGATCTTTAAATGTATCACTTTCTGTTACTATATACATGTTCATGACTCAGTATCTATTCATTTCTCACAGTTATGAAACAGTAGCATCCATTCTTGGACCGTCTAGCTCTGCTTTAGCTGAAGTTGATCACTCTTCTGTCGACGTAAAAGACAGTACAATGACTCTTTCAGATGAGCATTTCCCACGTTTTACTGGTAGAACCACTCCTATACAGAAGGTGGAAGGGAAATTTAAGGACATTCATATCAAACCTAAGATTGATTATCCAACAAGTGTTGAGTCTTACATGTGGGACTTGATGGATGATCCGTCAGTGCAAATGAGGGAACAAGAGTCCTCTCTTGATCAACAGCTTACAAAGGAGAGATTGCTCAAAGGGCAAGATTTGGTTGAAACATCATTGCACTTCAAAACATTGCCAGCAAGACAGGTACAACAGAATGACGTTAGAATGGTGTTGTCTTCTCCCCAGCAAGGCAAAGGGTGAGTGTTGGTAGACTGTTTGTTTGCATGATGTGTACTTCATGTGTTTGGCATTTTGACAACATCCTTTTGATTGTGCTTTTTATAAATATGTATTACTCAGGATATTGTAATGGTCAAAGATATTAGAAAATAAGGTTATGTTTGTCTTTGTGCTTTAATGATGGTGTGCATGAAAGGCAGAATATTGAAAGCAGATTTTGACATCGCATTTTTTTCTTATCAATCAGAATATTAATTGCAAATAGGATGTATGGTACAAATGTATGATAGAACAGCCAATTCTGAAGTTTGTCCTCTCTTTTCCCTAAGCCGTGAACAAACAAGCTTGGAAGAAACATCTGCTACTTCCCTTCAGCCTGTATCAAATGAATCACTTACAGATGCCAGTAAATATAGAAAAGAACTACTGAATATACCCTTGGACAAATTCCCAGATGATCAAAAGAGTAGCCCAGAGGGACCACAAGCTGACTTTGCTGGCTCTCAGCAAGGCAAAAAGCCAAAGAAAAAAGTTAAAGCTTATCAGAAAGAGTGTGGTCAGGAAAAATACTTTGTTCCAATATCACCACACAGAAGAAACGATAGCTTAACACCAGAAAATGAACAAAAATTTGATGTTTTGTCTGTTAAGCCACTCCCCAAAATTATTTCAGTTCAGTACATAAAGCAGGAGGCTACATGTGAGATGATTTGTACACAACCGACCACTGACTTTGTCCAATCCTGCAGCATAAAGGGAGGAGACAGTCCAGTTACTCTTTGTCTACCGCAGAATTGTCATGATAAAGAAAAGGTTTGCAGTCAAGTAAAACCTGACACAGGAGACCATAAAAACAAAGGGGAAAGTGAATTGTTGCAAATATCTAAGACTGTCCATCCTCCATCACCTGTGAAAAGAAGAGATAAAGATTTACCACATGAAACTCAACAAAAAATACCCCCTTATAAGCAACTGATTTGCAACATTGCAGAAAAATCTGTTCCAATGACTAATGTCCACGAACATTTAAAAGCCCAAATAAATTCCACTTTGAAAACTGATGCTGTTTTTCCCAAACCTTTTGAAAGGAGTTCTGACTTCTCAGTTGAAAGAAATAAACAAACAGTTAATCCTGTCCCAAGGCCTCGTGTGAGGAAACATCTCAGTGACTCTCTCCCGTATGACTGTTCATTAACAGAGAGAGAATCTCAGGCTTGCCATGGGGAAGAGTCACGATTGACAGGGCACGGTGGTCTATTGTTCTTTCCCTCCACAGCAGAAGAATTGTTTTCAGTGGAACAGAATGAAGACCTTCCTCTTCCCCCAGCTGATCAATCTTCTACAAGTACAGAAGAAAGAAGTGGTGTAGAGTTGAGGAGAAATAGATTTATCACTGAAAAAAGTGCAGAGTATGGTGAGACTTCAGAAAAGACAGGGAGACCCTCCGTCCTGGCTGTACCTAAAGAAAGAATAAAGAAACATTTTCATGATTTTTTCCAAAATGACTTTGGCAGAAAAGCAGAGGCCCAGAAACTGAAGTCAGACACCATAGCTAATCCTGAAACAGTCCTAGAAAATATGCTGTCAAGCTATCCTGTTCCTTTGCCTCGTGCCAAAAAACATGTGAAAGCAAATGATCAAAACAGAACACTTCCTGTAGACAGTTTATTCCCTGAAGTAATGGAATTGTCTCTGACAAATGCAGATGATACAGCTGTCACATGCAAGAAAGCAAAAGAAGGGTCTGTATCACGAGATTCAAGAATGACCTCCAAAGGAAGTTTTGTTGCAATTCAAGATCTAGATGATGGACTGTTACAGTTGGAAAGAGAAGTGAGAACTGTTATGCAAGAAGTGTCTACTCAGTCACACAATGTTAAAGATACTGAATGGTCTCAGGATGAAATCACTCAAGGCTGGAACTTTACAGATGAACCCCTTCTTAAAAGTGACTCAGAGAAGGTTGGAAGGGCAGTGTCTGAGCAGGAAGATATGATAAAGGTCCTGGACACAATAGTTACTAGGTCATTGGCTATCACTGTTGGATCAACTCAAGATGACTGGCTGCATTTAGAGCATACAAAGAACAGTAACCTCATTGAAATAAATGCAAGGAGGGAAGTTGGGGATGAAGAGGTCGACTTTGGCTCTGTGTCTGTCATTGTACCTACTGGGTCAGAGTATCAGAGGTATCAAAGGTAAGATAAGAAGTATAAATATTGAAAGAGGGAGGGGGGGGGGGGTGCAGACATAGTTTAGACTTGAATGTCAGTGTATCTGGTTTAATTAGCATCATAGTGTTAAAAATCATAAACAATAGGTGCTTTGAGGAAATTGCTTTCAATTTGTGTGAATGTGTGTATGTGTTTATAGGCAATTAGAGGAAGGAGAAAAATGCTCCTGTCAGCCAGTACTTGTTCCACGTGGCAAGAAGCATTTGAGCAGTTCTTCATTTAGTGGCACAAAATCACAAGTTGAAGCCGTCCACCAAACCAATGAACCATCAACACCTCAGAAAAGACCAACAGATGGGGCTGCCTCTCCAGACGTGAGTAAAACCCCCACTTATCAGTATTTGTATATTACAGCTAATGAAACTGTCTTGTATAACACATACAAGACAGTTTTATTAGCTTGAAATGGAGAAACCCACCAATAGTAATTTGCAACTCAGTTGTTTTATTCATGACCTACAAATTGTTCTCATCTGCCTTATCCATACATGACAAAATCATAGCTGATTTAATCTATTTTTTAAAGTGACAACATTCTGTCATTAAAGCATAAGTCACTTTTACATTTATGTCATTGTTTCTTTATCCAGACATAACTGTAACAGTAGAGGCACAGAGCCATGGAATGAGGGTAATTTGCCATTCATGCAAGATTGGATATAACATTTTCTGACTACAACGTCACATCTGCCTTGTCAAGTCAATTAATATCAGACTAAAAGGAATGCTCATGTTGTGTAAAATGCTGACAAAAGAGCATATGTATGTAACACAACGTCAAAAAACACAATTCACCTAAAACTCGGTCATTTTTTTTTTTTATTTGATGATAGGACTTATTGAATTTTACTGAGAAGCAGAAAATGCATTATCCATAATAGAACATATTATGGATGATATACATGCATTCTAATAGGTCCAAATTAGATTGCTGTTGTGACCTTTGTGGAAACAGGTGCTCACTTTCGGTAATGAAGCTGAAACTCAGATGCTCTCAGATTAATAGAAAGCACATGTCTGAAAAGAGCTGCATGTATTATCCCTTCATTACTCTTCTGTCTCAATTATGACAAACAACAAAAACATCCAATGAAACTTTTATAACGGTCTGTCCTAACTTACAACCTCTGTATCTCTTGATAGTTTGAATTGATATCGTACATGTTCTAGAGCTTTTTGGCCAGCCCCATCTTAGTGACATCTTGTCAGTCTCTACTGGAGTGGTGTCAGGACATAACACAGGATTATAAGGGCGTGAAGATCATCAACTTCAGCACTTCCTGGCGGAATGGCCTGGCATTCTGTGCTATCTTACATCACTTCTATCCTGAAAAAATGTAAGATATAGTTGACATGCAGTATGACTTTAACAGCATTCAGTGTTTATGTGATTATTCACTTGTGTTTTTCAAATTTTTTTCCCCTAGAAATTATGAAATGCTGGACCCATTTGACATCAAGCACAACAACAAAACGGTTGTAAACAATTATTAGTAGAAGTATTATTGTTATATTATGTTATTAGATAAATAGATTTTAAATTAGACGTTTTTATGTGAGGACACTGTTGTTTCAATGATGCAGTGGCAGGGTCTGGTGTGTGTATAAAGAAGACAAAATTTAACATCTATCTCATCTTCACACCAATCAGTCATTCAGTGCATACATACATTACATACAGTACATACTGTTGGCAGTGCTAAAAGCTAATTGAAATAAAATCTTTCCATAGGTGCACTTTCTTGTGTATAAACTGCAACATTGGTGTTGTTACTAAAGGAGATAATAATGATATGAAGAAATATAACAGTTTTTAGTATAGTTACACTAAACTTGAGCTCACTGTTATTTGTTAGACTTTAATAAACTGCAGTCCCCATTTTTAATAAGTAAACGAATTACAAAATACACAAATGGCTTACACTTTTTTTGTAGCACAAGTTTCTTGTGTTTACTTTGAATTCAAATCAAGCCCAGTTAGTGACTGCTGTGAATAGGGCAGCTGACAACAAGGGATAGACCATGTGACTGATTGGAAAGACAGCTGACAGGAGGCAAAGACCCCAAAGGTGCTGCCATGGGCTAGCAATCCATGGTAGCGGTAGTGAGGCCTAGCAGCTTGGTTACAACCAACCTAAACTACAAGTAAACTAAGGAGAATACCCCTAGGGTTAGCAAGAGCAGGGACAGAAGGTGACTCACAGGCAGACTACATGGCAAATGACACTGGAACGAACATGACTATGACTTGGAGATGTGAAGGATAGGGGGCACAAACCTATTCTCTAGGGCTAGAGCTGAGCAGAATAATTCTCAGGGCAAAGAGATCATAGCTGGAGAAAATAAAAGTGGTAGAGTAAAGGGAAATAATCTCCAGGGTTGTCCTTGTGGTTGGCATCAAGTAACATCAGTTAGAGGCCTTAAAATGCATCAAGGAAGAAAGGTGTGTGGCAAAAGAAGGGCAGTGTGGCCGCATCGATCAGTCCTTTTACAATGTCAATCACGTAAGTCGGTTGAAGTCCAGCGGCACGTAGAAACCACAGTCCAAAGGATATCAATAACACAGCTACGGAGGTGGAGGAGGAGGTGCTAAGAAGGGATGCATACTGAGGTGAATGGGCCAGTTAGAGAGAGAAATATGGAGCAGAAAGCTAGAGTTAAGAGGCCTAGGGCAAATAGCAACAAAGAATGGGAGGCAGTCAATAAAGATTTGTCGATAATATTAAGTAGGTTAGGAGGAAATGCAAGTGATAAGCTAGAGAAGATGGGAGATATAATATATATATATGTATAATATATATATAATTTGATATAATTAAATTGGTTAAGGAAAGAAGAAATTTAAGAAAGCAGTGGAAAAGAGCTACAGAGGAAGAGGTGGAGGGAATTAATGTTTTGCAGGAAGAATTGAGAAGCAGGCTAGCAATACTCTAAAGGGCTGAATATCTTAGAAAAAAAGAGAAAGAAGAAAGAATATATAATGACTGCGTTTTACAGGGACCCGTTGTTTGTTAAAGGGTTGTTTAACCAGGAAAAGGGAGGGCAGCTTAAGGCAACAAAGTCAGAGGTGGAAGAGTATCTAAGAAATGCATATTCAGATCTTGAGCAGTGTAGAGTAGTAGGCCTTCCACCTGTCATGCCACCATTAGGAGAGATAGCTCATAAGATTCCACCTAGGTGGAAGGAGGTTGAGGAGGTAGTCAGGTGTGCAAAGGCTTTGTCGCCCCCAGGGCCAAATGGAGTCCCCTACCAGTTTTATAAAAGTGCACCTGATATCCTTACGTTTTTGTGGAGGCAATTAAGAGTAAGTTTGGGAGAAACAGTTTATTCTTGGAGCATAACGTAGGGCAGGAGGCATCCTTATTCCAAAGGAGAAAGAATCCTTCTACATGAGTCAGTTCCGGATGATCTCTCTCCTAAATGTAGAGGGGAAGATTTTCTTTAGTGTATAGAGATTAGCTAGTTATTTGGAAAGGAATAGCTTCATAGATGCTACTGTGCACAAGGCAGGAATATCAGGTTTTGCAGGGTGTTTAGAGCACACTAGCATGATTTGGCATCAGATTCAGACAGCCAAGATTAAGAAAAAATATTCTGAATTTAATGCATTTGGTTCAGTGCCACATAGCCTTATATGGAAAATATTTGATTATTTTAGAGTGCCTGTAGTTGTTGTTAACTTAGTGAGAGCATAATTACAGGATATTATACTGTGCCTAAGTACAGCAGGTTTCACAACAGGTTGGCAGAGGCTAGAAATAGGCATTATGGCAGGGTGTATGATTGCTCCATTAGCATTTACAACGGTGATGGAGATAATTATTAGAGCTTCCAAGTGGGTTGTAGGTGGAGAGATACGTCAGGATGGCATGCGCCTTACACCAATTAGGGCCTACATGGATGATATAACATTGGTGACTACAACAGTGCTATGTATAAAGAGAATACTTGAGAGACTTAATAAAATCTAAAGTGGGCTGGATGAAAATCAAACCTAGTAAGTCTAGAAGTATCTCAATAAGTAGAGGGAAATAAAGTGATAGAAAGTTTGTAATAGATGAAAAAAAAATCCAAAAATTAGAGAAAAGGCAGTAAAGAGTTTAGGTAGGTGGTACCAGGCAGACATGAATGATGGAGAGCAGGTAGTGCAGTTTCGGAAAGATGTTGCTGAGGGACTGGATAGAATAGATAGATCAGGGCTTCCAGGAAAGTTGAAGCTGTGGTGTCTGCAGTTTGGATTGTTTCCTCAGTTGATGTGGCCACTGTCAGTGTATGAAATTCCATTACCTGTTACAGAAAAAATGGAAATATTAGTTAGCTTTTACATTTGGAAGTGGCTAGGTGTTCCTAGATGTTTAAGTACTGTGGAACTATATGGGAAAGGCATACTCCAGCTCCCAGTATCTCGTCTAGTAGAGGAGTTTAAATGTAATAAAGTTAGGACAGAGCTCATGTTAGCTGGGAGTAAAGATGTGGTAGTTAGTAAGGTGGTTCCAAACCCAACCATGGGGAGGAAATGGAATCCAAGAATGTCAGCACAGGAGGCAGAAACAACTCTTAGACATACAGAGACTTTGGGTAATGTTCAGATAGGGAGGCTTGGCCCAGGCAAACGGTGTAATGTAGAGCAGGTACTAAGGAGAAGAGAAAGCTAGTTCTTGAGCATGATCATAGACAGGAGGAAATGTTAAGGGGTACAAAGGCAGTGGCTCAGGCTAAACAGGGACAGTGGCTGAATTGGGAAGGTGTAGAGAAGAAAAAGGTTAGTTGGAAAGAGCTGTGGATTATGGAGGAAAGGAGTATTAGATTTTTACGGGCAACACATAATGTATTGCCAACTCCCCAGAACCTAAAACTCTGGGTAAATGGAGACCCACTATGTTTGTTATGTTCAGGTATGCAACTCTAAGGCATACTTTGTCAGGCTGTAAGGTTAGTCTGTCGTAAGGCTGGTGTACGTGGCAACATAACCAAGTATTAAGAAGCTTAGCTGCAGGTATTGAAGATAAACAAAGGCAGGTAAATTTAGGAGGGTCGAAGGTGAAGAGAGTGGTAATTCAGGTTGTTTCGGAGGGAAATTGGACAATAAGGAAGCAAGGCAGTTTAGAGGATGCTTGTGATTGGGAAATGCAGACAGATTTAGAAAGAAAGCTTCTTGTTCCCCAGGAAATAGTCTCTACAAATCTAAGGCCTGATATAGTCTTGTGTAATAGTAGTAGAATGAGAGTCTATTTCATAGAGCTGACTGTTCCTTGGGAGGACTTAGTAGTAGAAGCATATGAAAGAAAAAAGCTTAGGTATGTGGAGTTGGGGGCAGAAGCAGAACAGGGAGGGGGTTGGGTGTAAGTGGACAGAGTGTGAGGTAAGTAGTGAAGGATATGTCAGATGAGGCAGTAAGGGCCAGTCAGTGGATTTGGATTAGAATAAGCAATAGTAGCTGGGGGCTCAGCAGGGGGTAAGGTAAATAGACTCTTGGGAGAAGCAAGGAAGAAATCCAGAATGTATTTAAGTGGAGGATGTGGCCCATGTGAGCCTTTTGAAACCAGGCAGCCATTTCAGGTGAGTTGGCGTGTATGGCATTGTATTTACTGGCATTTTTAGTGACTGTAGGACTATTTAGATGAGTTTTTGAGCTGAATCTGTGAGTGTCTCTTGTCCTGTCTCCACCTCTGGCACCCTCTATACTTTCATTACCCCCTACCTGAACCAGGGTTTGAATCCCATTCCTACTTATCTTTACCTCTTCTATTTCTACCCCCTACCCAAACCAGGGTTTGTATCCCAAACCCACTATGACTGGTGTGCAGTTGGTGAGAGGCTGGTGTAGCTTGCGGTTGTGGAAGAAAAGATGGTTGTTGTGGTATAAGGAGTGACTACGACGCCAGTGATCTAGCCTTCTGGAGGTGTCGTGGGCCCAACTAGATGAAACACTGATGAAAGGAAGTTCCCACCTGATGACCCCAATGACATGTTGGTCTGCACTGCTCACTGGTCTATATAGGGATTATAGGGATCAGGAAGTTCTTTATTAGGTACTGAACCAATATTAGAAGATTAAATGTTGAATTTAGGGAATTATTCACTGGGTCAATTTTCTTTTGTAGCACAAGTTTCTGGTGTTTACTTTGAACACACGTCTGACAAATATAATGTTTAATGTTTATGTATTTAGCAGACGCTTTTATCCAAAGGGACTTACAGGTAGGCAGATAGGGTAAGGGGGTCTTGCCTAAGGAAATATTTTAACAAATATACTTCATACAAAGTTTGCTTCACTCATTTCTACATGTAGTTCTGAGCCTTAAAATCAAAAGAAAATACATTTCTGAAACATACATTGTGGGAAAATGAGACTGCATAAAAAAAAGCTTAATTGTGATCAAGTTGCAAAGGTATGGAACTGGGGCCTCATGTACAAAGATTTGCGTGGATTTCCTACTGAAACATGGGGCATGCTCAAACCCAAATGCCCTCCCGCGCACAAAAATATCCGGATGTATGAATCTGTGTGTACGCATGAATCCAAGCACATCTCCTTTTTACCTCCCAATCAACGTGGAATTGAGCGCACATGTTGGAGTACCCGACTCCTCCCTGTCCACGCCCCTACTTAAATATGTAGCGGATGTGAAGCAGAGACTGACTGCCCACCGCTGAAGTGCGGCCAAAACAGGTGGGGAGGGGGGGTTGAACAGTGAGTCGGCACAGTTATGGGTGACACTGCTCTCCAAGGTGCTCTGATTATCTCAAAGGTAAATACCTATGTTTTTGTGTAACTCCCAACAAACGTGTTCATACAGCAATCTATAGTGCAGAAGTGCGCCGGGGAAAAGGTGAGGCTGATTAACTTTACGCACTGGGTTATTAACATTTGCACACAGAGACAATCAAGGGCTTGTTAGAAAGATCTTAAGGGGGAACGCCGGTATTTTTAAACCTAGACCTTATTTCTGGCATCGATCGCGAGTTATCTAAATAGCTCCCGAAGGATGTCGACTTTCGCCAAACTGTTCTCGGTGAGTAGATAAACGTATTTCATACCAGAAATAAGGTCTAGGTTTAAAAATACAGGAGTTCCCCTTTAAGCTGTAGTTTAACCAGCAAAAAAACAGCAATTTACTAACTTTAACCACCAACTAGTAATGATGTTGTGAAAACGGGATAGAAAATGGGGACAATAATATTAGGACATATACACGAATAAAGTTACTCACCAAGAAGCCACCTTGTAGTCTGTTCCCAACAATGCTGTTACTCAGAATGTATGAATCGTGCGTTGAACCAGGCCACCTCACCACAATGTTGGTTAATTGCATTTGCGCTTCACCTATGATCTGTGCATTGATCAAATGAAAATGTTACCTGTTGACATATACAAATGTATCATGTGATGGCGCTTTTATAGCAATGTGTGTGCAGTCGTTAGCTCCGACTACATTAGGAAAACCGGCTCTCGCTTCAAATTGCGGTTTAATGTTGGGCTATTCAACTGCATTGTATGGGAATTTGATTTACATGGCTGAGATAATTCGGATAATTCTGTCCCACTCCGCTGTCATGGCTTGGCTCAGGCTTGACTGACACAGTCTCAATCAGTTGGCCAGCTCCCTCTGGAATGCCCCAGTTGCTAGGAACCCCAGTGTGCACATCACCTGAGGGCACAAGCGGAGCATGGCTCCTCGCTGTGTTGCGCACCGGCCGCAGCTCTGCACACAGTTCCAGGAGGATTGCCCTCAAAACGGCTGATGAACCAGTTGTCATCATGTGCCAGCACATCCTCTCTGTCTCTGAGTACACGCTCTCTTCGAATTGCACCATTTGCAATGTCTTCTAATACCGCTAAAGCAGCCATTGTTTTTAATAGTATGCATTGCACCACTTTGCGCATGCTTTTATATCCATTCGTGTAATTGCACACATGGGTGTGTTAATTGTTCATTTGTCTTAAATGTGCACATCACTGTCTGAGGAGAAATTGTGTTCACATTTATTTATTATAGTTTCCCAACATCACCTCTAAATGTCGCCAAAGAATCATTAGCTGTAGAAAAGTACGCACACCAGCCCTGAACTTGGCGTGAGGCACCGCACATTTCCACGGTCATTTCGCTCTTGATACATCTGATCGTTGACGTAAAAAAAGTGCGTTCGCCACTTTTTTGTGAGTACACACGCTTTGTACATAAGGCCCCTGTTCTTTTGTGTTTTAGAATGTCATTGCTTACAATCATTAGGGAAATAAGGTCATTGCACATTGCTTGACAGTTCAATCATAACTGCACATTGCTCCCTTCTGCCCTTTGCCAATTTGGAGTGGTTGTGTTTACAAGTCACCATAAAAGATTGTGGCTTTGAATGCCTATAAGCCTGAGAAAATTGTTAACATATATATTGCAGAAAAATATGTAAAGTTAAACATCCCATTTATAAAAAACAAAAATAAAAAACATGTTAGGGCTTATCTCCGGAGAGCCCCAGCTCAATTGAACCCTTGATTATAATATAGTTTTGCTTGGTGGGTCCAAATAATAATGTATCTATTTTTGCACATATTACAGGCCTTTGATGGCTTTGCCGAACTTGGCATTTCCCGACTGATGGAGCCTTCAGACATGGTCACGATTGCAGTTCCTGACCGTCTCATTATTATGACTTACCTCAACCAGATCCGTACCTATTTCACAGGCCAGGAGCTCAATATTCTTAACATAGAGAAGGACAGCAGTGAGTCTAACTATGCCGTAACAGGGGGCAAAAAGGACCAAGAGGACCCAGAGGCAACCATTCGCTATTGCACCCAAAGACTCCAGGAGGAAGGTCTAAGTCTTGAGATAATTGGTAATGTAAGCAATGCAGAGAATGAAAGCAAAAGCAGTAAGGATGTGGTTCCACCGCCCAGAACCAAACGTTTGAAAGTTCCTGGGGCGGGAGCAACAAGTGCGGCTCAATATCCAGTTGCACCGCCAAGAACTAATTTCCTGTCCAAGTCGAGTTTCTCTCATATCAAAGATGCTGATCTTGTCAAGAAGCATAGGTCACAGCATAGAAGTGGATCAGTAGATGAAGGAGACATATCAATGGTATGATGCTTACAACCTTATTAATTCTGTATATTTGTCTTTCTTTTCTTTTACTCACCTGAGATATGTAAGAATTCTTGTCCATCTCCATAGGCCGTTGCAGGGCAAGACCGGAGGGAGCCAGAAGTTGGTTAGATTTGTTTTAGTTTTTCTGTTTTTTGTTGTCAACTGTAATTTTTAACACAAGTCTTTTTTTTGTTTTTTATTTATTACACATTTTTGTTTGGGTTTGTAGTTGTTGAAATGTTGTTTGTCCTTGTGTTTGCAGAGAGAGCAGAGGCTGTAGTTGAGGAGGAGATACCAAAAAGCCAGGTCAGTTTACTGGCACGTGTTTAATTGTCCTAAAATGCTACTGTTTGAAGCCAACTCCAAATTTGGGATGTCTGACGATTCCTGAAGAAACTTGTTTTTTTCTTATATTCTCATGGGTTTCATGCTCATCATCATGTACCTTTTTTTAATTTTCCCCACTGGAGGATGAATAAAGTATTTTTCTATTCTATTCTATTCTATTCTAATCCAAAATGGTGTGTGTGTGTGTGTGTGTGTGTGTGTGTGTGTGTGTGTGTGTGTGTGTATGTGTGTGCAATTGTGTGTACATCAATATATCTAGGACCCAAACCAATATGTGCTGAATCAGATGGAAGCCCTGGAAGCAGAACAAAATCACATTGATAACAGGGCATGTGTGGTGGAGAGGCAACTCAGAAAGTTACTGGAAACAGGTAGAGTACCTCATGGCTGCCAATGGATGAACAATAATTAAAATGTGGGTTTACAAATTAATATTATGTCAGGAAAAACTGTCAACGGTCAACCTCTGTACTTGCCATATCTGAGCCACCTGCGGCACCAATCCATGTTCCCGAGGGGGTCCCGGAGTAGATCGCTCCTTCATCAATTCTCAAGGGTGTCCTGGAGAGGGACGCTCCAATGTATGTTCCTGAGTGGGTCCCGGTGAGGGACGCTCCTCCATCTGTTTCTAAGAGGGTTCTGGAGAGGGACGCGCCAACCTCTACCCGAGTGAGCCCATGACTCTACGCCATCGGTTCCTGCTTCTGTGTCCGAGGGGGGCCAGAGTGGGGTCTTCTCAATCACTCTGAATACCTGGCTCCTTAAGGCTTCTGCTCTACTTGACGTCTGACCACCCGCCTGAGAAGCTCCTGCTCCACCTGATGTCCGTCTGGCTGCCTGGTCATTCTCTGTCCAACCTATCCTTCTGACCCTCTCCCTGATTCCCAAAAGGATCTAAGCCCACAAAATGACAATTTGGCTCAGCAGAAAAATTGCAAATTTTCTAAATTAATTTTTTCCCCTTATAATCTTGTATGTGGTATCAAAATTAAGATATGGATCACAATAAAAACCTAAAATTAAGTGTACAATGATATTTTGTACAATGATATATATAGTTTTAAGTAACACACCTGAAAGTGGTACATATCATAAAATCCTTCTTGGTATACATTTGGTGTGTGTGTTTGGGCGTGTGTGTGCGCATCCGTACATATGATCTGGCAGTTATCAGTTACCCTCTTGGTATACACACGTGGACAAAATTGTTGGTACCCCTGTAAATGGAAGAAAAACCCACAATGGTCACTAAAATAACTTTAAACAGACTGAAGTAATAATAAACATTTACTGAAAATTAAAGGGGAACTCCGGTATTTTTAAACCCAGACCTTATTTCTGGCATGAAATACGTTTATCTACTCACCGAGAACAGTTTGGGGAAAGTCGGCGTCCTTCAGAAGCTATTTAGATAACTTGCAATCCATATAACGATTGAACGGGGTATTTCACTAATACTTTAAGACGAATGAATGAAGGAACGCGTACTAGTGCTCTGTAAGCACAAACCTACTGTTATATGGCTACTTACAGCTATCGGAGAGCTAACGAAGGAAATTCTACACACTCCTCTACTGGGACGACCAAACAGCAGAGTAACTACTTTTGTCAGCTGCTGATATTAAGAAATCCTGTCAGTGGCTAGAAAGGATGGTCTGAAGACATCGCAGAGTACTAATTATGGCAGCATAAGGACAGGTGCTGTGTACAAAAATGATAGAGGCCAGGGTCTACCACACTAGACAGGACCCCTAGTGCAGGCTGTGAAAAGAGGTCTCCAATGTACTCCTGTACATATTAGGGTATAAGATGCACGCAGTCTTGCATACATGGATGGCCATAATCAAGTGGCTGAAGTGTACAAGAATGTCTACACCCATATTGGGTTGGAAGTTCCAAAGTCAAAGTGGGAGATACCTCCAAAGGTTGTTTAGAATGTCAAAGCTAAGACTGTTTGATACAACAAGATCCAGACTGATAAACTGGTTATGGCTAACATTGTGATGATTGGCAAACTATAGAAGAAGATAGTAGGGATAGATGTAGCAATACCAAGCGACAGCAACATCAGAAACAAGGAACATGTAAAAGAGGAAGTTGAAAAGAAATTGAATTGAAGACAAAAGTGGAACAGTGGAAATGGGAGCACTCAGGGATGTGATAGACCGGGAGAATGGTTCCAGTATGTCCCAGGAATATCAGAGATGTCTATCTAGATGAGCACAGTCCTGGGAACAGCTAACATACTGCATAGAAGCCCCAAGCTCCCAGATCTCTGGTGGAGGACTTGAGCTTGAAAGGACTACTGTCAACATGGGGGAAATGTACGGGGTAATGTAATACATGCAGGGATTTTTTTTACAATTGCATACCAATGGTGAGCATATCAGGGTCAGTATGGGGTTTGGTATCTTACCCAAAGACACTTTGAAAGGTGTCCACTTACCTTAGGATGATCACTCTGCCAAAGCTCTATAATAAAAAGAACAGACGGAGATCATACATGTTTTTTTTTTCCTGCAGGCAGTGACAAAGTGGAGGAGGAGAGGTTGATTCAGGAATGGTTTACACTCGTCAACAAGAAGAATGCTTTGATTCGGAGGCAGGACCATCTGCAGCTCCTGTAAGACACTGCTGGTTAATCAGAAAAAAATGCCCTATAAAGAATAGAATTTCTTCTTTTTTTATTGTGATAAAGTGTACTCTTACAAAAGACAGCCAACAAACAAACAGGTATATGTATGATTTTAAAAAAAAAGTATTTACACAGGGTGCACTGTCTCTCACCCAATGACAGCTGAGATAGGCTCCAGACCCTGTGGGTATTGAAAATGGATGGATGGATGTTTTAGACCACTCTTTTATAAACACTGTCTTGTATCATGTAATGTATTTTTGTTATTAATACCATTAACATTAACAGGCTGGAAGAACAAGATTTGGAAAGAAGATTTGAGCTGTTAAACAAAGAGCTGAGAGACATGATGGCAATTGAAGGTACACCTTTCTAGCTACACTTCCATAGAAACTATGCAGAAAACAGATATTCAAATTGTCCAGATTTATACTCGGACTATAGCCTTGCACATGTGTTGAATACAAAAATCTGCTTAATTTCTGGGAGTTATTTAAATTATGTTTGACTGCAGCTTTTAATGAGGGATAAGCACCTTAAAAATTGGAGATTCTCTAAAAACCTCTCTGCTTGAAAATTAAATAGATTTTAATTTGGCACTTAAAAATCCAGTAATGATAGTTATGTTGAAATGTTTGATTTTGCTCAATTACAATAATATGTGAGTTAAGCTCACAAGTCAGCTTCTGTTTTATAGCACTGACATATACCTGAATACTTAGATATCTTGCAGCATCCTGCATGTGGTAATACTTGTTTATTAATATCTGATGGTGGTCTAGGACCCCTGCTCTTGACAGCTCAGTTGTCAGGATCATTTAACTTCCACTATACTAAAATTTAAAATTTTCTGTCTTTCAATATAAAAATTCTCTTCTGCCTCAATTCTGTTTAAATGTTTTATCCTGTTGCTTTGTGCTGCAGAATGGCAGAAGACTCAGGCCCATAAACACAGAGAGCAGCTGTTGCTCCAGGAGCTAGTATCCCTGGTCAACCAGAGGGATGAACTGGTCCAAGATATGGATACTAAGGAGAGAGGGTACGACACACATGCAATGTGCGAAAACATGATAAACAGTTAAAAATATCTTGCAATTATCTTTAAGTGGAATGCTTTCAAATAGTGCTTTTAGTGCATTAGAATGTGTTGAGATATGTCTGACAAATATCCAATAGATAATCATCTATATAAATGTTTTGCCTTCATTTCAATAACAAGGTACATGTTCAAGTGAAAACAGCATGAGCATGATATACCTGGTGTTAATGTTGCGTCAGCTGAAGCCTTTTGAAGGTCTCAAGCCTAGTTTTTTCTTTGCTTTTTCTGGTCTTAATGGCTGTATACGCTGAAGAAGCTCGTCAAATTGTCCTGTTGACAATCGAAAGTATCGAAAGTGCATTTGTTCACCCACGTCCCTCAGGGGGTGTACCAGTGTTGTAAATTCACCTGTTCAGCCTCGACCGGTTTAGTGGTTGTACAGACCACCTCAGCAAACATTTGCAATATAAGCATTTGTTCTTCAATATTCATGAGCTCTAACTGCAAATACAGCTGCTCCACCTCAGTTGCCATTATTTACTGTTGTTAACTGTGACCGAAAGAAAAAGCAAGGATTCGGCTATAACCCCTGAAACCACACAAACACATAGCCACACCCCCTTAGTGGTATGGTGAATTGCAGAGCAATATGTTCCCTCGATGCAGAACTTTGAATGCTCAATGACCACGTCACGTCCTACGCCATCGACGTGACGCAGAAGCATAAACTCGGCTTTACTAATGTATGAGGCAGGCTTTGGTGGAAGAAAAGAGGTTGCTGCATATACACAGTCTTTCGCTAACACTTACTTTGATAGTTTATAGTCTATTGACTCTGCACTTCTGAGTCTGGGGGTAGATGTAAGATACATTTCCATGAGAAGCTGGCTTCATCAGTCAATAAGGATGGATGCAAGTGGGCAGCACCCAGTTTGAGACTTTGCATAGGAGGTGGAGTCATCTTAAGGAATGACGTACTTTTGAAATGAATTAAATGAGGACCTTTCAAACAAACCCTTATCCTCAGGACGGAGGACATAGCTGGGCCCTCCTGTAACTGTGCCACCCCACGAATGGTTCTGGGGTCCATTGTAAGGTCAGTTTTCCTCTGTTGCGAATGAAGACACTTTCACCTGGGAGCAGGGGTGCCATCTTGGCCTGCCGATTGTGACTGTCCTGATCCTGTTCTTGTAGTAGCTAAGCGTGTTTCTTGGCACTCTGATATGCATGGTTCTATGCATGGATAGGCTTTATACTGTCTCATCAAGCCTTTCAAGGTATAAGACTCCACTGCGGGGCTCAGACCTGTGGCCCAATTGATTAGGTTTCGGGCATGCCTTCCAAGCACAACGTAGTCCAAAGTCATCTTTGTGGGGCTTTGAATGGTAGGCCTGGAGGAGTGCTGGCAGTCTATCGGGCCATTGTGTCTGACAGCAGTGCAGCTGCTGTAGAAGCTCCTCAGAACTGAGCTTCCAAGTCCAGCTTTCCGCAGCTTTCTGAAGAAGTAGAGATGCTGGTGGACCTTCCTGACCAGGCGAGAAGTGTTAGCACTCCATGTGAGGTCATTGGATATATGCTAAGGAGGGGATGCTTGTCCCTTCTAAAATCCACCACCATCTCCTTGGTCATCTTCACATCGATGCAGAGGTTGTTTTCTCTGCACCACTGCACCAGGTGTTCCACCTCCTCTCTATATTTGGACTCATCATTGTTTGTGATGCGTCCGACTACTGCTGTCGTCTGTGAACTTCACTATATGACAGCTAGGGTGTCTCGCCAAGTCATACGTCAGCAGAGTGACGCAGAGTAGGAGCCCTGGGGCAAGCCAGTGCTGAGGGTGATGGAGGAGGAGACAGTGTTATGGATCCTGACAGTCTGGGGTCTGTTGGTCAGGAAGTCCAGGACCCAGTTCCACAGTGTGGGACAGTCCAAGAGAGGAGAGCTTCTGCACCAGGCTGCATTTCATGCCCTTCCACATGTCACCACACTTGGAGATGAAGCCAAGGACAGAAGAGGTGTATTCCTCCAGGTACAACTTTTCCCAGCTGTTTCTCTGAAGACCTGGCTGGGGTGTGTGGCCCTTGGGGCTGGGGAGGTTTCTCCAGTGAGCTGTGTCCTCACTTCCTCCAAGAGGTTGGCTGAGATGGCCTTCATCTGCTCCATGATCTCCTTCCCCACTTCTCCAATTACCTCTGTCTGAAGTTCAGCCTGTATCTGACTTTTCAGTTTCTCCACAGCTGGTGTGGCTATGCTCCTTGGAGTTGGGACTGTGACCCTCTGGGAGAAAATGGCTGCCTGGCCATCTTGTAGTTCCTGTTCCAGAGCCCGTGCATGTTTGCAGGTGTCTGAGAAGGTAATGCCTTTTTTGCGCAGCAACTGTCAGCTCAGTTCTTGTTTCACCGGTCCTGGTGGTAACCCGACCATTAGCTGGTCCACCAGGAGATCTTAGCTGTTCCCAGAACCACCTTCGTCCAACTCTCGCCATTTGGAAAAGAGTTCTTGCAGTCTTAAATGTACCAACACTTTCTTCAGGCGTCTGTTTGCAACTAAAAAACTATCTCGAAGCTGCGCTCTAGTGGCTAGCTTGGCATACAGTGTCTGTAAAGCCTCCATTACCTTCTGTCCAGTGTTGTTCCTCTTATTACTTTGACCAACAAGCTGCAGCTCACGCTTAGCCTCCCCTTCTAAGGCACTTAGGACAAAATCAGCGTGCTGCTGCTGGCTCAATCCTTGTGCCTTAACACGTGACAAAAATATACCTTCCTCAGGCGTTAAAATAATTTTTAAAACATTTTAAAAAGATTGCTTTCCAACGAGCTAAAATGGCAATAAATAGGATCAAGTGTAACTGAGAATAAGATTAAGAGTGACTGTAGGCATAGAGCTAAAAACACAGGCACTAACTGTGCCCTCTGTAAAAGAATAAAGTCCAAAGCTTGTCAAGCATTTAAAGAGTTACAGTCCTTCTGCACTTTTCGAAGGAGGTGGTCCGAACCGGTCATGGAGCTAGGTAAGTCGTTTTTCATGCGCCTTGCCACACCTTATACTGCCATACCTGGTGCACCGCTGGACAGACCTTAAGTGGTACAATTGTTTCACTAGAGGTAATTATCTGACACGCCCGCCACCGGAACAAGCTTTTCGACTTTCCTTCACTTAGCTTCTTGCAGGCGTTGTATCATGTTCCTCTCTTGTTTCCCGTCTGGTTCACACTGGCACTGTCTACCGTCCCCATTCGTGAGGTAATCTCTGCGGTACACTCCGACACTGTGCATGTAGCAGGGTTTTTGCTTCTCCCAGCACATCCGCTGCACTCCTCCTTCCTGTTCTCTTGTCAGTCCATAAAATGTAAAAAAGGACAAGAATTTTTTGCTTAAAAATGTCCCACCCTGACATAAAGGTGGAAAAAAGTTTTACACTTGCTAGTTACTTTAGGCACCCTAGTATATCTTCCCAAGAACAGAAAAGGGTGATTTTTCTATAATATGTTCCCTTTACAGATCCCAATTTGTTATTAAAAAGGTGTGGACATCCTCCCAGCCAATTTGACTTACATAGTGAGGTGAATACCAATATTGCAATATTGATGAGATATAGAGGAATCCTGTTTCATTTTAGTAAACTATTTAAAATGATTAACTCTGTTAAAAGCTTTAGATGCATCTAGAAAAAAACATGTATTTTGTAATAGTATTTTTTTACTCTTGCTTTCAGTGTATATACACAAATTCCAGCTGTGCTTATTTTTTAAACCAAACTGATTATCAGTGGTTATTATATACTTTTGAAGCCTATCCAGAGGAATCCTGTCAAACACTTTAAAAAATATAGTAGAAAAAGCTATTTCCCTGTAATTTTCCAACCTTTTGGGTAATTAGGTAATATGCAATGTTCCAGGAATGAAAAATGTGAAAAGTAACACACATAGTGCACTTCAGTAGAAATCAATTCAAAGTGGTTCACAGCCAACAAAATGTAGTCCTGGCAAGTTTTAATTTAAACTAGAAAATTTCTGAAGAAATTTTGATGGGTGCCAAGCTACTGCCCGTCCAGACAAAGAGGCTGTGCTCAGAGAGTGCATTTGTCTCGTGAGCGGCTGGCATGGACCTGTTATCACACATATGGCCCCGTTTGATGTGTTGAGAATAATGGGAATAGGGGAGTGAGTGCGCGCTATTGCGCGCATTTGTCTCATGAGTGGCTGCCATGGAGCTATTATAACAGTTTAACCATGTTAACTGAAGACAGTTATGTAATTTATATCAAGGTCCTGTGTAAAAAACAGGTTTTATGGCAGTTTGAACACAGCCCTCGCTATCAGTATAATAGAGAAAAGGAGGGCCTCTTTATAATGGTAATGTGTGATGTGATGTCTCAGAGACCGAGGCTGTCATGTTATTTTGTATTAGGAACAGAGATAACACAGGCTGGCATAAAGCTGTTACAATAGGCCAGCCATATTGGCTCTGCCCTCATCAGCTGTATTAGAACAGGGCAGCCATCTTGGGCCTGGACTCATCATTAGTTGCTGTGGGCAACAGCTGCATGCCAACTGACAAATCTGCACCTTACTTTGTCACCTTAAAATCGTGGGGTTTTAATTATGAAGCACAAGTCTGAAACAAACGGTCGCTGTTCGAAAAGTAGAAGTCTTATCCGAATAATTCTTGAACTGTGAGTGCCAGAAGGGACAAGGGAAGTTAGCGGTGCAATTTTTATTCTGCTCCGGTGTAAGGTTTGTTTTTTACGGCAGTTTTAAAATTAGTTTTTCACATTGATTTCATGGCTCGACCTGTTTATAATGGATAGGTATGGGAGCTGGAGTGCGCTTCTCTGTGCTCAGAGGTGATTTGTGAGAAATCTGTGAGGCCAAGCTCAATGAGAGTGACTTTAGGTGAAAGAGGACTAAAATACCTAAGTTTTAATGTAAAACTTGTCTAGATCAGGCAGATATTTTGGATATGAGAGGCATTTGTTTGAGAAATATTTTTTTTAATAATTTTACAGTAGGAGTTAGAGGGTGAGAGGCATGAGATGAGGTCCTCTGGCTACCTAAAACGTAAACTGCCATTGTGTCAAAGCTTTATAATCTATAAACAAGCCCTTTACCATAGTTAAAATTGAGTCTTTCCTGTCACATATAAACTTTGAATGATGTGTCTGTGATGTCGTATGGCTGAGTTAGGAGGCCTCCAAAAGGAGGCAGTTTTCCCATTGGAAATTTTCCCAGTTTTTCCCAATTTTCCGGAATTCCTTTCGAGTAGTGAGAGTGAAAAGTAATAGCACACCATTCCCGATCGACGCGCATGCAGCGATGTGTTTTTTATTCCGGTCAGACCATCGCTGCGGGAGGAGTCACAAACCGAAATTTGGGGTGGAAACGGGAGAATAAGAGTCCAACACAATAGTAATATGTGTGCCTTGCCTTTGGCATTGGCACCCATAACGACAAGGATGTTTTAAAGATTAATCTTTCACAAAAAAATATTACCACCTGTTGTTGTGTAAATTACATTTGCTCTATATTCATTCAGAACAGAATCTCTCCTATCCACCTCCACCATGGTATGTTTGATTTCTCTCTATTTCATAGATGTCTACCTCTCATACACCGAGAACTATTGTCTTTGGCTACTCTACTATACATTTTAGTAGAGCATTAGACTGAGGGACAATACTTAAACAACAATACTAATGCATTCACCAACATTCACCAACAGTACTTAGGAATAACTTCAGAAAGAATTTAATTCTCAAGAAGATATTGATAAGTGATGCCCATTATTATTAGAGTATCCTTAGTCATATTTGTAATTGCCCCATGCCTCTGGTGCTGTTTCTGAGTGAAATTTTCTCTGATAAAATAAACATTTTTTAAATTACATCGCTTTTTTTCCCCATGTGTCTAGATTTTTAACCTGAGTAGAGTAATTTTAATTCATAACCCTATTCAAGTCATGTTCTTTTCTTAAGCCAACCAGAAAGGGACATTTCATTATAAAGTGTTGCGCTTACCAAGACAAACAGCAAAATGGTCAAAATGATTGTGTCATGAAAAGTATTTGTTTTAGTGCGAGCCATGATGCTTTTTTAACTCTCAACATGTATTATTGTCAAATCCCAACCAGAAGGCAACAAAAGTATTTTAGTTAATTGTTGTTATGTTATTGAAGCGTACATTGGTCTTGATCTCACGTGACACAAGTTTCCCTGTTTGAAAGAACAGAGTCCACTCCAAGATTCCTAATAATGGCTGAGCGCCTCACCTGATTTTTCACTTTTTATGTACTTTCACCTTTGAGTAACATCAGAGGATCTTCTTCTTGGGACAGTCTGGTTGTATGAAGTTTGCCCAGGTTTTGCCAGTCTTTTCCTGGTTATTCAGTGTTTTCTTCAAAACTAAAGTCTATCCATCTCTTTGCACTGAAATGAAAGTTATATTGTCAAGGTTTCTTTTTTATATAATGGCTGACTGGGGTTCCATTTGGATGTGCACAGAAAATATGCTTAGATTCAAATGGAGTACCGTATTTTCCATTTCTGTACTTAACTCATACATAAGGCGCACCTGATTATAAGGCGTACGTATTACGTAATGTTCTCTGATTGGTTTATCGCTGCCAGCACATGTAGTGTATGTATTACACTGTCAGCGGGAAATGGTCCGATGATCAGGGACAACATCGTCGGTCATTTTTACACTTAAAACTTAAACTTATAAACTGAACATCGGGCTGCATCACCCATCTCAGACTGAAGCTCTTACCCTAATAACAAGCCACAGGTAACGCGGGAAGTCAAAGCTGTCCTCAACATGAAGAAGGCTGCCTTCAGGAGCAGAGACAGGGAGGCCATGAAGGCAGCACAGCAGGAGGTGAAACTGTGTGAGGGAAGCTAAGGGCAGCTACAGGAGAAAGGTGGAGCAGAAGTTGAAGGAGAATAACATGAGGGAGGTCTGGGAAGGTGTGAGAACCATCACAGGCCACAAAACAAAGACAAGTGCTGTCGGGGGGTGGGGGGTGGGGGGGGGGGGGGGGGCAGCAGTGGAAAGGGCAAATGAACTGAACAACTTCTTTAACAGGTTTTACAGGTTCAACCAGCCCATGCAACCACCTCACCTTCACTGCAGCCATCTCTCCTTCTTCCCACAACACACCTCCCCCCAGACACCACAGCACCCACCTCCACCCCCACCTCAACCCCCACCTCAACCCACTCTCCGCCCCACATCACCACAGACCAGGGGCCTCATGTACAAATGGTACGTACGCGTAAAAAAGTGGCATACACACTTTTCCACGTCAACGATCAGATGTATCAAGAGCGAAATGACCGTGGAAATGTGCGGTGCCTCACGCAAACTTCAGGCCTGTCGTACGTACTTTTCTACAGCTGTTGATTCTTTGGCGACACTTAGAGGTGATGTTGGGAAACTGTTATAATGAATAAATGTCAACACAATTTGTACTCAGAATGAGTGATGTACACATTTGAGACACATGAACAATTAACACTGATGAACAATTAACACACCCATGTGATTGTTTGGGAATGTGATCTCATTCCCGACCCGGAGAGAGCACTCCGCAAGGTGTCTGGGCTCTCTCTTAGAGATAGGGTGAGAAGCTCAGTCATCCGGGAGGGGCTCGGAGTAGAACCGCTGCTCCTCCGCATTGACAGGAGTCAGATGAGGTGGCTCGGGCATCTGGTTAGGATGCCCCCTGGACGCCTCCCTGGTGAGGTGTTCCGGGCACGTCCCACTGGGAGGAGACCCCGGGGAAGACCCAGGACATGTTGGAGAGACTATGTCTCTCGGCTGGCCTGGGAACGCCTCGGGGTCCCCCCGGAAGAGCTGGAGGAAGTGGTCGGGGACAGGGACGTCTGGGTTTCTCTGTTAAAGCTGCTGCCCCCGCGACCCGACCCCCGGATAAGCGGTAGATGATGGATGGATGGATGTGTTTTGCAATTACACGAGTAGATATAAAAGCATGCAAGTGGTGCAGTGCATACTATTAAAAAACAATGGCTGCTTTAGTGGTATTGGAAGACATTGTAAATGGTGCAATTGGAAGAAAGCATGTTTTAAGAGACAGAGAGGATTTTGCTGGCACATGATTACAACTGGCTCATCAGCCGTTTTGAGGGCAATCCTCCTAGAACTGTGCACAGAGCTGTGGCCGGCGCTGGAGCGCAACACAGCAAGGGGCCATGCACTGCTCGTGCCACAGGTGACGTGCACACTGGGGTTTACGCAATCGGGGCATTCCAGAGGGAGCTGGCCAACCGATTGGGACTGTGCCAGTGGGCCCTGAGCCGAGCCATGCCAGCCAAGTGGGACGGAATTATCTGCATCTCAGCAGGTATATCAAATTCCCACAATGCAGTTGAACAGGCCAACATTGAAGCTCAATTTGAAGCGAGAGCTGGTTTTCCTAATGTAATCGGAGCCATCGATATAAAAGCACCATCACATGCTGAATTTGTATATCAACAGGAAACATTTTCATTCCATCAATGTACAGATCGTATGTGATGCGCAAATGCTTTGTGGGGGTGGCCTGGTTTAACGCACGATTCATACATTTAGTAAAATAATTTCTATCCCGTCTTCACAGCATCATGGTTGGTGTTAGTTAGTAACTTGCTGTTTTTTGCTGGTTAAACAACAGCTTAAGATCAACAAGCCCCTGGTCGTCTCTGTGTGCAAATGTTAATAGCCCTGTGCGTAAAGTGTGAAATGTCTTAATCAGCCTCACCTTTTCCTCCGCACACTTCTGCACTAGCTTACTGTATGAACACGTTTGTTGTGAGTTACACAAATATAGGTATTTACCTTGGGGGTAATCAGAGTCACCCACACTCCCACACCCACCACCCCTGAGAGAGCAGTGTCACCCATAGTTGTACCGACTCTCTGTTCAAACAGCCTCCCCCACCTGTTTTTGCAACACTTCTGCGGTGGGCAGCCAGTCTCTGCATCACATCCACCTTAAAATCGGACCACTTCTTTTTCACCTCTGCTTGTGAGTGCTTCTCAGACCCCACAGGATTAAAGGCCTCGCTCATGCTCTCTCACACACTCCTGTTACGTTTGCTGCTTATATCGTAGGACAGCGTGCCAAAGAGGACATTTTTGCAGGCTTCCACTTTAGAAAGTATCATCTCCATCTCGCTTTCCATTAAGTTTATTCTTTTTCCGTCTTACTCATTCTTTTTTCTTTATTTTCTGATCTTACAGAGAGAGGAATCGCAGGTGCAGGGCTAATGTAAATAGGATTTACATATTTAAGTAAGGGGCGTGGACAGGAAGGAGTCTGGGATGTACAAAAGAAATGTGCTTGGATTCATGTGTGCGCACACATTGATACATCCGGATATTTTTGTACGTTGGACGGCATTTTGGTTTGAGCGTACGCCATGTTTCAGTAGGAAATGCATGAAAGTCTTTGTACATGAGGCCCCAGGTCAGAGGTCAGCTGAGGAAACTCCGACCCAGGAAAGCAGCAGGCCCAGACAAGGTGTGTCCAAGACTCCTGAAGACCTGCGCTGCAGAACTGGGGGAACCACTACAGCGGATCTTCAACCTTAGCCTGCAGCTAGGGAGAGTGCCTACCCTCTTGAAGACATCCTGCATCGTACCGGTTCCTAAAAAGAACCGACCCAGCGAGCTGAATGATTTCCGGCCAGTGGCACTCACTTCACATCTGATGAAGACGTTGGAGCGTCTCTTCCTCAGCCTCCTCAGACCCCAGGTGCAACACGCCCAGGACCTCCTGCAGTTCACCTACCAGCCAGGTGTCCACTCCCATCTGGATAAGGGAAGAGGCACAGCGAGGATTCTCTTCTTGGACTTCTCCAGTGCCTTTAATACCACTCAGCCCCCTATGCTTCAAGATAAATTGAACAGGATGGGAGTGGACCCCCACCTGGTGGCCTGGATCTCCAGCTACCTCACCGACAGGCCACAGTACGTCAGACTGAAGGACACCACGTCTGACGTACTGTGGTCAGCAGCACTGGAGCCCCCCAGGGCACTCTTCTCTTCACCCCGTACACCTCGGACTTCTGCTACAACTCAGAGCTGTGTCACATACAGAAGTACGCTGATGACACAGCCATAGTTGGATGCATCAGGGATGCCAGAGAGGAGGAATATAGCAGTCTGGTGGGGGACCTTGCTGTTTGGTGCCACGCAAACCACCTAGAGCTCAACACCTCTAAGACAAAGGAGCTGGTCATAGACTTTGGGAGACCCAGACCGAAGCCAAGACCAGTCCTAGTAGAGGGAGCTGAGGTGGAGAGTGTGGACTCCTACAAATACCTTGGGCTGTGGGTGGACAATAAACTGGACTGGTCAACACACACCAGCCACCTCTATGGGAAGACACAAGGCAGGATGTACTTACTAAGGAGACTGCGGTCTTTCAACATCTGCAGTAAACTGCTGTGCATTTTTTTGTATAAGCCGCTGGAGACTTGAATTTTCTTGAAGGAGTCATCCCAAGGGATAAATAACGTTGAGTCTAAGTCTAAGTCTAAGTCTGAAGAACAGGCACTCATTGGGACATGGGCAAAAGCATTAATGATGACACGATTCAATCGCTAAGTACGAGCTCGATACAATCTTCGCCCTATTCAGAGTGAATGCCTGGGATCCGCCTAACCCTGGATTTACACCGAACGCAAAGCATGCGACAGAAGTGGCCATTCATTTCCAATGTACAAGAGTGAAGAGGCGTGGCAAAAGTGAACGTGGCAAAAGTGAACGTGGCGGTGAGCGGCGCAAAGGGAGAGCGGTGAGTGATGCGAAGGGGGCTTAATGTCCCGATGAATGCTCAGCGCTCCCCGCGGTAAGTTCAAAATGGCAGTATCCGTGACAGATTTTGGAATCCAATGCACACATAAGGCACACTGGATTATATGGCGCATGGCCGAATTTTGTGAAAATTTAAGGCTTTTAGGTGCGCCTTATTTTTTTTTTATTTTTAGTGTAGCTATAATAGTCAGTTTTATACTGTTGAGAGATCATTGTAGTTACACTAGTTATACGAGAGACAGAAGACCCATTCTTACATAGACATTGATCCAAAGGCATATCCTTAAGGGGATCCAAGGGGATGCTTGGTGTGTTTAGATTGCTGGACTAACTAAAGTCTTAGTTGCATCCATTCCATCAGAAATGCAAGATGCACATCAGAAGCATTTGGTTGGCAACAATCTGTGATTTTTCTTGCCTGATTTTCAGAGCTTTGGAAGAGGATGACCGCCTGAAGCGCAGCCTTGAGCAGCGGAGGAGGAAGTATACTAAACAGCAGAGAGAGAAGTGTCTTATGCAGTGACTCCCACAACTTACAGCCATGAAATTCTGCACCGTTTCTTGGAAAGAAATTGGGTCAAGACCGAAACAAGAATAATACAGCCGCATCCAATCCTCTTGCATTTTATGCAAATTCCGTGACTTAAAGATGAGGGCATTTAGGAAAAAACAGTCAGCACAACTGAACCAAGCTTTGTAGCTGTGCAAAAGCTGCTGAAACATACTAAAATTGGATTAATTCACTTAATATCTGTCTGTATGTCCAGAACAAGAAATAAAAATATCAGCTACAACATGCTTAGACAGTGTTAGCTTTGATTCATATCCTTTTTGATCTCAACAAACTAAAGCATAGAATATCCAATATATTCAAAATATGGCAAATCTACATAGTCTATATGGTCAAGAATAAAGCACAAAAACTATACATTTTAGGGGAAACAAGACTATTTTAATCACTTGGTGATTTAATTTCATTGTGCAAATTAATTAGGGTAAGAAAGAAGCCACAGTCACGTAATAATTGCACATAGATTTCTCATTTAATTGTCAGAATACCCATAACTTAAAGACATAAACTGGAAGAAGCAGCAGCAGACTTGTTAAATCTTCAAAAACAAGCTTATCATCCTAATTATGCCACTATTTTCTTACATCTGTCTGAAAAGTAACATTCAAAAAATATTATGGTATATCTGAGAGCTGAGATATAAAACATGCCTCTGAGTGGGGAAATGTTCAAATGAGTTTTAACTATCGGTCCACCTCTCTTCTATTTTCCTATTGAAGTAACTGAAATATAACATCTTTCCTGAAATTAAATTAACATGTGAAAGTTTATGCATAAAAAGAGCTTAGTATTCATGAGCAAAAATGACCACTTTCATTGTTTCAGTCTGCAATTGTTCATTGTCTTTGCTCAGAAAAGTCTTCTTGAAGCGTTTCCTTTGGAAGGCAATGCTTTAACATGTTTGAAACTGAGAGTTTTGTTTCTTTGTGTGTGTTAAAGTATGTGATTCTCATATTGTTGGTTGACTACCATTTTGGTGGAATAAATTAAAAGATCTGAATTTTGAGTAGTGTTTTTACAAAGCAAAATCAAGTGTTAGATTTCAAATTTTTAAACTGAGACTCATATTTCAACTAATGCTTAGTCTAATTGAACAAGACAGTTATTCATCAAAAGGATTTTTTGCTGATGAGATTCTAGAAGGTTTATTTCACAAGATATTTAGCATTACTCAGCATGAGCCCCATCTATTGATGATTGCTGAGAAGACCCAACTACACTAATGTGCCACATTGCAAAATATGATGATTGTTATTGAAGACTGCTTTTAAGCATAATGGGATTTTTCATAATACTGTAGCTTGTTGGTGGTTAGATGAGGCTTCAAATACCATACTCATTAAATTACCCATTGCATAGATAACTTTTAAGAAAATGTTTTTTTGAATTCAGCATAGTTAAAACTTATAAATGATATGTGTAGAAGTATGTTTGTTGGCTTATCTTTTCAGACTCTCTTGGGTAAGTTATCCAACGTCTTTTTCTTCCAAAATGTTTTATTAAGTTTTTATGTTGGAATAAACAAACATAACATATATAAATCAATCCCTATAACCCCCAACCCAAACCATTAAAGCATTAAATTAAAGCAGTGTAGTTTTACAGGAGTAATATATGTTGGGTCAATGACAAAAAAGGCTTTTCGAAATGTATTTTATGTTGTTTTGAAGTTGGTTGAATACATTTTTAAGTTAGGAGTATGTGTTTAAACAAGTCACGAGTTACACAACATTCAAAAGGGTTTAAATAATTTTTTTTTTTACTGTATTTGCAACTTCACCACCCAAAAAAATGTCAGATGGTGCAACCAAAAATATATTTTAAAAAATGTACTTCCCTTGTTTTTATTCTATGTGAACTGTCTACAATCCTTCACACATTATTGTTTTGTAGATGAGCTGACTATTAACAATTACTTATGAATATTGGATTCTTGTTGCCTGTTATTTTGTTTTACCAACGTCCAACTTTGCATTTAAAGAGAGACAAAATACTATACAAATATGAAAATTAATACTGGCAAATGCAGTAGTTATGTACATTACAGTTTCAAACCATTTTTCCACTTTAATGTTTTTATTATTCGTTTGAATTAGAAATTTATCTGGTCGCACCACCTAATTTTATAGTTGCGCCAACCGGACAAGACTCAAAATGACTGGAAATTTGTTGAAAACTGTATTTGTTTCATATGTAACATACAGGATTATAACAACAATAAAGTTTGTAAGTTTGATTGGTAACATGTCAATTTAGTTTGATTAAAAACATGCTTATGCCAACTGAAATACAATGGCTAAAAAAGGGCTGATAGCTTATTTTTTCAGATGTGCCTACTAAAGCTGTCCCAGTCTGCACTGAGAAATAAGAGGCTCCAGCTCTGATATTACTTGGAGAACATTGGTCAATAAAATATCTCATCAGCTGGATGGAGCCATGTAAACACATTTTTGTTGACCAACTGCTGCATTGCGCTGACTTGAATTTTGTCACCAATCACCTGAAAAACATGCCCCATAAAGATGAATTTTCCAGTGAGGTCTTGGTCATGCTAGACACTGGCCTGGGTACTGCTTGTGTTCACGCTGACTGTACTGCTGTTACGGCACTTGCAGATATGTGGCCTGCTACCGAAACGAGAGTTCTCAATGCATATTTTTCCTGGTTCTGATGAGATTACCTGGTGTATTGACAGAGTTCCCTTTACAGAAGGCACAACATCTGGGACAGCTTCTTCAAACCTTCTGATATCCTCCTCACTCACCCAGAATAACTTTATTTCACTGGTCTCTCTGTTAAAAACCTCTAAAAATCCTCAGGGGTTTGGATGTCTGCCCCCCTGTTGACAATAGAGTCAGCAATTCATTTGAGAGCACCCCCATCCCCATCTGGGGCGCCTTTCCCATGGGACCTTTAAGAGAAGTTCCAGGTGACCTGAAAGTCAGAGGATGGTAATAAGTAAGTAAAAGTTTTTTTGTTTTCCGGTATCGAGTGACTGGTCTATCACTCAACATATGGAGAGTAGTAGGACATGAGGTCTGACTGTCCAACGTATCTCGGGTCACTGGTTCAAGGTGGGACCACACAGCTCTGTCATCATGCCGGCGGGATGCAAAGGTATTGGCATAAGACTGTACTCCAGCTGCTGTGCAGGCCACACATGCGTCAACACTTACCTGCTTTCTACTCCCTCCAAACTACAAAGCCTGTTTGCAGGCAAAGTTTTCTGAAAAATCAACATGGAGGACAACTTCATCTTCTTACAGAGAAGATGCCCTGCACTCTTTCGTCTGGTGAAGCCAATTGTAATGGTGTTTGGCAAGGCCATCAAGCTTTTGATTGAAAGTGTTCAGCAGGTCAGAGTATGTACCTGTTTGTGTGTCTTTTACAAAGTTCATGTATGCTTTCTGTGGTAATCAGGCCAATTTAATCTTGCTCCTAAAGATGAACCTTTTCTGTCCACTTACCTTTATTCTCTCATTCCAGCGACGTCCCCTCCGAGATCCTGTCAGCTTACCTGGTCGCCTCTATCAGCTCACCTCCATGTCCACTTACCACCTGCCTGCTTACCCGTCGTCTCTCCTGGTACACACCTTCAGCCAGTCAGACTCTGCCTCCCCCTTCAGCCTATTTCCACCGGCTCACATTATGCCTGCCATTTAGTCTCCAGCGCCTTCCAATTCTCTCCTTTCCTCCTACCCCGGACTCCACGTTGCCTCTGGCTGACAAGACAATAAAATCATTTTACGTAACTTTGAATCTTGCTGTTGTGTCCTTTACTTGTTTTGGCTCATTCTCCGTGACAATGTTGAGTTACTGAATTCATTTAGATATAACTATTCAATACTACAGACCTCTAGAGGGCAATGTAGCTCCATAGAAAAGTTATTAATTTTCCTAAATAATGATTTTTTTTCTTTATTATACCAAGTACGATTGTGAAAAGGGTATCTAAATGCAGCTTGTGATATCACTGAAAACTTTAGAGAACCTGTACAAAGGTATAAAACGCATCACAGTTTTAAGATTCAGCTGAAAGTGAATCTGAAGAAAGTAGTTGGTAGAAGTGAGAGAGGTCTGTTTCTCATCTTGCTGAGTCATAGAAGATAGGTGTCACCTTTGATTTACATTGCCTAGATAAGAAGGAAGCAACAGTTGGTCTGGCCTGTCCAATCGGGAGAGAGTCTTCCAAATCATCTCCAAAGGAGGTTGTGGTAAATAAGATGTCTGTCTTTTCTGTGGAAATCTCCATCTGTGTCTTTGCACAAACATTACCACACAGGAATGTTGCTGGGGCCTCCCAAAGGTTAAGTTTCATATTAAATCCACACTGGAGTTCGCTACATTAGACAAGCTTCTACTTGGACACCTATACAAACTTTTGACTTTGTTGGCAGGTTCATACATTTAATATAATCAAGAGTTTTATATTAAAATGAACTTTTTCTAGTTTTACATTGGTTGTATCACCTGAAATCTAAAATGTACAGGTCTGACTATGAACTATGACTATGAACGTGGGTAATGACAGTGAGACCTGGAAGGTTTGGGATTGGGAGGAACGGCCCCCCGATCTGAATCAGAGTGGTGTTGTTGGACTTCTGTGCTCGTCATGGACTCTCCATAAGGAACACCATGTTCATGTAACGGGTGGTGTATGGACCCAATTGCAGTACAGAGGAGTCAGAAGACAGTGGTAAAAGGTTCAAGGCTTTACTGAGACTCTGGCAGACAGACAAACGGTTTAGAAACCGGCAAACAGGAATCAGGAGAGGAGAGGCAAAGTTCTTGGTCAGGGACAGAAGGCTGGGTCGAATTACCAGGAGGCAGACGAAGCAGGGAATCAGGGACAGGTGAGGTCGGTACCGGTAAAGCTGGCAGGAGAACGCTGGAAAGACATGCATGGCAAAGAACAATCTGGCAAAGGATAGAGTGTGGAGCTGGTGACTATATGCTGGGCTGATTGCATGTGATGAGAGGCAGCTGTGTGCACAGGTGAGTGGAGTTAACTGATGAGGTGTGTGTGACTGACAGGCTGAGTGGGGCAGAAGCAGGATCAATGAAAAACCACTGATGGTTGGATGACCAAACTGTGACAGAACGCCCCCTTCAAGGGACGGCCCCTGACGTCCCCAAAACAAGTCCAAGGAACCAGGGTGAGAGGAGGGGAAACAGGAAGGCGGGCTAAAACTCGGGAGAACCCGAGAACTCCCAGGTTGTGAGTAAGGCGAGTTCGCCGGTGGGTCCACTGCCTTCCTCCGACAGGGAGTCCTCCCACTGGTCCGGGGCAGTGGAAGGGCTAGCAGCAGGCGTCCTATGGCGAGGGCCCCTGCCGATGTTGCTGGGGGAGGGCTGGTCCGGATGTTGCTGGTGGAAGACTTGGATGAGACCCCGGTCCAAAATGTGTTGAGCAGGAACCCCAGGATCTTTCCTCCGGACCGTAGCCCTCCCAGTCGACGAGGTACTGGCAGCCCCTTCCACGTCGGCGAGAGCGAATGATGCGGCGCACTTCATATTTGAGTCCCCCTTCAATGAGACGGGGGGGGGGGGGGGGGGGGGGTGGAGCAGCAGGCACCAGCGGGCTCTCGTTGACCGGCTTGACCTTGGACACATGGAATGTGTAGACCGAAGGAGTTTGAGCCGGACTGCCACAGGATTGATGACCTTCTCGATAGTGAAGGGCCCAACAAACTTGGGAGCCAGCTTGTTGGATTCCACACACAGAGGAAGGTCACGGGTGGAGAGCCAAACCTTCTGGCCCACCTGGTATTGTGGAGTTTGAGAGCGATGACGGTTGGCTGCTGAGGAGTACCGGTCTGCCGCTTTCAGGAGGGAGGCCCTAGCATGGCTCCAGGTCCGACGACAGCAACGGATGAAGGCTTGAACTGAAGGGCAAGAGGCCTCCCCTTCCAGGGCTGGGAAGAGAGGAGGCTGGTAACCGTAGGCACACTGGAAAGGAGACAAACCGGTGGCGGAGCTGGTAAGGGTGTTGTGGGCATATTCCACCCACAACAAATGCTGGGACCAAGAGGATGGGTTCTGTGACACCATACACCGGAGGGCCGTCTCCATTTCTTGGTTCTTCCTCTCCGTCTGGCCATTAGATTGCGGGTGGTACCCGGATGACAACCTGGCCGTGGCTCCCAAGAGGCTGCAGAACTCCCGCCAGAACACTGATGAAAACTGGGGCCCTCTGTCCGAGACCACATCAACAGGAATCCCATGAAGGCGGAAGACGTGGTTGAGGAGCAGCTGGGCTGTCTCTTTAGCTGACGGGATCTTAGGCAAGGACACAAAGTGTGCCATCTTAGAGAAGCGGTCCACAATGGTAAGAATAGCCGTCTTCTCATTCGATGGTGGCAGGCCTGTCACGAAGTCCACTGAAATGTGGGACCAGGGGCGATGTGGCACTGGGAGAGGCTGCAGGAGGCCGGATGGTGCTTGACGCGATGTTTTATTCCGATTGCAGATCTGGCAGGCTTTGACATACTCCCGGGTGTCCTCCTGTAACGTGGCCCACCAGAAACGTTGTAGAAGGACCTCCCGGGTTCTCTGGATCCCAGGATGGCAGGTCAACTTAGAACCATGGGCCCACTGGAGTACATCCGACCTCAGAGCTGCAGGCACGAATAAGCATCCAGTAGGGCAGGCACTAGGACCAGGCTGACCCTCTGTGGCAGCTCTTACTTTCTCCTCAATTTCCCAAGTCAGGGATGCCACAACACACGGGGACGGAAGGATGGTGTCAGGGGCACTGGTGCCATCATCCTCCCTCTGGAACTGACGTGACAGAGCGTCAGGTTTGACGTTGCGGGAGCCGGGTCTGTAGGAGAGGGTGAAATTGAACCTAGTGAAGAAGAGGGCCCATCGTGCCTGTCGAGAATTGAGTCTCTTTGTGGTTCGAATGTACTCCAGGTTCTTGTGGTCCGTCCACACTAGGAAGGGCTGCTTGGTTCCCTCCAGCCAGTGCCGCCACTCCTCCAGGGCCAGTTTAACAGCAAGGAGTTCCCGGTTACCAATGTCATAATTTCTCTCGGCTGGGGAAAGACGCCGAGAGAAAAAGGCACATGGGTGGATCTTCTGGTCACTGGCTGCTCGCTGGGACAGCACAGCCCCTACACCCATGTCAGATGCATCCACCTTTACGATGAACTGCCGTTCGGCATCAGGAACTTGGAGGATGGGTACAGAACTGAAGCGGTCCCTCAGGGTCTGAAAGGCTGTATCTGCAGAATGGGACCATCGGAAGGAAGTCTTGGAGGATGTCAGGGCTGTGAGAGGGGCAGCGATGGAGCTATAGTTCCGGATGAAGCGCCTGTAAAAATTGGCAAAGCCCAGGAACTGCTGCAGCTTCTTACGGGTTTCAGGGACTGGCCAGCACCTAACTGCGTCCACTTTGGCAGGATCCATCTCCAGGTGACCTTGAGTCACAATGTAACCCAGGAATGACACAGTCTGTGAGTGAAACTCACACTTTTCGGCCTTCACGAAAAGGGAGTTCTCCAGCAATCGTTGGAGGACCGTCTGGACATGGTGGATATGTTCTTCGCGGGACTTAGAAAAAATGAGGATGTCGTCCAAATAGACGAAAACATATTTGTCGATCATGTCTCTGAGGAGGTCGTTGACCAAGGCCTGGAATGATGAACAGGCGGAAGTCCGAAGCAGGGAATCAGGGACAGGCGAGGTCGGTACCGGTAAAGCTGGCAGGAGAACGCTGGAAAGACATGCATGGCAAAGAACAATCTGGCAAAGGATAGAGTGTGGAGCTGGTGACTATGTGCTGGGCTGATTGCATGTAATGAGAGGCAGCTGTGTGCACAGGTGAGTGGAGTTAGCTGATGAGGTGTGTGTGACTGACAGGCTGAGTGGGGCAGAAGCAGGATCAATGGAAAACCACTGATGGTTGGATGACCAAACTGTGACAGTTCAGGCATAAGAGTGTCCATATGTGCACTTGGCACCAGGGCACCCTAGGCCGCAGTTCGATGATCGACTTTGTGGTTGTATCGTCAGACATGTGGCTGTATGTCCTGGACACTCAAGTGAAGAGAGGGGCGGAGTTGTCAACTGATCACCACCTGGTGGTGAGTTGGCTTTGCTGGTGGGGGAGGATGCTGATCAGAACTGCCAGGCCCAAACGTATTGTGACGGTCTGCTGGGAACATTTGGCGGAATCCCCTGTTAGAAGGAGCTTTAACTCCCACCTCCGGCAGAGCTTCAACCATGTCCCAGGGGAGGTGGGGGACATTGAGTTCGAATGGGCCGTGTTCCGTGCTTTCATTGTTGAGGCGGCTGACCGGAGCTGTGGCCATAAGGTGGTCGGTGCCTGTCATGGCGGCAACCCCTGAACCCGCTGGTGGACACGGTGAGGCTGAGGAAGGAGTCCTATTGGGCCTTTTTGGCCAGTGGGACTCTGGAAGCAGCTGACCGACAGGCCAAGCGGAGCGCAGCTGATGCGGTTGCTGAGGCGAAAACTTGGGCCTGGGAGGAGTTGTCGGTAAGGCCATGGAGAACGACTTCCGGACGGCCTCGAAGAGATCTGGTCCACCATCCGGCATCTCGGGGGAAGAAGAGGCGCACCGTCAACACCGTGTATGGTGGGGACGGGGCTCTGCTGACCTCAACTAGGGACGATGTGAGTCGGTGGGGGGAATACTTCGAGGACCTCCTCAAGCCTACTGACACACCTTCAGAGGAAGCAGAGTCTGAGAGCTTGGAGATGGGGCCTCCCATTTCTAGGGCTGAGGTTGCAGAGGTGCTCAAAAAGCTCCTCGGTGGCAAGGCCCCAGGGGTGGATAAGGTCCGTCCTGGGTTTCTCAAGGCTCTGGATGTTGTAGGGCTGTCTTGGTTGACATGCCACTGTAGCATCGCATGGACATTGGTGACAGTGCCTCTGGACTGGCAGATCGGGGTGGTGGTCCCCCTCTTTAAGGGGGGACTGGAGCGTCTGTTCCAACTACAGGGGGATCACACTCCTCAGCCTCCCTGGTAAGGTCTTTTAGGGGGTACTGGAGAGGAGGATCCGTTGGATTGTTGAATATCGGATTCAGGAGGTGCAGTGTGGTTTTCATCTGTGGTTTATGTGTTTATGTCAACCCGTCATGTACTGCTAACAGCAAACTCTAGACTCGCTCTTTCCCCCCCTTATATCTGCTGAAACCTTTACAGAGCTGGTACACCGAGGTGTCCGGCAACACCACTGCAATAATAGGTCATTTAGTAAAACAGCGAAAAAGTCAGGAAATGTATTCAAAAAAAGGTAATTCAAATCAAACAAAAATAACAAACAAAACAGGTCTATCTTGTATGCAAGCAACTTTCCTGACCAAAAGAATGCCAACAAAAATACAATCATCTTACCTCCCTGTAGCAACATAAACAGGAGAAAACAGGGTTAACAAAAAATGGCAGTACACTCCTACTGCACAATTCCAAAATTCCAACAAAAGTTGCAACTTCAAAATTTATACACAAAGTCATCCGCCAGCCAGTGGCTGGTTTGGATCATGATCATAACCAAAACAATATACCAGTGGATACATGTCAATGTTATCATCCTCTGCTCACTACTCCTCTGTCTTTATCACTTATTTTATTCCTGAACATTATCAGCTGCTTTGTCTTTTTGCTGCTCAAGATCAGGTGATTCTCTGCCTGTTTCCTCACCAATGGTACCTGATGGCACCACATCCTTCTCCTCCAAGCCTGGTGGTTGGATAGGTTGTATCGTGGTCCACCCAAAAACATTAGTACTGTTTGAGGTAATGGTTGTTGTTGTCACAGTTCCCAGAGATGTTTTAATCGTAGAGGATTCTATGTGCACCCCCTCATTTGAAGTGATAACCTGTGTAGTACCTGCTGTTGGTGTATTAATTCCCTCAGTTGTTCCCCATCTGGATGCAGGGGTTTGTGGCGGAGATGATGTTGAGATGTTTAATGGTGGTATTTCTTCTTTGTATCAAAGCTGCCATTAATTACTACTAAAACCATCATTTCAACTTTGGTTTCAAGTCTGTTGCTTAACTCTAACCACCCAGGTTGGGGGTCATAATATATACACTTATAGAGACTATAAAGACTGCAGTCCCCTTTTCTTTTTTCACCTTGCTAACATCACTGAGTAGTATGTACTTGACTGGAGAGGAGATGTTTGAGAAATCTATCAGTCTTCCGTAGTTGTCTTTCCACTGCACTTGAAGAAGTCTGTCAAGATTCCATGCTGTGCACTGGCATGGGAGCTGAACTGACTTACCCAGGGTTGCTTCAACTCTGGTTCTCGTAACGCTTGGGCTTGGTCTTTTTATGGACTGACCTTGGCTCTCTTGTCTTTCTCGAAGTGTCGTTGTCGAGTCTTTGTTGGATCGCCTTCCGGAGGGGAGGCCACCGTTGTTCCTGGCACGTGTTGCAGATTGATGAACACTGAATCTTCTTCTCTGTTCATTGCTGGCATCATTCCCAGCATCGTAAGTGTTCGCGGCATTGTTAGCCTCTTCTTCTGGATCTTGATATCGAGCATCCTTTTGTATTTCTGGTTTGTCAGTCCTCTCTCTAAGTCCGCCGGAGTCTTCGTCTCTTTGTCCTTGAGTTTGGTATTTTTTTCTTCTTTTGATGCCTTGACAAAGTGTGACAGGTGATACCACGTGGGAGATTCTCTAACTTGGACTGCTGTCCTTGTGCTGCGAAATGGTTGTGCTGCTCAAACGGTCTCTCATTCATCATATACACAGTTATTTATACATCACCTTCCACCATAAAGCTTTGTCCCTTTTTGTTTCTCTCTTTGTTCTTAAAATGCTGTTATGCATGTCTAAACCAATCCATTAAATTAGATCATTTTGGCAGTTAAGCGATCTACACTTCTTTTCCCCTCTGTCTGATTATTTAATATTGTCTGGGTCCCGTTAAAACAATTATTTTCCCCATCTAATTCCTTGTTTGCTTTAAAACAAGTATTCCCCATTTTCTATCCCTTCAGTAGCCAACCAGTTTGTATGGAGTACACTGGAGCAACTTGTCTGATCAGTAAAACACTGAGACACTACTGAGTAACTACAACTCAACACAGTTTATACACATAACATTCATATACGCACAAACAAACAATTATTTATCGCAATTTTCTCATCTCTGTTTTAACGTACACCCAGGTAAATATTCCTGTAGTCTTCTCATACCGATTAATTTCACTGTTTTGCAAATCCTAATTGAATATTACACATTGACATTGAACTTTACTGGATAAGCAGGTCTTCATTGCATTCAGCAGCCTATATGTGAGCATCTATGTGTAAAATGTTCTTCTTTGCATTTATCAGCAGCAAGCAATTCTTTATTACACATGCATATGAAAATAGTAAAACAATTCTAATGCATTCTAATGCATATATCAGGAGTGTATATCATAATGCTGGGAACAGAACCTCTTTCCCAGAATAGTTCAACTTTCATTACTCAACTGATCATAACTCCGCAATGAGCACATTTCAAAGTATCATTCCTCTACATGTATTCAAAAATCTGTGTATGAATGTTTAATATTTCTTATATTTCTTGAGATCATTCTGTGTGCATGTGGCCTAAACCCAATCTCTGTGTGGCAATATTACTTTAAACTAGATGAACTCTGCCTCTAATCATTTAAACGAGGTGTGGTACAAATATCAACCTTTCTCAGGTAATTACTGATCCTACAAAACCAAACTTAAAAGATCCTTCAAGGTTGTCCCTGATTGGCTCAATCTTAACAAATCAAAGGTAGAAAATCTCTGAACTTGGTGTTAGTTATCACTGCTCAATAGCTTGTATCAGAACTGCAAAAATGAAAACATTAGGTCCACGCTTGGTATCCAGATGGAACCTGAAACATCTCCATGAGCAGGCTTTTTTTTTTTAACTGATCTGTTGAATAGTTATACTCATGACACCGTTAAAATCCCAGATGAAGATCTAGCTCTTGACCATTTTTGTAAATCTTCTAATTCCATAGTTGACAAACACGCCCCTTTTAAAAAGTATAGAACTTAGGACAGGTCTCGTCCCTGGCTTTCGGCAGAACTGTCTTCTTTACTTAAAAAATAAATAAACCTTGGATGCTAGCTGGGCATATGAGGGACCCGGGTCATTGTCTTGCTTTTAGGAAGCTTAGAAATGAATATACAGCAGAAATAAGAAAGGACAAGTCTGATCATTATCTAAATTTGATTCCCAGAGCTTACCCAAATTCCACAAAAGTCTGTCCCACTGCTCCTGTTTTTAATTAGACTTCTATGCCTTCGCAGTCGCAGATTTGTCACTCCTTTTAAGCTTATTGTATGTTCTAAATGTTGTTTTAATCGTGTCTTCAAAAAATGTTGTTTTTTCTGTCTCAGCTATATTGTAAATGAGGTTGTTTTCTCAATATATTTCCAAGTTTAAATAAATGTCATTACTTTTGTGGCACTTTCCATGTCAAGGGGACAGTGGTGGTACTCTGTCCTGCATCATCTTTATTTCTGCTAATCCATGCTTCATACCATAAAATTGGGAATACTATAATAAGAGTAATGATTAATAATACACAGCTGGTTCTTCTTAACCCACAAAATCCTGGTAATCTGAATGGATGCCACGGCCTTTGTCCATCCATTTTCCCTGTCTTATTTTAGTCACACCCTATGTTCTCATGTTAGCCGTTATTTTCTTCACTGAGGTTGAGACGAACCCCCTCCTGTTGAGAGAATTCCCCTTTGTAGTCAGACTTTTGCCTCAGAAAACAGTGGTGGGTAACTAATCTTTCCCTACTTCTGAAGGTCGTGGTACAATGTGATAAGTGAATCCAAGAAGTCCTTCAGCTGCTGTGGGTGATGTAAGTAGTACCTGAAATGGACCTTCCCCCTTTGGGCTGGACCAGTTCTTTTTCTTTATCACTTTGATGATGATCCAGTCCCCGGGCTTTACTGTCTTCAGAGATTCCTTCACCGGTTCACCTGGAACAGACTAAACAGAAGAGATCTCTCTACTTGTTAATATTTGTATTCTGCTAAGGTTTCTTCTCTTTTTCTTTTCTTCTCCATCATGTCAGTTGAATGGTTTTAACTGTGAGAGTACAAATTGTCTTCCATACCTTTTCTCAAATGGAGTTCATCTTGTGCTAGTTGGAGTAATATTCAGTTTCAGAATGGTAAACAGTAAACCCAATATTTCCCATTTCTTCCATAATTTTTTTTCAGTCTTGACTTAATTATTCCATTGTGTCTCTCCACGAAATCTGCTGATTGTGGATGATATGCACAGTGGTTTCTAAGGTCTATTTTAAGTTCTTTGCCATCAGTGAGAGGACAATTTCAAATCTAGAAATGATTTATTTTACCCGTGCTTTTGCTACTGAGAGTGCATCTGCTTGTGCACATGGAAATAGTTCAGTCCTTTTGGTAAAAACCTCTGTTGTCACTGAACAGAATTGTTTCCCTTAACATTAATTTAGTTCAATGAAATCTACACAATAATGAAATAATGAAATCCAAACAAATATGTTGAAAAAGGTACAATATATATATATGAATAAGTGGGTAGCTACTGACAAACAAGCATTAAGCATGTCTCCCTGCCTATTTTCCTACAGCTCACTATACACATAGCGCACACCTTTATTCACAAACTCTTCGACTTATACTCTTTTACCGAAGCTGCGACAGCTCCATTGGCCAAATACCCTTAGATCCTATTTCGGTGAATTTGACATCTGCCTTACATGTAACAGATTAGCGCCTTTTTCTTTACAACGCAGCACTATGACACTTCCCATAGAATCCAGGTCTCTGTCTCTTTAACTCACATTAGCGTCCGTCCACGCTCATAAACTTCAACAAGTCTTTGTTTCCTTAAAACTCTGCGTGCCACACTGCTACGCTTCAAAACTTCCAACTCTTTATTTCTGTACTTCATTAGAACTCAGCGAGCCACACTGCTACGCTTCAAAACGTCCAACTCTTTATTTCTGTACTTCATTAGAACTCAGCGAGCCACACTGCTACGCTTCAAAACTTCAACTCTTTATTTCTTTACTGCAGCGTGCACGTCTGCCATGCCCAGAAACTTAAACGCTGTATTGTACTAACACCCCGTAAACTCTATAACAGCAACTCACAGTTCTGTTAACTTATCTTTCCATGAACTTCAACTTAAACAGCACAAGATCTCTAGTAACGCAACACAAATTTAGACAGAGTTCCCCACTCATATCACACGGCAGGCAACCGTTCGAACAGGCCATTTTAGCATGCTCAGGTGCAAAACACAAAACACCAAAACCCTCCAGTACGGCCCCTGCTCTCATGAGAAGGTGGAAAAACTCACCGTTTTGTTTTGACCCCACTGGATTGTCATGTGAACGCCGAAATGCAGAGCAAAAAACCTCTCAGTTCATGACGCCAAGTTTGTGGTGTATAGGAGATGGTCGCCTTCAAACAGCCTGTGTGTGTGTAGATGATGCAGGAAGAACTCTGCTGACACAGACTTGGTCGACCACAGAAACCTTTGTCAACCAGGTCCGTATCAGAATTACAGAATGATGCATCAAGTCTGGAGAGATGTCTCAAGGCCGCATTCCCCAAAATCTCTACCTTACTGAGGGTTCGGTCTTCCTTAAGTATAATCTGCCTGTTCCTAGTGACCTTGAAGCTGTTGCATGTTCTCATCACTAAGCACAAAGCCCGGACATGGTGTGTGCGTAATTTTGACCCTATTCTTGGACAAATTTACTGGGCATTATGTTATTCTCAAAATGTTCTGGTTTATACCCATAACTTCCTTACACAGATGGCAATTAACAGGCTTATCAATTTGCACAGGTGGTAAACATCAGACACTACACCATGCTGTCTAATAATGTTACCTAATGGTAGCATGTATAAAGTAAAAAGAAGAAAAAAGAAGACATTAGCCATTCAGAGCTAAAGCAGTGTTGTCCAAACATCCAAACTATTTTTCATCTTGTTTGCTTTAGACTACTGAATGCACTAGTATTTGAAATAGCATCAAATATTGTTTCCAAAGTCATTTCTTAAGAAATACTCAAAACAACTTTCAAAAGGGAAATATGATTTTATTTCATTGTAACAATGTTTTTCATCTATACAATAAAAATGTTTAAGATGTGCTGCTACAGCACATACAATTAGTAGTTGTGAAAAATATGAACTATTACAGCATTGCGAAAAAAGTCCTGGAACCAGTGTTGCGCAATGGTATCGGAAATAAAAAATAATTCCCTCCTAGGGAATAGGATTATCGAAACGGTGCTTATACATATCAATCTTTAACTCGAGTTGTGAAACATGAGCTGTATCTGAAATTCTCTACAAATTAAACGAATCTATAACGTCATTAATAAACTCTTACATTTTTTACTTAATGAACGACTTTCTCTCAAGGCCTCAGACTCAGGGCACAGACGTAGAATCAGTTCAAAAGCAAAGATGTTTATTAAATCAAACACAGCAGATAAGGCAGGTTGAGGATCTCCAGGCAGAGCAAACAGAAAAGGCTGTGAAACACCTAAGCACTCTCCTCAGTAAATATGGCTGAGGACGAGTGCAGCTATGAAAGTTATAAAACAAATCTCTCCAACTATGAAACGATAACCAAATAAACTCACGCTCTCCTATTGAGGTGGATTCAAACAAAAGACGCTCTCTCGTAAGCCGAGGCACCTTGAAACTTTAACTGTAAACTTAAAACTCGCCTTTAACAGCGGCACAAAATCTTTCAAGAACAAAACATAAAACACTCCAAAACGGAGGAACAAAACTGGCTATGAAACTTAAACAATGAACCCCAATCTCCATTGACGGAGGTATCTATGAAAGGTACAAATCAAAATCACTCCAAACGGGAGGAACAAAGCAAGGCTATGAAACTTACCGTTGTTAAATAAATCAACTATGGCTTGGAATAAATTACAAAGCAAGATAGCTCTGCAGGAGGATCTCTTACTGCAGGCTCGTGGAAACTATGGCAGTGATCGCTGTGAAATCTATGGACAAGAGGCGAGTCATGAAGCTCAGAAACGGAGACAACATACTGGCACAAGATAAGGGAGACAGACTATCTGAGCACATGAGGGACCAAGGGGTACAGGTGCAAACACTTTGGGAATCAGGGGAGACAATCCGACACTTGACACGGGAGGATACCCGAAACGAGAGGGGAAAGTTAGTGCTTTTCAAAATAAAACCGGAAATGACGAGACAAGACATGAAGAAAACCTAAATCGTGACACTTTCTAAATTTTCTGTGAATGTCTTGTAAGACTTAGGCAAAGAGCAGTTCACTGAGTAGACTGAGTAGACATCATTAAACTCGGTGTATGTGTTCGTGTGTGCAATAAGAAAAGTTCTTGTACTTGTGCAGGCACTCACTGCAATGGTTTTCAAATCTAAAAATTTATTTAAAAATCTGCTCTCTCTGATGGAAGGCGGGGGTTGGGTCCTTGTCCAGTCAACCACTGCATGACTGTTGGAACAGAGTGTTTTGGTTTGATACTCCAACGTCCTTCTTGATCCTGATTTTGTAGTACTTCTTGGGTCCCTGGCCCACACCCATCTTGTCTGTCACAGAGCCTGTCCATGGATGCCAAGGTCTTTCAGCAGCCTGATGGTGGAAGAAACCACAAAACCTCTGCATTCCACTTCAACTGGATAGACTTTCGCTTTCCATCCTCGTTGTTGAGCATCTACTGCCAGTTCTGTGTAGCGCAGTTTATTTCGCTCATAGGCCTCTACTGTTGAATTCTCCCATGGGACTGTGAGCTCTGTGATGTAAACAGCCTTCAGCGAAGGGGACCAGAGTACCAAGTCTGACCTAAGGGTAGTGGCTGCAATCTCAGGTGGAAATATTAGTTGCTGGCCAATATCAACTAGCATCTTCCAGGCCCGGGCCATGGCTAATTGTCCAGCTTCAGTTTGTTGGGGGATGGTTGAGCTTTTCCTGTCCCTTTTGAATGAAGGTTGGGGCCGTGATGGAACTGGCTTCTCTCAGGGGCAAGGAGTTGGTGATATTCCTCTTGTTCTCAGGAGCTGCTGCCAGACTCTTGAGGACCTGGTTATGCTTCCAGGTGTAGCGGCCTTGTGTGAGGCTGGTCTTACAACCAGTCAAGATGTGTTTGAGAGTCGCTGGAGTTGGGCAGAGGGTACAGGTTGAATCCTCATCATACCACTGATGGAGGTTTTTGGAGATGGGAGCACATAATAGGTGGCTCTGATGATGAAGCTGATGTTGCTTGCTTCCATTTCTCAGAACTCCCTCCAGCAAAGCTTTCTCCTCTCCAGTCCTTCCCACCTCATCCATTGTCCCTGCTTGGCAAGAGAGACGGACTTTGCACTTCTTTTCGCCTCCTCCTGACGGTGCACCTCCTCCACCACTTACTTGCCGTAAGGCCAAATCCTCCTCTTCCCAACAGGAGGTGCCCTACGATATCACTGTGCCTCAGGCCCGACGTAGCATGCGGTACCGCGTCAGCTGGTGTCCATTTCCGTCCAGTTATTAGGGGTGGAGCAGTATTATCAGAGTCATCTGGAGTCTTACTTTAGAACACTCTTCGGTGAGGTTCATGATATGCAGTTCAAGGACCCCTTTGCCATAGAGGCTAATGTTAGTCAGATATCATGGAAGTCCAAGCCATTTCTTCATGTATGATATCATGGTTCGTTCCATCTTCTCCACAGCTGTTATTGAGAGTTCATAGATAGTGAGTGGCCACATTACCCGAGGGAGGAGTACAAATTGCAGGTACCAGAGCTTGAGCTTCCCTGGCAGTAGAGTCTTGTTGATATTTTCCAGACTGTTGGTGATGTACAAAGACTTGCTGCACTTGGTCTTTGTCCCTGAGGCTTGTGTTGTACCATCTGCCCAGGCTTTTGACAGGTTGCTCAGACGCCGTTGGTATTGAGTCATCTCCAATGCAGAACTTCATGTTTTTTTAGCTGTCCCTTGACTATTGAGATGCTTCGTGACTTGTTCGGCTTGATTTTCATCTGGGCCCACTTGATGTTCTCCTGCAGTTTTCCAAGTAGCCGCCTGGTACATGCTACAGTAGTGGTCATGTCATCCATGTACGCTCGGATTGGTGGAAGGTGGATCCCGTTCTTAGTTCGCTCACCCCCCACCATCCATCTTGAGGCCCTGATGATGACCTCCATGGCCATTGTGAAGGCCAGGGGTGAGATTGTACACCTACTTCTACACGCTGCCATGATGTTGTAAAGTCTGTTGTTGTGAAGCACACCTGCAGAAGTAAGCTTTTACTAGGCTATTGATGGATGATGGAACGTGGAAGAAGTTGAAGATTTCCCAGAGGAGGTTATGGGGAACTGATCCAAAGGCATTGGCTAGGTCAAGGAAGATGACATGGATGTCTCATTTGTCTTTCTTCGCCGCTTGGATCTGGTTCCAGGTCATACTAGTAGGCTCAAAGCAACCAGAAAATCCATGAATGCTGCCCTTCTGTATGGATGTATCAACGTACTTGTTCTTCTCCAGGTAGCTGGACAACCTCTATGCTATCACGCTGAAAAAGATTTTTCTCTGAACGTTGAGAAGACAGATTGGCCAAAACTGACTTATATTTGTTGCATCCTTCTCCTTGGGAATTAGCACCCCTCCAGCTCTTTGCCATGACTTGGGTATTATTCCCTTCTGCCACACTATTTTCATGAGCCTCCAAAGAAAGTGCAGAACATCTGGTGCGTTCTTGTAGAGCTTATACGGTACTCCATTCGGCCCAGGGGCTGATGCTGATCTTGCGCGTTGTACTGTACTCTCTACTTCCTTCCACTTTGGAGGGCCAGCCTCCAGGTTGAATTCAGGAGGTTAAATAGATGGGATGTCATGTGGGATAACTATCTGTTCGTGCCTTTTCGTGTCATGGTGGACCATTTCCAGATGTTCTTCCAGTTCCTGTTTTGGAATTTTCAGGGTTCCGCTTTTTTCCTTAGCGAAGAGGTCTTTGACGAACTCGAAGGGGTTTTTATAAAACCGAGTTCTTGTGTTTTCCTTCTTCTTGCAACATTTCCTCAAGTTCTCTGCTCTTTGCGAGGTTTCCAACTGACACTTGATGTCTCCCTGGAGTAGCATGAGACCCTCTCTCTCTGTATCAGAGGCCTTCTTCTACTGCTTTCTCAGCTGCCTTCTCGCTCTGACCAGCCTTTTGATCTCTTGCTGCCTCCTGGATTTGACTGGTGCTGGTATTACTTTGTCACTTCTCCTTGTGTTCACTCCAAAGTGCTCTTCTCCGTAGTGGTAGATGATGTCGCTCATCCTTTCCAGCTTTTTCTCTGCTGTGCCCGTTAGTTGCTCCAGGATCTTTGTCAGGTCGTTATTGACCCTCTTCAACAGCTTTATGCCACTTCACACTTGATCTGTGCCCTTTGATCTTTTTCTTCTTGGGAGGTCTCTTTGGTTGGATGGGTTCCTCCACCGGCAATTCTGTGCTTGTATTCTCCTCAGTGAAAGGGGTGCTGATGTTTTGCAAACTTTGTTTTTTGTCCTGTCGCTGTGCTTCAAATCGACTGATTGCTTTATAAGAAGTACTGATCAATGCGAGGCCCTTGTCTCTGCTCTCTCAAGCACCCTCTCTTTCCTTGGTGGGTCCTCAACCCCCTGAATGACACCAAGCCACAAGTGCACACCTGAAGTGAGTGTCCTGCTGCTGTGGTTGTCTCATGTGCTGTGTTCTTGCTCGTAGTCGCAGCTGTCCCTGGATCTGTAGCCATGTTGTCAGTGGTCGAGCCATCTTGCGCCCCCGCTCTCACAGGCTGTTGGGGTATGTTCCTTTGTTTACTTTCTGTAGCACTTGGTGGGTGTCTCCAACAAACTGAACCAGTGTTGGAGACTGCCGCCATGGGTAGCTAGCCCATGACAGCCTCAGTGGGGACTATTCCTTCCAGTCAGCTGTCTCTCCAAGCTGTCACACAGACTTTCCTATTGTAAAGGGTTTGGTTTGGACCCAATAGCAAAACAAAGACAGGCAAGTATAGTTGGTAACAAATTTTATTAGCACACGTCCAGGAAACAATAGCAGCAGGCAAAACAGTTTGTCTTCTGGCCGCTGGCCTTTAACAGTCTTTAGTGAGGATTGGAGTTTAGGCCCAGCCGACCCGGACCATGACACTGGTGAGTAAAGTCTGTGAAACTCAGTCTTGTACTCACTCAGTGAAGTAATAAGAGTCACAGGAACTGCAGGAAGCCACAGAGGAGACAGGACTAACACTCACTACTCTGTAGAGCTGAATCAGGTAATCACCAGATAGCCAAGGGAGCAGACAGGCCGAATCCAGAAAGGGACAGACGAGGATCGTGGTCGGGGACGGCAGGCTGAGGTTATTTTCAGGAGATTCGTGTGGCAGGGTAATCGGAGGCAAGCAAGGTCGAAACCAGGAGATCAGTGCAAGCATCAAGAACAATCTGGCAATGAGTAAGTGTGGAGCTGGGGCTTAAATACAGCCAGAGCAGCGCAGAGACCACAGGTGAATGGAGTTGGCTTGATGAGAAGGGTGTGTCTGATTGGCTGATTGAAGGAGGCAGGTGCAGAGTGGTGAGGCAGAGATGAACTGTGACACATATGTTGTCAGCTGTACTTTCACAGTGGTCACTGGATGAGTCCAGATACTCAGAATCATGAAACACTTTGCTATATTAATTCTAAATGCCTGTTACAACGTGACCCTTTCATTTCATCGGCTTTGCTTTGCTGTAAGACGTATTGCATCACTTCTTGTTGCTTTGCGTGTGCACTGTGACAGTTCTCGCTCCTCTTGAACTACTAATAATCACCTTATTTCTCCCCATAATTTACACATCTTGAATAGTTAACTCTATCCCATACTTGTTATACTCTAACGCTCACTCTTACAGATCTTAAGTCTTTATTTTTCACTTTTTAACGGTGTGTCTGGTTCTCTAGCGTAGCATGGCTACCAGTTCTCTTCCTCTATCTCCTGCTTTCACCTGCCCCGTGTGTCAGATGTTTAGTTACTCCTCTGCCTCCTTTAGTGGTAATGGTACATGTAACAAATGTAGTCTTTTTGTAGTTTTGGAGGCAAGGTTATCTGAATTGGAAGCTCGGCTCTGCACTGTTGAAAACCACCCGATAGCGAGCCAGGCCCCTTTAGTCAGTGCGGAGCCACCTAGCGTAGCTAACTCTGTTAGTCGTCCCCGAGCAGATCCCGAGCAGCCGGGACTTAAGAGTGGCTGGGTGACTGTCAGGAAGAGGAGTCATAGTCCTAAAGTCAAGCCCGTGGTTCACCATCAACCTGTCCACGTTTCAAATAGATTTTCCCCACTCAGCGACACACCCGCTGAGGACAAAACCCTGGTAATTGGCAGCTCTATAGTCAGAAACGTGGCATTAGCGACACCAGCGACCATAGTCAAATGCATTCCAGGGGCCAGAGCGGGCGACATAGAATCCTATTTAAAACTGCTGGCTAAGGATAAGCGTAAATACGGTAAAATAGTTATTCACATTGGCGGTAATGACACCCGGTTACGCCAATCGAAGGTCACTAAAATTAATGTTGCATCGGTGTGTAATTTTGCCAAAACAATGTCGGACTCTGTAGTTTTCTCTGGACCCCTGCCAAATCTGACCAGTGATGACATGTTTAGCCGCATGTCCTCATTCAATCGCTGGTTGTCTAGATGGTGTCCAGCAAACAACGTGGGCTACATAGATAATTGGCAATCTTTCTGGAGAAAACCTGGTCTGATGAGGAGAGATGGCATCCATCCCACTTTGGAAGGAGCTGTTCTCATTTCTAGAAATATGGACGAATTTATTAGTCATCCAAAAACATGACAACCCAGAGTTGAGACCAGGATGCAGAGTTGTAGTCTTACACACTTCTCTGCGGCTTCCCACCTGATGCTGCCCCCCCCTCAATCAAAAAACACAAAAGGAGCAAATCCTCTTGTGCAAAAAAAAATTAAAACAAAAACATCAAACTATTAAATGTGGTTTGCTGAATATTAGATCTCTCCCTTCGAAGTCTCTGTTAGTGAATGATTTGATCTGTGATCATCATATTGATATATTTTGTTTTACAGAAACCTGGCTGCAGCAGGAGGATCATGTTAGCATTAATGAATCAACTCCCTCTGACTATTTAAATGTTCATGTTCCTAGAACCACAGGCAGAGGAGGAGGAGTGGCAGCTATCTTCAGATCAGGGTTACTAATCAGTCCTAGACCCAAGATTAGTTTTAGCTCTTTTGAATCTCTGATTCTCAGTTTTTCCCAAAGTGGAAATCACAAAAACCTCTTGTGTTTGTTGTTGTGTATCGTCCACCTGGCCCTTATTCTGAGTTTCTGTCTGAATTCTCAGAGTTTTTATCCCAGTTAGTGCTGAGTACAGATAAAGTCATTGTAGTGGGTGACTTTAATATTCATGTAGATGTTGAAAATGACAGCCTAAATATTAACTTTAATTCTATATTAGACTCCATTGGATTTTCTCAAAGTGTTCACAGACCTACTCACTGCCTTAATCATACCCTTGACCTTGTGCTGACTTATGGCATTGAGAGTGAACAGTTAACAGTGTTCCCTCATAACCCTGTCTTGTCTGACCATTTTTTAATAACTTTTGAATTTACATTACTTGACTACACGGTTTCTGAGAAGAATTCCACATATAGAAGGTGTCTGTCAGAGAATGCTGTAACCAGATTTAAAGAGTTGATTTCATCATCCTTTTCTTCACTGCCATGTGCAGATATGACAGAGGACGGCTACCTAAATTTTACTCCTGTAGAACTTGACTCTCTTGTTGACAGCACTATAGCTTCAATGCATACAACACTGGACAATGTTGCCCCTCTGAAAAGGAAGGTAATCAGTCAGAAGAGGTTGGCTCCTTGGTATAATTCACAGCTGCGTGCGTTAAAGCAGACTGAAGAAAGCTGGAGAGACAGTGGCGTTCCTCTAATTTAGAAGAGTCTCAATTAGTCTGGAAAGATAGTTTAATAACGTATAAGAAAGCACTTCGTAAAGCTAGAAGTGCTTATTATTCATTATTGATAGAAGAGAATAAGAATAATCCCATGTTTCTTTTCAGCACTGTTGCCAGGCTGACAAAGAGTCCGAGCTCTGTTGAGCCATGTATTCCTTTAACTCTCAGCAGTGATGATTTCATGAGATTCTTCATCAATAAAATAGTTTCTATCAGAGAGAAGATTGATGGAATCCTTCCCACTATTATCACTGATGTATCATCAAGTGCAGCAGCTTTAGGAGTATCTTTAGAACCTGATTTGTATTTAGACAGCTTCTGCCCAGTTGATCTTTCTGAGCTAACAACAGCAATAGTCTCTTCTAAACCATCAACTTGTATGTTAGACCCAATCCCAACCAGACTGTTCAAGGAGGTTTTCCCCTTAATTGACACTTCCATTTTGGATTTGATCAATCTGTCTTTGTTGACAGGATATGTACCTCAGACTTTTAAGGTTGCTGTAATTAAACCTTTACTTAAAAAAACCTACTCTTGATTCAGAAGTGTTGGCTAATTATCGACCTATATCCAATCTCCCTTTTTTGTCTAAAGTTCTTGAAAAAATAGTTGCAGTTCAACTTTGTGATCATTTACATAGAAATAATCTGTTTGAAGAGTTTCAGTCAGGATTCAGAGTGCATCATAGCACAGAAACAGCACTGGTGAAGGTTACCAATGATCTCCTCTTAGCCTCTGATAGCGGACTTGTTTCTGTGCTTGTCCTGTTGGATCTCAGTGCTGCATTTGATACGATCGATCACAGCATTCTGTTACAGAGACTTGAACATGTTATTGGAATTAAAGGAACTGCATTAGGCTGGTTTAAGTCATATTTATCGGATAGATTCCAGTTTGTTCTTGTAAATGAAGAATCTTCCTCACACGTTGGAGTAAGTCATGGAGTTCCTCAGGGTTCTGTGCTTGGACCGATTCTTTTTACTTTATACATGCTTCCACTAGGTAACATTATCAGACAGCATGGCATAAAGTTCCATTGTTATGCTGATGATACTCAGCTGTACTTATCTATGAAACCAATAGGTTGGTCAGACTACAAGCCTGTCTTAATGACATAAAGACCTGGATGACTCAGAACTCTCTGCTTTTAAATTCAGACAAAACTGAAGTTGTTCTCTTTGGACCTGAGCGCTTCAGGGAGAAATTATCTAGTTATATAGTTACTCTAGATGGTATTTCCTTGGCTTCTAGTTCTACAGTGAGGAACCTTGGAGTTATTTTTGACCAGAATTTATCATTTGACGCACATATAAAACTGGTTTCTAGGACTGCCTTCTTTCATCTTCATAATATTGCTAAAATCAGGAACATCCTGTCTCAGGGTGATGCAGAGAAACTAGTCCATGCATTTGTTACTTCAAGATTGGACTACTGTAATTCCTTATTATTGGGCTGTCCCACATATTCTCTGAAAAGCCTCCAGCTGATCCAAAATGCTGCAGCCAGAGTTCTGATGAGAACTAACAGGAGAGATCATGTTTCTCCAGTTTTAGCTTCTCTTCATTGGCTCCCTGTTAAATTCAGAATAGAATTTAAGATTCTTCTTCTCACATATAAAGCTCTTAATGACGAACTCCATCATATCTTAAAGATCTAATTGTAAGGTATTTTCCTTACAAAGCACTTTGCTCCCAAACTCCAGGTTTAGTTGTTGTTCCCAGAGTTTCTAAAAGTAGAATGGGAGGTAGAGCCTTCAGTTATCAGGCCCCTCTCTTGTGGAATAAGCTGCCAGTAAATGTCCAGGAAGCAGACACCCTTTCCACTTTTAAGATTAGGCTTAAAACTTTCCTTTTTGATAAAGCTTATAGTTAGGGATGGCTCAGGTAATCCTGAAACATCCCATAGTTAAGCTGCTATAGGCTTAGACTGCTGGGGGACCTCATCTGTCACACCTTTCCTCACTTTGCTCTCTTTTTCCCCCTGTTTAATTTCACAATTGATTTTATGTCCATGTGACATTATTGTGGTTATTAACTTGTGTTTCCCTGTTCCAACAGATATCCTTTGAATGGTGTTATGGTGTTTTTCCCCCCTCTTTTCTCTCTTTTCTGGCTTCTCAAACCCCAGCTGGTTGAGGCGGATGGCCACCCTTCCAGGTTCTGGTTCTGCCAGAGGTTTCTTCCTGGTTCTGGTTCTGCCAGAGGTTTCTTCCTGGTTCTGGTTCTGCCAGAGGTTTCTTCCTGTTAAAAGGGAGTCATTCCTTTCCACAGTCCCTCAGGCTCAGGACGGGAGATTGGACTGAAGACAAGTTTCGGTGCAATCTGTTGGTTTCCTTAGCAAGGATATTAATTTTTGAATTGGCTCTATATGTATATGAATTAATTGGATTATGATTACAATGAATTTAATTCCAATTGGCTTGAATTGGACTATATTACTTAAGTGCCTTGAGATGACAATTGTTGTAATCTGGCGCTATATAAATAAATTGAATTGAATTTAATTGAATTTAGAGAGGAGCATTGTATGAAACATTTTAGAGCCCAAAAGCAAATATTCAGACAGCTTTCATTCCATCTGTGTTACTTATTTCAGAGTTCAATCACTAGTTTCACTTCAGTTGTGATCTAGATACAATACAAAAAAAACCCAGCAAACATTATACCTACACATGTAAGCATGTCAATAGATAAATGTACAATATGAGTTAAGAGTTTGTGTGGTGATTATGATTTTGTATTTATTTATTTATATATTTCTATTGTTTCCTGAGAGCTGGTTGGTTTTCTTTGTTTGTTTCAGGCTGGGCAGGGCGGCTTGGAGGAGCACTCTCTTACTATCCTAACCTGTGGCTGATCATCAATCTAGCACCGGTTGAAGCTTGCTTGCTTGAAGCCTGTGTTTCTGTGCCAGATGATTGTCTCTCTTCAGTGTGATATGTATGCCTGTTCTGGCGCCCAGCTGGATATCAGTGTTCTGCCCGGCCTTCCATTGAACCAGCCAGCAGCTGACCTCCGAGCCTCTCCTCATGAACCCTGCAACCTTTCCAAGCTTCCCATTTTTTACATCTACCTTACAATCTCCTGTTCACTTCTGGATCCAGTCTTCTCCTGCCCTAACTGTTTGGACACATCTTTCCATTAATTTTGAATGATTAGATGTGTCACATGTCATGTTTGACTGATAAGTTTCTCTATCCCAGATAGCCTTTGCAACTTCTAAAACAAACAAAAAAATTCCTTCATTGTAAACTTGTCTGTTGTCATTTATTGAGGCTAAATCTGTAATATAATGCAAAACTTGACTTTGTTACAGTCAAGCCTCTACAAGCTTCCTATAACTTTAAATATAATTTGTCACGTCTGTTAGTTTTATTATGTGTTATGCTCTTGGTTTAGTCATTAATTTTGCCATGTTTTCCTTTGGTTTCTCGTACCCTGCCATTAAGGTCACTCACTTTACCTGTGCTTTCCCCCTCAGCTGCACTCCATCATTAATCACCTCCCTATTTAAACTAATGGGGCAATCAAGGAAAGATCGAACACAGGTGTGTCAGAGACCAGGTGTCACAGCCACTGCTGTGACAGCTTGATTATTTTAATGCCCATGAGACGCAGAGACTGTGTCTGAGTATAAGCTTCTTGCTGCTTAACCGTTCTCCTTGATGCTGAGAGGTAGACAGAAACTGTTTGGCAGACCAAAGATACATTTCTACAAAGTTATCTTCTTCAATTGTGCCAAGTTTGGTCTTGTCCTTTTACTATTCTGTAATTGCAGTAAGGTTACATGTTAGACATATAGCTTATAAAATCCTGAACTAGTTCAGCAATGTGACAGCTAAGTGTAAAATGTGAAATATTTTTTAAACAAAGACAAGAAAGAAACATTGGATTTGTGGATAGGGACAAAAAAAATTTCAGCGGGTTTGTTTCAAAAACAAATTTGTGGTTTGCAGACAGAGCACAAGTCATCACCTGTCAATGCAGGAACAGGATATCTTGATGTAGGATGTTTTTATAGTGTTGTTTTTAACATAAAACATGTTTTCCTAATGTTAACTCCCAACTGAAAGCACAAGGAAATAGCAACTGAAACCAAAAGTCACACTCAAAGTAAAGTTACTTTAAAACATTGCCTTTTGAATGTGACAAATACTCCATTTGAATCTTTAAAAAGAGGTCTTCAAGATCAGATGGAGCTTGGAGAACTCTTCAAATATTTTGAAACAGTTTGGAATCTTCATATTTTTGGCAAAGTTCTTGAGACCTGCTACTAGTAAGGAATTACAAGTCCAGCTTTGAAGAAACGAATGCATCAACTAGTTTTCCTTACTGGCTGTGGGACATGATGCTCCAGATTTGGTTTTAGATTTCAGGAGGTTAAAGAAAGAGACTTCATTTATGTGAGTTAAAGGACAAAGCTCAGTGGAAAGAGAGGCTGTCTTCCATTTGGAAGGTTGCTTCGCTGGACCACATGTCGATATTTCTTTAGGTAAGACATTGAGTCCCACGTTGCCTTCGATACATTCAGTGTGTGAATAAGTGAACAGTATAGAGAAAAAAAGCATGGTGTTGGGGATGTGAAAGCAAATAACAAAATCTATACCAAAATAGAAGCGTGCAGAGCTGGATGTTCAAGTCCCAGTCTGGATGTCCAGTTCACATTAATGACGTACTTCCAATCCGAGTTTGTGACATATGTTAAGGTGCCAGGTTAAACAAAAGTAGGATAGTTAGTTCGCATTCAAGGTCACGGCTAACCTTAACTTGACTCAAATTAACCTTATTTCCTGAACAATATCACAACAAACCCTTAGAAAAAACAATACGATGCACTTTTAGAATAAACAATGTCCTATGCTTAGCCGTGTCGTACTGACGGTAATGCTAATGCCCAGTGTGTTCTGTTGTTAACACAGTCCTAATGTTCAGTTCTTAAAGAAAAGAGCTGGAAACGGACCTGTGTCAGTCAAGATCCAGTCTTTTGTATAAATCCCTTGTGCTGGAATCATTGTTGGGGAGGTCCCCAACAATGGGGGAGCCTCTAACACTATATAGATTAAGAAATGCTGTCTGAGTGTTTGCGGATGGGTGAATGTGGCCTTTGATGGTCTTTGAGTGGTCAACAAGATAGAAAAGTGTTATGTAAACTACCATTTATATATCTTAGTCAAAGTAACTCAAGTGTTCCCTGCAGAGGTCCTGGAGGCCAGGGTGATGCTATCCAGAGTTAATGTGCTGTGATTTAATGCACATTCTGTGTTTTGGAATAATTTAGGCCAAAAGCAAAAATGTCAGCTTTGTGTGAATTTACAATTATAAATTATCTAGGCCTTCGCATCTCTGACAAATGCTTAGAAAAGCAGCTTCAGTAGTTTATTTAATCTGATTCATTCACCATTGCTGTTTAAATGCACTATAAATCCTAAAATAAACTCTCTAAATCACTTTTGTGCTAATGTTAACATAGCTGGTTTAACAGCTCCTTCAAGGATTTTCGAATGGACAGGTTATGTGTCTATAACTGGCTAAATTCTATGATCAAGAATAGCAGAACATACTAGATTAACTATTGAGTATACACTTGAGTATGCAATGTGTAATGAACTCAAGTGTGGATTTAATGTGGAACCTAACCTTTGGTTATTCCCCCCAATATTCTTGGGGGGGGGGGGGGGGGGGGTGTTGATTCAAAGACACAGATGTGGGACTTCCACACCAAGAGACAGAAACCACCTCCATTTACAATAACCTTTGTCCTTTGGAGATGATTTGTGGGACTCACTCCCACCAGGCCTGTGTCATAACATATTTAGAGGGCATTTAAAAAACAGCTAGCAAAAGCTCTTAATGAATAAACAAAATAATTATTTCATGTGAAGATAGAGTCAGGAGCCTCAGACAGACCAAATCTTCCTTTGTCTACCTTGACATGTAAATCAAAAGAATGCCTCAATACATCTCCCCCTTTTATCGAACAAGACAAGAAATGGATCTCTCACACCTCTACCAACTATTTTCTTTAGATTCATTCTCAACCGGATTATTGGAACTGTGTTGAACAGGTTTTATACCTTTGTACAGATTCTTTAATTTTTTCATTGACATCTCAAGGTGCATTTTGATACCTTTTTCATGATCGTACTTGGTATAATAAGGAAGGAGTAATTATTTAGGTAAATTACAAACTTTTCTATGGAGCCACATTGCCATTGAGTGGTCTGTAGCGCAGCGAAGTTAAACCTAAATTAATGAAGTAATCAGACATTTATATGAAGTAACTCAACTGTTAATTGATGTTCGTCATTGTTTCTTTTTATACTTATACACTGGAAGATAACATTGTTAGGATCTTTATTCATATGTTGTAACTTTACAGATATCCATCTGAATTTGAGAGGTATGCAAGATCCACACCTTTAATCCATTTTTTTTAGTTCAGAGTATGTTATTTCATGTCTTTTTATTTCATAAGATTATAAAATACATATCTTAATAAGGTGTGGTGTTTTCAGAACCCTCTGAACAACTGTTTGTTAAGACAAAAAAATGGATACATTGAGTTTTCTTTGTTTCTTTGAGTTTTCAAAGTCTGAATTAAACAGCCAGGCAAACACCCTAACATTTTCAGGCATATTACTGGCCTGCGTCATGCCTCGCCTCCACTAATCAAACTCGGAAAACTGCCAGAAGAAATCGGAGGAAAGAGAGAAGATTAAGAGAAAAGAAAAAAGAATGAAATAATAGAAAGATGTGTTTTTTGTTTTCTGTTTGCCCGTTTATTTGGTGACCATGTCTTCTGTTTTTCGTTGCAGGTTTTAACCTCCGCTGCTGCATGAGTTAGTACACAGAGTAATATTTTTCTCTCTTTTCTCTCTCTCAAAAAGACAGCGCTATCTTATTAACATTTTGCTCATTTTAAATCATTTTTGTGAATTGAAGTTCAGCTTATTAGAGTTGGTTATTTGACCAAACAAGTGTTCTAACACTCAGGTGAACGCACCAACAATTGTGTTATTTTTGCTGAAGTCTTGACATCGAACCTCCATCTCTTTGGCAACGAGAAGCCCCCAGTGGAGAAGAGAGACTCACAGCTTGCAAGTCACCTTGAAAGTCCTTCGAAATTCATCCACAAACAGCTGAGTACTGAGAAAGGCCCAGAGACAGCCAACGGAGAGATTCCCACTTGGATACCGTTGGCCATCGACCTTGTGTGTATTCCTCTTTTTCGGCCGGTACAGTAGTGTCAAGAGAATTCACTGTTAAAAATGATAAATGACTTAAAAGTACCTTTAAAACTGTAAATGGTGTCTAAAATGAAGACGCAATTTTAGCAATTCCAGAACATTTCTCTTGCCCCCTTCTCAAACCAAGGTGTTCCCTATACTGCCATACATAATCCACTAACTTTTCATGTTTGTACTTTAAGGTTCATGTTTTTGGTTTATTTTTATCTTTCAATAAATAGTCTTTATATATTTAACAAGTCATTGTTGAATGCTTCTTTACGTAATTTCAGTGAATTCAAATGAGAACTCATGAAGTTGCACTGTGAGACTGATGAAGACAATGAAAGTTTTGTTATTGAGGTTTATTGAAAATTCTATTATCAAGGTTTATTTAATTCAATAGTGAGAATGCTAAAAATGTCGAGGCTGTACCTTGTCTTACAATGTCAGCTGGGAAAGGCTGCAAGTGACCAAGTACAGGGTAAAATGGATATACAAAATAAACAAGTCAACACCAACAAGTCATGAACAAATCCTGGCATTGCCATATTGGAATATGCCTGTGCCATTAGGAAAGAAAACAAATCTATTGACAAAACAACATGGTCATTCAGTATATTCAGGTAATCAGCAGACCAAATTTTTGGGCACACAACATTGCTCAACCTAGACCTGACCAACTGAAGCAACTCAAGATCATTTGCTTACTTAAATCTTTTTTCTTGGCCAGTCAGGAAGAGGTACTCATTCCTATCAACTGTGCTAGTACATTTCAAGGTCATGACTAATTTTCTATAATCTGAATGCTCAATTTAGGAGTATATAAAAGTCACAGATTGTACTAAATTGAGTTTTATTATGGGTGTTGAAAGAAAATATTTTACTGACTTACCAGGAAGGTCAATACAAACCCATATAAACCAAAGATGCTGTATTAGAGATATTAGAGTTTCAACAGAAAGCTAGCTATATGCCCCACTGAGAAAAATGGACTAAATTACAAATAATCCAGACACTTCTAGTATTTCAAAAAGTAATTTATGCTTCATGAAAGCCCTCTTTTTTATTTGAGTTTTTACATAACTATATGATGTTTCACTTTTTACAACAGAAGGGTCTTTAAAAAGATTTGAACACTGTTTGTGATTTGAAAAAATGTGAGCACATACAATCATCACGTAGAGAAGTCAAGTACTGCAAACCGAGTTATCTCCATGTTAACAGCTAGCCAGCTTCCCTCTCTGCTCTTATGACTGCTGCTGCTGCTCCAGCATAGCTTCACATGTCCGCCCCAGTTCTCCCAGTTTGACCTTTGCATACTCTGCTCTGTTCAGTGACATCTGACAGTCCTTCCTGGCTGAATAAGTGGAACCTTCGTGAGGTTGTCCAGTAGCTACCTGATGAAAAGACAAGACAGTTAGTTTCAATGCAAGTCCCAATACACTGCTCAGCCATAACATTGTGACTGCTTAACACTGAATTGGTCAAAGTAGCTCTGATCAGGGCTGTGTCTGGTACTGAGATGTCTGGGCTCTGTGGGTTCTGGGGTGTGAGGCTTTGTGGATCTGAGGGATGCATCTGTAGAGTTTGGGGGTCAGGTGAACACTTAACAATCTTTGTTGCATGTGGTCTTTGAGCATTTCCTTAGAAATAATTATTTATTTATTTATTAAATTTTGATTTAGCCAAAAATATTTTTTAATGCTAATTCTGTAATTTATTTAATCTATAGATGTACTTACATCTCTGTTATTTCCCATTTTTTTCCAACCATTTTTCTACTCCAGGCCACATGTTGAAGTTGAACATTTATCTGAAAGATTTCAGTTTGTTCTTGTAAATGAAGAATCTTCCTCACACACCAGAGTAAGTCATGGAGTTCCTCAGGGTTCTGTGCTTGGACTGATTCTTTTTACTCTAAACATGCTTCCATTCGGTAACATTATTAGACAGCATGACATAAATCTCCATTCCTTTGCTGATGATACTAAGCTGTACTTATATATAAAACCAGATTAACCCAATAGGTTGGTCAGACTACAAGCCTGTCTTAAAGACATAAAGACCCGGATGACTCAGAACTTTCTGCTTCTAAATTCAGACAAAACTGAAGTCGATATCTTTGAACCTGAACGCTTCAGGGAGAAATTGTCTAGCTACATAGTTACTCTAGATGGTATTTCCTTGGCTTCTAGTTCTACAGTGAGGAACCTTGGAGTTATTTTTTACCAGAATTTATCAATTGACGCACATATAAAACTGGTTTCTAGGACTGCCTTCTTTTACCTTCGTAATATTGCTAAAATCAGGAACATCCTGTCTCAGGGTGATGCAGAGAAACTAGTTCATGTATTTGTTACTTCAAGATTGGACTACTGTAATTCCTTATTATTGGGCTGTCCCACATATTCTCTGAAAAGCCTCCAGCTGATCCAAAATGCTGCAGCCAGAGTTCTGATGAGAACTAACAGGAGAGATCATGTTTCTCCAGTTTTAGCTTCTCTTCATTGGCTCCCTGTTAAATTCAGAATAGAATTTAAGATTCTTTCTCCACATATTAAGCTCTTAATGACCGAGCTCCATCATATCTTAAAGATCTCATTGTAAGATATTTTCCTAACAGAGCACTTTGCTCCCAAACTGCAGGTTTACTTGTTGTTCCCAGAGTTTCTAAAAGTAGAATGATGGCCACCCTTGCTGAGTCTGGTTCTGCCCGAGGTTTCTTCCTGTGAAAAGGGAATTGTTTCTCTCCACAGTCACCTCAAGAATGCTCAGGACAGGAGATTGGACTGAAGAGAAGTTTCGATGATTTGATTTCCGATTTCTGTTGATTTCCGTAGCTAGGAAATTGTTTTTGAATAGGCTCTCCATGAATGAGAAATTAATTAATTGGATTTCATTGCATTATGATTACAATGAATTGAACTCCAATTGGACTATATTATTTAAATGGACTTATATAGCGCTTTTCTAGTCTAACTGACCACTCACACACTCTTAAGATACATAACTACATGCTTTCTAATAATTCACACACATTCATACGACCAATGATACACTGGGGGGGGCAACATGGGGTTCAGTGTCTTGCTCAAGGACTCTTTGACATGTATCCTGGGGAAGCCAGAGTCGAACCACTGACCTTCCAATTGGTGGGCGACTGCTCTTCCTCCTGAGCTACAGCCGCCCCTAGAATCTGCCTTAAGATGACATTTGTTGTAATTTGGCGCAATAGAAATCAAACTGAATTGAATTGAAGTGTCCTTGGTCAAGACACTGACGTGTCTATTGGTGTGTGAATGATAAGAACAAAAAGCACTATGGAGTGTGCTGTGTGGTTGAATGCGATATGCACTTTCAGTGCCTTGAGTTGATTTAGAGACTTCAGTTTTTCAAATTACATATACAGTTGTTGCTGTGATATACAAATTAAATAATAATGTTGGCTGATCTTGGTTGTGTTCGTGCTGTTGTTGTTCCTTTAGTTTTGCTCTGCTGTGGAAAATATAGAGTGGACAAAGGTGTGTTTTGTAAAGTAAAATTAAATGTTAATATTATGAAGATTGTCCAATGCAACTCTTGTCCGAACTTTTCACCTGTACATCTTTACTATTTATGATTTTTTTGGATTTTGTCCTCTTTGTTGTGAAAATAGTTGTTGTTGGCCTCTTCCAGGTTTAGGTTATTGAATGACTGAACATCCATCTGTCTCTGCTGCAAAAATGGCAATCTGTAGAGGCTGAGAGGAATGCAGACGGATACCTCCATGAAGGTATGATACAGCCTGTAGCGTAAGTGTCAAAAGGCCTTTTCACATTTGTCTTTAAAGCCAGGACTTATGTGCCTTTCTTGGACACTGGTGTCTTCTGTGAATGTACAGAGGTGGCATGGGAGGTTGTAACACATCTGAGATGGTAAGTGGGGATAGTAAAAGAAGCAAAATGAGCTGTGTTAATAAGTGTAAGCCTGCGTCTCAAAACATGCCGCTCTAACCAATAACACTGTTGTCACATAGCTGATTCCACGACATCGACCTGTTGTGTAAGTACACCCTGATTCCTCTTTCTAGCATGTGTGAATTACCATGGAGGAACAACGGTGGGTTAATGGGATGTCCCCCACCTCCCATGTTATCTTTTAATTACCTGGCATAATCAACCCTAACAGAGAACAAGAGGTACAACAATGCTGGTTATCAACTCAGTGAGCAACCTAGGTTTTCGGACGTTTGATATGTGTGTGTTTATGTACAACGGGTGGAGTTGGCATGTCATAATTAATCATATTTCTAGCAGACTGTAAAGCACAGCGGCTGCAGCCAAAGCAGGAAGAAAAGAGAGCTTTTAGTAAAAGTTAATTTTCAATTAGTCTTTTAAAACTAATTCTATAGCTGTCGTATGCATAAACTAGAACTACAGTTTCTTTTTGACCTGTGTGAGGTAGCAGATCTGGGCATTCAGTTCACACTCCACTCGGTTGATTGAGTTCTGGAACTGGAGCAGCTGTCTGTCCAGGAAACTGGCATTGTGTTTGTCTTTGGAGAGTTCGAGAACAGTATTACCTGCCACAACAAGCAAATGTCAATGTCAGTATTCATCATGTCAGAAAAAAGATAAAAAAGAGTTTACAGTTAATCATAGATTGCACACAAACACAAGATTATCTTAAGAAAGATTATTATTAAGAATATTTCTGTTTGTTTGGCTACTACAGAGCAGTAAAAAAAAGTTCCAATTAAGTCTGGTATTTCATCCTCGTATGTCACTGGTGAATTTGCCAGTAACCTGTTGCCTTCTTCCTCATCCTCCTGTGATGGTGTTTCCTGACCTGGCTCCTTTATATTCAGCCACACGTTTCTCTTTATTTTATTTGTGTGCATATGTCTGTCCGTGTGTCTATGTGCGTGCCACAAAAGTGATAATTGTTGTAAAACATTAATGTTACTTCCGTTTTGAATGTGGCCGCAAGCAGCAATGGAATTGAACGATCTCATTTAATTTCATATAGAAGGTCCAATGTTTCCTTTGCTAAAGGGAAACGACTAATAATTAAATAATTTGAGCTCTTTCTATAAACGTTTAGAGAATTTGACTAACTGCTTTTTCTCATGTAAGACTCATGTTAAAGTCTTATAGCAATGCTGATAAAAGCTACTAAAAAACTGAGCAATCATCGACTAGATAGAACGCTGACATTTTGGGCTCGACTCTGGCAGATAATGAATCATAGATTACAGAAATACAGCAATACCAAAAATCACCAAGAATATAAACTATACAATGTCTCTTATTCCCTTACCGGCGCACTGCAGTACCATTGCTATTTCCTTCTCTACGTCCTCCAGAACTCGGAGCCGCTCATTAGCCATCTATAAGCAAGAAAACGCTACAACTCTCCGGGAACAAGATGGACTTCACAGTCCAGTGTGATCCAAAGCCACTTAGGTCCGTCTAAAAAGAAGAAAATCTGAAAAGCAAGTAGGCCAGAAAACAAAGTACCGGCCTTGACATCAAGCTATCGCCAGTTAAAAACTTAGTGCGCATCTACACTCCTTTGTACGGCCAAGCATGTAGGCGGTGAAAATGATTTCACGGTGCATTCAGGCACACATTATAGACGGAAATTTGCATACTCAATGGATAATGGACATTATAAACTTAGAATAATGTCCCAATATGTTTCACATAGACACATTTTGAAAATTATGATTAAAATAGGAAGTAACGTTCTTATCTGCAAACTTGACCATAGTCTTGTGCAGGTCCCAAAGAACACATGTAATCGTTTAAAAATTGTTTACACCTGTATTTTGGAATAACTGACTTGAAGCCATAATATTTTCTCATTCAGTTCTACATAAGTCAATTTTGAATATACCATGAAATAATGAAATCAGATTGATTTTCAGCAAACCATAGTATAACACAACAGTTCCCAAAATAGGCAACCTAGCTCATATCTAGACCATTTCAGTGATGTTGATGGATTTCCCATGATGGAGAGAAGTTGTTTGGTTCAGTGACTTCCTGTGTCTTGCTGTTTTTCCAAAAAGCTGCAAAAAATCATGTACAGAGTGCCTAAACTCATTTTATTTTGGTCATGCATTTACATGTAAGAGTGATTAGATCCCCTACCTGTGTGTGTTAGCCCAGTTCCGAGAAGCTTGATTTTGTACAGTTTCAGTTGGCCAAACATATGTATATTGTAGACATAAACCCATGCAGAAAAAGTCCACTTTTGGTCGTACAAACACAATTAGTTTTTTCTAGTTCTCAAGTAATTGTGACTCCAATGTTTCAAAGTTCTTTCCAGTGATTTAGCCAGTTTTATGATAGTGTTTATTAAACCAGTTAACATCTCTGGTACTGATGCGCTTCACCTTGCGGATCTTGACGGTACTGTTCATGACACAACAACAGACTGAACACATTCAGCATCCTACTGAAAACTATTAAGATTCTTAGCTTCCTCAGAAAATTGAGACTGCTCTTCCACTTCCTGTACACAGAATAGTTGGTCCTCCAGTCCAGGATGGAATTTAGCTGTACACCAAAGTACTGTGGTTTCTCCTAAAGGCTGTAAAGTCTGCAAAGCTCATTGGGCCAACAGAAAACACCGCCGCCACCTCTAACAGAGGCAGAGGAGCTGGCCCTAAACTAGAATATTGGAAGGCCAGGGGCTGAGGGAATCCCTGGAGGGAGCTCATCCTCTGAGTTCACCCCCTAAGACACAAGTGCCTTGTAATAAGCCCATAGATATCTTTTTAAAACCTATTCATACAAATATTTATTTGTCTTTTATGTCTTTTTTTCTTTTGTCCCAACAGATTCTGATGGTGCCGCTCAAAAAAATAATTGTCTGGAAATGCTAAAACATCTATGCGTGGTCTGATAACCTTCTCTCGACGAATATTTAATTCTCTCCCTCCATCCACGGGATTGTTGTCAAAGGGACATGCCATGTTCGTGAAAAAGTCACCTCCTATTGTGCCTAATGGACTTATAGAACTATAAGAACTAGGCAACACCAAAACTCGCCTGCTGACTGAAGAACTTAATGAGGAAATCAAATGGAGTCTGTGGCTGAAAGAGGGCGGAGACAGAGAGAAACTCGAGGTTTGTTGAGAAAAACCTAGTCCCGACCAGGTTAGGTTAATAGAGTCTGGTACTACGGTAACTGACCGTGAGCTTAAGTTACCTCTCTTTCTGAAACAGGCTAGAGTTACCCCTCTTTCTCTGGTTTCAGTTACCTCCCTTTGTGAAATGGAAAACTCCCTCAGAGTTCCCTCATTTCAGGGTTAATAAACTCAGAGTTTTCACTAAACCTGCTTTGTGAAACAGACCTCTGATATTCAACCTTCTCAGCCTATATTGTCATTTCCTGCTAAGGAATCCTACATACCCAACCCGGAGTACTTCAATTCAGTTTATTCAATACAGTTTTATTCATATAGTGCCAAATTACAACAAATGTCATCTCAAGACACTTCAATGATACAATTCAATTCAAACCAACTGGAGTTCAGTTCACTGTAATCATAATCCAATTAATTCAATTCTAAATTAGTTCAATTCACAGGTGGCCATCTGCCTCGACCTGCTGAGGTGTAAGAGGACAGAAAAGAGGGGACAACAAACACCATAAAATCATTCAAAGAATACCTGTTGGAACAGGGAAACGTTAATGACAACAATAATGCCAAATGTACATGATATCATTTGAGAAAATAATCGGGGGGGGGGGGGAGAGTAAAGTGAGGAAAGGTGTGACATAAGAGGCCCACCAGCAGGCTAGGCCTACAGCAGCTTAACTATGGGATGTTTCAGGATCACCTGAGCCACAATGGAAGGCTCTGCTTCCCATTCTGCTTTTAGAAACTCTGGGAACAACAAGTAAACCTGCAGTTTGGGAGCAAAGTGCTCTGTTAGGAAAATATCTTACAATGAGATCTTTAAGATATGATGGAGCTCGGTCATTAAGAGCTTAATATGTGAGGAGAAGAATTTTAAATTCTATTCTGAATTTAACAGGGAGCCAATGAAGAGAAGCTAAAACTGGAGAAACATGATCTCTCCTGTTAGTTCTCATCAGAACTCTGGCTGCAGCATTTTGGATCAGCTGAAGGTTTTTTCAGAGAATTTGTGGGACAGCCCAATAATAAGGAATTACAGTAGTCCAATCTTGAAGTAAGAAATGCATGGACTAGTTTCTCTGCATCACCCTGAGACAGGATGTTCCTGATTTTAGCAATATTACGAAGGTGAAAGAAGGCAGTCCTAGAAACCTGTTTTATATTTGTGTCAAATGATAAATTCTGGTCAAAAATAACTCCAAGGTTCCTCACTGTAGAACTAGAAGCCAGGGAAATACCATCTAGAGTAACTATATAACTAGACAATTTCTCCCTGAAGCGCTCAGGTCCAAAGAGAACAACTTCAGTTTTGTCTGAATTTAAAAGTAGACAGTTCTGAGTCATCCAGGTCTTTATGTCTTTAAGACAGGCTTGTAGTCTGACCAACCTGTTGGTTTCATCTGGTTTCATAGATAAGTACAGCTGAGTATCATCAGTATAGCAAGGGAAAATAACATGTTCAAGTCTCTGTAATAGACTGTGATCGACTGCAGTACTGAGATCCAACAGGACAAGCACAGTCACAAGTCCGTTGTCAGAGGCTAAGAGTAGATCATTGGTAACTTTCACCAGTGCTGTTTCTAGAATACTTGGCTCAACAGAGCTCAGACTCTTTGTCAGCCTGACTACAGTGCTGAAAAGAAACCTGGGATTATTCTTATTCTCTTCTATCAATGACGAATAATAAGCAGTTCTAGCTTTATTCTTAAACGTTATTAAACTATCTTTCCAGACTAATTGAGACTCTTCTAAATTAGAGGAACGCCACTGTCTCTCCAGCTTTCTTGCAGTCTGTTTTAACGCACACAGCTGTGAATTATACCAAGGAGCCAACCTCTTCTGACTGATTACCTTCCTTTTCAGAGGGGCAACATTGTCCAGTGTTGTACGCATTGAAGCTATAGTGCTGTCAACAAGAGAGTCAAGTTCTACTGGAGTAAAATTTAGGTAGCCGTCCTCTGTCATATCTGCACATCGCAGTGAAGAAAAGGATGATGAAATTAACTCTTTAAATCTGGTTACAGCATTCTCTGGTAGACACCTTCTATATGTAAATTTCTTCTCAGAAGCTGTGTAGTCAAGTAATGTAAATTAAAAAGTAATCAAAAAATGGTCAGACAAGACAGGGTTATGAGGGAACACTGTTAACTGTTCACTCTCAATGCCATAAGTCAGCACAAGGTCAAGGGTATGATTAAGGCAGTGAGTAGGTCTGTGAACACTTTGAGAAAATCCAATGGAGTGTAATATAGAATTAAACTAAATTCTTAGGCTGCCATTTTCAATATCTACCAATACTTTAAGACGAATAAATGAACAAACGTGTACTATAGCTCTGTTAGCTCATAGGTGCTGTTATATGGCTACTTGCGGCTATAGGAGAGGTAACGGAGGGATTTCTACACAGGCACTCTACTAGGACCAGTTCATCCACACGCACCCCTGGAACACAGTTTATTTACTCCTTGCTCTGTGACAGCAACGTGAACAACGACTTTAAGTAAGATGGACGTTCTTACCGAAGTGAATGAGCTGTGCTGCAGCCATGCGTGTCATTCCAGTAGAGGTGTGTGTAGAATTTCCTCCGTTAGCTCTCCTATAGATGTAAGTAGCCACATAACAGTAGCTATGAGCTAACAGAGCTATAGTACGCGTTCATTCATTCATTCTTCTTAAAGTATTGATGAAATAAAGACAGATAATGCCTTATTTAGAGGCTGCATCGTCTTTGCCCTGTTCACTCCATTATATAGCTTTATTATATTAAATAGCTTCTGAAGGACACCGACTTTCGCCAAACTGTTCTTGGTGAGTAGATAAATGTATTTCATGCCAAAAATAAGGTCTAGGTTTAAAAATACCGGAGTTCCCCTTTAATGCTAACATGATCCTCCTGCTGCAGCCAGGTTTCTGTAAGATAAAATACAGTGTATCAATATGATGATCTCAAAACAAGTCATTCACTAACAAAGACTTGGAAAAGAGAGATCTAATATTCAACAACCCACATTTAGCTGTTTGATGTTTTTGTTCGGTTAAACATTTTGTTTTGAATTATAATTTTTTTAGGTTTTCTGAATTTGCTTCTCTTGTGTTTATTGATTGGAGAGGCAGCAGCAGGGGGGAAGCCGCAGAGAAGGGTAGAATATTACAGCTCTGCTTCCTGGTCTCAACCCTGGGTTGTCATGTTTTTGGATGACTAACATATTTGTTCATATTTCTAGAAATGAGAGCCGCTCCTTCCAAAGTGGGATGGATGCCGTCTCTCCTAATCAGACGAGGTTTTATCCAGAAAGATTGCCAGTTATCTATGTAGCCCACGTTGTTTGCTGGACACCATCTAGACAACCAGCGATTGAATGAGGACATGCGGCTAAACATGTCATCACTGCCAGATTTGGCAGGGGTCCAGAGAAAACTACAGTGTCCGACATTGTTTTGGCGAAATTACACACCGATGCAACATTAATTTTAGTGACCTCCGATTGGCGTAACCGGGTGTCATTACCGCCAACGTGAATAATTATTTTACTGTATCCATCCATCCATTTTCTATACCCGCTTAATCCGTTGGTCGGGTCGCAGGGGGGCTGGAGCCTATCTCAGCAGTCATTGGGCGAGAGGCAGGGTACACCCTGGACAGGTCGCCAGTCCATCACAGGCCCACACAGAGACAAACGAGACAAACAAACATGCATGCTCACACTCACTCCTATGGACAATTTTAGAGTCACCAATTAACATGCATGTTTTTGGATGGTGGGAGGAAGCCAGAGTACCTGGAGAGAACCCACGCATACACGGGGAGAACATGCAAACTCACACAGAAAGGCCCCAGGTGGGGATCGAACCTGGAACTCTCTCGCTGTGATTAGTGTAATAGTTCTAAATAAAGATTTATTGTGTTGTTTGTGCTTACAGAATGTGTTCTTGTAAATGTTTCATGTTAGGTGTTGGGTGTTTCTTGGAAAAGTGATTTCTAATTTTCTAATAAAATACAATAGTCCGTTTCTGACCATGACATACTTTGATACTTTTTGGATCCTGTGTGGAAACATTACTCAGTCATCACAGACAGCCTCCATGCTTCCGCATGTCAACTTTTCAATGAAGAAATATGAATTAGCCATCTATACAGTGACACTTTCCTTTTACTATGAGCATCCAAATTTATGCTGCTGCTGTTATCAAATGTCTCTGATTCACTGTCTGAAAATGTTCAAAGCTGACTGAAGGAAACAATCTTGCAAAATATAACCTTGTTAAGATGGCTAGCTTTATTAAGACCAGATGTCTATTAAGTGTTTCTAACTTTAACAACTCCAGTAATCAAAGAAAAAGTTTTGTATGCCAACACATGCAAACAACTGCAAATCATTTAGGTAAATACTTGCCTACAGGCTCTGGCTGTGGTGACTACAAAAGTGTTTGCTTATGTTAGATAGAAACAGACAATTGTAACTACCGGTAACTTGTTTATTTTTCAAATAATACTAAAAATGGCCGCATAAATTGTCATATGACTTAATTCATAAGAGAGAGGTCAGCTAATCTCTTATACTCTAATTTTGTTAACTTACCCGTAACACTGGAACTGCTTTGGTATCATCAGCTTGACCAACATGACTTCCACATTATTTGGTTTCTATAGTATTTTGAAAGAGTGTGCTAATTCTCTCTTTAAATTACACTGATCATAACAGGGGAAGAGTTGTTTACAAATGGGAGCAGTTAATGAGTTTAACAAAAGACAAATAATGTCCAGATAAAGACCCCAAATCCCCAAAGTTGAAGAGAAATGTATCACGTCACATTTTGAGTTTTGTTTTGTCTTGTCTTGTTTTCAGGTTTTAGGTTAATTTCCGGTCATGTTTTTTCCCCTGTCACATTAGATTCACCCAAGTCACCTGTTTTTTGTTCACAGCTGCACTCCATCACCAATCACCTCCCTTGGTATTTAGTTTCCAGGTTTCCCCAGTCACATGTAGAATCCTTACCTCACCTTTTCCCATAGTTCACGGTCACGGTTTGTCAGGTCAGGTTTTGCCTCTTTTGTTTCCAAGTCATAGTCTAGTCTTGTTTATTTATTTCACAATCATAGGCTTGTCTTGTTTTGTTTGTTCACAATTTAGTATCTTTTTTTATATCCGGCTCTGTCCCGCCTTTTGTTCTCGTTTTTTAAAATAGAAATCAAGTTTTTGTTTAAGTCTGCATCTGGGTCCTCCCTTCCACACCACGTTCCTGACAAAACGGTTGTTGATATTGGGCAGGAGCAAGATGGTTAAAGAGCATGTTTAAACCATCTCTTCCCCTAAATTATAATGGGGAATGTGAAGTTTCTAGCAAACAAAATAGAAGAATTTGGATTGTTCATGAGGACACAGCAATATCATGAATTTATTATTATGCGTTTCACTGAGACATGAATGCAGGAGCAAATATTGAACTCTAAAGCCTGTCTGCCTGGGTTTCAGACTGTACAGTTAAAACACATTAAAAAGTATGTCAAAATTAAAAAATGAGCTCTTGCAGTGCTTATTAACAACGGATGGTATAATATCGGTTATGTCACTGAAGGAGAGGATGTGTGCTCAGAACACTGTGTCACAAGATGTTTAGGACCCAAGAAGCAGACCGTAAACGAAGGATAAATGGATTGTTGACAGTCGTTGAGGATTTCAACAACATAATGCTCTCTGCTACAGTTTTAATTTTCGAAAAAGTTTGTCAATTGTGCCACTAGACGAAATGAAAGATTGGAATTATTCTGTACAAATGTAAGAGATGCATACAACTCCTCTGTCCATTGACCGTTAAGAATTCTTTTTACACCAAATGAAGGATACATCACTGTGGCCTAACAAATACATTTTTGGCATTGTTCAATAGCATCTGTTTCTAACTTACACTGCTAAACAATACCCCTTTTGGATTCATAGAGTAACTACCTTCATGGTGTTTTGGTATGGCTGTGAGAATAGTTTTATTATGTTTGTGTTTACAGGATTAAATAGCACACCAGATGCCCAGGTTTTGATGACAGGTTGTGTACTTGACTCAACTGTGTAATGCAGACTATCTGCCATGACAAAGAATGTTGACACAAATAGGTAGTCTGTAGAGGGCTACTTTGTGGCAACAGCAACTAATACAGATGACAACTTAGACTCAAGTCACCTTAAACTTGAGCAAAAGCTTAAGACATAAGTGATGCCTAAATTAACTATTGTGATGCTTTTTTCCAAACAATTTGATGACAAATGATGACCTCTCTAAAAGGCGCCTTTTGCAGCCCATGTGCTTGGCCGTACAAAAAATGTAGACGCGCAACATGTATTTTATTTTAAATGGGGATAACGCGACGGTGTTAATCAGGACGGGGAACGTTGTGAGCGTGACATCACGTCGCGCAATAGTGACGTTTTCTTGGCTGAGAGGGACAATGGCTACATCGGCTTGGCTGCATGGCACATCTGCAATGAGACTTACAGAAGGTTTGGTGTTGGTTCTAAAAGAACAGCGTCCAGAGTATTTGCCTGATGTGTTGGCCAAATACAGAGAACATGGCGTATACCCGATACAGGTAGAATATTGCCCTGAGAAACACGTTGGCTTAAATGCTTCTATGTTAGCGCAAGCTACAGTCATTCTGCTGCATCCGTTCCAGTATTCGATGATTACCGACCTGATATTTTGACTTTCAGTAGTATTGTCTGTACCTGAGTCTGAGGTGCTGCCATATGCTGTTAATTGCAGTCTCCATATGCAGTTAATAGTTAATTAACGGAAGTATTTGTCTTCTCAGGGCGCTAGCGATGTCGCGGGTCTCGTGGGTTTCACCAATGCTAAATTAAGTTCGAGCAAAAGCAGGTAAGAAATTACTGTTCGTGTTTGCTGATATAGTTTTTCAGACGTAAAAAGTTTTTTACGTCTCGACTGTTTTTATGTAATTATTTCCTTATTTGTGGTTTTAAAAAAATCTTACAGTTGACGACGGAGGGTGTTTTTACACACAGTTACAGCACTGCTCACTGAACAACTTTCTATGGTTTTTTAAGTATAATTCTTTTTTTTGGGCCGTCACATACATGCGTGATTGGCAGATTGCAGATAGGACACATTTCGTTGTTGGTCGGATATGCTCATCATATGATAATGACATCTCATAGTAAAGAGATAACTGTTTTGTTAGATAATCAAAGTTTAGGTAATCTTCACATCGTAAATTTGGTGCTATTATGTAGAAATCTAAAATCTTTAAGTACAGCTTCTTTATATCTCACTTTGCTCAGATAAAACAGTTAAAAATCACAAAACTCTGACAACAGATGAGACCAAGAAGACACACCCGCTCTTTTCTTATTCCAGCTTGTTTGAATAATATTGAAAAAGAAATCAGATGGATCAATACATATAGACACAGGAATGGCATGTCATTGTCTTGGTGATTCAAACTATGTTTAAACTATGTTTAACATGCGACTTGGGCGTTCACAAGTGGACAGATATTAATGTGTCTATACTTTGAGTTTAATTATGTAATTTTTTATTTCTATTTAAATCCCAATTTTTTTGTCAAAATTTAAATATCTTCACATCTGATGCGATTGCTTGTTATTGATTTTAAATTACCTGCTCTCTATGGAAATAAATTTGTAGCTTACAGTACAAGTAACAAGTTTCCATACACTTAACCATAATTTTAGATAAATACTTTTAACCAATAAATTGGTTTGTTCAAACGCTGCTGCACATAACACCGTCTTATCATATTCTGTGGTGGGCAAGAAAAAGGACATTAGTAGTTAAGCCTTCTGATCTTTTTGTAAAAGTCAGAATTAAAAGTGACCTCAATGATATTATTGTAGACAGGATTTATATTTTGGATCTTTCTGAGTCACAGTGATTGTAGTATTTTGATAAAACTTCATTTTACTAGCTCCCTTCTTCTGACATTATTTATGAATTATTGTTTTAAGATTAAACTTTTATTCAGTGAAAATCCTTGAAGCATATATGTGTACTGGATTATTCACCAAGTGAACGTTTTTTAATTTAATTTATTTTTTTTACTCACATTGGGCTATAGATCAACTTAAACACTGTTATAATTTAAATATAAAGACACATTTTCACTTGTAGTAGGGTTGTTAGTATTACTACCATTTCTGACTTGATACCAATACCAACAAAACATTTTGATACACAGTAACATTTTCTATACCACAAAAGGAAAAATGACAACTTAAGGGGGAACTCCGGTATTTTTAAACCACGACCTTATTTCTGGCATGAAATACGTTTATCTACTCACCGAGAACAGTTTGGCAGGTCTAGAACAGGTCTAGGTTTAAAGATACCGGAGTTCTCCTTTAATGGTTTTGATAAACATCTCCAGATTAACTTTTTTCACTCCCAGCCCTGGTGCTCCCAACTGAAAATAGTTTAGCACAGCTAAAATCAACTTAATTGAAACATTTTCATATTTCCTTCTTTACTGCAATATTTATCAATAAATAAGTTGTTCAATACAGACAAATCATAAAAACTACCTGACTTCTGTTTAATTAGAAAATTAATAATAAAAAAAAGTGATTTTTAAAAAAATAAAAAACAATTTATTCAACTATTGAAAATGTAATAGTTTTTTTTTTTTTAAACGCAGAAGCCAATAAGATAAACTCCTTATTGGTAATCCCATCCTTTAAGATAGAGCACTTTTTATCTGTTGATTTAACAGACTATACATAAGCTGAAGTTATTTGGTTGAGACATTATTACCACTTCCAGGGAGTTGCACGCACATGGTGTAGTTTCTTAGAGCTCAGTTATTTTAATAATTATAATTAACTATATTGAATAGCAGCTCTTCCTTTGCACTCTTTGGATATACTGACTTTTATTATCATTTCAGTTTCCACATGTTATTGTCATTTATAACTGTCATGACTGTCATATCCCAGGAGGGTATGAATGCCAATAGTTCAAGGTGTTGAGTGAAGGAGAGGGCTGCAAGCCACTGCAAGGCTATGTGCTGAAAGCATGTGCCAACCAGCTTGCTTCAATCTTCACAAAACTTCACAGAACTTTAATCATTCATTATAACAAGCTGTAAAAAAAAAAAAAAAAACTGCCACCACCATTCCAGTGCCCAGAACGTCTGCTGTCACAACTCTGAATAATTATCAGCTTGTTGCTTTCATGCTGGTAATCAGGAAATGCATGGAGAGACTAATGATGACCCACATCATCATTCCTCCTGGTTTTGACCAATTCCACTTCGCATGGATGCCTCTCAGTCAACTTGAAAATCCTAGTATTTTAGGATGCTGCATATAAAGAAATCCTGACATTCTCCACATTGTACAGGAACAACGACCTGGACCTCAACGCAAAGAAATCCAAAGAAATAATCATTTGTTTAAAGGAAAACAAAGCAAACATCACAGTAGCCTGAGTATCAGTGGAGAAGTGGTGGAGTACTCAAGCCACCTCCTCAAACTGCCATCAGAAAGGACTCCTTATACCTCGGTCACACCTTATTCAAAACTCTTCCGTCTGGCAGGTTTAGGGTCCCGAAAGCAAGGGCAATTGACATACTGCTGAACCCCACTTTGAACAACCCCCGAGAGAGACATACACACACACACATTTACACAGGCCGAGGACTTTTGAGATGTCCAGTACTAAGAAATTGTGTAATATTGTGAACACTAATGCTGCACTTTAGTGTATGTATTATTATTATTACATATTTATCTTATCTGCTATGCTGCTCGTAATGGGAATGCCAAACAAAGTTTCGTTATACATAATTTTTATGTGCAATGACAAAGTATCTATTCATTAATCAATAGGGCAATAGTGTAGTTTATTACATAGTATATACATACAAATATATTAATATATTTTCCAAAATCTAAACAACACACAGTAAGTGATTTTTGAACAGATGCAGACACAAAACTATTAAAATTCTATAAAATAAAGTTGTCATTTAGTTTTACAAAATGTAAAAAAAACTAAAATGTATAAACCGTCTCCTTGTCGTTTTCTTCATGGCATAGGCGTATGGAAGTTTACAGCTGATCATTTTCACCAAATCTCATCATATACAGGTCTTTTTCAGCACAAGCTTGAAACTTTTTGATATGCTTTAATATGCAGCACATTATATTAATGTTTTTCTTTACCAACCTTCCTGGCTGCATTGAATGAAACAGCTACATTGCTTTCAGTCAGCTATAAATATGCAGTTGACCCTTTTTGTTATAAATTTTAAATATCAGATCCATCATTGTGGTTGGTCATCTGATGCAAACTCCCTGTTTTATGTCAGCATGCATATATGTGTAAAAACTGGGTTGATGTACTGTGTAGATAAATAGTTTCATAACACCACATAATTATTTGGTTTAGATTATTTTAAGATGTAGAATAAATATAATAGAACTTGCTTTGTGGTGCAGGCTCCCATGAATACAGTTAAATGTATTTATGTGTGAAGATAGGGTTATGGCCAAAGTGAGTATCAAGGAATGTCTTTCTCTGATGTGATGGATGCATATTTCTGTATTTGTAATTGTTTGTGTGCACATATCTTTGAGCAGGTTTGAAGGGCTCTGTATACTCTCTCTGCTGGTTAAGGACAGCTCAAGTGATCTGTTCCAGCAACACTGCCTTTCCTGGCTGCGTTCCCTTCAGCAGGTCATACAGGTATGATGCAAACACATATTGGTTGGCACATCAACATCCTAACTGATAGATTAAAAAAAATTAAAAAGACAAAAGAAAAAATTGTCTTGAAATGACAAAATTCAAAACTTTTTCAGGTAAAGGCCAGGGCTGGTTTGAGATTCTGACAGTATGATAATCTTAAGAAGAAATAGTTAGTTTATTAATGTTTCATGGTATGATGGTATTGGAATAAAAGGTTCATCATCAGAAAAAAGTTTTTCCACTTTGTGTCCAGTCACGTTCTAGACCTGTGGTTACAGCAGATGCCTTATCCTTTAGTATTGTCTTAATGTGTTCCATGTTGAGTCCTACAGCTGTACAATGGCTGCATTCGGACAGAGACGTTCTGAGAACGCAGTTCTAAGGACTATCCACCTCGAATTTCCTGATAAGAAATGCCCTTCCCCAGGGGAACTATTTCATTTTGTATTCGCACGAGTCAGGGACCTTGACAGCGACTGGTGTCATGCAAGAAAACAACACCACCAAGAAGCCTGATACTTACCTAAGAGCGAGGAGGCCACCGTGTTCATGGTCTGCATGACGGTAATATTAATCATGGACGATCACATCAGGCATCTAAGATCGAGGCTGGAAGAGCACACAAGCGAGAGAAGATCGAGAAGGAGAGCGGAGCGCCGCAGACAATGGAGACGATGTGTAATTTCAGACAAGGGGCGTAGCTACCAACCACCAAACACCTATGTCATATGTGTTTCTATGGAACCCAGAAAAGACCCTGCTTCGAAGAAGGCGCTGAAATGGTTATAGGAACTTGAGGGCCGTGGTCCCTAGTTCCTGTATGTCCGAAAGCGCGAAAAAATGACCCTATTCCTGAAAAGGTTATAGGAAAAGGTTCCTACAGTGGGAATGCGCCTAATGTTGGATGAGATAGTAGTGGAATTTTTCCATGATAAGTTCTTAAAACATTTCTCCTGAAATAATGCCAATGGGTAGCATATCTTTTCATACAAATCTTGATATCTTGTTGGTGATGGCATTTTTATGAGCCTCTGTCAAAGTGCTTACCATTATTCACTCAGTGCGGTTACATGTGGGCAATCGGATCAGATCGGATTAATGGCTAAACTACAATAAGATTGAGTTATTCAGCTCATGTAACAAGCTTAATCCGACAAGAAATCGGATCGGGTTACTTGCTATCAAATTAAGACCCCAGGATAACTCGATCCGATTGCCCACTTAACGTGGCTGGAGACGAAAGTGGTTAGGATCGAGCGATCGTCACCCAGAAGTCGAAGGAGGTGATATTACTGTTGTTGTCGCCGCCGTCAGAAAGAAACAAACAACGCGATGGAGAATGCGCCGTTGTGTATCACGTTTGTGCCATAACCAGATCATCACAAATGTAGAGGGACGCAGCTTCATCTTGCTCTGCGTTCGCCATCTTTCTCGAATGCCTTAGTTTTGTTGTTGGTGGTGGTGAAGACCCCAACAGGAAGTGGCTCTATTAGCGATAGTTGAAATGGGTACAGCGCCACTTATCTACTGTGGTATTGCATGCTTTGTGCCAGTGATTCGATTCATTCACCGCCATGTAACAAAGGATAATTACCCTCAGATGAGGAGCAGAACCCAACTATAGCTATAATCAAGTTAATCTCATCATGTAGACCCACTGACTGTGCAAACTGCTTTATGAAGGCAGTCGGTCGACACCTGATGTTAACTTGTTTAAATGTGTTGCCTCAACTGCCTCATTTGAGTGGCAAGCTATCAGGTGAGTCCTCCAACTTGTGGTATTGTATTGTAGAGTAAGATACCGTAATTTTGCAAAGTTCAATTCAAATGAAATTAAATCAAATTTTATTTATATGGCACCTTTCATACTTTAAAAGCAACACAAAGTGCCTCACATAGGCTAAAAACAATATAAAATATAACAATATATAACGATAGAACATACCAACCCACCCACCCCCATAAGTACCCAGAGAAACATGTAGACAAACACACGCACGCACACACATGCATGCACACACAAGCTCCAACCCACTGCACCTATCAGACAGAGACATGGCCGGGCACCCAGACCTAGGGTAAGGAAAAAGCCACCTTGGGGGGCCGACCACACTGAGAGGGCTCCTGGGCCATGACCACAAGGAGTGCCACCACAGAGAGAGTCCCAACCCGAGCAGACAAGAGGACCTACACCAAGGTGCAGAGTCCTCCAGCCACCCGGGCCAGAGCAGTCCACAGAACAGCACCCCCCTCAGTGGACCAAAAGCAGCTCCCAGTGTAGTAGGCCCCCATGAGGAAACACTGGAGCTAAAAACTGAAAAACTAAAACAGTAAAATAAGATAAAAAGGTGTAAAATTAACAAAATAGATAAAAAGCTTTTCAGCTCATATAGTTAAAATGTCTAACTAAAACATGGAGTTTAAAATGTATGATTAAAATAATATAGAAAAAAAATGAAATATGATAAAAAGTTTGATTTTAAAAATGAAATATAAAATCAAATCCAATAAAAGACTGATTTTAAAAGGTGAGTCTTGAGCCTCTTTTTAAAAACATCAACAGTCTGTGACCCTGAGCAGGCTGTTCCACAATCGGGGGCCATAATAACTAAAAGCCGTCTCCCCGTGTGTTTTCAATCAAACACGTGGTGTGGTTAAAAGGCCAGTTTACAAACTGCCTCATCTTTGTGTTCTTGCTATTTTGCAGCAACATAGCAAACATGACATTACCATATTTTTATTTAAACACTTTATTTGTAGTTTTTTCAATAATCATACCCAAAAAAAAAAATCATATTCTGTATTACAAATATGTACAGATACAGAAAAACAATTCCGACAGAGACGGAACAAATCCAAAATCAACGTGACAAAATTTGTCACAGGAGGAAAAAAAAAGATTCTGCATGACGTCCCTAATCCAGGGGTGACGTGATGGAGGAATAGCAGCCTTCCACTTGAATAAGATTAAGCGTCTAGCTAGTAAGGAGGAGAAGGCAATGACCGTCTGTAGAAGAACAGTAGGAACAGATACCATTGGATCAGAAAACCAACCAAAAACAGCAACCAAAGGAGACTGTGAGACGTTATAAGCATAAGTTTTAGAGATGACTTCAAAAAAGGATGACCAAAAAGGAAAAAGTTTCGGACAAGACCAGAACATATGATGGAAAGTTGCCGGGGTCTGTTTACATCGGTCACATTAATGGGTCTACATTTGGAAATATTCTTGCTAACTTAGCTTTTGAGAAATGTAATCTGTGCAACACTTTAAACTGTATTAAAGCATGTCTGGAACATATGGAAGAAGAGTGGATCCTAGTAAGAGCCTTATCCCATTTGTCATCAGACAGCTGGTCTCGAATTTGTGAAATGGTTGCAGCTATCCATAATATGGAAATGATTAAATAAATGATATTCTACTTTTATTCATCCTATTGACCTTTTAATAGGGCGTCTCTCCATGTCGCTTATGGTCTGAATCCCTTACAGTCTGTAAATACACACCCATGTTTAATGCTCATGTAAATGGTTAAATTATTATTGTAAATAAAAAAATTATTATAATCAGAATGATTTCAGTTTGATTGAAGAAATATTTCTACATGTAAACATAGCAACTGTTACTTGTGCAAGAATTCAGACTGGGCCTCTATTTCAGTCAGAATTTCTGTGCTGTTATACTATCTCATTATCTTTCATGTTTTTTGTAGTTCACAGATATTTATTGATCAGCTTCATCACAGGACTCTTATTCTTTTGTTTTTCCAAACTTGAAATGTTTTACTTAACTCAATTGAAATACATTGTAGTAAGACTTGGAAATTGGTCATCTTTTGTCTTTGGCTGATGTTTATAGAAGGTTTTTCCTGTGATTACACCTGGTTATGCATAACTGGGCACATCTGGGGGAAATTCAGGTCTTATAGTTTTATCTATTTATTTTTATCCTACTGTATAATCAGATGTGTGCATACCTCTGAGTTTTTTTATTTATCATAGGGGTGGGCGATATGGCAAAAGTATCGCATCACAATTTTTTAAAAATAAAATCCCGATTTCGATTTTTATCACAATCTTAAATTGAAAAATGCGCCATGAGCTCCTCCGTGTGATCTTCTGGGGAAGTAGGTTGTTTGCTGAGTCGGAGCTTCCAGTCATCAATATAATGAATGGTTCAAATAAGGCTCCAGTGCGGCTGGACCACAGATCGCTTATTGCAAAAAACTCAACTTTTGCATTCAATCTTTTCTCGGCATTCAGAGTAGAGACGTGGCATGGAGAAGTATTTTCGTCTTGGCAGCTCGTACTGCGAGTCAGCTACTTTAAGCAGGCGTTTGAACCTCGCGTTTTCTACCGTCTTGAACGGTACCATATATCTTTTGCAAGATAAGGTAAATGGTAACTGCTTCTGTTACCTCTTTCCATCGCTTGCTTGACTTGTCATATGGAGTGCCTTTGTCAAATGCCTGTGTTAATGTTGTCTGTTTTGGTCTTACGCTAGGTGCCGCCGGGCCCCTCGCAAATTTTCAGCATACTGTTTGGGATGCTTCCTCTTCAAGTGATTGAACAGGTTCATCGTGTTGCCGTGTGAACCGTTTCTGTGCAAACTTTGCAAATTACATTTGCTTGCGCTTGATCAGTTGCGGAAAATCCAAACCAATTCCATATAATGCAGGTGGAATTTTTTTTTAACCGACCAACTCCTCTGTTTGGCTTTCAGCCACGGCTCTCCATGCTGCTACACACACAAACAAGGAGGCGGGTAAGAAAGCGCGTCACTGCCCGTTATTTGCTATGATTGGTCGTCAGGTTGACGGATGTAATAGGTCTGGTGCGCATCAGCATAGAACTGCAATTTATAGAATGTGCCTTAGACGATCCCACGATCTCTGCAGTTTGATGGATTGTCTTCACGTTGTAATCCTTCACGATCTAATATCATATCGCCCAACCCTAATTTATTAGTTTTATTTGTTTCTGTTTTAAAGATTTACTTTGTTTGATTAGATTTTTTTCAATTGACCAACTCCATGACCAATTCATCAGCAATTTGTGTGTTCTTATTTTATTCCCATAATTTTTCAATTTTGTCTGCACCAAGTGAATGAACTTGACTTCATGCTGTCCCTCATTCTTTGTTGTTGTAGTCTCAGGCTCCAGTTCAGACCATCCAGCTAGCTGTAAACATTCTGAAAGACTTGTTGCAGTACTCACGCCAGCTAGCAGAGCTGTCCAGGGAGGTTGGCCTGAACTCCATCCTGGGCATCTTGACATCTTTGCTTGGCCTAAAAACTGAGGTAAGATAACAGGGGAATGGAAGGTTGTAAAAATTGGTAGTCTGGCTCCCATATATCTCAGGATTAACATTGTTCATGAAGAAATGCAATTCTTTCAGCCCGTCCAAAATGTTATTGAACTTTATTTTTTTGATTATTTGTTTACATTTAGCCCAAAAAAGATAATCCTTTGTGAGTTCAGCCTATGCCATTGGTTCTCCTCCATCTTCATGGTATTGAAAAAGCATCGGCTCAAAGGTTTGTCCTTTGTCCATTGATAATCCAGCAATCACTCCACAATTAATCCCTCTTGGTCATTTATACCTTTTGTCTTTCAACCTTTACTTTGGTCATGTCTCTTAGCACTTTCACAGCTTGTACATCTGGAATTTTGATAGTTGACTATTCGCAGTGAGGCATGGTTTTCACTTGGTTGTAGCTCAATAGCTTAGTTTATTTCAAGAGTGTTACATCTGTGTTTTATTTAATCTTTTTTTTGTTTTGCCCATTTTATCGGATGTATTGAATGTGCCCAATGAATATCTTCAATATCTTGATTATAGCTTGTCAATCCCTTTAGTCTATGACCCCGTCATGACACCACATCACTGGAAAATGATTAAACTAAACTAATGAAGTAACCAGCCTGATTGATTTATTGGTCAGGCCTTTGACAGATATGTCAATTATATGTGAAAACTTCTAAAGTTACAGGGATAGTTACAGAATAGGTTCGTAACCATTTGTTGAACAGATTGTACCCCATCTCCATGTCTCCAGCCTGTTTTCTGAGACTCTATGGTTCACTGTTGACCTGTGCTGAGAACAAATTATGTATCACTGCTCTGCAGACTTTGATGTGATTTCTAGCTATGATTTAATTGCAAGTTGTCCATTAATTTGTGTAATTAATTTCTTAAAATTATATTATTTTACAGTATTTTAGTAGGGCTGAACGATTTTGGGAAAATAATGTGCAATTTTTATTTATTTATTTAGATTTTTCACCCCCCCCCCCACAAATATTGCAATTGCGATTTAATATTTTTTAAATCTTTTTTAAATTTTTTGGGCCTATTTGTTAGAATTAAATTAAAAGACTTTAAGTAAATTACCTTTTAACTGCTCATTACAGAAACATCTGTGGCTTTGCCACTGTGCATTTAAGTAATTTAAACAAAGGCATGCACTTTGTAAACACTGGAAACATTTAAAATGATATGCTCCCAAGTCAGTAACGTTTCACACAACTGAAACATACAAGTACAAGTCCATTTACCATTACCAAAATATTTTGTAAAAAGTAAACAAAAAAAAGAGAAATGCACTTTTGAATTGGACAATAAAAAAAACTATTTGAATATAATAATATAGATCAACACTTATCTCAAGTACACAACAATAACACACCACACAGACCAAAGTTCACTGAGTATGGCACTGCCAGCCAAAATTATCCAACAGTTTTGTTCTCAGTGGCTCACAGATTTCTTTGCTAAGAAAACCAGGATATTGCCTTTGCTCCTGTGCTAAAAAGACGCTCTGAGGGAGCGCTTGTGCACTACTGTGGGTCGCTGATCTTGTGCACCCTCCACCAAGCCAAGGGATCATCTTCTCCATCAGTGGCAGGACTCACCAGGTAACGGTTCTCTGCCTCTGCGACATCTTCAAGTTTTACAAGCAAAGAAGGAGAGGCTGCACTGGTTTTGAAAAAACTGCCAAGAGACCTCTTTGCCTTTTTCCTCCCGAGGGCTGTGCACTTTGAGGAATTTGAACAGTTTCAGTACTAGACCTCTTCTCCTATTAGATGAAAAAAACAGCCATTAGTTTTCCAGTTGGATTTTACAGAAAATTTGTGTTTTTGTGAAATACATACATATTATTTACTTGATGATGTGTACGTTGTGCTAAGTCTACCATCTCTGTCTTCAGTCGGGTCTTGATAGCAGGGATGTTGTCAGTAGTGATCCAACATCCAAAAGCTCCTTGATGTTTGGGTCTTCATATGTTATTGAGGTATGCTAGCACTTCGGTTTTTATTGATTTAGTCAGGTCCGTGTCCTCAGTATCTTCAACCAGGACTGATGTGGCAAAAAGGTGAAGAACTGGCTTGAGGTAGGAGTTGCTCACATACTCCTCTCCAGAAAGAGCATCATTATTTTCCAGAAGTGGATGCAGTGCCTTGTGCCTGTGTACCACTACACTATCCAGTCCCAACTACCTCAGCAACCCTGTTTCCAGGGATAGGCAAGTACAGATTGGACAGGCCATTCCTCCAAATCACACCACTCTAGGTTTAACTGCCCACATGAGCACTGAAGTCTCCCAGCAGGACAATGGATCCTCAGGCAAGGCATTTTACAGGACTTCACCTGGACATTGCAAGAAGGATGTGCACCCAGAACTATTGTTAGGCACATAGGCACAAACAACATCAGAGCTCACTCCCCGACCTGAAGGTGCAGAGCACCCACCCTTTCGTCCACTGGGGAAACTCCATTTGTTCATCACAAAATTAGGCCACAAGTAAATTGTTACATGCAAGTCTGTCTAAGAAAAATATTAAACTGAGGGGTGGCTTGCATAGTACAGTATGTGTCATTTGTCTGTTTGCTATTCAAGTCAACAATGATTTGTCAGTACAATCATTAACAACTTAAAAGATAAGCATAACATGAGTTTTTGCTGCTTATCAGGTGTGTTATGTCAGAATGTTGATTCAGGTGTGTTACCTGCATGATAAAATACAGCAATAGTTATAAAGTCAATAACTATTAAAATGTATGTATTTCTGTCTAAATGTATTGATTTAAATTAATTGTTTACTCATTAGGTATAAAAATGAGCAAAGGAATTTGGAATGCTTGTTTGCCCAATAACTAGTCTTAATTTATTCATGACATAACAGTAGTTACACAAACATTTTTAATTTTGTTACACTGTAATATTTAAATTTTGAAATATTCACCTTAGAAAACAAGCAATCAAAAGCTGTTATCTTTGGTTCTAATAAATGTTATTAGATATTTACCCCTGTATTTGATAACTGAATTGTGATTAATGTGTTAATGTTTAAAACAATCCAATTAATTTAATCAGGAAAAACATTTTTAGTTCCAACTTGAATTTCAACCTTAATAAAAACTAAATATGATTTGTTGTTTCTGTTTTTGAAGTGTGAACTTGCGGCCATGGAGGGGATGACAGCCTGTATGGTCTACTACCCCAGAGCCTGTGGATCACTCAGGGTGAGATGCTTTCATGTAGAAATTAGAAGAGGCAAAATGAATTTCACTTCTTTTATTTAGTTCAATTTGAAGAGCTTTTAAAGTCTTTAGCAAATACATTAATTCACCTTTTTCCCTTATTAAGGACAAATTAGGAGCCTATTTTCTCTCCAAAATGGACAGCACAAACAAGAAAATACAAGAGGTCTGTCATTCTTGGTAATCAAAGGTGTAGTGGCACTAAACTCTGAATTTAAATTTCATGCTTTTCAGCTTATTTTCTTTTCTTTGGGATATTATTTTCTCAGATGGCCTGCCAGTGTTATAGTCATCTGCCCTGTCTGGGGGGTATGTTGGACAGACCCATGGGTGTTGGCAGAGCTACTGGCTGGACTAATCAGATTCACTGTCTACTTGCCTCAGCCAATGGTCTACTGGCTCAGATCTATCAAGGTTCAGAAACAGGTACACCTATCTCCAGTGTATATAGATATATGTATCTAGATCTATATAGATAGTTATTCATAGAGAGAGAGGATTTTTTTGCTTACTTATTGCAGAACCCCATTTGATAGCAGGATGTACTGCTCTTACATGATTTATTTGTATTGTCACAGGTGGAGCTGTGCAATATCAAGGTCCGGGTGTGGAGCTTGCTTTTGCTCGTCTCGATCAAACAGATCCACTACTGCTTCTTCAGCTCCAGCACAGATATACTGCTGTCTGTCAGACAATTAAACACACACTCAGGTAATATATATGTACATACTAAACTTTGAAAAAGAATCCACTGTGCAGAAAGTCACTAAACTAATATTTGAAAATAGTGTATTCAGTTGGAAATGTTGTTTATATTATTAGTTTCTATTCATGTTCAAATTTATATACGAATATGTAATGCGACGTTGAGCTAATACTGGTCTATATGTATATGTTGTTTGGATTGTTCTTTTTGTAACTACTGTTTACCAATCACTTTTTGTGGTAATTGTCTGAAATAAATTCATAAATTCAAACAACCAAACAATAAAATAAATAAATAAAATAAAAACTGTATGCACCATTATGTGGGCCACTGGGAGCACTAATTGATGCTCTCTAAGGTGCATGGGGACATAACACTTAACATACCTTCAAGTGTTTTATCTGTGATTGCATACATACTTCATTGTTCCTATTTGGAGGTGCTTGTTTATTTTGGTGCAGAACATGCTGGAAATGAACAGGATTTTTGAAGAGTTTTTATTCTTTTGATGAAACCAACATGATAGTTGTTTTGAAGATACAAAATATTTGTGATTGTAAACCAATGAAAAAAAAGATTTAAAAAAAAAAAAAGATGTGTAAACTCTAGTCTGCCCATTCTTTTTTTTTAAAATAATAGCTTTATAACTATATTCAGAGCTTTCAATTTTTTTTTTTAATTCTCAAAGTTTAATTTTTATTTGTTAACACGATGCCAGCTTGTCTAACATGTGTTGCAGTACCTTGTGCTGTGCATATTTACTGTATGAGTGACAATAAACCTCAATGAACTGAACCAAATGCATCCAAAATGGTATTTATATAAATAAAATTAAAATTACATTTTAAAATACTTTTTTTTCGTGTGACTACATCTTTTACAGCAACACTGGTAAAAATGATAAATTAGAGTAACGATGTACAAAAGCACTCCCTTGATTTAAATGATTAATTGTGTTTCTCTGTTTCTGTCCATCAGAGTTGATCCCACCTCAGCTGTTCATCTGCCAGTCAAACCAATTCTTAACCTGGTGTGCCGAGCTCTGGCTGTCAGCTCCAAAAGCATGGTGAGCGTGTATATGCACACACACTAAAGTTAATTATTGGACAAGCTGGTTTACTATATTGCTTACAGAGTTCTCCATTCAGTATGTATTTGGATATTAAAGTCCCCCTTTGGTATGATTTCTGTATGTATGTGTGGGGAGGTTGGGGTCCTGCCAGTGATAGTTTCAGAAAATTCTTTTCTATGATAAGTATGGTTGTTGGTCTGAAATCGGCGTCAACCGTACAGCATTAATTATTGCATGGACCGAATCTCTAGGTAGACGATCCTTAAATGTTTTACAGTGAGAAAAACAGCTTTCCGTCACAATCTGCTGATCGATACACTATGAAACAAAAATCTTGGTGGTTTAACAGAGAGAATGAATAAATGAATTTTCTTTTGCCATTATCCAAAACTTGCATGACTCTATTTCCTAATGTCTTGAAAGTTGTTGCTGTTGGGGAGGACTGACTCAATGGTATATAATGAATTGTTATTGAGTTTCCATTCATTTGTACAACCCCTACATGTGGTTTGCACCAGCATACCACTGACAACAATAACATCAGCTGAGCTTATTTGGCTAAAGCTTTAGCTAACCCATGTAACAATCTTGATGGAACTGGCTTTGGCCAACTTCCAGTCCATAATCTTCACACCGACAAATCCTCTGTAGTACTTCATGCATTACAGTGTAACATCTGTGTCATCATGTACCATCTCGAATGATAAAAAATGCATGCCAAACAAAAAGTATTGATCATAATCCTTTCATATTTTGCTCTCTTTATCAGAATTTATCAGCAGATGGAAGTTTGAAGTTGTTGGTCCTCCCCAGTATACACACCAACACTTTGGAGGTTCTGTCAGATCTCATCACAGTGTGAGTACTGACTGACACACACCACACAAAGGATTTGTGCAGCTTTTTGAAGTCTGAGATTGTTTTCAGGTGCTGGTGGGAATTATTGGCTCCCCAGAATAAAAAACAAGACAAAAAAACAACAACATTTGGCATATCTTTTGAAATAAGTTCCCATTTATGTAAACCTGCTGAATGACCTGGGACCTTTGATGCCAAATTAGTTTTCTGAAACAAACTCTTTTTAAGGAGGGAATCAATTTTCTGTGCTTCAGAGCATATATTTTCCGATGTGATAACCAACTCAAAAACCACCTTAGTACTGTCAATAAACATATTCATTAGTCATGCACACAATATGGGACCATGGGCACAAATGAGATTTGTGTGATTTAGTGTAACGTGTGTGCTGGACTTATAATCGACAAGGAAAAGTGTCTGTGCATGCCCTGTTGCAGAGGTGTTGTTTATGTACACAGGCAATTCTCTCTGACCAGTCAGCAGTCTATACAGTGATCTGTAAAAACTGTAGTTTCAGCCGATGCCAGTTTTAAGCATGTACAGAACACCCAGGCTTGTTTGAGTCTAGTTAGGAATATACTTGTTGGGCACAACAAACAAACTGCCGTTGTTTTTTAAAATTTGTATATTTATTTGTTTACTTTAAAAATGTAATGTAATGTAACTGATGATATAAACTACTTTAAAATAGTATGATTTATCAACATTAGCACAATGATTAGAAATCGGTTATACTTAATAAACGCCACCATCTCCGATTATATGTTGGAAGCTAAGAAGGTCGTCCTGATCGAATTAACGGTTCCTTGGGAAGATGGATGTACTGAGGCCTCAGAATGTAATATCACCAAATACCAGGACCTGGTCCAGGACTGCGGAGACAATGGGTGGCAAGCCTGGCTATTCTCGGTCGAGGTCAGCTGTAGGGGCTTTCCTGCACAGTCGGTCTGGAGGGCCCTTACAGTGCTGGGGATGGCAGGGAGGGAGAGGAAGATGGCTGCTCGCAGGTTGGGCAAGGCAGTGGAGAGAGCCTCTGGCTGGTTATGGTGTAGGAGGGAGGAGTTAAGCTGGAAGCCAGGAGAAGATGGGCAGTGACTGGCCATCAGTGCTGACCCGCCAACTGGAGGGAGTTGTAATTCAGGGTCGAAACGCCTGAGGAAAGTTGGACGCCACCTGACGACATCTTTGCCTGGCCGAGAGCTTCAGTCACTTCTCAAGTGACTGTAAGAGGTTGCAGTTGGTATAATTCATCGTGTTCTGACACACTTTGTACAAATATGCGTACTACATATAGTACAATGCACATAAAAACAGACAACTTGTAGTGTTACTTTTTGCATATATGAATGGGAGAAGAGGGAGGAAGAAAAACATAATAAAATAGTGGCTCTTCCTCTGTGCATGCATGTTGTAACAAAGATCCTACTTTCCCTTTATTTTTTATATTTCTGTCCTCACCTCTATCATTTCCTTTACCTCACTTCCTTTTGTTTTTTCTCCTTCTCACCAATTGACGCTTGTTTTCACTTTCTATCAGTCCCTTATTTACCTTATTTCCTTATTTAAAGAATGCACTCGCCTTCACTTCTCGTTTCCTCACCTTCGCATGGGGCAGCAGTGCTGTGCCGAATTTATTATTGAAATGTTTATTGCTAAATAAACCCCTGTTTGAGCACACAATTCTTTGACTCCTGTCTGCGAGCATTCTCACCGATGTCCCTATGATGATAGTGAACATTTAATTCTGAACCTCCTATTCAACACATGTTAAAGTTGTCTAGACCTCTGTGAACATGGTTACCACCTACTGTGTGCCTAGCTCTGGTTGAACGGCCAATTCAAATATTTTTAAAAATAATTTGATTTAAGGTGTCAGTTTAAACTAAAGAGGATAGTTAGTTTGCGTTCAAGATCACATAAACATGAACTAACATAAACTAGACTCAAGTTGACCTTAGGCCTGGAATATGCTTGTTTTAAATACAAATGCACTGCCTTGCACATCCTGCATTTATTTTCAGTATTATTTATGCATGTTCACAGAAATTAATGTTATGTGTTCGCAAGCTGCAGAATGTAGAAGCATTGTAGAGCCAAATTTAACCGCATAGAGTCAAAGTCAGAAGAGATAAAAAATGTTGGGAATCGTTGAAGACAAGCTTATTGTGAAAGTCCGCAATTACCTGCATCTTTACAATGTAACTTTGCCGCTGGACGGTGATAAATATACTTATCAAATTACCAGGCAAGAAATCATTCTTTTAAACATCTGCACAGAGGAAAATGTTTGAGAAACAGATTTGGTTTAAATGTCAATAAATATTGTCATAACATTTCCGCTTGTACAAGCATATAATTTATTCAAATGTTGCAGCTACAAATAAAGATTTAAATAAGATAAATTGATGATTTGAAGTAAGAAATAAAAAAATTTAACAGTTTGGAAAGATGGGTAATTATAGATGTGTGAAAATATGCAGCAACATTCCCACCGCTGACAGCAAAACAGAAACTGGAAAATACATGTGCATAGGTTTGTGATGAATGGCAAGATTGGTCTTAAAGTGATGATGAAACAAAGACTGATAATGCCTTATTTCGAGGCTGTATTGTCTATGCCCCATTCACTCCCGTTATTTGTATATACGTGGATCTCGAGTGATCTGATTAGCATCTGAAGGATGCCGGCTTTTGGATATATACCAAAATGTTATTGATGAGTAGATGAACATATTTTATGCCAAAAATAAGGTCCAGGTTAAAAAAAATAACTTCCCCTTTTAATGGCGTCATAGAAAAAGGGGGTGAGTACCACATTGCATGTGCCACATTTTATTTGTCAAATTTTTTATTTTTTTTGGTTCCATTTCACCAATATGGACTACTTTGTGTTGGTCCATTAGGTGAAATCCTCCAGAAACTACAGGTTGTAAAGCAACAAAATAGGGAAAATGCCAAGTGGGTGAATGCTTTTGCAAGCCATTGTATGTCACGTACAGTTGGTGGCTAATTCTGAGGATATTCAAAGTTCTGAGCTGTCAATTCAGTGGTGCCAATAATTCTGACCAGTTCTGTTTATCCTCAGTAAATAACCTTCCATATAGCCTTACTCTTGTTTTTAAAATCACAAACCTAAACACTCATTATCAGGAGGTGAACAGTTCTGATGATATGAGCATGTACAGTGTAATACTATTATCTGTGTGAGCTTAATTTTTTTGTGTTTCTTACTCTGTGCATTACAGAGTACGTAGCGGCATGGTTCAGTATGCTGCTGTAATACAGAAGCTGTTTTCTCAAACTCTGTCTGCCTGGACCCCTCTACCTGAAACCAGTGTGGGAAAACAGAAAGCTTACAGGTAACTGACAGGATTCTACATGTGAACCATTGACTGTGGATATTGTCTTTTCACCATCTTTTGAGAGAGAGAGTAAAGGGATGACAAAAAGTAATTTAATCAAGTATCAACATCACTCAAGAATTCTTAATACCTTGTCAATAAAACTAATTTATTTGACTAATTTCATCATGAAAACGACTTGAGCAATGGATGATCTAAATACTGACTTATTCATTGATCAGACTCAAATGATTTAAAATGTGAAATGACTTTAACCAATTTTTCACCATCTCTGTGACCCACTGAATGTTTTTTTTTTTTTTTTTTTTAAAGAGTCTATTAAATGATAAATTGCAACGAAAAAATCAGATAGTTAATTAATCTACCAATAACACTCCCACAGTCCTTTTTCAGCACTGTTGGAGGAATCATAGACTTTCAGCAGAACTTCAGTTATACACACTCAAATGCTTTTATGATATTATAATGCAACCAACAACAAGCTTGTATAAAAAAGAATCAACTATGTAAGGCAAACTGTATCAGGAGCTTTATAAAATAGCGCTCCAGCAGGTGACATAGAATCCTATTTAAGCTGGAGGCTAAGGATAAACGTAGATACAGTAAGTTTGCGGCTGTAGCTCAGGAGGAAGAGCAGTCGCCCACCAATCGGAAGGTCGGTGGTTCGACTCTGGCTTCCCCAGGATACATGTCGAAGCGTCCTTGGGCAAGACACTGAACCCCACGTTGCCCCCCCAGTGTATCATTGGGGGTATGAATGTGTGTGAATGCTTAGAAAGCACGTAGTTAAGAATCTTAAGACGTGCTGTATGAATGTGTGTGAGTGGGGTGAATGCAGCATGTAGTGAAGCGCTTTGAGTGGTCAGCTAGACTAGAAAAGCGCTGTACAAGTACAAGTCCATTTACCATTTACCATTTAATGTTAGCGGTATTGACACCCGGTTATGCCAATTGGAGGTCACTCCTACAAAATCAGACCAATGATGACATTTTTAATCGCATGTCATTATTCAACTACTGGCTGTCTAAGTGTGGTATCCATCCTTCTGGGCAAAACCTGGTCTGATTTGGACAGACATCATCCATACTAATTTGGACGGACAGTTCTTATTTCTGGAAATATGGCTGAATTTATTAGTCATCCAAAACCATGACAACTCAGAGTTGAGACCAGGATGAAGTGTTGTAGTCTGTACAGTTCTGTGCAGCTTCTCACCTGCTGCTACATCCCCACAAACCCTATAATAACTGTCTGCTCCCAGACCACCTATATTTATGCTGATGATACTCAGCTGTACTTATCTATGAAACCAGATGAAACCAACAGGTTGGTCAGACTACAAGCCTGTCTTAAAGACATAAAGACCTGGATGACTCAGAACTGTCTGCTTTTAAATTCAGACAAAACTGAAGTTGTTCTCTTTGGACCTGAGCGCTTCAGGGAGAAATTGTCTAGTTATATAGTTACTCTAGATGTTATTTCCTTGGCTTCTAGTTCTACAGTGAGGAACCTTGGAGTTATTTTTGACCAGAATTTATCATTTGACGCACATATAAAACTGGTTTCTAGGACTGCCTTCTTTCACCTTCGTAATATTGCTAAAATCAGGAACATCCTGTCTCAGGGTGATGCAGAGAAACTAGTTCATGCATTTGTTACTTCAAGATTGGACTACTGTAATTCCTTATTATTGGGCTGTCCCACATATTCTCTGAAAAGCCTCCAGCTGATCCAAAATGCTGCAGCCAGAGTTCTGATGACAACTAACAGGAGAGATCATGTTTCTCCAGTTTTAGCTTCTCTTCATTGGCTCCCTGTTAAATTCAGAATAGAATTTAAGATTCTTCTCCTCACATATAAAGCTCTTAATGACCGAGCTCCATCATATCTTAAAGATTTAATTGTAAGATATTTTCCTAACAGAGCACTTCGCTCCCAAACTGCAGGTTTACTTGTTGTTCCCAGAGTTTCTAAAAGTAGAATGGGAGGTAGAGCCTTCAGTTATCAGGCCCCTCTCTTGTGGAATAAGCTGCCAGTAAATATCCGGGAAGCAGACACCCTTTCCACTTTTAAGATTAGGCTTAAAACTTTCCTTTTTGATAAAGCTTATAGTTAGGGAAGGCTCAGGTAATCCTGAAACATCCCATAGTTAAGCTGCTATAGGCTTAGACTGCTGGGGGACCTCATCTGTCTCACCTTTCCTCACTTTGCTCTTTTTTCCCCCTGTTTAATTTCTCAACTGATTTTATGTACATGTGACATTATTGTGGTTATTAATGTATGTTTCCCTGTTCCAACAGATATCCTTTGAATGGCGTTATGGTGTTTTTCCCCCCTCTTTTCCCTCTTTTCTGTCTTCTCAAACCCCAGCTGGTCGAGGTGGATGGCCACCCTTCCTGAGTCTGGTTCTGCCAGAGGTTTCTTCCTGGTTCTGGTTCTGCCAGAGGTTTCTTCCTGGTTCTGGTTCTGCCAGAGGTTTCTTCCTGGTTCTGGTTCTGCCAGAGGTTTCTACCTGGTTCTGGTTCTGCCAGAGGTTTCTTCCTGAGTCTGGTTCTGCCAGAGGTTTCTTCCTGGTTCTTCCAGAGGTTTCTCCCTGGTTCTGGTTCTGCCAGAGGTTTCTCCCTGGTTCTGGTTCTGCCAGAGGTTTCTTCTTGGTTCTGGTTCTGCCAGAGGTTTCTTCCTGGTTCTGGTTCTTCCAGAGGTTTCTTCCTGGTTCTGGTTCTGCCAGAGGTTTCTCCCTGGTTCTGGTTCTGCCAGAGGTTTCTTCTTGGTTCTGGTTCTGCCAGAGGTTTCTTCCTGGTTCTGGTTCTTCCAGAGGTTTCTTCCTGGTTCTGGTTCTGCCAGAGGTTTCTCCCTGGTTCTGGTTCTGCCAGAGGTTTCTCCCTGGTTCTGGTTCTGCCAGAGGTTTCTTCTTGGTTCTGGTTCTGCCAGAGGTTTCTTCTTGGTTCTGGTTCTGCCAGAGGTTTCTTCCTGGTTCTTCCAGAGGTTTCTTCCTGGTTCTGGTTCTGCCAGAGGTTTCTTCCTGGTTCTGGTTCTGCCAGAGGTTTCTTCTTGGTTCTGGTTCTGCCAGAGGTTTCTTCTTGGTTCTGGTTCTGCCAGAGGTTCCTTCCTGGTTCTGGTTCTGCCAGAGGTTTCTTCCTGTTAAAGGGAGTCGTTCCTTTCCACAGTCCCTCAGGCTCAGGACGGGAGATTGGACTGAAGACACGTTTCGGTGCAATCTGTTTGTTTCCTTAGCTAGGATATTAATTTTTGAATTGGCTCTATATGTATATGAATTAATTGGATTATGATTACAATGAATTGAATTCCAATTGGCTTGAATTGGACTATATTACTTAAGTGCCTTGAGATGATATTTGTTGTAATCTGGCGCTATATAAATAAATTGAATTGAATTTAATAAAGCAATAAACACAAGAGGAGCAAATCCTGAATCCTAAAAAAATTAAGACAAAAAATTTAACTGAACAAAGACCTAAAACGGTCAAATGCGGTTTGCTGATCTCTGCTTTCCAAGTCTCTGTAGGTAAATGACTTGGTGATCATCATATTGACATATTCTGTCTAACAGAAACCTGGCTGCAGCAGGAGGATCATGTTATCATTTATTAATAAACTCCATCTAGCTATTTAAATTTTCACATTCTTTAGACCACAGGCCAAGGAAGAGTGGCACCTTCAAATCAGGCTTACTTGGCAGTCCTCGGGCCAAGATTAGTTTTAGCTCTTTTGAATGTCTGACACTGTTTTTCACACCCAAAGTGAAAATCACAAAAGCCTGTTGTTGTGTATCGTCCACCTAGCCTTTATTCTGAGTTTGTCTGAATTCTCAGATTTTTATGTCAGTTAGTACTGAGTACAGTTTGTGTTTTGTGAAATTACTCCCACAATTATTATAAATATAGCAATAAGAGTATCTTTTGAATCTGATTTGTATATAGACTGTTCACTCAAGTAGCTTAATCTATTCTGTCAATTTGTATTTTGGACCTAGTCCCAACCAGACTTTTTAAGGAGGTTTCCCCCTTAATCAACGCTTCTATATTGGATTTGACAGGCTATATACAACAGTCTCTTAGGGTTACTGTAACTAGATCTTTACATAAAAAAAACCTACTCTTGATCCAAGACTGTTAGTTATTTATAGTTGTTTCCAATCTCCCTTGTATTGTCAAAAGTTCCTGAAAAAATTGTTTCAGTTCAGCTTTGTAATAATAATAGTTGAAAAAGAAGATGAGAGAGAGGAGCAACATAGAAAAAAGCTGTGAAACAAAATTCAACATAAGTAGTGCAGTAGAATCTCACATAGCTGTTCCGCACAGACCTTCAGGACCCTGGGGTTGACAACATCTGGACCTGCAGCCTTGTTCAGATTCCATCTCTCCAGCTGTCTCTTTACCTGACTGCTGGAGACTGGCAGGCTGGAGGAGGTAGCAGAGGAAGTGTCATTCAGTGGGTCTACATGAGATTAATTCAATTATAGCTATAGATTATGCTCCTTATTTGGGCAAGGGCAATTATCCAAGTATATATGGCTGTGAGTAAATGGAATCACTGGCACAAAGCGTGTCATACCCCGATACGATAGGTGGTGCTGTACCCATTTCAGCTATAAACTCAGGCATTAGAGGAAGATGGTGAACGAAGAGCAAGATGAAGCTATGTCCATCTACATTTTGTTTGTGATGAGCGTGGTTATTGCACAAACGCGTTGTTTGTTTCTTTCTGACAGCAGCGACAACAACAGTAAAATCATTTCCTTTGACTTTCGGGTCATGATTAGAGCAACTATCAACCGAGTTATCTCGGGGTCTTAATCCGACTGCGAGGAACCCAATGCGGTCCAATTTTTTGTCAGACTAAGGTGTATACATGAACTTATTGTGATTTAGTCATTAATCCGATTCTTTACAGTGCCATGTAACCCCACTGAGTGTGTACTGATGTGGGGGAAGATGCTAATGAGGCTGTGTTTAGATCTATGACTTATGTGGTGGGTGACATTATGGAGGTGTAGATGGGGTGTGAGGTCTTTGTTGCTGGAGGCAGAGGAGGAGCATGCAGAGTGGTGACCTGAGTAGAACTTCTTGAAAAACATGTTCAGCACAATTGTTCTACTATATGAAAAATGCAAACATTGAGTTGCTCCAAGAAATGTAGGTCACTGAGCTGTAAATCGTGCATAGTTTGGTAATGAAGACGTGTTTTGGGAGACAGAGGACATTATGTAAGGATTCTTATTTTGTCACATGTTTTCCTCACTTTACTCTGCAGCTCAGTGAGGGTGTCTGTGTACAGAGCCTTAGAATGGTTAGTCCAGGTAGTTGGAGCCTCTACCAACATCCTTCAGGGAACCCACAGCCACACAGAACTCCTCTTCAGCCACCTGCTTGCTGACATCACACCAGGAGCTGAATCTGTAAAGGTAAAATTTTACTTATAGACTGAATGGTTCAAATATTTTTTTTTTTTTTTTTGGGGGGGGGGTCTATGGAACTGCCAGAATTTTTATTCACATTCTCCAGCTCCGGGCTGGTCTGTCACTTGATGTGGTTCCCGGAGGGAAGCCAGGCCCTCGGCGAACAAAGCAATTGGTCATAGCTGATGCAGTGGAGCAGTCATACCAAAGGAAAGGAGAACCTTTGTCCAATCATGATACATGCCTTTCAGCCCTCAGAGGTGAGGTGCTACGTCAATTTGAATATATGCCATCCTCATGTTATTTTGCTTTTTATTTATGTGCTAGCCTTCTATAAAACTGGACTGATATGAGATTTTTCTTTTTCTCAGCACTGAGACAGATCATACAGACCAGTGGTACACTGCTCAAGGATGATATACACAAGGTAAATGTCAAATGGAAATAAAAAATGTTTGATTAATTAAAAAAAAAAAAAGCAAATATTCACGCTTAAAATTTCAGTGTGTAACATGTTCTCATATCTTGAAAATAATTGTATTTGCATAATCTTGGAGCAAGCTAATTGTATTTAAACCCTGTAAGGCAGGGGTGGGCAATTAATTTATACAAGGGGCCTCATGAGAAACCTGAATTGTGTCAGAGGGCCACACTGACGATAACTTGAACTTAATTCTGCTCAACTTTACTCCATTGTAAAATGCACTAAAATACAGTATCTCAACAAGTTTATAGAAATACAGCAATACAACAAACAATAACTTGTAATGTTTTCCACCTCATTTAACTCTTCAGTGAGAATAATCCAGTCTGTTCTGGGCTTGAACAAGGGCATTGAAATCCGGCTGAATGTCTGAGGTGGCTATGCGAAGGACAGCTGAGAGGTGGTCATCTGTGATAGAGGATCTGTGTTTGGATTTGTTGAACTTCATCACTGAGAATGTCTGTTCACATACATAAGTAGATCCAAAGAGGACTAGAATCCTCTGAGCATGCCTCCTCAGGTGTGGAAAGTTCTCCTCTTTAAGGGAGGAGTAAAAGTCCAGCAGTGAGACTGACCTGAAGTGCTCTGCCAGAAGTGTGTCAGCCTGCAGGTCAATGAGTTCCATCTGAACATCACTTGGTGCATTATCCACACTGCAGTTGAAGGGAGAAGAAAGCATGTGCATTTCACTTTCAAGAGTTTTGAAATCGCCTCAAACTCTCCATGCAGTGCTTCTAACATGGATGAGTACTTGTGGAGGTGATCGGCTGATCTTGTGGCTTCCTTCAGTGTTGGCAGGTGGGTCAGAATGTTGTCCTTCACTTGGCTTGAGAGAAGCTGCAACTTTCTCATGAAAGCCTTCACTGCACTGTACATCTCATGTACAAAAAGGCCTTTGCACTGCAGTTTGACGTTGAGTTCATTCATGAGTGCAGTCACATCCACAGTGAATCCAAGGTCTGCCACCCAGTCTTCATCTGAAAGCTCTGGGATGTCGTGTCCTTTCTTCACACAGAACTCCTGAATCTGGTCTCTCAGGTCCCACACACTTTTCAGCACTTTTCCCAGGCTGAGCCACCTGACGGCGCAGTGATAGCTTATGTCACCACGTCCAATCTCATTTTCCTCCAAAAGTGCCTGTGATTTAATGCTCTGGCTCTGATGAAGTTAACTGTTTTAGTTACAGCATCAACAACATGTTTCATTTTTAACACTGTCTTGCACAACACTTCCTGATGTATAATACAATGCAAAAATGTCAATTTCTGCACAGGGTTCATTTCTGTCACGTTATCCTGCATTCTCTTTAAAAGTCCAACATTTTTCCCTGTCAGATTTGGACAACCGTCTGTTGTCACACTTGCCAGCTTGTCCCATTTCAGTCCTAACATGTCCAAACATGCATTTACCTCTGTGAATAAGTCATTAACAGTGGTTGTCCCTTTCATTGACTGCATGGCTGCCAGCTCCTCCGTGACTTGAAAGTCTGCAGTTATCCCACGTAAGAAGATGAGGAGCTGGGCTGTCGCGTACATCGCAGCTCTCATCCAAAGCCAGAGAAAAATAGTCAAAGTCGGCCGCTCTGTTCTTCATCTGAAGCTCCAAGTTCTCAGCGATGTCCTCAGCCCGCCTCGTTACCGTGCGTCGGGACAGTGACACGTTCTCAAACGCAGCCTTTTTCTCCGGCATGTCAGTGCAACAGAGTCCAATAAACACTCCTTAATGAACTCTCCGTCACAAAGCGCCTTACTTTTTCTGCCGATTTAGTGAGAAATTACACAGCTTGTCCTGACGGCTGCATCTCTGGGGGTGTGAAGTTTGGTAAAAAGCCCTTGCTGCGTTTGCAGTTTTGCTAGCAACGCATCAGACTCCCTTTCGCGCTCTTTGTCAGTCAGATTTCTGTATTTATCCTCATGCTTGGTGGTGTAGATTCTAATCTTTAAACACAGCGACCTGTGTTCCACAAATTAAGCACACAGCGTTACCTTTAATTTCTGTAAAGAAATACTTGGCAGTCCATGTCTTGTTGAAAACACGCCATTCGTTATCAACTTTTCTTTTCTTAGCGTGAGCTGACATCTTGGGCTAATCTGGCTAGCATCACTTGGCTGTTCACCTTCACTCACAGCTCACGCACGCGCATGCACATATGTCCACATGGAAGTAACACATATGTAGCGTTTTCAAAATAAAAGCAGCACAGTTGTATTGCATGCACGACACAGATATTTGTTTAATTTATGTTGTAATTTGTTGGCAGGCGGGCCGGACAGGGCGCACAAAGGGCCGGGTTGCCCACACTGCCCCTTCGCCATGTTGCACTGCCATTTTTTTTAAACGGTGGCTGAGCTGGGACAAACCCAACACTGGCAGTTTTATGGTCAGTGGGATATTTGCAATTTGAGCTGCATAAAAGCAATCACCTGCTATGGGGACTGATTAGATGACAAGCTTGCGCATATTATTTGCAGAACAATAATCTGCTTATTCAATTAATTTCTGATAAGTAATATTGTAGCTCAAGAGGAAAAGCAGTCGCCTGCCAATCAGAAGGTTGGTGGTTCGACTCCAAACTTCTCCGTGGAAGTGTGGACCGTGGACACTTCTGTGTCGAAGTGTCCTTGGGACCAAGACACTGAACCCAGCCTTGCCTACCGATGCGTCCATCGGTTTATGAATGTGTGTGAATGATTAGAACAAAAAGCACTGTGTAGCGTGCTGTGTGAGTGAATGCGACATATAATGTCAACATGCTTTGAGTGGTCAGATTGACTAGAAAAGCGATTGACTGAATTGATTCAGACTGACTAGAAAAAACAAATATTGTCCACTTACAAATCAAGGAGACAATCTTACCCCTACATGTTCCGCCGCAGCTTAGTTTTTTCAGATTCCTATAAAAACAAATTTAAGACATACTCAACCAATCCAGTTGTACTAAATTGATCACAACCAAAAAAAAAAAAAAACTCAGCTGCGGCTGGTCCTCTGTATGACCAGATATCAGGATAGACGAACCAATATAGTCATGGGTACAGCCTTCCTTGTGTATGGATCACAAAAAGGTACAAATTATGGCTGAACGATATATCGTATCTATATCCAGATATGAAAATTTGAGAGATTAATATTGAAAAAGCAATGATATAAATTAAATAGATTTCCCCCGTGCTCGCCCTGCATGTATAGCTCTGGCAGTCATAACAAACATAATTTTTACGATTGCGCTCGAATGCACCGATAAGGCCAGCCAACCACAAACCTTATTTCATGCTTACTGTGGATTGACAGCTGAAGCCAACCAATGACAAACATATGAGGGTGGGAGTGAGGGAGACAGAGACCGATGAACATAAACAGCGGGGAAATTAAAAAGAAAGAAAGAAAAGTGACATGAGTGCGGAAGATAATGCGGCCGGTAGCGGTGCAGAATCTGATTTGGTGGCAAAACATAAATCATCCTCCATTATTTGGAAGTACTTTGGATATAAAAATTCTTATAAATAAAACTGCAATTTCCACATTCTTTTGTATTATGTTATTATTTTTTCTGAAAAATGCTTGGTTTTATAAGTGGACATCTACTAGGTAAACCCTTCCTCTCAGTAAATCAAACAAATCATAAGTTCTCTTTTTTTTGTTGTTGCTTTTATTGTTTTATGAGGTAAGTTGGCATGTACCTAATAATCTTATAACATTTATATCCAACAGTCTCTTAACAGTAGAACAAATATTAGTTCACAAATAGAGAAGCTTCTGGTGTTTTTAGTTAGGTTAAGCATTTTGTATTCCAATGTGAAAGAGGTGTGGAAAAAAAATCCTATACTTTGCAAGTAATTCCGGGCCTCCGAGTTTCCTTCATGCCTTTTGTACTTTTGCCAGTATGGTTGTGAAATGGGTCCGAAATTGTATTCATTATGGTCTTTAAAAAGTCTTGAATTTGACTTGTTGAAACCTGCAGAGACCCTGTGCGTGCCTGTCCAGGCAGGTGAAAAGCCCTCAATGCGAGTTAATGTCCAATCACTGTTGTGCCTCCACCCATGTCCCCCTGTCAGTCACACTGTTGTAACTGGAGGCAGCTCGCACATGGAATCAAAAGAAAACAAAGAGGCATGGCCGGCACTAGCAGAGGAGTTGAGAGCAGTGGTGGACTAGCCATTTGGAACACCAGGACATTTCCCAGTGGCCTAGCTGCCGAACTGGCCCGCTCGGCGATTGCTGATGGTCAGTGGGCCGTCTAGTGGGGGCCGTCTGGTGCGTTCAAGTTGTACACAAATGTCGGAATTCCTGAGCTCTGAGTCAGAATTTTAATTTTACCATTTGAAAGTTGGGTTTAGTAACTGTTAACTTGAAAGAAAAGTGTTATATTATTCAGTACACCAGTGATACTGGTATGTTTACAGTTTTTGCTGACAAGCAAAATAAGGAGAGAATTTTAGGAGAAAAAAACGCACAAAATGGGTACCGAAACTGAATGGAAACCGTGGCCCAAAAACCGAGGTACGGACCATACCGTGGGTTACCTGTACCGTTGCACCCCTAGTGTTGAGTTCTATTACTCTTCAAAGTAATTACTGCTTGCGATTACTTTTTTTTTTTTTTTCTTAAAAAAACCCTTTGCCATTTCTTGTGTACTTTGGTAGTGAAGACTTTCACGATCGGACTGTCCAACCTTGGGTTAACCAGTCTGGGTAGGTCCCATCCATTAGCAGCTGTTTCATTTGTGCTGGTAGGCGTTCATGGAGTGCTGTTAGTTTTTTTTTTTTTTTTAGCCAACTCTTCATACTTGACTCTTTCCTGGATGTCTACCACCATAATGGTCACTGGTTCCTGTCCTGGGAGATTGCTATCAGTCAGCTCTCAGATCTCTAAGCCATGGAGCATATCTATGTTTCTCTCTCCCATATGCTCTTCCAGTGTTGTTCAGTCTTCTTAAGCCTGGATGGGTCTATTCTTATGACCCTGCCTTTGAGTGTGGATGGTTCAGTGGAAAACATCCTATTTATTCTCCTGGCTTTAGCTTCTTTAGTGTACCTTCTGAGGCGGGGAGCCAGAGCTGTCAGTTGTCGTTTGGAAGTCTCCAGTGTCTCAAGTATAGAATTTGCACCTCCATACATACATAAATACATACGTATGTATGTATGTATGTATATCTGTCTATATGTGTGTGTATGCGTGTATAAGTATGTGTACATATGTATATATCATCAAATTTATATTAATTATTTTATGGAGGAAGTCAAACTCTTTGACACTATTTTGGTTTTCTTTAAACATGCATGATGGCAGGATGTTTCAGTTCAGTTCAGAGATTTATTGTCCCTCCAGTGGAAATTTGATTTGCAGTGACAGTGCAACTAACAAAACAACAATGAATAGACAAACAGTGACATAGAACAATGTTGCAGAGTACAGCACAACCAAACTTGATTTGAACAATCCTAAAGGAAGTAAGAGTATAAGTATCAGAGAGTATAAAGTGTATAAAAGATGCCACAAGAGAGGTGCGATTAAGGATTTTGCAAATCGATTGCATGTGGAACAAAGAAAAAATTATACCTATTTGTTAGTACCCTAGGTAGCTTATGTCTACGTTCAGACGGTGGGGAAATGAATTCCTCCAACAATGGGTGATCAAGGCTAGACAGGATAGACTAAGCCTTCTGTAAGAATCGTCTAAGACTTTAGTCTGCACAGAAAGTATAATCTCTGCAGGCCCTTTTTGCAGATTTTGGAGGTATTTGGGTCATGTGTCAAGTTTTTATCAATTATTGCCCCCAAATATTTGTATGAATCCACCATCTCCACTGCTGTACCCTTAATAATGATTGGGTAAGCAGTATGTGGTGTTTTCCTAAAGTCAATGACCATGCCCTTAGTTGAACATTTACCTTGAGGAAACACCACTCCACAAAGTCAGTCGTAACTGGCCCATGGTCAACCTCAACCTTAATGAATAAATGAATGCACACACCTTAATGTTGAAGCACAGATCGTATTACTCCACAAGGCTCGTGACTACAGTGGCTGTAATGCTCAAACCATCAAGCAGTGCAGCTTCGTAGCTTACCAAGGCCGCGCTAAAACATTTTGACAGATTTTTGAGCGCCATGTACCTCATAAAATCGGTTCTAGGTCAGAAAGCACAACCAGAATTAATTCTTACATTAGGCGCACTGTCTATTTTTCAGAAAATTTAATGATTTTAAGTGTGCCTTATGGTCCAAAAAATACGATAGTTGATCTGCGCAGGCTTTCAAGAGTTGTCCAGTGATCATATCTGGCCCTGGACTCTTCTGGTATTGCATTTAAGGAGCACAGATCTTACATCAGACGCAATGATAGTAGGTGAAAAGGTTAGACTACATTCACCCCACCTATCACACAAGTTGCTATATGCAATTGAGAAGTCATATTCATCATCAAAACATGAATAAAAGTCATTTAATGCATTTGCAAGCTCTGAGTTCTCACTAAAACCGACAATATTAATTGGCCTATTTTGCCTCTTATTCTGGCCTGTCATGGCTTTCATTTTAGCTTCATGTTTACGTAGTGGGATGAATTGGATGCATTCATCATGTATAAAAGTCTAAAATCATAATTTTCCGCTTGCTAATTTGCAAAATTGTTCCCCATTATCTGTTAAAAAAAAAAATGTAAAAATTGATATGATAGTTTGTTTTTTTTGCTGCGTGTCTTGCAGCGACTCCATGAAGTGGTGTTGCCACTGTGTGTACGTCTGCAGCAACAGCAGTCCAGTAGCAACATTGCATATGAATCTGCAGGGGGCATCAGTGGGCAGTACAGCAGTGCCATCACCCGGAGAGAATTATACAGGTAAGACTTTAAATGACGCCATAGTTATGTAAAACATGACACAACTGTGGGGTGAACCTGCGCTTTGTCACACTTAATTGGTATTTATCAAATTCACACTATCAAAATTCTTACCTGGTTTTCTGTTAAGCTTTGAATTAAGAGTTTTTATGTCCATATCAGGTGAAACAGAAAGGAGTAGTTGTCTTAAGATTTAATGGCCACTCTAAGCCATCAATGATGATATCTTGTGTTAAAAGGGCTTTAAACTGTATTGTAACTCAATGGCATTCAGTCATTCACATTATAACTTTTCTCCTACTGTTCCTTTGCAAAGTGAAGAAAGGTGTGAAAGATGAAGCAGATGAGGCCCCCCAGCAGTCTAGGCCTATAGCAGCTTAACGATGGGATGTTTCAGGATTACCTGAGCCATCCCTAACTAGAAACTTTATCAAAAAGTTTTAAGCCTAATCGTAAAGGTGGAAAGGGTGTCTGCTTCCCGGACATTTACTGGCAGCTTATTCCACAAGAGAGGGGCCTGATAACTGAAGGCTCTGCCTCCCATTCTACTTTTAGAAACTCTGGGAACAACAAGTAAACCTGCAGTTTGGGAGCAAAGTGCTCTGTTAGGAAAATATCTCACAATGAGATCTTTAAGATATGATGGAGCTCGGTCATTAAGAGCTTTATATGTGAGGAGAAGAATCTTAAATTCTATTCTGAATTTAACAGGGAGCCAATGAAGAGAAGCTAAAACTGGAGAAACATGATTTCTCCTGTTAGTTCTCATCAGAACTCTGGCTGCAGCATTTTGGATCAGCTGGAGGCTTTTCAGAGAATATGTGGGACAGCCCAATAATAAGGAATTACAGTAGTCCAGTCTTGAAGTAACAAATGCATGAACTAGTTTCTCTGCATCACCCTGAGACAGGATGTTCCTGATTTTAGCAATATTACGAAGTTGAAAGAAGGCAGTCCTAGAAACCAGTTTTATATGTGCGTCAAATGATAAATTCTGGTCAAAAATAACTCCAAGGTTCCTCACTGTAGAAGTAGAAGCCAAGGAAATACCATCTAGAGTAACTATATAACTAGACAATTTCTCCCTGAAGCGCTCAGGTCCAAAGAGAACAACTTCAGTTTTGTCTGAATTTAGAAGCAGACAGTTCTGAGTCATCCAGGTCTTTATGTCTTTAAGACAGGCTTGTAGTCTGACCAACCTATTGGTTTCATCTGGTTTCATAGATAAGTACAGCTGAGTATCATCAGCATAACAATGGAAATTTATGCCATGCTGTCTGATAATGTTACCTAATGGAAGCATGTATAAAGTAAAAAGAATCGGTCCAAGCACAGAATCCTGAGGAACTCCATGACTTACTCCAATGTGTGAGGAAGATTCTTCATTTACAAGAACAAACTGGAATCTATCAGATAAATATGACTTAAACCAGCCTAATGCAGTTCATTTAATCCCAATAACATGTTCAAGTCTCTGTAACAGAATGCTGTGATCGATCGTATCAAATGCAGCACTGAGATCCAACAGGACAAGCACAGAAACAAGTCCGCTATCAGAGGCTAAGAGATCATTGGTAACTTTCACCAGTGCTGTTTCTGTGCTATGATGCACTCTGAATCCTGACTGAAACTCTTCAAACAGATTATTTCTATGTAAATGATCACAAAGTTGAACTGCAACTATTTTTTCAAGAAATTTAGACAAAAAAGGGAGATTGGATATAGGTCGATAATTAGCCAACACTTCTGAATCAAGAGTAGGTTTTTTTTTTTTAAGTAAAGGTTTAATTACAGAAACCTTAAAAGTCTGAGGTACATATCCTGTCAACAAAGACCGATTGATCAAATCCAATATGGAAGTGTCAATTAAGGGGAAAACCTCCTTGAACAATATGGTTGGGAATGGGTCTAAAATACAAGTTGATGGTTTAGAAGAGACTATTGCTGTTGTTAGATCAGAGAGATCAACTGGGCAGAAGCTGTCTAAATACAAATCAGGTTCTAAAGATACTTCTAAAGCTGCTCTACTTGATGATACATCAGTGATAATAGTGGGAAGGATTCCATCAATCTTCTCTCTGATAGAAACAATTTTATTGATTGAATCTCATGAAATCGTCACTGCTGAGAGTTAAAAGATCACATGGTTTAACAGAGCTCGGACTCTTTGTCAGCCTGGCAACAGTGCTGAAAAGAAACCTGGGATTATTCTTATTCTCTTCTATCAATGATGAATAATAAGCAGTTCTAGCTTTACGAAGGGCTTTTATGCCATGAGTTAGCACAAGATCAAGGGTATGATTAAGACGGTGAGTAGGTCTATGAACACTTTGAGAAAATTCAAAGAGTCTAATATAGTATATAATAATTAAACTTAATACTTGGGCTGTCATTTTCCACATCTACATGAATATTAAAGTCACCCACTACAATGACTTTGTCTGCACTAACTGGGATAAAAACTGAGAATTCAGACAGAAACTCAGAATAAGGGCAAGGTGGACAATGCACAACAACAAACACAAGAGGTTTTTGTGATTTCCACTTTGGGTGGGAAATTTTACAGAAACGACATTAAAATATGGAGAGAAAGTAGACTCAATATATCTGTGTGCGCGTATTACTTGATTTGTGCGTGCATACTAATTGATTTGTGCGTGTGTAAACCTATTTGTGCAGCTTTGTGTACTTGTATGTGTAAAATATGATTTGTAAACTGTGAAGAACATTTTTATGACTTGAAGAAGCAGCTTACACACACAAATCGTTGAATACACATGCACGAATCGCCTGATACACAAAGCTACATTTACCTATAGATCAGCATGGGGGGCGTTTGAGACTCTTTTCATGCCTCCGGAAGCCTCACAGATTCGTCCATACATAGTGCATTTAAGTCCTGTTGGAAAGCTGGGTCATCTGAATTTTCTTCCAAGTCAAATATTATTTCTGTCAATACTTAGTTCCCTAAACTTGTAACGAATTGTGAAAAATTGTGGATCTGTGTAAAAAAGAATATATCAGCACCCTATGGTTATAACACATTTACTTTGTGATATTCTAAGATTCCTTATATGGACAGATATGCATTTATGAGCCATACAAATGCAATTAGATGTTTTAAAGCATCGACCACTAGGTGAAGGACTTGTTCTTTGGCTGGGAAAAATTGACAGTCAAATCGGGAGGCAAGAAGACGGTAATGGAAGGACATCAACTCAGTCCACTGTTCACTCAAACTGGCTGCTGTCACCGCCATCCTAAAAAAACCTGGACTCAACCCTGAAATCACGTCGAACTTTCGGCCCATCTCCAATCGCCCCTTTCTTCCTTTCTGCCAATACTTGATCATTTTGTGCCCATCTCCCCGTTACAGTTAACTGAGCTGGTGAGTGGTATGAAGACCTCCTCCAGCCCATTAGATGTATTACCCACCTTATTACTGAAAAAAGTCTTAGAATCCACTGGTCCTGCTCTGCTCAATATTGTTAACTGCTCACTTTCTCTGGTTCTTTCCCCTCTTATTGTAAACAGGCCATTGTTAACCTGGATCCGTCTTCTCCACAAAACTTTAGGACCATTTCTAAATTGCTTTTTGTGCCAAAGATCCTGGAGAAAGCTGTGGCTAATCAGCTCATCTCTGCTCTGAATGAGAACAGGATCTTTGACAAATTCCAGTCCGGTTATTGTCAGAGGCATTCAATTGAAGCAGCTCTTCTTAGAGTATCTAACGACATCATGATGGTGTCTGACACCGGTAAATGTACTGTTCTTATGCTGCTCGACTTCAGTGCAGCATTTGACTCTGTGGATCATGGCATCCTTACTGACAGGCTTAGGGACCATGATGGTATCTCAGGCAGGGCCCTTGACTGGTTTGCCTCATACCTTTCTGGCAGAACCTTCTCAGTAGATGTTGGCCCGTTTATTTCTTCGTCCACTCCCCTATCACGTGGAGTGCCCCAGGGCTCGGTTTTAGGTCCTATTTTATTTGTTTTGTACATGTTGCCTCTTGGTGAAATCATAAGTCAGTTCCAGGGCATCTCTTATCACATGTACGCTGATGACATTCAGCTACAGTTTTCTTTTAACCCCAACAGAATCGATGAACGTCTGAATGTGCTGCATGATTGTTTGTCAGCTATTAAGGTCTGGCTGTCCAACAATTTCCTTCAGTTAAATACCAGAAAAACTGAGGCTCTCATTATTGGACCAGACAGTTGTATTTCTGCTGTGAAGGACTACGTTGGGTCTATATGCACCAATGTATGTTTCTCCCTGAGAAATTTGGGCATTATCTTTGACCAGCACATGACCTTTGACAAACACATTCATTCTTTGTCTCGCATTTGTTTCTTCCAACTCAGAAACATTGCCAAACTGAGAACCACGGTGTCGCAGGCCGAGCTAGAATTGATAATTCATGTGTTTGTGTCATCTCGGCTGGACTACTGCAACGCCACACTCACATATCTCAGCAAGGCAGCTATTAACCGTTTGCAGTTAGTGCAAAACGCTGCGGCCAGGCTGCTGACTAAATCTAGGCGGAGTTGGCATATAACGCCTGTCCTGGCCTCGCTGCACTGGCTTGTGGTTAGTTTTAGGATTCATTTTAAGTCTTGATTTTAACTTTTATAGCGCTTCGTGGTCAGGCACCAGATTACGTGTCTGAACTTCTTCGCCCTCATGTCCCCAGCAGGTCTCTCAGGTCTGCCAATCTGGGCCTTCTGGTTGTGCCTCAAACCAGGTGCATAACCAGAGGAGACAGAGCCCTCCAGTCTGTCGCACCCAGACTGTGGAATAGTCTGAGACTTAGCTACCGTGGACATTTTTAAAAAAACATCTTAAAACATACCTGTTCAGGCTGGCTTTTAAGGAGTCGTAGTGTTATTTTGACTGTTTCTGTCAGTTGGTTTTGTATTTTTATTTTATTTGTGTGTGTGTGCCTGTTTCATGATTTTAACTTGATACCTTGATACCGTGCTATGTGAAGCACTTTGAGTTTTTTTCCTCTGCGAAAAGTGCTATATAAATAAATTTTACTTACTTCTGTCCAAAATACTAGAGCGTACTGTCGCCACACAACTCAAAGCCCACCTCTGCTCAAATGACCTTTGAACCATTTAAATCCGGCTTCCGTTCTCAACACAGCACTGAAACAGCCCTCCAATGACACCCTCCTTTTCGCAGACTGGCCACCTCACCATCCTCGTCCTCCTGGACCTCACTGCAGCTTTCAACACCATCAAACACACCATCAAACACACCATTCTTCTCTCCCGCCTCAAGTCCTCCCTCAGCATCACTGGCTCAAATCATACCTGACAGACCAACAACAATTCATCCACATCAACAACTGCACCTCCTTCACTGTTCCTCTGTCCCAAGGTGTCCCCCAGGGTTTTGTACTTGGTAGTCTCCTCTTCATACTTGACCTGCTACCCCCTTGGCAACATCATTCACGACCATGGTCTCCATTTCCACTGTTATGCCCATGACGTCCAGCTTTACATCTCCACCAACTCCATCACTCCCGCCACACACTCCACTCTCTCCAACTGCCACATCAAATCCTGGGTGCAGACCAACTTCCTCAAACTCAAACTATGACTATGACAAATCCGACCTGATCATTATCGGCCCCAAATTCCTCACCAAAATCACAGACGGCTTCCGTCTCAACATCGACAACTCCACCCTGTTTCCATACCCCACAGTCGCAACCTTAGAGTTATCTTTGACAATAACCTCTCCTTTGACCATCATATAAGCCAAATCACCAGAACTGCCTTTTTTCATCTCAAGAATATTGCCCGACTCCGCCCATCAATCTCCTCTGCTGCTGAAACCCTCATTCATGCCTTCATCACTTCCAGAATTGACTACTGCAACAGCATCCTCTACGGAACACCATCCAAAACTTTAAATAAACTACAGTACATTCAAAAGTCTGCTGCACGTCTGCTCACCCACACCCGCACCCCGTGATCACATCACTCCTGTCCTCCACTGGCTCCCAGTTCCACAGCATATTAAGTTCAAAATCCTCCTCACACACAAACCCCTACATAACCAGGCCCCGTCATACCTCACTGACTTGCTCCATCGCCACAATCCATCCCACAGCCTCTGTTTGTCTGATGCCAACCTCCTGACTCCACCATTCAGAACCAAGCACCGAACCTAGCGACAGAGCCTTCTCTGCAGCTGCCCCCTCCCTCTGGAACTCTCTCCCCAAACAAATCTGTCTGTACTGACTTGCCCACCTTCAAATCTCACACACCTTTTTAAAATTGCTTTTAATGTTTAGCTCAGTCCAATGTGTTTTTAGTGTACTATTTTATATTGTTTTGCTGATTTGATGTTCTTTTTATGTAAAGTGTCTTTGAGTATCTAGAAAAGTGCTTTCAAATAAAATTTATTATTATTATTATGTTAACATGATACTCCTGTTGAAGCCAGGTTTCTGTAAGACAAAATATATCAATATGATGATCACAAATCAAGTTATTCACTTACAGAGACTTGGAAAGGAGTGATCGAATATTCAGCCAACCAGATTTAATAGTTTGATGTTTTTGTTCAGTTAAAGTTTTTGTTTTCAATTAAAAAAAAAATAAATAAATAAAAATTTTTAGACAATTGGCTGCAATTCCCTGCCAGTGGCAGTACCTTGCTGGCAGCTTTGTTCAGCCATCAATCTCATTAGAGAAATGGATAATAAATCATTTTGCCACTAGAGCCGTTGTTACCACTGGTGGTAGAGGTTAGGTCACAGTACGCTTGATATTTTCAAAACATTATGGTTGCTTTCATGGTGGATTCCATGGAAAATTATAATAATAAACCATAATTAATCCTATATTTCCTGCTGTCTGAGAATGGGAAAACACACAATTTCAGTAAACTTGTGCGCTGGGGAATATTCAAAGCATGGTAGTGTGCTGAAAGTGATGTTTTGGTTTTTTTTTTTTTGCAGAGGGGGTCTACTTCAAAGGAGATAGTGGTCAAGCCTAAATGGAGTCCAGTCTTTGCTTTTTATAACAGCAGTCCAATAGCAGTAATGTATATGTTAGTGATGTCACTGTTTTGCCTGTAATGGACTGAACAATTGTGTGTGTATGTGTCTGTGTTTTCAGATTACTGTTGGCTCTGGTCCTGGTCCCATCACCTTGTTGCCCTCCCCCTCTGACCTGTGCAGTGTCCATCTTCAGTAATGGACGCATTGACCATAGCATAAAGGTGACTGCTCTGTGGGAGAAGCTCAATGTATAATTGAAAATGTGACAGCTGCTTCAAATTCCTCATGTTTAGAATTTTTATCAGACATCAAAACAACGCAAAAGATTTAACACGACAATATTTTATCTAACTTGGCTAGCCTTTTTGCTGTTATTTTATTAAGATAGAAAGACATGAGGAACATGAACAGAGAGTTACAACCCCTGGCAAAAAATATGGAATCACCTGACTTGGATGGGATTTTGTTTTTGTTTTTTTTAGCTTTTTTATTCAATAAATTAGATTCCATGATTTTTTGCATGGGTTTGTAGATAAGATGACATGCATAAAGATCACTTGAAGTTGTTGTTTTCCTAACAATACCTCTAAAGTACTACATATACCAACCCTATGGTAAGTGACTGGCCTTTTTTAAGTCTTTCTTAAACAATAGTATTTTTTGCACTGTTGTCTGAGTGGACTCATTCAAATAAATGGTAACACGACTGTTACCCTACATCACCATGTTGTAACCTTCTGATCATGGCTGAAATTTTAAAGACCTTTATATTATATTGCAGCTGACAACTTGTAAAACCAATTTAAGTGTTACTGTAACAACAATTGTCTTTACATTTGCAGCAGCTATTTTGTCATCTTTATTTCACTTTTTAACAGTTCTTTTTGGATGCCCACACTCTTTTTTTTTTTTTCCCCTCTCCCAGGTCTCTTCATTCTGTGCCAAGGCATTGACCATCTGTAACTCAGTGCTCCATCCTCGTATTCCCTCCATTGGCCTTCCCTTGCCACCCCTAACCCTGAGGTCAAATGCCACTGCTTCAGTCCTTTCATCTCAGGGTCCTGCCCCCCGACTAACTTTGTCAACTCTCCTAGAAGGCCCTGTCCCTGGTCCTCCTTTCACCACACGCCATTCTCTGAGTCTGGGCCCCACTTCTTTGTTGGACTCTCTAGAGAACCACCTCTCCCTGGTTCCAGGACTGCCAGGCCAGGCCCCTCCTCCAGGAGACTTGATCTTGTCCCCACACTCACACCATCAGCCTGAAGTTGCTGGGCTGGGCCCTCCAGAGGGGCAGAGGCCTGTGTTTGTCCGCTATGACAAAGAAGAAGCAGAAGATGTTGAGATATCTCTGGCAAGTGACTCAGATGACAGTGTGGTCATTGTTCCCCCAGGGATGCTCAACATGGAGAACCAACAAGACGACCCATCAACAAATCCACAGAACATACTCCCTACTGCAACAGATGGTACTGGTGTCACATTACCAGGAGAATCTGTCACCATGGCCCCCACCACAACAGCAACAACCACAATAGATGTATCCTCACTTCCCAATAACCTGGCCTCTTCCTCCCCTCTCCTCACCACTTCAACCACCCCCATCAACACTTTACCTCCCTCTAGTGGGTCAGTGGTCTCTCTGGTTCCACCTTTGAATTCCAGCACCATCTCAAATCCATCTGGTGGTTTGGGGGACCCATTGCCTTGCAAATCCCAGCTCCCGCAGATGCTAATGCAGCCTCCCACAGCAGGCCAGCCCAACCCCCTGGGCCTACCACTCCAGATGCATCAGCTGCAGAATCAGCTGACTCAGCAGGGACGACACCTCAACCAGCACCCACCTGCACCCACCACCAATGAAGAAACCGCTGTCATTAACATCAACAGTACTGACGAGGAAGAAGATGAGGAGGAGGACATGGAAGATGATGAAGAATTGGAGGAGGAAGGGATTGATGAGGATGAAGAGGAAGAAGGGAGTGATGAGTTTTATGAAGGAGAAGAGTATGAAGACTTTGATGAAGAAGAGGCTGAGGAGCTAGAGGAAGAAGAGGATGACGGGGACCTGCTGCCACTGGAGGGGGCAGAGGACAAGTCAGGGGAAGAGGGTAAAGTGCTTCGAGCTGCAGTGGATGAAGGCGGGATGACTGGATACATTGTTGAGGGAGATGCAGAAGGAGGGATAGAAGAACTCCAGACCAGCAGAGCAATATTGGGAGAAGACAGGAAGAAAGTTCAGGAGGTAGAGAGCATTGGTGTCTTGGAGGATGAACAGGAGGGGGAAGGAGAGGAGGATGAAAGTGAAAAGATGGATGATCCCACCATGCCACAGATTCTGTGTGTAACTGGAGGAGCACTGGAGGAAAGGTTGGAGATCAATGAGGAGGGGGTAGGAGAAGCAGGAGGGCTTCAGGAGGAGATGAGTTTGTGGAACCAAGATTCCAAGGAGAATGAGCTGACAGTTGCCTCAGGAGAACGTACATGCAGTCAGAGTCAGCAGGTAGGCATTGCAGCTTCACAGTCTCACCTATAAACTACAGAGTTCACTAATGTGTAACTGGGCTGTATGGAGTGCGTAGCTAATTGAAGGACAGCACACCTTCAGGGGCTTTTTTACACTACAAAGTTTAATCACGAGTACAGTACTGGATATTGTAAACACTGGATGAAAACAACAACAAGAAGCTTGAAATCCCCTTAACATTGTCAGAAACGCACCGTGCCCTGGGGGAAGATAGGCACATATTCTGCTATATCTGCGACTGAACACTGTTCTTCTAGACCTCTTCTTGGTGCATTTTCAGTGGTGATTGGGGATTTCACATGTCTGAAAGCTGAAGTTTTTTTCTTGTGAAAGTAATTTTTTTTTAATGTAGCAATCTTTGGGTAAATAATACAACACAGAAATCATTACAGACATTTTGTGGCTGTAGCCCTGTAACCAAAAAGTAAAGTGATACAAAGCTGTATAGGTAAAGAGAATACAGAGAACAGAACAAACTGCGTTTCTCTGAGCTTACAGTGTTAACTTCCAGGTTGACTCTCTACCATTCCATTATTTTTACATTTGTTATTGATGTTAGAGAATCTCCCTCCTCTGGGATCAGCACTGCCAGTAAAGGAACCTTTACTGGCAGTGCTTTTTTGCAGCATAATTTGCTGTTATTAATTGGACAAGAGGGGCATATTATAGCACCTTACATAGTCATTAATGGGAGGAACAAAGGCAGGGTTACTGGCTCTTGCAGTGAATTTCACATTGGAAAAAGAGAAAGGTGTGCATGATCATCTGGATATGTCTTGGCATACACGTCTTGCAGACTTTGAGTGCTTTTGTACATAAGGTCTCCCTGTATCAACCCACAGGTAAAAAGTAAAAGTTAAGTTCAATGACCAGTAGCCCGTGGTCAAATCCAGTGTCATAAAAAAAACTAGCAGTGCCCAGGCTATCGAGGAGCTCGTTGACCCCTGGGCATAGGATAGGCATCAAATCGTGAAACATCGTTCACCTTGCAATAGTCGACACAGAACCGGATAGACCCATCTTTCTTAACTACAAGAACCATGGGGGCTACCCCAGGTGCTGTGGGACTCTTCTATTACACCCATCTCCAACATAGCTTTCAATTCTGCCTGAACCACTTTTCTCTTGTGCTCAGGTAACCAATAGGGTCATGAACACACCGTCACGTCCGGGTGAGTCTCAACATGGTGTTGAATAAGGCTTATACGTCCTGGCAGGGGGAGAACACATCAGCGTAAAGCTGCTGCAACTGGGTTATGTCTGCTCTCTGGGACGGTGAGAGGTGGCTTTCACAAAGGAGCAAGGCGGAATTGGTCGATTTTTGTTACCTCAGGCACTAACTCGTCTCTCTGCAATTCCCGTCACCAAGGAAACAGACTCCTCTCTCCACGCTTTAAGGAGGTTGAGGTGATAAATTTGTGTCGCACCTCCCCTGTCAGATCGCACAAGTTCATAATCAACGTCACCCGCTCGTCATGTGACCACAAAGGGACCTTGCCACTTGGCAAGTAATTTTGAGCTGGAAGATGGGAGCAATAAAGCACTTTATCTCCCAGTGAAAATTGTCTTAACCTAGACCCTCTGTTGTACAGCCGCTGCTGATGTTCATGGGCCCGGAGCAAATTCTCATGTGACAACTGCCCTAGTGTGTGGAGTTTTGCTCTCAGGTCCAGGATATACTTCATATTTTACTGGGGCCTGGACCTTCCTCCCAGCTTTCTTTAACCAGGTCCAAAACACCACGTGGTTTTCTGCCAAAAAGCAGTTCAAAGGGAGAAAATCGCACAGTGCAAACAACAGAGGATCAAGCCACCTATCCCACTTACTACTATCATCGTGCACAAACTTACGGATCATGAACTTCAAAGTCTTATTCAGCTGCTCAACGAGGTCATCAGTTTGAGGGTTGTAAACACTGGTTCGAATAGACTTGATGCCCAATAATCCGTACAGTTCTCAGTGTTAGTGACAAATTGGGTGCCTTGATCAGTCAGGATCTCTCTCTGGATCCTGTATTTTCTATCCATTCAGTAGCCACCCAGTTTGTGTGGAGTACACTCGAGCAACTGGTCCGATCAGCAGAACACTGCTTTTGTTGTCACCGCAAGGTTTCCCCCATCTGTTGTTTCACTGAGACACTACTGAGTAACTACAACTCAACACAGTTTATACACATAACATTCATATACATACTAACATACAAACAATTATTTATCGCATTTTTCTCATCTCTGTTTGAACGTACACCCAGGTAAATATTCCTGTAGTCTTCTCATACCGACTATGGACCCATTCATTGTTTAATTTCACTGTTTTGCAAATCCTAATTGAATATTACACATTGACATTGAACTTTACTGGATAAGCAGGTCTTCATTGCATTCAGCAGCCTATATGTGAGCATCTATGTGTAAAATGTTCTTCTTTGCATTTATCAGCAGCAAGCAATTCTTCATTGCACATGCATATGAAAATAGTAAAACAATTCCAATGCGTTAGCGAAACCTTCTATATCAGGAGTGTCCATCATGATGCTGGGAATAGAACCTCTTTCCCAGAATAGTTCAACCTTCATTACTCAACTGATCATAACTCCGCAATGAGCATTTACAAATTTCACTCCTTTACATGTATTCAAAAATCTGTGTATGAATGTTTAATATTTCTTATATTTCTTGAGATCGTTCTGTGTGCATGTGGCCTAAACCCAATCTCTGTGTGGCAATATTACTTTAAACTAGATGAACTCTGCCTCTAATCATTTAAACGAGGTGTGGTACAAATATCAACCTTTCTCAGGTAATTACTGATCCTACAAAACCAAACTTAAAAGATCCTTCAAGGTTGTCCCTGATTGGCTCAATCTTAACAAATCAAAGGTAGAAAATCTCTGAACTTGGTGTTAGTTATCACTGCTCAATAGCTTGTATCAGAACTGCAAAAATGAAAACATTAGGTCCACGCTTGGTATCCAGATGGAACCTGAAACATCTCCATGAGCAGGCTTTTTTTTTTTAACTGATCTGTTGAATAGTTATACTCATGACACCGTTAAAATCCCAGATGAAGATCTAGCTCTTTGACCATTTTTGTAAATCTTCTAATTCCATAGTTGACAAACACGCCCCTTTTAAAAAGTATAGAACTTAGGACAGGTCTAGTCCCTGGCTTTCGACAGAACTAACTTCTTTACTTAAAAAATAAATAAATCTTGGATGCTAGCTGGGCATATGAGGGACCCGGGTCATTGGCTTGCTTTTAGGCAGCTTAGAAATAAATTTAAAGCAGCAATAAGAAAGGCCAAGTCTGATCATTATCTAAATTTGATTCTCAAAGCTTACTCAAATTCAAATTCAAAAAGTCTGTCCTACTGCTCCTGTTTTTAATTAGACTTCTATGCTTTCTTTGTCACAATCTTTGTCACTCCTGTTAAGCTTATTGTATGTTCTAAATGTTGTTTTAATCGTGTCTTCAAAAATTTTAGTTTTTTCTGTCTCAGCTATATTGTAAATGAGGTTGTTTCCTCAACATATATGGTAAACATCACACTACAAGATAACTTGAAACAGTGTCTGTGCCACACTCTTTGCAGAGAGGGTGCGCAGCAGCACTGCCTCTGGATATCGCATTGCGTAATCCATCAGAACTAACACAAAGCGATATCCACGTGCGCTCCGGTGAAGTGGCCCGATGAGGTCCATCCTAATGCGCTCAAATGGGACCTCAATCAGCGGTAATGGGTGTAAAGGCGCTCTCGGGATGGCCGGTTGGTTAACCAGCTGGCATTCGGAGCAAGGACGCACACCAGCGGCGCACGTGTGCCCGAATGCCTGGCCAATAGAACCGAGCCATTACATGGTTCAGTGTTTTTTCATACCCCTTATGCCCCCCCATCAGGTTATGAGTCACCTGGAAAACACTTTCCCGACGGCTTTTCGGGACCAACAGCTGTGTTATTATTTCCTCTGTCTGAGTGTCACAACTCATTCTGTACAATCCGTCTCTGCACAATGAAAAGAGCGGATATGCTCAAGTTGAAAATCTTCCATGTAGTCAAACACAGGAACCTGCGGAGCCTCCTGTGAAGGCACTGCCAGCTCCCCCTCCCCGTCTGCAGTGTCAGACAACCTCGCGTCACCGCTGAGCACAGCGCACATATCCCAGATATACCATATAGAAAGGTATAAGAGGATGTCACAAACTGAGGTCATTGGGAACTTCCGTGCATGCTGAAATGTACATGTCTCTATGATGGTCTGTTCAATAAATTCCCCATAAGAGGCAGACCACGACAAGTCCGATGAGTCTTTTCTCCACAACATCGGGAGGACACCCCCACACACTGCCCCACTAATCTATCAAACCCGGGCCAATCGGTATCCAAAATCAGGGGGTGCGCCAGGCACAAATTTCAACTGAAACCACGGGGTATCTGTGAATATCCCCTAATATCCACCCATCCTGCCTCTATCAAAGCCCCAGGCTTAATCAGGTTCTGGTGTGAACTATGGACTGCGTGCAGCCCGAATCTACCATTGCCTGAAGTGTACCCCCCTGAATCCTTACTGGAACATTGTACGTCCCTCCTGGACCGGGGGAGGGTGCCGTAGGGCCAACAACCCAAATCACCTGTCCGACCTCAATAAGCGGGCACTCGTGGCGAAAATGACTGGGCTGCCTGCCCTGAAACCTCCTCTTATGCAACAAACGAGTATCTAAGGTCTTCATGATATGAGATGTCAAAGCCACCTGTGTCATTAGTCATTCAGCACCACTGGTTGCCCTAATTTGGGCAGTCACAATGATTGCAATATACATATATGGGAACTCTATATATGTATAAGATTAAAAAGATTATGCATTTTTTTCAGATGATTTTGTAGTTTTTTTTTTCTGTGCTTGTGTAAAGATATGTCCTTACTTTTTACCATGGTTGCATATTAAAGTCACCCCAAAAATAATGGAGATAATTATTGATATGTGACATAGATAATCATTTGGGGACAGAAAACTATTAACATGTCAGGTGAACATTTGTCATATCTTTTTAGAATTTTATTTTTTTTTTTTTTAATTTAATTTTTTTTTTTTTCCATTTGCTGTCATTTAATTTTTTTTCCCCACATGAACAGTCACACTGGGTTATAGGCATGGTAAGAATCAGAGCTGGCAGACAAATGCTATCTGCCTGTTTTGTTAATCTCTAAAAATTTGGCCAACGAGACAAAGGAATGTGTAGTTAGCTCATCCACAATACAAATTGGTAGCAATACAAATCAAGAGAAAGAAAACACATAGTTTTTACCAAACTACATATTGCCAAAAACATTACTAGCAAGTCGAGCAAAAACTTCTTCCAAGGCTTTGGCCACAAACAGTGGCTGTAAGCAACGCTGTGATCGTTTATGTTTATGCATTTAGCTTTTATCCAAAGCGACTTACAGGTAGGCATGTAGGGTAAGGGGGTCTTGCTTAAGGACCCCTACTGGAGGGAATACCTTTCATGCAGGGGATTTGAACCCAGGTCTCCCACATGGAAGGTGGCAATCATACCACTACGCTATCCAGTTGGTGCCAGTGCTACCTTCCATTGTCTCTGGTAATGTGTGACAGACTACAATCAGCATTACAGTTATAATAATATGAATTATAATATAAATACATATTGTTGAAGCTGAAACGGGAAAAAAATTCTCACTTTTGTCAGTACCAGTCAGTACTCAAGTTGCAGCATGTTGGATCAACTGAAAAATGTTGGTGTTTGGACAAACGGCTAAAATGGCAGTAGTCGAGGCTAAATGTGATTTTAAAAATGAGTAGAAGTTTTTCTGTGTTGCTTTCGGACAGGACCCTCTTGATTTTGGAAATATTCCGCAGATGGAGTCTGTTCAGAAAGTCCAGTTGCCTGCTATTTAAGCATTTAGGATTACCATAACCTGGATAATTGAAATCCAAAAATACAAACTCTCGAGGCCTGTTTTAAAGTGAATAAAACGACAAGTGCTGGTAAAAATTGTCTCCAAGGTTTCTCATAGTAGTACTGGAAGCCAAGGTAATAATACTATACTTCAATATATGACTGGATAGTGAATATTTCTTAGGGCCAAAAACAATAGCTTTGGTTTTTATTTCATTGAAATGTTGGCAATTTAAGTAAGACAATCCTGTGACTGATTTGTTTCCACGGGTTAAACAAAGCTGGGCGTCATTAAGATAAGCAGGGTTTCAGATCTTTTTTTTTCCCACAATAGGTCCCAGTGCTCTTCACAGAAAAGCGTATGTATTATTAGGTGTTGCATTCTAAATGTATTATTTTGAATGCAACACCTCGCTGCATATCTAAAGAAGCTTTGGTAAATTGACAATTTAATAAATGACAAAACGTTTTTTTTTTTTGTTTTTTTTTTTTTAAAAAAAAGGAAAATCCTTACAGTGTAGAGTACAACAGTGGTGTGATGATTAGCACTGTCGCCTCACAGCAAGAGGGTTTCAGGTTCAATTCCCAGCTTGTGGCCATTTTCTCCGTGTATGCGAGGGTTCTCTCTGGGTACTCCCACCGTCCAAAAATATGCATGTTAGGTTAATTGGTGATTCTAAATTGTCCCTAGGAGTGAGTGTGAGCACCTGGCCACTGGGGAACACAAGCCAATGTATTTCTAGTGCTGGTCCCAAGCGTGGATAAACGGTGAGGGTTGCGTCTGGGAAGGGCATCGGGTGTAAAAAATCAATGATGCAAGATCAACTTGCTGTGGCAACCCCTGAGAGAGGGAGAGGGAGAGGCTGATTGAAGAAGAAGATAGTAATGCACTGCTAAACCTACAGGGCTGGAGGTTTTATTATTATTATTTTAACTGGGAGCTTGAAAAAAATAAATTCTCTTAATGCTCTACTTAACTCTTGAGTTTATTACAAAAGCTTCCTCAGAAATCTAGTTGATATGGAAAAATATTAAACTATTTGTTTTGAAGTTGATTTAAGAGGTGGTCTTAAAATTTTCAGCTTGGGGCACCAGTGCTATTGGTGGAAAAAGATGAGGAGCAATGCCCCATGGCTTTTTTTTCAGTTTGTACAGTTCTTACAAAATGAGTTTCCTTACATGTTTCCTAGTTGTAGTTCATTATTAGCCCAACAAGCTTGCCATGGTTGTCCAGAATATACGAGTGGTGGATGGAATCAGTTGAAATTATAAATGATTAAGTGCTGCACGTAATATTCGTTGGGAAATCTATAAGGCACTATAATTATGATAGATCTCCTGTATGAGATTTCTGCAGAAAAAAACCCAGTATCTACCTAGTTAAAGCAACATTAGAGAAGTTTGTGAACCTTGAAACTATGTACCTTTGACTCGTTTTAAAGAACACCAATCTTTATTGTGCAAATTCTTAGGTCGGAATCTAAACACCAGGGCACTGAGATGCCATACTTCAGAACTTTGGTTTCCAGCAGCCCGAAACCACACCATTTGTTCAATGGTTGCTTCACATTTTTGTGGGAATCTGATTGTTGTTTAAGTGGCCTCTTAAATATGACAACAATTTAATGTACATGGCTGTACATGTGCTGGGCTGAGAGAGGTTTGTTTTCACGTTGGGTATAAATCCCATAACTATAGGAGAAGCCAAAGTGCAAAAAAAGCCAAATTCTCTCATGTTACTATAAGGCCCGCTGCTAATTTCTACGACTGTGTTGACATCACTGCAGGCAGTGCAGATCAGTCACATTGAAAGTTGTGAAAATCTGTTTCTTGGTGTGACCGACTCAAATTGTCACAGTGATTTTTATAGAAAAGTTCCAGCTTGTTCATTTAGACATGACACTGAAAGGATCGACTTCAGATAAAAATTTGTTGCAGTACATTTGAATAGATTCAAAGTGTTCTTCACTTGATCTACTATCCTAAATAAAACCCTCACAGTTGTGAGGCTTGCTGATGTGGTGTAAATGGTAAATGGACTTGTACTTGTATAGCGCTTTTCTAGTCTAGCTGACCACTCAAAGCGCTTCACTACATGCCGCATTCACCCCACTCACACACATTCATACAGCACGTCTTAAGATATAACTACGTGCTTTTTCTAATCATTCACACACATTCATACCCCCAATGATACACTGGGGGGGGCAACGTGGGGTTCAGTGTCTTACCCAAGGACACTTCGACATGTATCCTGGGGAAGCCAGAGTCAAACCACCGACCTTCCGATTGGTGGGCGACTGCTCTTCCTCCTGAGCTACAGCCGCCCCGTGGTGTGCTCATGGTCTCATTCAAATTGATACTCGGATGGATCAAATGTAGTATTCATTCCAAAAAATATTTGTCTAGATGAGTAATCTGGATGTACACTACCTAAATATGTTTTCTTTTTTAACACTGGTCTATTGGCATCAAACATCACAAGTACAGTCCTTGCATCTGACAAAATATTATTTCAAATTTAAGTATAAAATGAATTGCATTCTTTAAAGCTTTTTTTTTTTTTAACTCGACAGGAGCCTGTAGCTGAAAATGCACAGGAAGATGCTGTGAGAGACGGCAAACCATCCAGTCATCAGGAGGAACAGCTAGTACTTGGTCAAGAGGGCGACTCAGGAGTAGCTGATCATGAAAAGTCGACAGGGCGGAACATTAAAGAGCAAGAGAAGACTGATGCTGATCAAGGAGAGCTAAAGGAAGCAGAAAAGTCAAAGAAAGATGAACGGGAAGAACAACTGGATCAAGAAGGGAAGAGTGATGTAATAGATGGGAAAGTAATGAAGAGGAAAAGAGAGGATGGACACATAGAAGATGATGGGCCAAGCACTGAGAAGAAAAAGGTAAAAAGAAAAAAACTAATGGTGAAATAAAGAAATACATTACTTTACATTATTTGTGGCATGAGAGACAAATAAGACCCACTCACACTCCTTCCCAGGGTTAATTTAGAGACCCCAATTATAACCCATCATAGATGTTTTTGGATTATGCGAGTAAGCCAGAGTACCCACAGAGAACCCACCCATACACGTGGAGAACATGTTATACATTTTTAACTAACTAAACAACTTCTAACTCAGTGTTCTAACGTTTGGAAACAGAATCTGCAATCCCAACTAGAAATTGATACAACAAAGATGCTATGGGAAAGGAGGAGCAAGGACAACAGGTCGGGGGGATATATTGGGCTTTGAGAAGGAACTTGGCCATTTTTGCACTGGAAATATCTTTGAAATGTCAAGATCAAATTTATTTCTGGCCTTGGCTCGTTTGGGCTTAGTATCAACAATCAGGAAAACAATGCCATGTGGGGCGGAATTTCGAGGTCAGGTGCATTGTGAGTTGGGCGGCAGGGACCTAGGCATGCTGATCCCCAGAGTTGACTGCTGGACAGACCTGGTAAGCCCAAACAAGTACGGGGGGGGAACTGGGAGCATCTGGTGGAGGCCCCTGTCCGCAAATACTTACTTGGGGAAGAACAGGAATTTTTCCCCCCAAAAAACATGGAATTCCATGTTGGGGACATGGAATCTGAATGGACCATGTTTATCCATTATGGATGCTGCCTCCAAGAGCTGTGGCCTGAAGGTTTTCTGTGCCTGTCATTGCAGTAACCGGAGGACCTGCTGGTGGATGCCAGCCAGGGCCGCTGAAAGTCAGTTTGAGCAGGAGGTGCTGAAAAAAATTGAGCCGGTTGTTATGGAAAATTATGCTTCGCTAAGCCCCGCCCCCTTAGTTATTGTTGCTACGCCAGTCAAGCTTTCTCCCCTAGAGCGAGAAACATGGGGTTTTTACCGGTACCGTTAAGTCATATTCCTCAGGGATTATCTGAAATTTTCTGGCAAAATTTTTCAAAGGTGTCCAATATATGTTTGAAAGATACAATCACCAGATTAAATGTTGGTGAAGTTCAAATGAAGAGGAAATCAAAATAGAAGGAAAAGTACACCATTCTCAATATAAGTGCCAAGCGCCACATTTGTTGACACATTGAATAAAAAAAAACAGCACATACAAGAACAACAACATTCTTGTATAGCAGGGTAACTCGATATATTTTTTTAAATTAAATGTTATGTTGGCTTTCACTATCGTCCTGTTTGCCAGTTTCTTGCTAAAATAAACTATCTTGCATTTGTTTACAGTGCGCCAGAATATTGCTCACATATAGTGGGGCTGATATAGATATCAGTATGTCAGAACTTGTCTATCTGTTAGTATTTATTTTGTTTAACAGGTTAACAAGGTTTAACAGAGACGTCTTTCTTAACGTTATCGCACAAAGCTATGGTTAGCTAACGTCAGCTAGCAATTTACCTTAGAACCAAACGTAGGTGCTCTTATTGAGTTTGGAGGGATTCAGCTGTTCGTGTCGTCTTCCACTCTGCTTTATACACACCCGGCATCTTTCTTGTTGCGTTTTGGGCTTGGGGAAGGCAAAGAATTCAACACCACCCTCCAAACTTCTTGGATATCGACCGTCGGACTTTCAAGTCCTGTATTCAATTCAATTCAATTCAGTTTTATTTATATTGTGCCGAATTACAACAATTGTCATCTCAAGGCACTTAGATAATACAGTCCAATTCAAGCCAATTGGAATTCAATTAATTGTAATCATAATCCAATTAAATCGAATTAATTAATTTCAAAATAATCCAATTCATTCATATAGAGCCAATTCAGAAAACAATATCCTAGCTAAGGAAACAAACAGATTGCACCGAAACTTGTCTTCAGTCCAATCTCCCGTCCTGAGCCTGAGGGACTGTGGAAAGGAACGACTCCCTTTTAACAGGAAGAAACCTCTGGCAGAACCAGACTCAGGAAGGGTGGCCATCCGCCTCGACCAGCTGGGGTTTAAGACTGAAAAGAGGGAAAAGAGGGGGGAAAAACACCATAACAAGTTAATAACCACAATAATGTCACATGTACATAAAATCAATTGAGAAACTAAACAGGGGGAAAAAAGAGAGCAAAGTGAGGAAAGGTGTGACAGATGAGGTCCCCCAGCAGTCTAAGGCTATAGCAGCTTAACTATGGGATGTTTCAGGATTACCTGAGCCATCCCTAACTATAAGCTTTATCAAAAAGGAAAGTTTTAAGCCTAATCTTAAAAGTGGAAAGGGTGTCTGCTTCCCGGACATTTACTGGCAGCTTATTCCACAAGAGAGGGGCCTGATAACTGAAGGCTCTACCTCCCATTCTACTTTTAGAAACTCTGGGAACAACAAGTAAACCTGCAGTTTGGGAGCGAAGTGCTCTGTTAGGAAAATATCTTACAATTAAATCTTTAAGATATGATGGAGCTCGGTCATTAAGAACTTTATATGTCAGAAGAAGAATCTTAAATTCTATTCTGAATTTAACAGGGAGCCAATGAAGAGAAGCTAAAACTGGAGAAACATGATCTCTCCTGTTAGTTCTCATCAGAACTCTGGCTGCAGAATTTTGCCCGTTGTGAAGGGATAAGTCATTAGAATACCCTTAGAATACCCTTCCAGTACTCCCTCACATGCTTGTCTATAAAATACACCACAATATAAGTTGCTGGTCATGGATTTAAAAAAATCTACCTACCTTTTTATGAGATGAGCCGATTGAGACAGTTAAATGTTTGTGCACTGGAGAGCCTCCGACAGGACTTAAAGCTCCTCAAGCACATCCATCATTAGTCCTAGGTTTTTGACAAAAACACCTGAATTTAATTTCACTGCTAGTCCCTCATGCATTTCAGTCTAGTTTCTCTTGATAGCTGTACTTCCTGCTGTGAAATGCTGGTAGAGGGCAGCATACAGTGACCAAACAGCTTTTACTATTCAAACAGATTAAGCCACCCACTTTATCTCCCCTAAGACTCGACCAATCCTTCTCAAACACACTGCTACTTCAGAGCCTGTAGCATCAAACTGCTGCAAAGGTTCTCTGGTGACTGATTATACAGGCAGTATAACTTGTCAAGGAAAACTGTGAAGTGTTTGGTCTCTGTGCAGTGCTTGACTGCATCTGATACAGACAACTCTAACCTATGGTTTAGACAATGCCACCCTATGAGACCTGGGAACTTATTCTTCAGTTTTGAATACACTCAATTTTGTCCCCACCATTACAGCAGCTCCATCTGAGCAGAAACCCACCTAACACCCTTTCAGATAGGCTTCATTAAGGCCATGTTTTAGAAGGCAGCTTAATAGTCTTTTAGTAATTCCATCTGCAGTTGTGCTTTCTAATTCAATCAGATCCAAGAAGGTGGTCAGTAGCTCAGTCACAAACGGATGTTTTGAGGTATGCAATAAGACTGGCCTTCTTGCTTAATGAGATGCTTTCACCCAAAATAACTTGCGAGTTTTGGTTGGGTCTGTTGAATACTGGCTAGCAATGTCTGTCTTATCTCTCTAGATATAAGATTGCAAAATAGGTGCACATGTAACATTTATATGACGAACACTGCCGACGTCAACACCATTTAACATTTGTTGTTCAATTACTTCAGGATATAATCAGTGTAAGGTCGATTATGTTTTTGCGATGCGATAGGCTGTTCTAAAGACACTGAGTTGAAGCTAAAATTTCAACTTGTTTTTTGAGAAAACTTGACTCAAGAGCTGAATTACTTTCTTTTTTCAGGATTCTTTCTGCTATTTTGTGACTTTGTGAGACACTATGCTAATTTATTTTCTTTTTCAAAGATTTAATTTTCTTCTTGTTACTGCTACCACATGAACTTACTATGCAATTCTGCCATTCAGTAGAGAATGTGTAACTCAGTTTCCCCATTCTCACTGCTCCAAGTGACAATGCTGCCCTGCATGTTTAGCAGCCCAATTTCTTATTTTTACCACATGATTTCCTGAACTATTGAGTGGACCAAAGAGTCACATTCACAGAACATATATATATACACAGGACTATATATATATTACCAAAAGTATTCACTCACCCATCCAAATAATTAAATTCAGGTGTTCCAGTCATTTTCATGGCCACAGGTGTATAAATTCAAGCACCTAGGCATGCAGACTGCTTCTACAAACATCTGTGAAAGAATGGGTCGCTCTCTCAGGAGCTCAGTGAATTCCAGTGTGGTACCGTGACAGGATGCCACCTGTGCAACTGGTCCAGTCGTGAAATTTTCTTGCTTCTAAATATTCCAGTCAACTGTCAGTGGTAATATAACAAAGTGGAAGCGATTGGGAACGACAGCAACTCAGTCACGAAAAATGACAGAGCTGGGTCAGCGGATGTGGAGGCGCACAGTGCGCAGAGGTCGCCAACCTTCTGCTGATTGCTACAGACGTCCAAACTTCATGTAGTCTTCAGATTAGCTCAAGTGTGTAGAAAGCTTCATTGAATGGGTTTCCATGACCAAGCAACTGCATTCAAGCCATACATCAATGCAAAACGTTGGATGCAGTGGTGTAAAGCACGCAGGCACTGGACTCTAGAGCAGTTGAGGAGACGTGTTCTCTGGAGTGACGAATCACGCTTCTACATCTGGCAATGTGATTGATGAGTCTGGGTTTGGCGGTTGCCAGGAGAACAGTACTTGTGCCAACTGTAAAGTTTGGTGGAGGGGGGATTATGTTGTGGGGTTGTTTTTCAGGAGCTGGGCTTGGCCCCTTAGTTCCAGTGAAAGGAACTCTGAATGCTTCAGCATAGCAAGAGATTTTGGACAATTTCATGCTCCCAACTTTATGGAAACTGTTTGGGGATGGCCCCTTCCTGTTCCAACATAGCTGCGCACCAGTGCACAAAGCAAGGTCCATAAAGACATGGATGAGTGACTTTGTCGTGAAAGAACTTGACTGGCCTGCACAGAGTCCTGACTTAAACCCAATGGAACGCCTTTGGGATTTCTATCAGGCCTTCTCGTAGAACATCAGTGTCTGACCTGAGAAATGTGCTTCTGGTAGAATGGTCAAAAATTCCCACAAACACACTCCTAAACCTTGTGGAAAGCTTGCCCAGAAGACTTATAGCTGTTCTAGCTGGCCGACGTCTTATTAGACCCTATGCATTAAGAATGGGATGTCACTTAAGTTTTTATGCATGTAAAGGCAGATGAGCGAATACTTTTGGCAGTATAGTGTATAATAATATGATATATTTATAATATACATTTATATTATAAATATATTAATATTTATTAATTTGTATATTATTAATTATTATTAATACTTCATTAGATGCTGATGAAAGTTTTTTTTCATGATAAACATCTGTTGTTTTTTTCTGTTGTACAGCTGGATGATGAAGTCATGGCTTCCATGTTGGCAGATTTTGTCGCCTGTCCACCCGATGATGAAGATGTTGCCTCAGGATCGAACTGTTCATAACCAATTGTCTTCTTGAACTGATGAGATTGACGCTACCATGACAGATACTGTCTCTGTATTATTGTAACATGAGGTAACTTGGAAATGTTACTTGACAGTTTTAAGTTACCTCATAAAATGTTATTCTTTACATGACATGTAATCTTTACCCTAACGGTTAATTCTTTACATTGCTCAGAATGGTGCCTTTATTTCTTAATTGATTTTGATGTAATAGTAATATTTGTCATTACAGTTCCAACTGTCTGCACCACTATATCAAACATGGTAATATTAGAGGGGTGTCAGAGTTGTTTCTTGTATATGGCTTGTAACTGACAAGTAGTTTCGCAAAAAGTAAATGACGCTGCATTTTTTTTCCCAAGCTAAGCCCCCTGATCTCTGTTACTCAGAATGCTACATCATTGATATATACAGTACTCATTCAGTTTCAGTCTTTTATGCTTTTTGTTTTGTCATTACGGTGATATGTTCTTCCATAAAAAAGTAAATATTCAGTCATGAGTTACGTACACTACATTTCTTACTCTGAGAATCACTTTAAATAATTGCAGTTGTAAATATGATCAGTTTAGTCTACTTGGCAAAGCACGAGTCTACCTGCCTTTGACTGCTGTCTCAGACTTCTGAATTTTTCGATACACCAGGACGCCTAATCCAATCAGCAGATAGCCCGTTATCATGGTTCCGAATATGTAAAGATCCTTGATGTCCTCAACGGAAAGAATCGCCAGACACACGACCCTCCACTGTTCCCAAGAGTCCCTCATGTAACCAGCGGCGAAAGTTCCATCAGGACAGGTGGGTTCCCCTGGACCCGAATTTTTCGTCAAGAAAATTCTGTCAATTCTGTTGAGAGACCAGTTGACCATTTCCATGATTTTAATTTTGAGAGCAATACAGAGAGAGGCACCAAAGTTTGAGACAGGACAGGAAAAGACGTGAAGAAAAGCAGGGAAGATTGAGGAGAGAAGAGAAATGCGACCGCCTTCGTTGAGAGCCAGAAGAGAATGAGAAAGGTTCAGCTTGGCTCAACTTTGGATTGTCGTACACATCTCTGGATCTGAAATTAGGTAAAGGATAACTTAAGATGGTACATTATGTAACTTATTAAGACATTATTTGATAAAAACTAACCCAAAAGGTAGAAGCTACTCAGAGCTACAGCATATTGTTGATACCTGACATTGTAAGCCTTGGTTAACAAAGAAAGATAATTGTCATTGTACCTGTTTCTTACAGGAATTTTGGGTTTTGTTAAGCAGTAAGTAAGTAATTTATTTATATAGCACAGATAAGCACAGATATATATCACAGATAAAAGCACAAAGTGCTTTACAATAAATAAGAAAAGATAAACAACCCCATAAAAATGGAGCATAAAATAGCAAGATAAAACAAAATATCTATAAAAGAATAAGATCACAAGTAGTACACCCTTCAAGGATATATATTTTATGAGAAAGATGGGAGAAACACTATGGCAACGATAATGGTGTAAACCTATATGGAGAGTGAAGTAAACATAGTGAAGAGAGATGCACAGTGCAACATGGAGGTACCCCAGTAGCCAAGGCCTGTAGTGATATAATTTAAAGCATGGCTAAGGGTTACCCTAGATCAATCTCAAAGCTAGAGAGAGTCTTCCTCCTAAACCCATGTTCACAGCTGGTTTCACAAGAAATGGGCTTTATGATTGAATGAAGAAGACTGCCTTACTTTCTACTTCTGGAAACTCTATGAACAAGTATGCATGCAGTCTCAGAGTCAAGTGCGCTGTAGAGATAAGGAACTATGAAGTTTTTTAAGATACAATGGAGAGTGGTCGTTGGGAGCTTCATGTGAGGTTTCAAACTGTATTATGGATTTTACAGGTAACCAGTGAAGAGAAGCTATATTTGGAGTGAGTAACAGTGCTCATCATGTTTCAAATGCATTGATGTGGATGTTACTTTGACAGTTACCTTTTTCAGACTTATTACATACAAGTAGTAGTAGCGGGCTCCTCCCAGCAGGACAACACAATCTGAGGTATTCTCCTGGCCTTCAAACTACCCAGTTACCAATTTGATGGTATCTGATGGCACTGTGGCAAGCAAGCTCAATCTATAAAGACCCCACATCTCAAGGCCGCAAAGATCTATTGCTAACGTCTCAGTACCAGAAATCCAGGACACCCTCAGATGTTCTTTTTCCTTGGCTTGACTGAAAAGCAATCTTTTGGCAGCATTTGGGGTTCTTACTCAATATTAGGCCGTTGGTCATAATGTTATGGCTCATTGATATATACACTGCTCAAAAAAATAAGGGAACACTAAAATAACACTTCCTTGATCTCAATTAATTAAATATTCCAGTTGAAAATCATTATTCATTACATAGTGGAATGCGTTGAGAATAAAATAACATAAAAATGATCAATGTAAATCAACTATCCCATGGAGGTCTGGATTTGGAATCGTACTCAAAATAAGATGTTCTCCTGAGTGATCTCCTCCCACACCTGGATTAAAGCATCAGTCAACTCCTGGCCAGTCTGTGGTGCAACATGGCGTTGGTGGATGGAATGAGACCTGATGTTCCAGATGTGCTCAATTGGATTCAGGTCTGAGGAACGGGCCAGGCCATAGCATCAATGCCTTGATCAATCTGTGATCTCCTTTAAGCACCGCATCACTCGCACACAAAAACAATTAATTCACACACTTGTACCTCATCCAATCACACGCGTGCCTCAGCCTTGTACGCATTCAATATATCTCACACAGTCAGAAACAACAAAACATTTTTAACAATAGTGTAAAATAATAATGAATTGCTACAGCTGCAGAGTTACACCTACTATTAGTCCACCCAGCACTGTTTTTATGCAGACTGCTCGGAGCTGTAAAAGGTAATCTCAGCCCAGTTAATATCTCACAATGTCAATCTTTTGCTAAAACTGTATTCTATGACCTCAAAATTATCTCTGTCTCGTCAAATTGATGTTACATTAAACTAAACAACGATAAATTAGTAGGAAGCTTTACATTTATCACTTTTAAGTTTCAGGAGTATAGATTGCATGTATTTATTTTTTTTTTAATAATTGTATTAATTGGGTGATCAGGTTTTTTGAAGTGCTTCCTCTCCAGACACAATGTCTGTAAATGACAGAAGAAGGCACATTTTTGGAGAATCTGAGCTCTACAGCAGGAAGAATTTGTTTTGTTTAGTCTTTGAATTGTTCTCTGTGGAAAGTTATATATATTTTCATTTTGAAACGTGTCCCCATGGTTTGTAATTTTTTTGCGTTCTTCCTTGTGTATGTTATGAATATTCTTATTTCTAAACATGTAGCAGTTGTGTGTCACCATTGCGTGACATAAAGGCATGTTGTGTTTCCAATTAGTTAAGTTGGAAAAGAATAAAATAGTTAAAGTAAAATACACCTCAAAAGGCATTGTTGGTGTTGACTGACCCACCGCCAAACTGGTCATGCTGGAGGATGTTGCAGGCAGCAGAACATTCTCTATGGCATTTCTCAGTGTGAACCTGCTCTCATCCATGAAGAACACAGGATGCCAATGTTGAATCTGCCAATCTTGGGTTTCTCTGGCAAATGCCAATCGCCATGCACAGTGTTAGGCTGTCAGCACAAGCCCCACTTGTGGACGTCGGGCCCTCATACCACCCTGATGGAGTCTGTTTCTGACAGTTTGTGCAGAGAGATGCATATTAGTGACCTGCTGTGGAGGTAATTTTGCAGGGCTCTGGAAGGAGAAAGGAGGAACAAGAGGAGCACTGCCAGAGCCCTGCAAAATTGTACAAAGGAGGAACAGGAGCAGCACGTCTCCTGGTGTACTGGCCTGTCTCCTGGTATCTCCTCCATGTCCTGGACACTGTGCTGAGAGATACAGTAAACCTTGCCACAGCTCGCATTGATGTGCCATCCTGGATGAGCTGCACTACCTGAGCAACTTCTGTGGGTTGTAGACATCGCCTCATGCTACCTGTTGGGGTGAAACCACTGACAAAATGCAACACTGAACAAAACATCAGCCAGAAAGGATGAGAATTTGCACAACAGCAGGTGAAACTGATTCACAATCAGTGCTGCTTTCTAACTGGACAGGTTGATTTCACAGAAGTGTGATTGGTTTGGAGTTACATTATGTTGTTTAGGCATTCCTGTTATTATTTTTTTGAGCAGTGGATAAAGTAAAAGGTAGCACAGAAAACTGCTGACTTCAATGACTAACCCGGCTCTGTGAGGATTCATGCAAATGTCAAATCCAGCACAGAAAAGCAAGTGAAAACCAAACTCTTTTACGTACATATAAATAAAACTTATTTCTCTCTCTCTCTCTCTTTTATTTATATATATATATATATAAAAATAAATAAAAGAGATATACACGCACACCTTTCAGCGCGAAAGAAATGTGAGCGTGTCATTGAGCTGATATCCGGTAGAAATGGACGTGTCTCCAGTGTAACATAAAAGGAGGGGAGGCGGTGATGACACTCCTGATGCTCTCATCATCCTCTATCGCTCCAAATATTTTTATACATATTTATTCCAAAACAGTTGGGACTGATAGAGCCCGCGGTCACTTTTTCTTCCACCAAGGAATTTTGCAGATCCGAACCGGTACCGCAACTCCATTGGCAAGCATCAACGGGTACTGGTCTGTTTATCTTATTCCTCCGTTCACCTGTGTATTTTGTTTTGTTTTGTGTGTGTGTGTGTGTGTGTGTGTGTGTCCCCCCCACACACACACAAATTTAAAAAAAAATAATTATAATCTTACCTCACGATTTTTATTTGCACCGCATAAGAGCAGATAGCAGGGGACGTCGGATGGCTTTTAATCTGTTTACTACAATTCTGCCGGGGTGATGCAGACTGGCACCTCTTTATTTGTGAGCTGCGATGTGATGTGGTATATAAAAGGGATCGAGGAGGAGCAAATATTGTTTACAATGTATTTACGTCTGCATCATATTGCTGTTTCTATATGGCAGGTGTGTTTGTGGTGCACTCACTGGTTTACAACCCAAGCCTTCGTGCTTTAGAAAGCCTTAGTGTTTTAGAAATGGCTTAAAATATGCCCATCATATGGTTAATTGTATTTGTGTCGAAGACAGAGAAAAGGCAAGATTTTGTAAAAAGGAAAACAAAAAGCCTGGTTTACGCAATCGAAGCCTTTTTATAATCCCGTTCCGATACTACAACAACATGTATTTGCCAAGATATATAAATGTCTATCTATATAACATGGTCGTAGGAAAATACAAACCGCCACAATTCATATCGATGATCAAGAAAAAAATCAAGGAGTTGTTCGATTCAAGAGGCAGCACAAACCAAGCCTCACAAACCAAGGTATATCAGCGGCTAACGTAACAGTTCCCAGCTTCTAGATGGTTCCAGTGTATTGGGATGAAGACATGATTTGGTATGATAGTGCTGCAAAATGGCAGTATTAAAGATAACGGTGGCTTAATTTTATTCGGGAACAAACACTATACATTTCCCTTAATGATTCATTACGTCATTATGAGACCTAAATACCTGACAAAACCACCTTCTTGAATGCGAAAAAAAGGCCAGCGTGTCGCTTTTATCTGTCTCCTTTTTGTACCTTTGTAGAAGAGTTTTGGTTGGATAAAAAGTAACCACATCTTCTTCCAGACCAGGTCAAAATAAAGATTATTTGAGCAAAAAATAACATTTGTGCCAGAAATATCCTAACTTCTATTTTTTTTTAACAAACCTAGTTAGTATGGTAATTCTTGTTCTTTTAGAGGAGAAACTATTCTAACAGAAACAGCAGGATCTAGTGAAAGTGGAATGACTTTTTTTTGGTTTTTGACACCAGAAGGAACTGTTTTTGAAGCCATACATTTAGGTTATTATGGTTTTTATGATGGAATTAAATCATCAGGAGCATCCAATATTGCAGACTCTGTCTTGATAATATTAACAAAAGAGGATATTTTATAATATTTTATATTTATTTTGCTGTTTTTATTGAGTCATGATGCATTGCAAAAATATTTAATTGTTTAAATTACAACTAAAACCTGTGAAGCATTATTTAAAGACTATGTCGGGAGCCAATTGACTTTGACAAACAGATGTGCAGTCCTCTAAGAATCTAACAGGCCTTACCCTTTGGCGATTAATGTTCTGCACAGGTAAAATGCAGATTGACAGAGTTAGCCCAAGCCAAGAGGGGGCGGACAACAACAAAATTCCTAACAAAGAGGACAAAGCACTAAAGATTATAAATGACAAAGAAGGACAGATGAATTCCACAGACAAATTTGCACTGGACATTCTTTATTATCTGCACGCATAGTTTTACTCCATCACGAAACAGATTTATCTACTTTGACATCTGCTCAGTGATTCCCAGTTAGGAAAAACTATCACAAACTCATTTAAAAGGAACAAACTGTAAAAAGGAAGCTCAGCCTTCCATAAATATTGATAATTTCACTTTTCCCCCCAATTCATGGTGAACCCAGAGAATTCACCAAAAGTGGTAAGTAAAGCCAGTAGATGCGGAATGGATATTTGTGAATTTGATATATATATAAAACAATGTCATCATTGTATTGCGAGAGGTTGTTTTTTTTTTACATTCATCACAATTGAAGGGTTTTTGTTTAACTCTAACTGCCAATCGTTCAACAATAACTGATAACAAGATTGGAGAAAGGAGACAGCCTTGACGAGTTCCACTGTGTTTTACAAAAGGACGAGAAACATTTGTTAGAATAAGTTAGAATTGAAGAGGATTGACATAGATAGATAATTTTGATCCATTTTATGAAGAAGCCATAACAAAACATTTTTTGGGCCACTTCACTTAAGCAAATTCACTCTGTGCATCTAGAGAGTGAACCACAATTTTTTTCCTGTATATTGAGCATACATGCTCAAAGGTAGGCCGAATATCATGGCCTGTAACCTTAATATTAGAAAAGTAGGCAATCACCTTTTCCACTTCATCTTGTGCAATATCGATATCTAGGATTTTGCTCAAGGTCTCATTCAGCTTAGTTTGTTTGAGGTTTTCAAAAAAAAATAAAAATGATACATAGCATCATGATCTGTCACCCAATCTGTTACCCAATGACTGAAACTGTAGCACAAAAGTCTGCAAAACATTTGTTATTCTGTTCAGGGTTAGTCAATAATGTCACATCAGGTGCTTTGATAAAATGCTGTAGTTCCTGAGGCTTGGGTATGTCTTAGCTGATGGGCCAAAAAGCATTGAGGCCTCTCACCAAATTCAAAGTGTCTCTGCCTACCTTTTAAAAGTAACTATGAAATATTCTTCAAAACTATCAAGTGATATTCATAGATATTCATTCACACCTGCCCTCCCCTCAAACACATCTATTCCATGTCATTTAGTCACACTTCATCTTTCTATCTGCATGTGTGAGATACAGTGAATCAAATACTGGCTTAAAACTTCTAGTTATTGGCAACTTAGAATGTTTTTTTTAATAAACACATTCATACAAAGTACACTGTTTCTGATTGTAGGTAGAAACGATATCTTGTTCCAAAAAAATATTAATGATTTTGTACAATGCCTGTGATTGCTGTTTCTTAAGCACTTATCCAGGCACCGAATCTGGTTCAGCAGCTTCGTAGCTGTCAATGGCTTGCAGATTAGATTTGAAGTAGAATTCTTGTAGTTTTATAATTTGTCATCATGGTCAAAAAGGGTGATTGTTGAGATCTGTTGTTTGATTGTTTTGGTGATCAAAGCAAGTGGATAACTGTTTTAGGACATTAGTGCAGTTTTTTAAAGATTTAAATCTCTTTAAAGAAATATTTATGTCAAACGGAAAAATAAAGTATTTGGAGTAAAAACATTTTTTTAAAAAGGCAGTCAAAAATTCACTGGAGATGGTCAGAATTCCATACAGTTTATTTAGTTTATTCCATACACAGAAATAAACCTGAGTCCAATTAAAGAAAAAACTCAAAATTATGGTCTTTTTTTTAAACAACCCCACTAAACAAATCTAGTCTCGTGTACCCATTTTTTTTCAAAAGACAACGTAGGTCCTCTCTTTTTGATCCTCTGAATCACAAAGGCAGATGGCTGTCCTTCCTAAGTATGGCTCTACTAGAGGTTTCTTCCTCTTAAAAGAGTTTTCATCTCCACTGGGAGCTCATGTGCACCCGGGAGGGGATGATTTAGTCGAAGAGAAGTTTCAATGTGATTGGGATTATATGAATTGGGCTAATTTGGCTAATTTTGAACACGTTTGTTTTAATTGGATTAGAATTGAATTAGAATTGGTTTAAATCAGATTGCTTATTTAAAGTGCCTGTGAATAGTTGTGTATGTAACTTGTAGTTTAAAAGTACTTCATCAGTAATCAACTAGACTAGAAAAGCGCTAAATTAGTACAGCTCATTTACCATTTATTAATCCCCTTTACTATTTTTTAATGATGCACTACTTGTGTGTTTATCTGTCAACTTTCAAAAAGTTTGCAAACTGATTTTTATTTAACCCCTTAAAATTCCTGCAATTTTTGTCTGAAATGCCTAAAAAAAATAAATAAATACCCAAAGCTGTTCTTGAACCATTTGGAGAGGCATGGTTGTCTTTTTTTGAAAGAGAACGCTCTGAATTTTCACCCAATTTTCTCCTCTAAAGTTTTGTTTTGTTTCACTCTGCTTTTAGAGGAACGAGTACGTGGCGTAAATGATTCAGTTCTTTCACTCTACTTTTTTTCTTTTTTTTTTTTGAAGAGCACCACTCTTCTTCTGCTACTTCTTGTTAATGCGGACGCTAGACTTTCTGCTATCGTATTATCATAGTGACATGTGCACGTTGCTCCAGAGTTAGTAAAAACATGAGAACAAATTGATTACTTTAAAAAAATTACATATTTTGTGTTGAAACTTATGAAAGGTATTTTATTGTGGTTCGTTCCGTGTTTGTGTCATTTGTATGTGACATGCAAAGGCTGTCACTGAGGTGTGTGGAAGATATGTTGCTAGCAGACAGAGCTCAAACTTAGTGCCCTTGGAAGCAGGAGGTAGGAGGAGACAAATGGTGTATTCGTCAAAAACGAGTGATTCGTTTAATTCATTTTCAATAAGAGCCATAACTCATAGCAGCTTAAAAGGTTCATTTCATGTAAAACCATTACTTAAGTTACTAAAATTATTCATATTAAACTTAAAATGTAAACATGGGTTTATGCATTGTCTGTGAAATATCGTATTATGGTCTTTGTATTTTTGTGTCCATTTAATCGTTTTCACGATTTCAAAATGTCGGTGGAGAAAAGAGAGAATTAAAGTTGCACCAGTCGAAGTTTGGGACCCAGTCCTCAGAATTATCTTCAGACGTTCTATTGTGTAAAACAATGAATTGTATTTATAACACAAGAAAGGCTGAGCTGTGTATATAATTCAATTCAATTTTATTTATATAGCGCCAGATTACAACAATTGTCATCTCAAGGCACTTAAGTAATATAGTCCAATTCAAGCCAATTGGAATTCAATTCATTGTAATCATAATCCAATTAATTCATATAGAGCCAATTCAAAAATTAATATCCTAGCTAAGGAAACCAACAGATTGCACCGAAACTTGTCTTCAGTCCAATCTCCCGTCCTGAGCCTGAGGGACTGTGGAAAGGAACGACTCCCTTTAACAGGAAGAAACCTCTGGCAGAACCAGAACCAGGAAGAAACCTCTGGCAGAACCAGAACCAGGAAGGGTGGCCATCCGCCTCGACCAGCTGGGGTTTGAGAAGACAGAAAAGAGGGGAGAAAAACACCATAACACCATTCAAAGGATACCTGTTGGAACAGGGAAACACAAGTTAATAATCACAATAATGTCACATGTACATAAAATCAGTTGAGAAATTAAACAGGGGGAAAAAAGAGCAAAGTGAGGAAAGGTGTGACAGATGAGGTCCCCCAGCAGTCTAAGCCTATAGCAGCTTAACTATGGGATGTTTCAGGATTACCTGAGCCATCCCTAACTATAAGCTTTATCAAAAAGGAAAGTTTTAAGCCTAATCTTAAAAGTGCTTCCCGGACATTTACTGGCAGCTTATTCCACAAGAGAGGGGCCTGATAACTGAAGGCTCTGCCTCCCATTCTACTTTTAGAAACTCTGGGAACAACAAGTAAACCTGCAGCTTGGGAGCGAAGTGCTCTGTTAGGAAAATATCTTACAATGAGATCTTTAAGATATGATGGAGTTCGTCATTAAGAGCTTTATATGTGAGAAGAAGAATCTTAAATTCTATTCTGAATTTAACAGGAACCAATGAAGAGAAGCTAAAACTGGAGAAACATGATCTCTCCTGTTAGTTCTCATCAGAACTCTGGCTGCAGCATTTTGGATCAGCTGGAGGCTTTTCAGAGAATATGTGGGACAGCCCAATAATAAGGAATTACAGTAGTCCAATCTCGAAGTAACAAATGCATGGACTAGTTTCTCTGCATCACCCTGAGACAGGATGTTCCTGATTTTAGCAATATTACGAAGGTGAAAGAAGGCAGTCCTAGAAACCAGTTTTATATGTGCGTCAAATGATAAATTCTGGTCAAAAATAACTCCAAGGTTCCTCACTGTAGAACTAGAAGCCAAGGAAATACCATCTAGAGTAACTATATAACTAGACAATTTCTCCCTGAAGCGCTCGGGTCCAAAGAGAACAACTTCAGTTTTGCCTGAATTTAAAAGCAGACAGTTCTGAGTCATCCAGGTCTTTATGTCTTGAAGACAGGCTTGTAGTCTGACCAACCTATTGGTTTCATCTGGTTTCATAGATAAGTACAGCTGAGTATCATCAGCATAACAATGGAACTTTATGCCATGCTGTCTGATAATGTTTCCTAATGGAAGCATGTATAAAGTAAAAGGAATCGGTCCAAGCACAGAACCCTGAGGAACTCCATGACTTACTCCAATGTGTGAGGAAGATTCTTCATTTACAAGAACAAACTGGAATCTATCAGATAAATATGACTTAAACCAGCCTAATGCAGTTCCTTTAATCCCAATAACATGTTCAAGTCTCTGTAACAGAATGTTGTGATCGATCGATCGTATCAAATGCAGCACTGAGATCCAACAGGACAAGCACAGAAACAAGTCTGCTATGAGAAGCTAACAGGAGATCATTGGTAACCTTCACCAGTGCTGTTTCTGTGCTATGATGCACTCTGAATCCTGACTGAAACTCTTCAAACAGATTATTTCTATGTAAATGATCACAAAGTTGAACTGCAACTATTTTTTCAAGAACTTTAGACAAAAAAGGGAGATTGGATATAGGTCGATAATTAGCCAACACTTCTGAATCAAGAGTAGGTTTTTTAAGTAAAGGTTTAATTACAGCAACCTTAAAAGTCTGAGGTACATATCCTGTCAACAAACACCGATTGATCAAATCCAATATGGAAGTGTCAATTAAGGGGAAAACCTCCTTGGACAGTCTGGTTGGGATTGGGTCTAACATACAAGTTGATGGTTTAGAAGAGACTATTGCTGTTGCTAGCTCAGAAAGATCAACTGGGCAGAAGCCGTCTAAATACAAATCATGTTCTAAAGATACTTCTAAAGCTGCTCTACTTGATGATACATCAGTAATAATAATGGGAAGGATTCCATTAATCTTCTCTCTGATAGAAACAATTTTATTGATGAAGAATCTCATGAAATCATCACTGCTGAGAGTTAAAGGAATACATGGCTCAACAGAGCTCGGACTCTTTGTCAGCCTGGCAACAGTGCTGAAAAGAAACCTGGGATTATTCTTATTCTCTTCTATCAATGATGAATAATAAGCAGTTCTAGCTTTATGACGGGCTTTCTTATACGTTATTAAACTATCTTTCCAGACTAATTGAAACTCTTCTAAATTAGAGGAACGCCACTGTCTCTCCAGCTTTCTTGCAGTCTGCTTTAACGCACGCAGCTGTGAATTATACCAAGGAGCCAACCTCTTCTGACTGATTACCTTCCTTTTCAGAGGGGCAACATTGTCCAGTGTTGTACAATAATATAATATCTATAATAATTAACACTACTTTTTGTTCCTCTTGGATTTTTGCTTTATTGATGAGAATGCTCCTGAGTGATATCGCTGAGTCCACAATTTCCTTCAGAGACAAAAGTATCTTATCTACAAGTATAATAATATTAAGTAACATAATGAAATATCAATACTTCCTTGTCAAGAGCATTGTCTGAAGAGGGAAACCTCTTCAGACAATGCTTCTTCTCCAGAGTCTATTAAAGAAAAATCACTGTCCTCCTCTGACAAGAAAATCATCAGAAACATCACTGTCCTGTTGTAAACAAACCTCAAAGGCTTCCTCCATACTGTATTTTGTTTTTGAAGTCCATTTAGCCATATTGTAGACAAACTCATGAAGCGAGCGACTGCTTCTATGTGCCGCTCTTTATGCTCTGCTTTGGCTATATATGGAAGAAAACCGAACCACCAAGCAGCATATTGTTGTTTTCAGAATTTCATTAGCTATTCAATGCATCACTCAAAAGTAAAATCCGCTGCAACTGGTTCGAGCTTCATACATGGAATAAGTGCAGATACTTTTGACCTATCAGTGAATAATTGACTATTATTCCACAGCAGACAGAGTAAACAGTCATCTATTAGAGTAAGTCAGATGTCAAAGTTTAAAGCCCAGAGCTATTTTGGTATCACAATGTGGTGAATACAGGCATGCTAACTGAAGTAATGATCAAGAATATGTGAAAAATATATGCATCTGGCATCTGTCGACAAAATTTTGACAGTTTGTCGACAGACTATGTGTCTTTGTGGACGTAAGACTTGTAGACTTAACTGTTTTACAGGAGTGCATTATCTGGACCCTTGCCAATGTAACAGGACCATTTGTATGAGTTGTTTCTGTTCTTTGAATACTGTGATGCTTCAAGAGACTTGGACAATTTTTTGTATTTGCAACTGGTTTGCACATTAACACAAAACATTTATTTCTTGCAAGAAAAAGACATGTCCACACAACCTGTCAGGAAGCTGGCTCAGAGTTGTCTGACTCACAAAATGATACTATTGCTATTATGTTTGCTGGCCACACAATGTTATGGGAAAATGACATTCCTAGCCATTTAATGTTATGGGAAGATGAGTTCAGACAGTCAAAACAATTTTGCTTGCTACATAGTGTTATGAGAACCAAAAGACAGGAGGAGGCCTCCTCCCATCACAGAAACTCTTATTCTTGCAGCTTTTCTCATAGTATAACTATATAATTTTTCTAACATATGTAAACAAAATGATGTCAAGAAATAAACATAACCTAACTGAAAGTGTTGGTGCATGGGGTTACCGACTATATAGCTGTGCAGCTGTAGGTGCAGCCGTCACACACCTCCCTTCTTCAAAACTTAAGCTGGAACAACGAGAGAGGTAGTCAGCAGTTACATTCACTTTCCCAGGGATGTGTTGAACCATGAACTGGGATGGCTGCATGGCATCGAGTAATCCTTCCATTCGTGTCTTTCATCCGGTCTAGCCATTGCAATGCTTTGTAGTCAGTCTGCAAGATGAACTCCCTCCCCAGCAGGTAGTACTTGAACAAGTCCAGAGCCCACTTGATAACCAGAGCTTCCTTCTCCACAGTGGCATAATGCTCCTCTCTGGGAAATAGCTTGCAACTGATGTTGGCAACAGGATGCAGATCCCCCGATGACCCCTGCAGAAGCACAGCACCAACACCCCTCTCAGAAGCATCAGTTTGCAAGATAAAATCCTTGTTAAAATCTGGACTGTGCAAAACTGGATCCTTACTGGATATCTCGAAAAGCTGCCACTGCCACTACTGTTCACTCAACAAGGTGTGGGTGCCGTATGCCAGTCATATCCGTCAGGGTTGCAGCTCTTGCTGAGAAGTTTGGAATGAATCGATAGGTAAAAGCCAGCCATTCCAAGGAAAGATCTTAACTGTTTCTTTGTCTGTGGAAAATGACAGGATTAAATTGTTTTGACTTTGTCAACTTGTGGCTTAATAACCCCACCTCCAATGGTGAAACCAAGGTACTGTGTCTCTACTCTGGTCAGGGCACACTTTGCAGGATTGATTGTGAGGCAAGCACTCCAAATGGCCCAGGACCTCCATCAGATGTTCCACATGTGTCTCCCAGGAGTCACTGTAAATGACAATGTCATCAAGATATGCACATGCATAACCAGCAAGTCCATCCAGTACCTTCCATCAGTCCATCTGATGCATCAGTCTTTGGAAGGTGGCAGGGGCCCCATGCAAACCAAATGGCATTGGATTGTGCTCACTTTTGCCCCCCAGCTCTCACATGGCTCCCCTCAGCACCGATAGAAGAAAAGAAAATGGGTTTAACATATAAAACAAATTTAACAAAGTTGAAAATACAATTAGATTTAAATGTGCACGCTTACAAACAGAAATAATGCATTTCAACTTAGTTTAAACAAATATGTAAACAAAATGATGTCAAGAAATAAACATAACCAACAACATCTGAAAGTGTTGGTGCATGGGGTTACCGACTAGTTAGCTGTGCGGCTGAAGGTGCAGCCGTCACAGTGTCAGACCCATCCTCAACATCCTTTGTCTTGTATAACGTGCTCTGTGAAGAATTTTGTACTGTATGAGCTGCAAATTAGGATTTCGAGAGGATTCTGAAGGTGTTCAAACATTTGTGGCCGGAAGTTATGATTAGAACTGATGGATAGATCTGCCTCCCATTTTGAGGATGGTAGAGACATTGTGTCATCTATTTTAGACAATAATTTATATATTTTTGACAGCAGTCTTGGGGTGCAGATGCTTAGAAATTCTGCTACCCTAATGGGGAGTTGTAAGTCTGGTTGGTGGAGGATATATTCATGGTTATTATAGACTTAAGTTGTTGATATTCTAGGAATTTATTGTTGCCTATCCAATGTTGTGATAGGAATTCATTAAATTAAATAAAATTTCCAATTTGGATTATATGATCCAGGTGTTTGATTCCTTTGCTCTTCCATAGAGTTTAACATTTTTGTTTTGTAGGATGTCAGGATTGTTCGAGATGGATGTAAGCTTACACGGGAGAAGTGAAGACTGTAATTTTAAGAAATTCCCACCAGGCTGTCAGAGAGGTGCTGATTGTCAAGTACATCGGGACTCTGGGCACAGATGCAGGGTCTTTTCAGATGCAAAGAGTGTTTACTAATATAACACAGCACAGCACAGGCAAGGCAGGGCAACAGGCAACAATTTAACATAAGACACGCTCTCCTAACGAGGCGGATTTAAACAAAGGACGCACTCGAAAAACAGAGGCAATATGAAACATTAACTATAAACTTAAAGCTCTCCTTTAACGGAGGCCACTATGAAAGGTTGCAACGAAAAATTTCTCCTTGAAAACGGAGGAACAAACAAGGCTATGAAACTTACCGTATTAAATAAATAAACTAAGACTATGAACAAGAATAAATTACAAAACAAGATAGCGCTACAGGAGGATCACTACACTGAAGGCTCGTGGAAACTATGGATCAAGGAAAGGCTGGTAATGTAGCTCATGGGGAGATACAACATACTGGCACAAGACAAGGGAAACACAGACTATTTGAACACATGAGGGACCATGGGGAACAGGTGGAAACACTTGGGAATCAGGGAAGACAATCAGAGTGCTGAAAATTAGGTAAATCTAATCCACCACTGTCCTTGGTCTTCTGTAGAGTTTTTAAACTAATACGTGGTGGTTTGTTTTTTCCACAGAAATTTGGAGATACATGAATCTAGTGACTTAAACTAAGTAGCAGATGGTTTTATGGGGATCATTGAGAACAAATAATTAACTTTTGGTAGTATCATCATTTTAATGGTTGCAACTCTCCCCATAAGTGATTATGGGTAATGACTTCCAGAGAGTGAGATTGTCCTCTATTGTCTTTAGTAATTGCACGTAATTTAGCTTTGTTAGCTCTGAGAGCCTGGAGGAAATGTTTATGCCTAAATATCTAATATTTCCTGACTGTAAAGTGATCGCAGGTATATTCTGAAACCAACAGTTAATGGGCAGAACTGTGGTCTTAGACCAGTTGATAGAGTAGTCAGAAAGTGCTGAGAATTTATTTATGAGTGTGATCGTGTGAGTGAGAGACGTCTGTGAGTTCTGAAGGAAAAGTAATACATCGTCAGCATAAAGACTTATTTTATGCTCAAAATTTTGGGGTTGGATGCCTTTATTATTTATATCTTGTCTGATAGCAGCTGCTAAAGGTTTGAAGAAAATAGCAAAAAGTGAGGGGTAAAGTGAGCAACCCTGTCTTGTACCTCTCTGCAGGCTGAAGTTTGGAGAAGTTTGTCCTGACACTTTCATTTGGGGAGCTATATAATATCCTTATCCAGTTGATGAAGTATAACCCAAACCTGAATTTCTTTAATGCTGCGAATAAAAAATTCCAATTAACTCTAAGCTTTTTCTGCATCTAGAGAGACGATTGCGGTTTCGAAGTTGTTGATGGTAGAATAGTCTATGAGATTAATTAGCCTGCATGTGTTAGTGGATGAGTGTCTATCCTTTGTAAAACCTGTCTGGTCAGGATGTATTATAAGGGGAGTAATTTTCTTATTCTTTTGGCGAGGGCTTTACAAATAATTTTGAGGTCAACATTTATTAGTGATATTGGGTGGTAACTGGATGGAAGGATGGCGTCTTTTCCTGGTTTCTATAGCAGGATAATGTTATCAGAGTTTATGTTTGGGGATAATCTGCCATTCTCCTTAACTTGTAATGCCATTTTGTGAAATGTAGGTGCCAAAATGGTCCAAAATTCTTTGTAGAACTCTGCTGGAAAACCATCTGGTCCTGGGGCTTTGTTACTAGGCATATGTTGAAGGACTTCATGGAGTTCTCCTATTGAACTATAGAACTTGACTCTCTTGTTGACAGCACTACAGCTTCAATGCGTACAACACTGGACAATGTTGCCCCTCTGAAAAGGAAGGTAATCAGTCAGAAGAGGTTGGCTCCTTGGTATAATTCACAGCTGCGTGCGTTAAAGCAGACTGCAAGAAAGCTGGAGAGACAGTGGCGTTCCTCTAATTTAGAAGAGTCTCAATTAGTCTGGAAAGATAGTTTAATAACGTATAAGAAAGCACTTCGTAAAGCTAGAACTGCGTATTATTCATTATTGATAGAAGAGAATAAGAATAATCCCAGGTTTCTTTTCAGCACTGTTGCCAGGCTGACAAAGAGTCCGAGCTCTGTTGAGCCATGTATTCCTTTAACTCTCAGCAGTGATGATTTCATGAGATTCTTCATCAATAAAATTGTTTCTATCAGAGAGAAGATTAATGGAATCCTTCCCATTATTATCACTGATGTTTCATCAAGTAGAGCAGCTTTAGAAGTATCTTTCGAACCTGAATTGTATTTAGACAGTTTCTGTCCAGTTGATCTTTCTGAGCTAACAACAGCAATAGTCTCTTCTAAACCATCAACTTGTATGTTAGACCCAATCCCAACCAGACTGTTCAAGGAGGTTTTCCCCTTAATTGACACTTCCATATTGGATTTGATCAATCGGTCTTTGTTGATAGGATATGTACCTCAGACTTTTAAGGTTGCTGTAATTAAACCTTTACTTAAAAAACCTACTCTTGATTCAGAAGTGTTGGCTAATTATCGACCTATATCCAATCTCCCTTTTTTGTCCAAAGTTCTTGAAAAAATAGTTGCAGCTCAACTTTGTGATCATTTACATAGAAATAATCTGTTTGAAGAGTTTCAGTCAGGATTCAGAGTGCATCATAGCACAGAAACGGCACTGGTGAAAGTTACCAATGATCTCCTGTTAGCCTCTGATAGCGGACTTGTTTCTGTGCTTGTCCTGTTGGATCTCAGTGCTGCATTTGATACGATCGATCACAGCATTCTGTTACAGAGACTTGAACATGTTATTGGGATTAAAGGAACTGCATTAGGCTGGTTTAAGTCATATTTATCTGATAGATTCCAGTTTGTTCTTGTAAATGAGGAATCTTCCTCACACGTTGGAGTAAGTCATGGAGTTCCTCAGGGTTCTGTGCTTGGACCGATTCTTTTTACTTTATACATGCTTCCATTAGGTAACATTATCAGACAGCATGGCATAAATTTCCATTGTTATGCTGATGATACTCAGCTGTACTTATCTATGAAACCAGATGAAACCTACAGGTTGGTCAGGCTACAAGCCTGTCTTAAAGACATAAAGACCTGGATGACTCAGAACTGTCTGCTTTTAAATTCAGACAAAACTGAAGTTGTTCTCTTTGGACCTGAGCGCTTCAGGGAGAAATTGTCTAGTTATATAGTTACTCTAGATGGTATTTCCTTGGCTTCTAGTTCTACAGTGAGGAACCTTGGAGTTATTTTTGACCAGAATTTATCATTTGACGCACATATAAAACTGGTTTCTAGGACTGCCTTCTTTCACCTTCGTAATATTGCCAAAATCAGGAACATCCTGTCTCAAGGTGATGCAGAGAAACTAGTTCATGCATTTGTTACTTCAAGATTGGACTACTGTAATTCCTTATTATTGGGCTGTCCCACATATTCTCTGAAAAGCCTCCAGCTGATCCAAAATGCTGCAGCCAGAGTTCTGATGAGAACTAACAGGAGAGATCATGTTTCTCCAGTTTTAGCTTCTCTTCATTGGCTCCCTGTTAAATTCAGAATAGAATTTAAGATTCTTCTTCTCACATATAAAGTTCTTAATGACCGAGCTCCATCATATCTTAAAGATTTAATTGTAAGATATTTTCCTAACAGAGCACTTCGCTCCCAAACTGCAGGTTTACTTGTTGTTCCCAGAGTTTCTAAAAGTAGAATGGGAGGTAGAGCCTTCAGTTATCAGGCCCCTCTCTTGTGGAATAAGCTGCCAGTAAATGTCCGGGAAGCAGACACCCTTTCCACTTTTAAGATTAGGCTTAAAACTTTTCTTTTCGATAAAGCTTATAGTTAGGGATGGCTCAGGTAATCCTGAAACATCCCATAGTTAAGCTGCTATAGGCTTAGACTGCTGGGGGACCTCATCTGTCACACCTTTCCTCACTTTGCTCTCTTTTTCCCCCTGTTTAATTTCAAAATTGATTTTATGTACATGTGACATTATTGTGGTTATTAACCTATGTTTCCCTGTTCCAACAGATATCCTTTGAATGGCGTTATGGTGTTTTTCCCCCCTCTTTTCCCTCTTTTCTGTCTTCTCAAACCCCAGCTGGTCGAGGCGGATGGCCACCCTTCCTGAGTCTGGTTCTGCCAGAGGTTTCTTCCTGTTAAAAGGGAGTCGTTCCTTTCCACAGTTGCCACAGGCACGCTCAGGACGGGAGATTGGACTGAAAACACATTTCGGTGCAATCTGTTGGTTTCCTTAGCTAGGATATTAAATTTTTTTAATTAGCTCTATATGAATTAATTGGATTATGATTACAATGAATTGAATTCCAATTGGCTTGAATTGGACTATATTACTTAAGTGCCTTGAGATGACAATTGTTGTAATCTGGCGCTATATAAATAAAATTGAATTGAATTGAATTGAATTGAGAGAGGTGAATCCAGAGCCATTGCCTGTTCGGTTTGTAATTTTGGAAGGTTGATGTTATTAAGAAACTGATCTATGTTACTGACTGATGGATCATTTTGTGATGAATATAAGGCTTTATAGAAGTCCCTAAAAGCATTGTTGATTACATCAGGGTCATGGGTGACGTTTCCTTTTGAGTCTTTAACAGAAGTGATTGTTGTTTTCTCTTTGTTTATCTTTAGTTGATTGGCAAGGAACCTTCCAGATTTATTGCCATGCTCAAAGTTCTCCAAGCGAAGTCTTTGTATCAGAAACTGTGTTTGTTTATCAATAATTTTGTTTAATTCAAGTTTAGCTTTTCTTAATTCATTCAGTATGTGTTCCTCTTTAGAGGCACTGTAGGCAACTTCTAATGTTGGTGAATGGTGTTATGGTGTTTTTCCCCCCTCTTTTCCGTCTTCTCAAACCCCAGCTGGTCGAGGCAGATGGCCACCCTTCCTGAGTCTGGTTCTGCCAGAGGTTTCTTCCTGTTAAAAGGGAGTCGTTCCTTTCCACAGTCGCCACAGGCACGCTCAGGACGGGAGATTGGACTGGAAATTTCGGTGCAATCTGTTGGTTTCCTTAGCTAGGATATATTTTTTTAATTGGCTCTATATGAATGAATTGGATTATTTTGAAACTAATAAATTGGTTTTCATTGGATTATGATTACAATGAATTGAATTCCAATAGGCTTGAATTGGACTATATTATTTAAGTGCCTTGAGATGACAATTGTTGTAATTTCCCTCTTTTTCTTAATTGATGAAAAAGAGATTATTTTGCCTCTCATAACTGCTTTTCCAGCTTCCCAGAGAATACAAGCTGACATTCCTGGAAGGTGTGATGGTAAATTTTATGTCTCAGGACTGACAGACTCTCCAATCCACATCAACCATTTGTATCACCCAGACACGCTAAACTATCTACCTCTTAATTAACACTCAGACAAGATAATTGTTTTAACCTCCTGTTTCTTAATCATCAAAACTTAGCCGGCCGGCAGAAAAAGTAAGTTTCTCTATTTCATTGCTCATCAGAGGTATTAGGAAGGAAGCGATTGAAAACTTCCATAACAAAGGTCATTATTTTCTAAATATACAGACCATTCCTTTTTTAAATAATTAATAAAATCAGGGTCTTTTAGTAATGATGTATTCAATCTCCAATTCCTAGCTGGTGGTGTAACTCTGTTATTCTCCAGTGTGATAGAAACTGGAGCGTGATCACTGATAGTGATGGGGTGGATTCTGGTGTCGGAAATATCACTCATCAAGGAACTGCTAACTAAGAAATAATCTATTCTTGAATATGAGTGGTGTATCGGTGAGAAGAAGGTGTATTCTCTAAGAATGGGGTGGTGGGAGCGCCAAGCATCACAAAGACCAAAATAATTCATACACTGTTCAACAATATTTGTGGACAGCTAGTTCTGCTGACTTCCTGAAGTACTGACTCCTGAGTCAGAAACCATTTTAAAGTCCCCTCCTATGATGAGTGTGTTATCTGAGTGATCAGAGAGTGAAGTGAAAAAGGAGTGAAAAAACGATGGGTCATCAATGTTTGGATTACATATATTTGCAATGCACAAATTAATTTTTTTGGATAAATAAATTAACTATTAGAAATCTACCTTCTGGTTCTATAACTGTGTTGTTTACGGTGTAATTTACAGGCTGAGTACACATGAGGAAACTGTGCTGTGGTGAGAACATCAGCTGCAGTCTATGATAAATTAATCTCTTGTAGTAAAACAATGTCTGCCTGTAGGTCCTTCAATTTATTGGAGATTTTTAATGTCTTCTCCCTGGACCGAGCTCCATGCACATTCCATGAAATAAACCTTAGCGTGGACATGCTCAGACTAACGCAGTGAGTGCTGGATGCTTGCTAAAAGCATCCCGTGCGTGTGTGTGTTTCTGTTCGTGAGTGTGGGCGCCGCTTGCTATAATGTGTACGTGCGCTGTCAATGCTGTGTAAGTGTGGTATCTGATTGCGTGTGCTGTTCAAATCTCTATGTGCACCGTGCATGTTAGCATTAAGTATTAAGGTGGAAACACAGCAGGTTAGGGAAGAAAGAAAGAATAGAAACACAGTGCGAAAGAGTGGAGTGCAAAAAAGTGTGAGATATAAAAAAGCCCAAAACAAACCCAAATAAACAAATGTGACCTGCAAATGTGACTAACATTCTATGCTGATGAGACTGGCAGTAGGCTATCTATTTTGCCTTGACAGATAACTGTGAATTGGGGAGTCTATTTCAGAGTTACTTATATACCATCTACAGTGATATGATTTATACAAGTTAACAAATTCAGATCACCTGGAGTTCAGCAGAGCCAAGGTGTGGTGTCCTGGTCCCCTCACCTGAACTTTCTGTTGGTTGTGTTCAAACTTGGCCACAATCGGTCTTGGTAGGCGGGCATCAGGTCTCTTCCTTCCCAGGCGGTGGACTTGGTGAAAAGTGATGTTCATCCAGTAAACACCATCATACTGCGAACCTGGAGATCAATATTTGATTCTTTCATTCTTTTGGTTTCATCAGAGATCTGGCTCTGATTTTACCGATCCTCTGAGGGCCACGTTTTCTGCAGCCAACGTCTGCACCTGTTGCTCCAACGACGCCAGTAATGCCTGAAACTCTCTATGTAAAATCTCTAACAGAGTCATACAGGCGTCGAAACAAGATGTTTCTTAAAATAATTTCTTATCAATCGATGTTAAAATGTCAGTCAGCTCTCCAGACTTTCTTCACTGTACTCCAGTGTTTTGTTTTAGTTTTACCCGAAAATATATATATTCAAACAATAGTTATTGGCATAATAATAATCTTACTATATTGTTTTCTCGATCAGAGGGTGCCATGTTTGAATCTACCGATAGTCTCACATAATCTTGCGACACTACAGCATCACACTCCTCTCTCCTTACTCTGCTTCGTGGATGACACCCAGCTCTATCTGTCCAGTCCACCTGACTCCACTCTCACTCCTCCCTCACCCACTGCCTCTCTGAGATTAAATCCACCCTATCTGTTATAATTGGCTTTGTTCTTAGACATTATGTATTCATATTCTGTATTTTACTAAATAACCTATACTCCTAGTTTGTACTTTTCCACTCTGCTCATACTACACAATAGATGACCTGAAATGGTCCAAGACATAACTAGACTAAATAACTGGGTCAGATGAAGCTTCTCTGTCTTGTCAGACTGACTAATACACGCCTAAAACAGCACTCACACACACACATTGTTTATCACATCCAAAGAACACGACAAGGACAGTGATTGGCCTGCTCATGCTACTAAAAACTGGCCAATTATACTCTGTTGAGTGTGAGTACAACCTCTGTGAGATAAAGCTGAATAGAAATATGAAATTTTTCCGGATATGGGGGCTCGGCCTGATGGATTTCCTGCGAGAGCTCTGTCACTCCGAGTCCAGCGCAGCCATATACTTTACACGTGACCATTAATAAATACTTTGTTTAACTTAAGATTTCTCTAGCTTGTTCTTGGGCTTCCATTGAAAAAAATGGTCTAACAATTTGGTGCTGTGAACCGGATTAGCTAACTCTGAGACTGTGTCCGATCTAGGACTGCAAGAGCTGATTGAAGGGGACCCTTTTTCAGACAATTCAAGGTGGCTAAAGCACAAGGTGAGCAGAAAACCTCTTGTATAACCATATGTGAAATTGCAGCAAATTGGTCATGCTAAATTCAATTGTCTGAATAAAGATGTCCTCTGATCACTAAATCAAAGGACAAAATTACTGTCTGCTGTTTCTTCAAAAATTGGATAGGATCTAGGACATGACTGTAAGTAATCCGCAATCGGTGGTTAGTCTGTAATTTGTCTGCAAATGGCGGTTAGAATGTAATATTAGTCCGCAATCGGCGATGGCTCTGTAAAATGTCCGCAAGAGGCAGTTAGACTGTAATGAATCCCCCACTCGGGCATTGCACCATTCACCCACTCTGACTAACACGTATAAATCATCTGAACGTGTCACAAAAAAATTGTTGATGAGTGGAAAACATGTAAACCTGGCTCAATGGGGTCGGTATTATTTTACACCTTTACTAGATGGCAGAAAAAAGCAGAAATACGTCTGGCAAATTGTCAGTGTTTTTTAGAAGTTAAATTCTCTAATTAGACACAGGCCTTTGCACAACTACCACATCAAATGCCAGTCAAGACGTTGTCTTCTCCAGGGACACATCCTACTACACTAGAAGATAAGACACATCTTCCCACCATCACACATGCTCAATAACAGAGGCATGCCATTAAGCAAAAGTAAAAAGTGACCATTTATACAGATTCAGCATACACAGTTTATGCTGTACATGTGGACATGTGTAATTGGAAAAGAAAAGGTTAGATATCCTTAGCTTTGTCATAAATGCTCTTACCCTAAGATTATCTCAGTGAGGACAGTCCAAACAAAACGTTTATTTACAGATTCTGTGTGAGCATTGGCCTGTACTTAAAGAGTACCAGAGTTACAGAGTTATTTGGTAAATGAGGTTACAATGTTAATAGAAGTTAAGTTTTTACAAGAGCAATTGTTATTAATTTGTTTATTCATTCTAAAATGCATTTGATTGGGAGAAATTTTATTTCAGTATTACAGTGAAGTGATAAGAAGCAATAAAATGTCCAAAATAAATCCAGGAAGAAAAGAATGTTTAAAACTAGACATTAGTAGAAGTTTGTTGTTGAATTAAGATTTAAGAGCTCTCTTGAAGAGTTAAAGTCAGATAAACAAACTAAAACAAAACAAACAAAATTTTTGATCCTTGAATTGAAAAACTGTCTGAATAAAATATTTTCTACAAATTGAGACTTCATGATTTCCACCTGAAGCAGATCTGAGATCAGACAGTCAGACCATATGACATGTGGAAAAAACATGATTTAACAGCAAGGCCAGACAGTCAGATGTCAGACAGTTTCTTATCATCTTAAAGCAATTAGTCTTTATTGTTTTAGAGATCATATTAACATGACTTTTAAAATTTAGCTGATCTAAATACTTCTCCTCTGCTTCTTTTCACCAATTCTGAATTTATCGTCAGTATTTATATTTGATCTCATTAAACCGTTAAACTACTTAACTGCAGCAGGTTAACTCTTCTGGCTCTCAACAAAGGCGGTCGCATTTCTCCTCTCTCCTATATCTGCCCTCTCCCTTATCTTTCCTGCTTCTCTCTTGTCTTGTCTTGTCCTGTCTCAAACTTCGGTGCCTCTCTCTGCATTGCTCTCCAAACTAAAATCACTGAATTGATCAACTGGTCTCTCAACGCAATTGACAAAATCTTTGCCACGAAAAGCTCGGGCCCAGGGGAACCCGCCTGTCCTGATGAAACATTCGCCACTGGGTACATGAGAGACTCCTGGGAGCAGTGGAGAGTCGTGTGCCTGGCGATCCTTTCCATTGAGGACATTGAAGATCTTTACATATTCGGAACCATGATAACGGGCTCTCTGCTGATTGGATTAGGCATTTCCCTGCTGTATCACAAAATCCGGAAGTCAGAGACACCGGTCAAAGGCCCCAAGCTGCCCGACATGATTGAAGCAATGGGCAGAGCTATTGGCCCTCAGACTGTGGTCATTAACCGCAATATAGATAACATCGTGGAGAAGCTGGTGGCTTTGCAAAGGCGTATGCGTCGTTTTTGTGACCAGAATGGGCAAACGGAGTAAGTCATGTCCATTGAAATACGACTACTCGCCCTAACCAACTATCATAATCTAATCTGCATTCCTGCTCTCCTGGCAACGGCCTTGGCTGCTGTTGAAACAACGCTCCGTGAGATTGCTGCTGCAAGACACTCTGAACTACTTTTCACCCTCCCCTTCTTTGGACACCTGGGGCCTCATGTACAAAGGGTATATACGCACAAAAAAAGTGGCATACACACTTTCTCACATTAACGATCAGATGTATCAAGAGCGAAATGACCGTGGAAATGTGCGGTGCCTCACGCCAACTTCAGGGCTGTCGTCACACTTTTCTACAGCTGTTGATTCTTTGGTGACACTTAGAGGTGATGTTGGGAAACTGTTATAATAAATAAATGTGAACACAATTTGTCCTCAGAATGAGTGATGTGCACATTTGAGACATATGGACAATTAACGCTGATGAACAATTAACACACCCATGTGTCTGCAATTACATGAGTGGATATAAAAGCATGTGCAAAGTGTTGCAATGCATACTATTAAAAAATGGCTGCTTTAGCGATGTTGGAAGGCATTGTAAATGGTGCAATTGGAAGAAAACACGAATGAGGGCAATCCTCCTGTAACTGTGCGCAGAGCTGCGGCCGGCATTGGAGCGCAACACAGCGAGGAGCCATGCGCTGCTTGTGCCACAGGTGATGAGCACACAGGGGTTTTAAGCAACCAGGGCATTCTAGAGGGAGCTGGCCAACCGATTGGGACTGTGCCAGTCGACCCTGAGCCGAGCTATGCCAGCTGACTGGGACGGAATTATCTGCATCTCAGCAGGTATATCAAATTCCCACAATGCAGTTGAACAGACCAACATTGAAGCGCAATTTGAAGCGAGAGCTGGTTTTCCTAATGTAATCGGAGCCATCGATATAAAAGCACCATCACATGATGAATTTGTATATCAACAGGAAACATTTTCATTCCATCAATGTACAGATCGTATGTGATGCGCAAATGCTTTGTGGGGGTGGCCTGGTTCAACGCACGATTCATACATTCAGTAACAGAATTATTGGGAACAGACTACAAGCTGGCACTGTGGGTGGCTTCTTGGTGAGTAACTTTATTCATTGTAATTGTCCTAATATTATTCCCCGTGACATGCATTGAGCATGTGTGCCCCCAATTTCTATCCCGTCTTTACAGCATCATAGATGGTGGTTAAAGTTAGTAACTTGCTGTTTTTGCTGGTTAAAACACAGCTTAAGATCTTTCTGACAAGCCCCTGATCATCTCTGTGTGCAAATGTTAACCCCGTGCTTGTGAAATGTCTTAATCAGCCTCACCTTTTCCCCGGCACACTTCTGCTCTAGGTTACTGTATGAACACGTTTGTTGTGAGTTACACAAATATAGGTATTTCCATTTACCATTACCATCTGACTTTCCATTAAGTTATTCTTTTTTCCGTCTTATGCATTCTTTATTCTTTATTTTCTGATGTGCAGAGTGGGGAATCGCAGGTGCAGGGTTCATTTAAATATGATTTGCATATTTAAGTAGGGGAGTGGACAGGGAGGAGTCGGGTACTCTGACATGTGCACTCAATTCCACGTTGATTGGGATGTACAAGCGAAATGTGCTTGGATTCATGTGTGCGCACACATTGATACATCGGATATTTTTGTACGTTGGAGGGCATTTTGGTTTGAGCGTACGCCATGTTTCAGTAGGAAATCCACGCAAATCTTTGTACATGAGGCCCCTTGTGATTGTTGACTCCGACTGGGACCCAATCAAGGACTTCTCCATGGCAACCTGCTGTGGTATCACGATGACATCCAGTGAACTGAAATATTGGTTGAGAGCCAGACATAGAAACTCTCTGGGCTCTCTGGGACAACTCTCCCACGGCTTCGAGTTGTCTTGCGTTTTTATGTGTGAAGCAAGCAAATGTTTGTTTATATTTTGAGTTCTATGTTGGATGGTTAGCTTATGTTTACTATTGTGATGTTGCTGAGGTTTTTTTTTCCCGGCCTCCGCATTGTACTCCCCATGGAGTATAGTCTGGTATAGTCCCTGGTATAGTCCCCCCCCCCCATTGCAACTTTTTAAAAAGGGCGCATGTGTGTGAAGCCGAATCTTTAATTCTCTTAACAAAGCAGCAAAGTGCTTTATAGAAAGGTTTAAAGTGAGTTAGATTATTAGGATATAAACAAAAACACAACAATAAAAGGCGCAACGGGGGTCATATATCACCAATGGCTTAACGACAGCTGCAGTGAGTCGGAATCATAACAAGTCAAGCCAAGGTTAGTTTTCATGGCACATTTAAAAACAGCCACAGTTACCAGAGAACTGCACAGCTGAACAATATATCAATACTATTAGTAGATTCTAACCCTGCAGATAAATATTAATTCATTAATTAGATGACACGCAACCAGATTAACAAAATTTTGAAAATTTTAAAGGTTTGAGCTCCTCTGATTAAGGTAAATTAATCCATTTATAAGAAACGTTTTGGTGACCTCAGCCAGCCCCCCCATTAAACACCTAAATCATCTCAAGAAGAAGCTGCTCCATCTGAAAAACAAGCAGCGTAAAAGAAAGGAGCCACAAGAGAAGATTAGATCAGTGAAATTGGAAAATAAGTCATTGTATGGCTTACAAGAGAAATTATTCTAAGATTTGGGGTATCACAAGTGATAAGATCAGACAATAGTACTCACTTCTCTAATGAAGAACTAAGAGAAGTGGAAAAGATGTTTAGAATTAGACATAGGATTGGTGCAGTCTATCACCCAGCTTCACAAGGACTGGTGGAAAGAGCAAATGGAACCATCAAAAAGGCCGAACAGAAGTCTGTACAGACACACAGTTAACCTGGGCTGAAGCTCTCCGTATTGTGTTAACCTAAGATTTACTCCAAAAGCCACCATGAATGTTGTCATGTTGACCCACATGAGGTCATGACAGGGAGAAAAATGCCCTGTCCATTTACAACTGCACCAACAGACTCACCCCTGTTGTAATACAGTATGCAAAACTTGTGTGAATATGTGAAATAACTGAATAACACGGTGATGAGTATATCTCAACAGCTTACAGAAATACTCACCAAGGAACAGGACCACGATACTTAACTTGTTGAAGTAGGAAAATGGGTCTTAATTAAAGTCAACAAACTTAACTGGTCCTCTCCTCTGTGGACGGGACCATACAAGGTCGCAGAAGCTACTTCACATTGTGTAAAGGTATGGTTGACAGAGGACAGACTGAGTAACTGGATCCACAAGACTCACTGTACTCATGCTCAAGACCCTACCTAAAGAACACTGACTGAGGTCCAGACTGACTTAGGAACCTCACCTACTGACAAAGACTAGATCACGAGGACTAAAACTCTATCAGAGATTGAACAGACCACTGAAGATGAAACCAGTAAGAAAAACGCCACTGTGGACACTAGACTGTAACATCGCAATAGCAGTAACAAGAATGTTTACAATAATTCTGCTCATTTTCACACCTCTCCTGTGTTGTGGGAGTTAGACATTAAAAGCTCAAGTGACAAAGAACTACAACAGTAATCTGGACACTGTTATGGAAGTTTTCAATCAATTGACAGGAGGTTAAAACAATTATCTTGTCTGACTGTTAACTAAGAGGTAAATAGCTTAAAATAATTAGTGTATCCTGAAGAATAGAGAACCAAGCATGACTGGAACGAGGTGGCAATACAAGTGTGGAGCAAACAGAAATGCAGATGTTGATTGTTTGATTATTGCTGGTGTTCCAGAGGTTTCTGGCTGTGTACAAATTAAGTTCTGCTTCAGGCATACTCAGATCTTTGTTGGTTTGGTGTTGAGAAGTTAGAAAAAAATATTTAGGAAAAATACTTTTAAGAAAGGTGGAAACAGACTAAGATAAGTAGCACCACAAGCACAAAGCCATACCTACCATACTACAGGTCTACCATCTTGCCTTCTAGGCCTATAAGGATCTAGGACAATTTGGACAATTTTCGTTCCTAAAGAAATAGAAATGGGTCAATTTAGTTTGTACATGAATTAAGCCAGTTTGTCATCCTATCAGAATTTTTCCAGAACTGTGTCACTAGGAAGACAATGGAATGTGTTAAGCTTGATGGAATTGGGATCCCTCAGTAGAATTACAGAGAATAACAAGGGATCTATTTGAAATGGATGGTGGTGGGCAGCAGTGCAGTGGATTCCCAACTACGAACGTAAAACACATTTTCATTCCCTAAATCTAGTAAAGTGAGGTACAGTCCTTCGACTTGCTGTTTCCATAACCAGAGCTAAAAGCTTTGTTGGGAAAGTCTATGGATTCTAAGAACAATGGTCTGGAAGAACAAGACACATTGACTGAGAGGACTCGGATGCGTCAGGAATGTTTGTAAGCAGAAGAGAGACATGCCGGCTGGTTTGCTAAGGTAAAGGCCTACAACAGACCAGATCTTTGGCTGGACCCCCTCCAGAGCAGGAACAGGTAGAGGTGGGCCCGGCCGGACTACCTCTGGAGCAGATGCAGGAAGAGGCGAGCATGCCTGGGCTGGAGACTGAGGAGGCTGTGGCACTGAAGACTGTGATGACTGTGACGACTGTGGCGATCTGGCGGCTGGCCAGACCATGAGGGTGCAGGTGTCGGAGACGGTCTGGTGGAAGCCCAGAACTCCAGCGACGTGGGGCCTGGAGCGGGGAACGTTCTGGCACACGGCCAGAACTCCGGCGATGAGGGACTTGGAAGTTGCGATGGCCTAGCGGATGGCTGGACTACGTGGGGCCTGGAGCTGCTGAGAGTCTGGCGGGCAGCCAGACATCCGGAGACGTGGGAGCTGGAGTCGGTTTGACAGAGCAGCTTGCATTGTTTTACAGATTAATCTTGAAAAACAAATATCTGATTTCAATGCATTTTTGGCATGATTTCCTTTTGTATAAATTTAATGTAATTTGTCCTAGAAAATGTAATTTCATCTGCTTTTATATGTTTTTGAGGACTGAGGCTTTGCCCGTTTTGGAGAAAGTGATTCTGTTTTTAAACAGCGAGATTTTATTTTGAAGATCACTACTTCATACTTCCTTCCTGTGTTGTATTGCAGGTAAAAACAAAGCCGCTGTAGAATGAAAGAGCCAAAAGTAAAGGTAAGTTTAAGGTAAAACAAAGGAAAATAAACCAGAAACGGCAACTTAATGATAAAACATCGAAGGTTTAGTGTATTTTGGCAACCCCCAGAAGAGGGACAAAGTTAATGTGCGTTGTGCTTATGCAGGAACAGGGCTCAGCCCTCCCTACATTATTCAATAAAAATGAGAATATAATATATAAATAATTCAATAAAAACTTTAAACAAATTCTTTTTTAATTTTTGATCAGAGGCGGAGCTAAATCTGAACTGAAACCCATGAAATCAGTGAAAACGGGCTAATTATCTACAGCCCAAGCAAAGCAACTGAGTTACACTTGACTTTTCTTCAACATTTGAGTGACAGGTTGCAAGTACCGCCCCCTCCATTTGCGACTTTTTTGGGCTAAATCTGTATGGCCCAAAACCAGCAGATTTGGGCCAATCACAGACGACTCTACTTGATTGCGTGTGTAGGGCAAAACTTTGACAATGGCAGGCATCGGCGTTAACGAAGTGGATTATTTACTTTCGAATCTGTTTTCGTCAATGTCCTTAGGTGGACAAAGGATATCCAAATTACACAGAAAGAAAAGCGCCGAAATCGTAGCTATTGTGTAACTTGGTTTGAGAGAAAGGACTGGCTAACGGCTAGCCACAGATGGCCCATTTTGTGGCGTATTTCTTTTAAGGCTCTCTTAACATCTTTCTGGAGTGTTTTTCTGGAGTTACTATTTTAGTTTTGTGCTGATGTTTGGATTATTGTGTTCCAAAGCAAATTGCAATAGGCTATAAGTCTGGGTTGACCTTTTTTAAAACCTTTTATGGTGTGAAAGTATTTGTATTTACAGAGAGATAGTTAGATGGTATATTTTCCATCAGTGCATTCTTCTAAATAGTGTTTTGGTGGTTTGTTGAAAAGGCCCATGCTGTTGTGATAGTTTAAACTTACATTCTAACAGGACACCTTTTATGTTGAAATACAACTACTTGGCTACATGCCGTCACTGTGCTTATGGTCAATTGTGTCAGAAAACTATGCTAACTCTTTTACGCGCCAGTTTCGTAAATTGGCGGCACATTGCTTGGTATAATGCTGAGTTGTCTGAGAAAGATCTGTGATTATTTACCAGTTATTATAGAAAGAAGTGGAAACAGAAATGTGATTGCTTTGTATTCTTTGTTTTGTCAGTTCTCACATTGGTTTATGGAGCTGATTTTGTGGAACAGCAATAAACATTAAAACCATCAGTCGAGTCTCTTTCGGAGGGTATGCTACAAGCTGACTTTGAATTGATACATATGCATTTATATACTGTTTTTTTTTTGTCAGTAGTCATTCAAATTCCCATTGACTTGACCAATCAAAATATTTTAATCAACAAAATATCCCCATGTAATAAGTTAAGAAATAAAATGAATTCATTTCTTTATATTATATAGTTTTTCCCCAGAGCCATGGTCTGGAAGTTATGGTTAGCTACTGCTGGTTGTCAACAACAAAGCCTATAAAGAGGACATGCTATCTTGTTTTAGATACTACCCATCTCTGGGCTGTTACAGTTTGCCAGTGTCATAAAGGGTTATTCATGGCAAGTAATATAAGGGGGCAATGCATGTATCATAAAGCATTAGCAGGGTTTACGGATACAATAAGAATCACCCACATTCATAGACCAATGTAGGCCGAATATCTAGTTTTGTATTGCACATATGTGTCGTCTCACGATGGTGGAATGACCTACCGAGCGCTACCAGAACAGGGGCGTCCATGTCTATCTTCAAGAAGCTCCTGAAACCCAGCTCTTCAGAGAGCATCTCCTATCCTAGCACTTACCTTGTACTTACCTACCCCCTCTATCTCTGCACTTTATCTTTCTGTACTTTCCTCTATGCCTGCACCCTATCTCTACTCTGTCACCTCTAACAGAGTCGGACCTTCTATGTAGTTTATTGTTAGCTTTTTATATAGCTTGTTATATCTTCATTTGTAAGTCGCTTTGGATAAAAGCGTCTGCTAAATACATAAACATAAACATATTTGATGATCATCAAATATGTCCAATACAAAATCATCAAATATGTTCATTACTAAACTAAATATTCAGTCTACATTGCTGTTTTGGGGCACTCCTGAGAGGTTGAAGGCATGCTGAGGTTGGCCTGATAAACAGCTGCCTGGCCTGTTGTAGTAGGTCTGCCACGATTAAAAAGGCAGCGAACTTCTTCATCACAAGAACGGTATTGGGCAGGGGTATCGGGAGGATTTTGACCTGTACACGCATTAGCCAGTGTGCTAATGATGCCCTCATTCTTTAATATTCCTCCTACAAGATTCCGAGTCAGTCCTCATTTTTTGGTTTTGGCAAAAATCAAGTCCAGGAACAGTGGTTGTGTCAACCACTGCATCCACAAGGGCAAGGCTAAAAGGCAAAGATAAGAACAGAAAAAACACAAGAAAATAGCTAACACCATGGACATAAACAGTTTGGCAAGGGGATACTAATACCAAGAGAATATAAATACACAATGTGGAAATTACTGCATAGAAAGTTCTGATTATAAACAAATGTGTATTTGTGGAAGGTAACAAAAATCAGAAGTACTTTGCTTTGTGTATTTTGTAGATGACATTAACTACAATACATAATAGGATTCAAAGAGTCCTACAATTTGGACAATGGATACAGCTAAGAATCAGTGTGGGATGCAAATGATCTTTTGGCTCTCAGGTGGCACTGCATTAAGAATGGCAATGATTCATAGAAATCACTACAATAGGCTCAGGGACACCTCCAGAAATCATTATCTATGAAGAGAGCTCGTTGTCTAATGGACGGAAGGACAAACAGGCAACACAATAGCAACACCTATACAAGGTGGTCTGAGCATGATCTCTGTCTCGTGTCGAAGGTATAGTCAGCAAAGTGTTACACTGACAATTGTAAGAGGAGACATACCTTGCTAACTAACTGCCATCATTTGGGTGCCTGCCCTGCTTCTTCTGATTAAAATATATGCATGAGTAGCTTTGTTGTAGGTGCTATTACCAGCCACACTAGTTAACAACAACTCTCATCTGACTGATGTGTGCTTTTGTTAGTTGCTAGGAATGACTTCAATACAGGCCCCGAGATCTAATCTGGCTTTAAAATAAGAGAAACACCTAAGTGACTCATCCATCAAGTTTTTCATCACTATCTTTCTCACACTGAACCTCTTACACCAGCATTTTGACAATTTAGGTATTTGTTACTGTGATTAACACAATATTTTAACATGACTTAAAATCATGTCAGTTACACAGCAGTATTGTTACAATCATTATCGTAACATTATTGATAATATGGTGGCAGCCGTGGCTCTGTGGTTAGAGTGTGTCGTCCAATAAGATTGCTGGTTCGATTCCCACTCAAAAAGATTGGTGAAACTGACAGGGGTGTCAGCCGAGGTGCCCTTGAGCAAGGCACTGTACCCCCATGCTCCCTGGGCGCTGTGAATGGCTGCCCAATGCTCCAGTGTATGGCATCTGTCTCTATGAGTGCATGACCCTCTGCATGTGCCTGTCAACAGGTGCCAACCTGGATGGGTTAAAAGTGGATGACAAATTTCGTGTGTATGCATGACAATAAATCTGATCTTAGTCTTAATCATGTATGAGTGACTATACTTATCATAACAGCTCTGTGCCTGCACTGGGTTTGATGTCAAGTCCTATGATTCATGAATAGAGAGCTCAGTAGTGGTGTGCACTAGGTATCTGTCCTGGGGACCCAGCAGATGACACCCAACTCTACCTCTCCTCCAAGCCCACCCCCACACTTCCTCCCTGTTCTCTCCTTGACAGCTTAGAAGATATTCAAACTTGGTTTCCATCAGTTTTCTTAAGCACAGTGGAATTATAACAGATTAGCTTCTCATTGGTACCACATCTGCACTCTCCAAATTTGACAGTTTTTCATTACCTATTGATATCTTTATTGCCCATCCCTCTCCTAAGGTCAAGAGTTTGGGTGTTAACCTTGACAGCACCCATTTTTTTCCACACACATAAAAAATAACATAATCCGTTCTGCTTATTTCCACCTCCATAACATCCACCGCTTCTGGTCATGACACCCCCTCAACAGCACTCTTGTCACATCTTGTCTTGATTACTGTAATGTTCTTTTATATGATTTACCTGACAAATTCCTCCATAAACTCCAATTGGTACAGAAGTCTGCTGCCCACATCATCTCCAGAACCCCCTGCACACTACCTCTGTCCTTAAACAACTTCATTGGCTCCCAGTCCACTTCCATATTGATTTTAAAATCCTGCTCCTAACACTTAAATCATTACCATGGGTGCCAATGCCAAAGGCTTCAAAGCACACATATTACTCTTGTATCGGATTATTGTGAGAATGCTGTTAAACAATCAAAATAATGAAATAATTTTGCCTTCAACTTCAAATTCCCTCAACCAAAACAGTAGCCTTATTTCTTCTCCTAAAATTGATTTTATTTTCGCTTTTTTAGCATGGTCAGCTATTCCCATTCAGCTCATCAGCATTCTCACTGCTGTTTTGTAAGAACAGTGTTTTCTAGTTGTGAGAATACTGTCAAGCATACTTTCAGCGATTTCAACAATTTTTGTCTCAAAACGTTCAGCTTGTTCAGGAGATGGGTGCTATGACTTTTGATATTTCTAACTTTTACACTTTTTAAGATATTAACCTTTTATTCAAAATTTCCCATCATTGAAATGAATGGAAAGTGCTTTCAACTCTTCCTCCTCTTTTCAACCTTAACTGCTTCAAACTTGTGCAAACTTTCAGCTAGAGACACCATTCAAAATTCCCGTGTTTTTGCTCCCGTTGCCACGTCTTTCACTCCACTGAAATCAAAACTACATTAGTGCGTTTTTCTGACCCTTCTGGCACTCACGGCGTTAAAATGATTTTCATTGCTCTTATAGTTTTCTCTCAGGAGGGCATAGTATCAAGGGTGCTTACAGCACTCTTCATCTTCTCTTCAGCCATCTTCTCCTCCTTGTCCCTCTTTTGTCTGTGTGTGAGCTGGTTAAGCTGCAGCTGTTTACAAACATTCCTATCATTGTTAAGACATCTTCCTTCCACTTCCGCCATTTTAACAATTACTCACTTGACCTTTGACCTTCTTCATAGAATACTCTGCTACTTAAGAATTCAGCAACTTTTTTTTTAACTTAAATTGAACTTTTCTCTTTTGCTACTTTGGCATCTTCAGGTGTCTTCATTACTTCAACCTTCAAGTAAAATGTGAGCTCATTTCATTCCAGCCCATTGTTCAAATCAGCTGCTTTGAATTTAACCATTTTATTCTTACTTCTCTGTGTTTCCCTGTTTCTCATTTAAGATCAATGGGCCTCATGTAAGAACCGTTTGTATGAATAGATTTGTGCTTACAAGTTATTTAAGAGAATTTGCGCATTCACCAATGTTTTCATATTTTAAGTTTTCTTTCAGGTACGGAATTTATGAGTGATCCAGACCTGTCGTAGGAGTTTTGCAAAATGTTATTTGAATCAAATTTGCTTGACTAATGGATTGTATATATAATTACTTTAAATATATCATAAGTAAGTATAAACATTATACCCCATAACTATGCTGACATTATTCTGTTTTACTTAAATTATGCACTAATCGAAGGTTCATTTATAGTACATCCTTGTGGGTCCCCTCCACGGGGATGTTTTTTTCTGCGAAAGACTCCTACTGAACTCTGTGGATATGAGTATTAAATTAACCAGGGCCAGTGAAGCCTTCTGTCTCATGGGAGCCAGAGACTCAACTTTTAGATTGATGATATTGGGTGCCTCTCTTTTTATCAAAAAAGTTTCCGTCTCCCCTGCTGTTCGTTTAGGTCATACATCGGCCTTAATGAAAGGAAATGCTCTCTACCCACTGGAATATAAAAACATACTCCATTCCTGAAAAGTCCAGGATATGTAATCAGGACAATCTTTTTTTGGATGCCTACATATATTGTTTTAGGCATGGTGCATCATGAGGCATTCGCAGGAAGAAGGGACCTGTCGCCCTTCAACTTTAAGCATATGACTATAGAATATATAGCCCTCTGTCAAGATGGTAAACAAGTTCCTGCCAAAGCATTCCAACCCCACTTGAACCAAAGCATTTCAGTCAGAGAATTTTACAGCATGTTCACCGCTATGAGTAAAGTATCACTCAATTTAACAATGGTTACTCACTGTTTGTCTTTAATCTTAATCCGGGTGAGGATACTGATGCCCTGTCACCTGTTTCCAATGACAATTTAAGATTGGAGATAAGGTTTAGAGTGTCATGTTACGCTTTGAGTTTTGTTTTTGTCTTGTTTTCAAGTTTTAGGTTTATTTCTTGTCATGTTTTTCCCCTGTCACGTTAGGTTCACTCAAGTCACCTGCTTTTGTTTCACAGCTGCACCCCATCACCAGTCACCTCCCCACAGTATTTAGTTCCAGGTTTCCCTCAGCTCAAGGCATAATCCTCACCTTTCTCCATGATTCAAGCTCACATTTGTTCAAGTTTTGTCAGGTCAGGTTTTTGCCTTTTTGTTCCACAGTCAGTCTTGTCTTGTTTTGTTTTGTTCACAGTTTAGTGTTTTGATATCCTGCCGGATCAGCCGCACTTTTTGTTCTCATTTTAAAAATAAATCTAGTTTTTCTTTGAACTCTGCATCTGGGTCCTCCCTCCATACCACGTTCCCTGACATAGAGTACCGCTACTTCATACCACTACTCTCATCGTCTATGCGTGTTACGACTCCATTCTGGAGATCAACACAAAAAGACAAGTGTTGGTGGACTACTATTAAAAGAGTTGGCATGAATAACCATAAACTGGAGAGCCTGCTGCATCATCTGCTGGGAAACCTGTTTTGTGGCGTGTGGGCTTGTGACCAGCTCCCCTTACTCACACAAACGTTTACTAAACCAGCCTACTTTATTGTGAACACGCATCCTTCTCACATGTTTGGGGAACACTGGTTAGCTCTGACTTTGGAAGAGAATGGCCAAGCCACCTTAATCGACTCTTGTGGATTACCGCCAGATTTTTCTCACTACCCCTCAGACATTGTGTTATTTCTGAAAGACCGATCCCTGGAAATATTTTACCATAATCGCCAACTTCAGAACACCCTGTCCGTCGTGTGCGGTCAACAGTGCGTTTATTACCTCTGCCAGCAAGCCTGTGGTCTATCTCTGCAGCAAGTATTATCTTGCCATGATGACGATGTTTATAAAAATGATGTGATGGTATGTAACTTTGTGAAAAAATTTCAGAGATGCATCAAAAAGCATAGTGGTACCTCTTTCCACCACGGAGCTTGCTCTTTACAGATGTTCAAATACTGTTACAAATTGTGTATGCATGAAAGTGATCATTCTCTATCTTTTGTATTTTTTTTTAAGACAGAAAGAAAAAGACTGTACACTGAAAAATTGGGATCAATAAATGATTTATTGAGAACAGAAAATGGTGTCTTTTGATTAATTTCTTACAAAGATTTATGAGGAAAAGGTGAACCATCGTGGAGGTTTTGTCCTTCTACGTTAACTTTGTTCCTCTACAGCCTCATCTCGCTCACCCTGCTCCGGTCTTAAAAAATGCGGGGAGAGAGTTATTTTCTTCTTTAGATTAACAGAAGGCGTTTTCTCCAGACCAGTCGGTACCGTTTAGCTTTAGGAAGTTCCTGCTCATCCAGCTCCGGATGTCATCAAGGCAGGTGATGAGGCAGGAAGGAGGCATGGTAGTGGTCGGTTTAGAGGAGATGTAGACCTGTGTGTCGTCGGCGTAGCAATGAATCTTTTGCACTGTCTTGACAGACATTGTTCCTATCTTCTGATTATTCCACCCACTAGATCATCGATTACAGGTGCAAGAGCTGTTAGGATGGGAAGAATAAATCTGCCTCTTTAACTTTTGAGAGCCAGCTGTTTACGTTTTAAACCGCTTCTTTTATCAGCCAGCAGCCTGATAACTTTCTTTTGCTTTTTCAATTTCCGATATTGAGAAGGGGTCAGTTTAATGTTACCCTTTAAAATATTCAGAGCAATCTCACACAAAGCTTGAAGAAAGTCTGGCGAGCAGTGATTGAGGATGTCTTCACGTTTTTGAGGTGTGGCACAGAGCTCTGAGTAAGGGAGCCTTTTTATAGACGCAGACATGATGACTAACTTACTTTGGAGACGTAGACAACTGGTCAGTGATTAGGAAGTAGACCTAATTATTCTGAGTCTGTACTGTTCTGGGCAAGAGTGAGTGAGATCAATGCTTAAGTACCTATGCGGGTCTCTGGTGGCAACTTCAAAACTCTCCAGGAAGAGAGCCTTATCTGAGGGGAAGATTTGATGGGCTAGTATATTCACCTGCAATCTGTCTCTGGGATTCTTAAACAGCACCAGATAATTACTGTTCATACTAATGGTGCGATCCAAAATAACCAAGTGATTTCGATCAGGACGAAACAGATTTTCATCTTCAAAAGAATGAGGCAGTCTTTCCACAAACTTAATATTTGTATTAATTTTCTGCAGTTCAGCATACAAGGGTTGGAAGGAAGTGTAAATCCATACAATATTATCAGGTACGACATTCATCACATGGTTACAATTCTGTAAAACGCTCTTAACAAAAAAAGATTTCCCACATCCACTGGGCCCCACAATCAGACATGAAAAAGGAGTCTTTAGTCTGGAGTCAAAATCAATCTCTTTCACATCAGTGAAGCACGACATTTTATTTTTTACTTCTTCCTCTTAATCACCCTAATGCCTTAATAACCAAAAGGCAGAGTTGGTCCGTCAGGAAAAAGGCGTCTCTTGTCATACACCACCTGGAACTTTTTCATGAATGTTGCATTTTTTAACAGAAACTTCTTTTTATCTCTTCTGATGGTACGCTGAGGGGTCTCGATCACAGCTTCTCTGGAGTCACCCAAGTCCGCTAACTCTCTGATGTTGTCAAAGTTGACCTTCTCATTACATTCATGCATCTGAGTGTTGCCTTCGCATCGATGCTTTTTTCTAGTTTTTGGTCTGTTAGGCATGACTCTTGGGTCCTGCTGCAACAAATTCCTGAATTGTGTCACCCACCAGCTTATCGGTGAAATCCCCAAGATAGTTTCCCAGTTTCAGGGGAGTCTCACCCTTTTTCACCACATAGCTCAGACTGTCTGTGTTTATGTAGAGAATTTTGTTTTGCATTACTTCCAGACAGCTGTACAGCTTTAAACGTGGATAAGCGGTGGTAAATGATGCAATGAATACGTTGTTTACCTTGTTGGGTGGAGAAATACATTTGTTGTAACTCCTGCACCATGCATGCGTCAAGATTGAGGAAGTGGAAGTAGTTGATCATGTATTTACCCGAGAACATGAGATTAAAAAATTCATTCGGGTCAGTAACAATGGTGGTCTGAGCCAGATCATTCCAAATCCCCCCCCAAAAACTGTTCAGACACAGTTTAGCCACCTGTCTTTTGGCAGGGTTCACCTCTATTTTGTTGACATCCAGCAGCCTTGACAGAGTTTGTAGTCTCTGACATACCTTAACTTGCTCTCCTCATCACCAGTCTCAGTGGGGTAACCTGACACCTCCTGTTTACCCTTAAGAAAAGTGTGTATGTATCCTACAAAGATGGAGCTACTGCTTCTGCCAAAGTGCTACACCTCTGTGATTTTAGCAATGCGATAACCAAGTTTTAACGCCTTGCTAAACTCCACACTCACCCACACACCCATTAGTGCTCTCTCCTCATCACTGTGGCTGCAGGGACCTGCCTGATTATTAATTTCTGCACAGGTGCGACAGAGAGGGAACACTAGTTTACCTCGAGATGACTTGTAAGGTAGAACAGCAAAAGAGAGACCTCATGGTGGATAAATGACAGCCTTAAAAAAGCCAAAGTATTTGTCAGGGTCATCAAAATCTTTGCAGATAATCTCAGGGTAACCAAGTTGGAGTTCACACAGGGGTACAGAGATGTAAAGTCTGCATAGTGCACAGTTTCATCTACCCCTGCAGTGTACCCTACCTGTACTCTCAGCCTGAGTGCAGCCTGAGTGCACAGGTCCGACCGTACAGAGCCTGCAAGGGCGAGAGAGGCTCAGGGGCATTAAATTTCTCAAGAAATTTGATCACCCCCGGATGAGATTTTTTCATCGCCCAGTCGTACTCCCACATGACCTGCACACGCAGACTGTACACAGACTGCAGCACCCGCTCTCTCTCACTCAAGAGTCACTGCATAGATCCGCTCAAATGATACCTTCCTCAACGGACATGTGTCCTGAGGCAGATAGCAGGTGGGACACCCGTGAAAGAGGCAGCCGTAAAACTCATAAGCCTGCCTCATGCCATCAGTTTCTGTGTAACCATCAACGTGATACGGTCCGATTTTCTTTTCCCCCATGTTTAGTGCATGGCAGATGTTTCTGCTACACGCTAACCACTTCAGCCACTGTATGGATGCATTTGAGAATGTTTTAGACTGATGCCTGTAGTTGATGGGTGAATGTATAGCCAGGGTTTTAGGCTGTAGAAAGTTGGTTACAAAAACCTTCATACAGGCTGATGCAATTGTCATGCATGTGAGGGGGTCCACGTGCGTCTCATTAAAGAACTGGTCCCTGAATTTAAGGCACCCTCTGGAAAGTATGTCAACATAATTTTTATAGTAAAGAAGACTCCATTCCTGTACCATCTGTAGAACTATTCCTTCATGAGTTCTACAGAGTAGTAGCTCGGTGAAGGAAAGGGTCCCACGTATTTCAAATTCTGTTCTGATGAGAATCTATGAGGGAAGAAACCCTTGGCGTGATCAGTGAAACCCAATGCTTTTGGCATCATACTTAGTTTCATAGCCAGGAATGACAAACTATCGATGAATTTCAAACCGTAATCGCAGTCTCTAAAACATAGAATTTTGCTTCCTTGCATGATGAGCCAGGGTTTAATACCTAGTGTAATAGGTAAGAAAATGCTATATTTAGTTTTTATGTAAACTGGCACACCCTTTATTTTTTTTGTAAATAATTGAATTATTCATACATGTATTTGCAATTGACATTTAATACACTTCACATACATTGAAGTAGTATATAGTTACACCATAGGTGGTGCTCTAGTGCTGCTGTGGATTTCACAAGGGAGAATAGCTACCTAGCTCCGCTCATGCGCAGCTCAGAAATAAACTAGCATGAGCAACGCTAACTCTTGTCCTCTCCTTGTTAATTCACAGGTACGGTAAAATTGAATGTTTCGGTATTCAGCATAATTCCATAACTAAGGTGAATGTTTCCTCAATTACTCTGTAAGGTTACAAGATCATTTTGAGTCGAATTGTGTTTTAAGTTTAGTTTTGAGTTAATTGTCCCGACGTATGTTGGTGAGGTGAGTTGTTTTCATCTACTTAGTTTCACTGAGTGTTGGTGGTAAGAGTTTAAGCAACAGTAGCGATCTGTAACATGAGAAATGTGTGAAACTATCGTTAAAAGTGATCTGTCAGCGCCGTCGAAGCTGTAATCCGAAACGCCAGGTTCAAACGACACTCGCGGGTTATGGCGCCATATCGCCATTTTGTTAAGTGTCGTCCATACATGTGTGTGAAAGAGAGAGATGGTAATTGTATTGTACAAATGTTTATATGATGTTAGTGTAGGATAAGTGTAAGTAGGATTGTATGTGTATGATGTGAGTTGATTAATTCAGAAGGAAAAGAGAATATGTATTGTGTTGAGGCATATTACAAGTTAAACCAATTTCTTTTATGAAATATGTTGAGTTTATATTTTGCATTGTATCAGAAATAAACAAGCATGAGCAACGCTAACTCTCGTCCTCTCCTTGTTAATTCACAGAGTTAGTACACGTATACCTTGGCTACGCAGTGCTCTCTAGCCTGTGTAACCCTTGCTGCTGGTCCAGATTTCCCCTAGGTCTGGTACCGGTAACACTAGCTGGACTTTAACGTTGAGGATCAGGTAGCTATCGTATCCTCGTCTGTTGTGTGCAATAAATGTGTACCCTCTGTAACGCGGCCTCCTGAAATGGAGGAGAAATTGTTGGACACAGTCCAAACCATAGGCAAACCACTCCGCACCTTTCAGCATTTTTGCACAGACCAGAAAGGTGATGTGTACGTCGTTCACATTGACAAAGCATTAAAAATCATAGAAGATGAGTTTTTCATAGAGTTGATCATCAGCAACGCAAGGTTGAATGTAGCACAGATGTTCACCGAGAGCATCAGCATCGGGAGGTAATTTCTCACCAGAGATTGTACATTTTAGCCCTTCACACACAAGTTTTTTCTTTAGTCATTGCAACATGATGAAATCTCTTACACGTTGGACACCTTCGATCGATCTCTGAAATCAGTCTAAAATTTACACAGAGCTCGGTCATCTGAGGCTCTGTGAAACACCACAATTTTTCTCTTTAGGATGTTTTCAAATTTTCCAACATCACTGAATGATACAGGTGTCTGCTCAGTAAGGTCAGCAAGACGCTGCCACTCTCTCCCTTGTACTAAGGCCTGGTTATCAGTGAGGTAAGGGTCAGAGACATGAGCGAGACTGATGGCAAAGCAGAGCTGATTGTTACAGTTGTATCGTATCTGTAACAATCTGTAACGTACAAGTGACGCTTTTTCCTCTGAAGCCTCTCACAGTCTAAGGTTTTTGCAGCCTTGCATTTTGAACCCCCTGTGGGTTTTTTTTTACTACCTGAAGGATTAACTCCATGTTAGTATCTGAAGGCATCTCAGCGTTAAATTGAAATAACTGATCTGAAAAGTCTAGAAATGCACTCAGAATTACATTTTCCTCGTCAGTGAAGGGAACTGTGATGTGTCGAGAGATATCTTCACTCACAAATTCTAGCTGCATGATATCATTAATTCTAGCCAGTGATCCCGCTGATTCTGCCAGTTCAGTAAGATTTCTCGTGACTGCATCGTAGAATTCATAAAAATTCAGGCACAGTACCGGGGCATGGACACGGAACTGTGAAAGAACGCCTTATTTCAAAATTGTTGAAGCGTTCACGTTCATCGGTGGAGGTGAATCTCTCTGATTATGAGCAGGGTTGTCTACAATCTTCTGATTCAAATTCCCCCCATGCTGTTGAGTTTGTTCTGATACTGCTGATGAGGGTATAGTAGCATGATTTATTGAGACAGTTTCTGAAGATTCGTTTTGTAGGCTGTGGGTGGGAGACAGGTTAATTTAAGTTCAGGATTGCTTGATCTTGCTTGCTTGATTCGTGTAAGAAATCGACTCAGTCATTTTCAGCTATTTCATCCTCTTCACTATTAGACGTAGGTATTGGATCATTTATACGTCGGAGGGCATTCTCAAGCCCACCAAAGAAGTCTGAATCACGGCCTGCTATAGGTAGGCTCTCGGCTATCGCAGGTTCTCTACAGCGGATTCTAATTAATCTGGAACAACCCCAGCTGCCTGATTATCCATGTTTACACAGGATTAAGAATGATTAAGAGGGGGAAAAACAAACAAAAAAACCTGACACATTCAGTTTACTTAAGAATTACCTACAAGTCATGGGACATTTTCTGTAACAAAATGTAGCTTGTTTGCATGAGGGCTCTTGACTTTTCACTTTGGATGGTAAAAGTTCTGTTTATCCTCTGCTGTGGGTCTGCTAGGAATCTGGGACGTATCCGATCTACTGACAGAGCAGCTTCTGTGGTGAAAGGAAAATAAAAATAAAAAACTATTTTAAATATTCAGGTACGAGGTTGTGAACATTAGAAAGTAAAAGTAAAGAAAAGCAAGCACACCTCTGATTAATCCTTGTGCGAATTTCTGGAGCGCACTCTGCTGCTCCGTTGATTTGATACCACAGACCTGATAAACCTCACAGGAGTTAAATTCTAAAATTCTGTGAAATAGAGCAACATACTAATAACAGACTACAAACAAACAAACAAACAAAAAAACAACATGCTAAAGTGCACACTGTGAAATATGCATATAGGTTATGAACTCATTGAAAGCCACACTGGATATTGGATTATTACTATAGCGCAGTGTTTCTCAATTCCGGTCCTCATGACCCACTGCCCTGCATGTTTTCAACGTTTCCCTCCTCCACCACACCTGATTCAAATGAATGTCTCCTTATCAGAACACTGTAGAGCTTGATGACGAGCTGATCATTTGAATCAGGTGTGGTGGAGGAGGGAAACATCGAAAACATGCAGGGCAGTGGGTCATGAGGACCGGAATTGAGAAACACTGCTATAGCGGCAGACTTATTTTACAGACTGTCACACAGCGCAGAGTTCAATTGAGTTCACATGAAAGGTGGCAATCTTACCACTACACTATCCAGTCTCAACACTACACTACACTATATATGACGTCACATGACACACATAACTCCTTCCCCTGGTAACGGAACCCTCAAGCGGTATGGTAGCTGTTGGAGGAACCGCTGGAAATGGATTATTCTGACTGGAGGTTATGCGTCTTCTGATCCTGGTTTTCTTCAATGGAAAAAGTTTACCATCCGGCACGGTTGAAGGAAGATCTCCTTCAAGCACTGTCGGATCCCTCCTGGAAACCCCTTGCTCCGAGTTGTTTCTTAAATCTGTAAATAGTTAGTTGTTGTTATTTTATTGAATTATTTGATTTGTCAAAAGCTTTCGATATTTACATAAACAGTACCATAGTCTGACTGGATTAAGACAAAGTCTTCCAGGTCATCTGCATCAGGTTCTGAAAAATAACAGTTAGAAATGTGTCATGATGGTATATAAGTATACATACATACATGTATATTCATTATTAAGATATTTTAGTTACTGCTGAACACTTCTGAGAAACCGTCCAGTTCGCTAAATCTATGGATTTCAACTCTGATACTCTTTCCTTAAAAAATAAAAAAAATGTATTGAAACTTTTCTTTCCTTTCTTAAATTAATTGTATTATTTTCACTGTAAGAAGTTTAAAGGAAACTTTTGTGTCCCAGAAGCCATGGTCACGATCTTCTCTTGAGGAATACTGAGAGTAAATGGTTGAAGCATAATTTTTATACAATCATATAACCCTCCTACAGAAATACAGGATTGATTCAGCTTTCGCGACAAAGTAATTCCTTATCATCTGATCGATTGTCTCTTCCTCTTTACCCTGTCCTAAAATAGTTAAAGACCATTCATACAAGGTGTTCCTGGAGTAAGACAATGGGGGGATTCTCAAGTTTTGAGACCCTCAGTCCTCCCCCCTCACAACATGAATTGGTCACTTTGTCTTTCCATAAGCCAGTCTCATCAGAGATCAGACTTTTTTACCAGATGAGTAACACCCATGTCACCTTATGTTGTCAGATTATTTCCTAAAACAACCTATTCTGAAATTAAGCATTCTTTAATTTATTCCTAAATTAACCATTCTTTCATTTATACAGTCAACAGATATGATTTACCCGACTAACCTAGCTGTAATCCTCTAACCACCCCCCAAAAAAACCTGGAGACTTTTACAACCATTACTCACGTCGCCCTAACAATATATGAATGGAATGCCTTGTTTACCCACATGGCTATGTCTTCAGAGGAGCACTACACTTATCACTGAAGCTACTAAAATAAGGATTTTTCTCCAACCCTAACCCGATTCATACATTACTGAAATGTTGGCAGCTTCTTTCCTAAAAACAACCTATTCTGTATTTAAGAAGTCTTTCATTTATTCTGAAATCAACCATTATTTCATTTATACACTTAGCAAATACATTTTTTTCCAACTAACCTAGCTGTAACCACTCCCCCAACCCCCTCCCGAGGCTTTTATAACCATTATCGACTTCCCCCTAACAATATATGAATGGGATGCTTTGTTTACCCATGTGGCTATCTCTTAAGAGGAGCATCACACTTATCACTGAAGCAGCCAGAATAAGGATTTTTCTCCAACCCTAACCCAGATTCATACAAGACTGAAATGTTCGTAGCTTCTCTCCTAAAATCAACCTATTCTGCGTTTTGCACAATGTTGCTATGAATGAGGATCTCCCACTACCTGAATCACCCCAGGTAGACAAAAGACCCCCTTCATGGACCACTCCATCTAAGTGCCATCATGATGAGGCAACAACTGATTGCACGGCTTTAGTTGCAGTCATCGAGTGCCTACCCGTGGCGAGAATTTTTTTTAAGCCATTTTTATATCAAACCATTTCAACTTTATTTCGGTGATATTACGAACTACAGGTGACACGGAATTAACAGCACTCGTAATTGGTTCCCATTTCTTTGCTTTAGCAGGTAATTCCACTGTTGACACTGCTAAAAATGACAGATTTTCCTTTTTGGATCTCTGAAAGCAGAACTTCAATCTCAAAACCCATAAAGTTGTTATTTTTGGGCCTTGATGCCATTCTCATGATTCTCATGAGAGGAAGCATAGCCTTATATGGTATTATTTTGGGCGTGGAGTATGCAAATTTACTATCCTCATGCATGTGCACTTAAATCCACACAGGTGGCGTTCATCATTTACGCAGATTGTTTACACACTTTTTCCGAAGTAAAGAACATTTGTTGAATCTAACTTGGAGTGTTCGTATGAGACGTTCTTACGAAAAATGTGAGAGAAATTTTTAATAAAAATACGGAAATGTTCTTGCATGCAGCCCATTGTTCTGGTGATCCATTTAATCTTTGACCTTTTTCATGAGAACTGTTCATCTCTGTGTTGAAATGATCTTTAGCTTTCAGTTTTGCACATCTACAATTTAATTCAAGGTTCAAATTAAGCTGGCATATACATTCCATTTAACTCTTTTAGAATGACTTGGCAAAAATTTCAAGACTTTTCACTTATTTTCATTCTCCTTTAAATCCTACTATTATTCAACTAAGTCGTAGTTTATGCTTCAATGTGATGTCGACGATGTCGGTCAACGTTGACCCCTCCGCCGTAGCCTGACGTGCACCTCCCAAAAATTCTAACTACATGTCGCCTCGACGATGTAAAGGCTGTAAAAGACTGTAAAGGCTGTAAAAGCTGGGATTGGTCCACTCAGAACGTAATTTCCGGCAGTTGCCTTTTCTGGTCTTTCTTAGATTTTTTTCTTTATACACCGCACAGACCACCTCCGCAAACGTCTTCTCTGTCGCCTGCGCCTCAACATTTGCAATATAAGCATTTGTTGTTCAATATTGATGAGCTCCAACTGCAAATACAGCTGCTCCATCTCGGTTGCCATTGTTTACTGCCGTTAACTGTGACCGCAAGACAAAGCAAGGATTTGGCTATAACCCCTACAACCACACAAACTATAAATCTAGTTTTAGACGTCTGCAATTTTTTCCAACAGGTTTAAATTATTCCACTATTTTAGGTTCACCTTCAATCTGCTTCATCCAGGTCTTCAGCAACAGGCTTTCTGCTAAACTTTCACTAATCTTAGCTTTAGAGATGTGTACATAAATGTGTTCTTTCCCTTTCACACTGATGGACACTGCTTTGAACGGTTTCCTACCACTTAAGCCATGTCACACCGAGGGACACAGTGTCAAAGTAGCTGCTTTGAATTAAACCATTTCTTTCTTTCTTCTCTATGCGTTTCTCTTTTTTCCCCATTTAAGATCAGTGTTCTGGTGATCCATTTAATTTTTTACCTTTTTTCATGTGAACTGTTCATCTCTGTGATGAAATGATCTTTAGTTTTAAGTTTTGCACGTTTACAATTCAATTTAAGATCCCAATTAAGCTGGCATATCCATTCCATTTCACCCTGTTAGAATGATTTAGCAAGATTTCAAGACTTTTCACTTTTTTCATTCTGCTTGAAATCCTTTTGTTGTTTTTAACCCTTCAGCTTTTCTTTGCTGACATTTTTACATCATTTTTCACTATTTTCAGCTTTTATAACATGGTCAGCTATCCCATTCAACTTAATCAGCATTCTCAATGCGGTTTTGCAGGAAGAACCTTTTTTCTAGTTGTGAGAATGCTGATTAAGTTCTCTCACTAACTCCAATGGAAAGTTTGGTATGACACCAGAGACAGGTTCAACTCACTGCCGTTTAAAAATCTCTCACTCCATTGAAATAAACACTACATTACCGCGTTCCTCTAACCCTTCTGGTTCTTACGCTCTTATAGTTTTCTCACAGGAGGTCATAGTATCCATTCAACCATTTCTGTTGGTTCGACTGGGAGGGAGATCGTTAAGCTGTTTACAAACATTCCTTTCACTGTGGTGGCGTCTGTCTTCCACTCCCCTGCTACATATTACACTGCAACAATTCTAACTGTTACTCACTTGACTTTTCACCTTCTTCATAGAATATTGTGCTAATTAAGAATCCAGAAAATGCTTTTCTAGTAAAATTTAACTGCTACATTTTCACATATTTCTGCATTGTTTCTCTTCTTTCTGCTAAATTTTCACTGTTGGTTTTGCATTTTCCTCATTTTCTTCTTTTTCTCGTTTTTAAGCCTTCACCTTTTACTGCTGAGACTTCTGCATATTTTAAAACCTTTTTAAAATACCAGTCCTTTTTTGCATTTTCTTTTCTTTTCTGTTCGTTTCTGCCTTTCATCCAGCTCCTTTCAAAAATACCTTTCACAGCCGTACCTTCCAACTGTCAGTCCTTTTTGCATTTTTCTTCTCACTCCAGGACCTTTAAAAAAAACAAAAAACATTTCAGGCCTCTTGAAAGTTCAGCAAATGACTTTCTTCTAAATTTTCAATTGTTTTTCATCTTTCTGAATTATTTCACTTTTAGTTTTGCATTTTCTTGGGTTTTTTTTTCTGTAATTTTCATCCAGTTCCAGTTCCTTTCAAAAATACACGGTCAAGATCAAGCTTTCTTTATGTGTCTCCATTGGGGAAATTTGTCTTGGATAAAAGAGCAGTGTTGCAGTGCAATACAAAAAAGAAAGCCCTAAAAAAACACGTATAGACAAACACTCAAGAACTCATAATAAATACACTTAAAACAATCTGACACGATGTGCAAATTACATTCAGAAAAATACACCCATTACCTCAGCCTCATTTGCCTCTTGCTTTCCTTTTCTTCCTCCCCTAGCTGCACGTTAATGAGCTTAATTGATAGGGGGATAAATGAGTATTGTGTATGTGTATGCGTACACCAAGATATTTAAATGATGTGACCTGGTTGATGGCGTTGCCATGTATTCTCACAGGACTCCGATCACCAACTGATTTGGGGTCCAGCAATATCTTCTTCTTCTCCTTCTGTTTTTAACCAAGTCTTCAACCAAGACTTCTGCAACTATTTATTCTGCTAAAATTTAACTATGTTCAGCTTTTTTAGCATGGTCAGCTATCCCCATTCAGCTCATTAGCATTTTCACTGCTGTTTCGCAGGAACAGCTTTTTCTAGTTGTGAGAATGCTGTAAAGCAGCATATTGTTTACCTGTTTTTCTTTATTGTTGTGAGAATGCTGTAAAGCATAAAAATATTGTTTTCCTGTTTCTCTTTATTATTCTCCGAACATCTTAGTTGGTACATGTTTTACGTACATGTTTTGTCCTTTAACTACTCCTGCATACTTTCACCAATTTGAAAAATTTTGATATTAAAACGTTCAGCTCCTTCAGGAAATTTATGTTACGACTTTTGGTGTTTATAACTTTTATACTTTTTAAAAATATTCAACTTTTCCCGTCATTCAATTCTTCCTCCTGCATAACTTCAGATAGAGACACCATTCAAACTTTAAATGCGTCACAAGACATTCAGCTATTACCAACTTCTTCAAATATTAAAACAATTTTGAAATATGACAGTTTCAAAAACATGAACATTTTTGCTCCTTCTTGATTTTTATGAATGAGCAGCCAGCAGAGTATTCAAACAAATTCCTCTAACTTTCATACAGTTTAACTTAAAGAAACAAATTATTCCGTAACTAGTCCTGTACGGTTGGTCCAACCGAGATAAAAAGTATATCCCTGCATGTCCCTTAATCGGGAATAGTGTGCTTGTGTTTGTCTTTCTCATTACTTGAATGGTTTTCCAGAAAATTGGGAAAAAACAGGAATTAAGGCCCATAGAAAATGCATTGAAATTCATATATAATGGGACAAAAATAGCCCAATTTGGAGCCCTAATAACTCGGCCATACTTCATCATAGAGACCTCATTTAAAGTCAAAACCGATCAGGAAATACTCAATACCAACTAAATTAAAGGGTTTGTTGATATCTTTTATAGTTTTAACACAATGGCAGTTTACGTTTTAGGAAAATTTATGCTCTGACAGGACTCTTCTCACTCTGCTGTCCTAAGGGTCTCCTGTTATGTTTTCACAGCCTCCAGATTAATCTGAAAATAACTCAAAGAAACTTCTCTGACGTTCACAATGTCTGCTGCATCTAGACAAATTAAACTTCAAAACATAGGTATTTTTGTCCTCTTTCACCCAATTTGACCGTCATTGTGCTGGGCCAGAGAGCGACCACTCGGGCTCCTATTAACGGCCATTATACCCAGGTCTCCTGAACTCCTTCTAAAATCAAAGTGAAGGCTGTTTCTAAACTGCCATTCAAAATATACTGTACATAGGAGTAGCATAAAACCTGCTGTCCCTTGTGGCACTCATGGTTCAAGAATTTTTCCGATATGACTTACAGTTTTTGAACAGTGACTGTTCAAGGCCATGTTTTTCATAACACACTTGCACATGGAGCCTACCTACATACAAACACAAGAAGGAAATGCATAGAAATAGATACATTTGATAAAGCAAACATATCCACACAGACGAACATTGTGAGGACATCCTCACTCTGACTTAAAGTAAAAACTGCCAGGATTTAGGTTTTGTTTCATGTATTGTCTTGTCACTTCTGAAATATTGACTTCTCCTCTCGTTTCAGATAACTTGCCCTTCCTCCCGTGTCCAGTGTCTGGTTGTCTTCCCTCATTCCCTAAGTGTTTCCACCTGTTCCCCTGGGATCCTCATGTGTTAAATAGTCTTCGTCTCCCTTTGTCCCGTGCGAGTGTGTTGTGTCTCTGTCTTGAGCCTCTCATTAGCCTCTGAAACCTGTGTTCCATGTTCCCAGTTGTCCCGAGTTTTTCCCTCGAGCTTGCATTCGAGTGTTTCTCCTGCAGAGCCGTTTTTGTTGTAATTTACTGCCAGTCTAGATTATTTATTATAACGGTAAGTTTTGTAGCTTTGTTTTTGGTCCTCCTGTTTGGAGAGTTTTGAGTTTTTAAACGTTCATAGCCACCTCCGATTAGCGGAGCGTTTTTGTGTTTTGATTTATTGGATATATTTCGTGCCACCGTTAAAGGCGAGCCTTAAGTTTACAGTTGACTTTCATAGTACTTGGTTTAAATCCGCCTCATTGTGCATGACCTTATTTTGTAATTGTTCATAGCCTTTTGTTTTCCTCCCTGTGTGGAGTGAATTTATGTTTGTTAAATTCTACAGCCGCGCTCGCCTTTGGCCATAGTTACTGAGGAGAGCGCTTAGGTTTTCACAGCCACTTATTTTGCTCTGCTTGGGGATCCTACCCTGCCTTGCTGTGCTCTGTGTTTATTTAAATAAACATCATTGAATTCACATTGACCCTGCATTTGTGTCCTGAGTCCCCGAGGTTTCTGATAAAAGCCTACATTACTGATAGGAACATACCAACAAGGAGACCACTTTAGACAGATAGATGCACATATTACTTTCAGGAATGTAAAGAGAAGAAGACCTATTTAGTCAGATTTTCACTGTAAAACTCTCTGTTATCTCCAGTAACATGCTAACAATAAGGCTTACTCAATCTAATTTTAAAATAAAGAGCCCAGTTAAACAAACAGGACATAAAAACTACATCAGTGGCTTATACCATCCCATCTGGCGCTCACGGTTCAAGAATCAGATTTGTTTATCACATATAACTTATAGTTTTCGAACAGCGACTTTTTGTTTGAGGCAAAATTTTCAGGATTGAACAGCAAGTCCTCTCTGTCTGTTGAAGCAATAGTGTGTGGGGACAGCCGAGATGGCTGACCTCTTGGAGATGGCCACTGTGTTATGTCTGCTCCCGATACAATATGACAATGACATGACAGCCTCTGAGGATTTAACCTCTGATAGTATAATAACGTATACTATACTATCTGCTTTTCTCCCACTACTTATTTATGCCATTGAGTCAAGCAGCTGCTGTGTTGTTGTGATGATCATAATTGGCTATGATTGTTCTCTGTGTAATAATGGTAAACACACTCACGCATGAAGCCTACATGCAGACACATGGAGGAAATGCCTACATTTAAATAAGCCAACACGTATCCTCACAGACAAACATTGTGAGGACATCCTCAGTCTGACTTAAAGTAAAAACCTACATTACTGACAGGAACATGCCAACTGAAGACAACTTTAGATATGTTTTATAAATAGGTGCACATATTACTTTCAGGAATATACAAAGACCAAGGCCTATTTAGTCTGATTTCCACAGTAAAATCCTCTGTTACCTATAGTAACATACCAACAGGAAGGCTTATTCACTCATCTTAAAATAAAGAGCCCAGTTGAACAAACCAGGAGTTTTCCCAGCTATGTTGTACATGTCACACTGTCACAAATAAATGATTTCACAGGTTTACCTCAAGGGGGAATTTTTGTTCTGAGTCTGTCTGCCTCTTTCTGACTAAAACAAACTGCATCACCATAGCAGCCTGTGATTCCACTGGACCTCATTTTTTCCCGATGAAGAAACCTAATACACAAACACACACCCAACATCACAACCTGTCTCTCTATCTCCCTATGTCTACTTGAGAGGTACCTTGCCAACCCATAGCATCAGGTCTCTTGGCGGGCAGTAGCTGCATTGGCACCCATCAAAATGTCTTTAGAAATGTTCTAGTTAACAATGTTACTCATCATGTAAGGTGACCTTGAGAGCTTTGAAAGACACCTATAGATAAAAAGTATGATCAGTGTTATAAAAGTAATTTTGATGCCAAACAGCCAGCCATCACAGGTATTTTGGAAGTTGTCTTCATTAGTAATACTGCATTCTACTCCTTGTTTCTGTTATCCCCTGTTTTCCCCTCTCAAGCAGTGAGCCCCAGTTGTGGCCAGTGGGCATGGTTTTGGAGGGTAGCTCAGAGGCACTGTGTCCCCCCCCATCTCTGGAGCTGCGTGCATCCTGCAACAAGAGCCAGCCCTTGCCTCCCCTGGGCTCAAGCTCACAAACCCAGGAAGGAGTCTTTCCTGAGGACAAGGAGCCCATCAAATATGGCGAGCTCATTGTCTTAGGGTGAGATATTGTAGTGCCATTTCTTATTAATACTGTCTTCGTATAGCTTGTGTGCTTTTTTTTTTTAACTGGTGAGTATGATCCTCATGTACTGTAAGTTTGTGTGTCATAAGATGTCTTCTCTCTTGATTTATACTTATTCAGATAAATAAATGCTTTAAGCTAATCCAAGTAATTGACCAATCTCATTAACTGTACAAGCAGTATGATAATGTAAAATGTCTCAGGGTTAAACAAATATCAAACAAATTAACTCTTGATATCTTCTTGAATTAAATATTTTACATTATACAAAATAACATTTTACAGTGCAGAAATTTCTACAAATACAACCAGAATTCCAAAAACATTCAGTCACTGAGTAAAATAGAAACAAAGGAAATGCAAATGTATGCAAATATCATAAACCAATATTTTATTCACAACAGAGCATTAGAAAAATATATCAAATGTTGACAAATACAATTTCACAAAAATCTAAGTTGATCTTGAGTTTGATTTCAGTGACTTGTCTCAAAAAAGGCCACGCTGTGAAACCTGTATATACATATCAGCACTGATTGCACCTTGCCAGATGTGCAAGTTGCTAGTTCCATGGGCAATAATGCACCACAATACCATCAGAGATGTAGGGTTTGAACTGTGCACTAATCACAAGCTGGATGGTCTCTTCTTTAGTCTGGAGGACTTCCAATAAAGGATTTAAAATTAATTTTGTCTGATCACAGAATCGTTTTCCTCATTGCCTCAGTCCATCTAAATGAAACTTCAACATGTCTGGATCTTGTTAGCTAGAGATCCACAGATATATCAGGTTAACATCGTTGTTGACTGATATTCAGCTTGATGACCGCAATCGGCCTATCATCAAAAATTTTAACAAAAACCATTGACAGTAGCTGATGTTTCGGAAATTAAATAAAAAAATACTTTATTTATCCCAAAAGTAAATTATATAATATATTTATATTTACATCTATCTGATGTGGCATGGACTTTGCTCATAAACGGACAGGATTAGCCAACAGCTGCAGATTCAGAAAATAGACAGCAGCTTAATTCCATAAGCAAGCAATTTTTTTTACTTAAGAACATTTTGTTTGGCCAAACAAAATGAAATGTTGAGTAGGTGATAGTTTAACAGGCTAAAAGGGCTTATGAAACTGTTATTTTTCACAAAAAGGGTTTTTATCATTTTATCAAAGTTGGTTAATACATTTGTATGTAAGAATCTCAAAGATAATGTGATGAAGGGCTGAAATACTGTTCTGTTTTTTAAAAGAAAATGCATATTCTTTTGTTTCACTGATATTACAAGAAGAAAACAATGCCTAAAACAAATGGTATTGGCTATTGGTTATCGGCTAAATTATTATTTCTATCAGTATCAACCCACAATTTCACAATTAGTGCAACCCTAATGATGAAATATGTCTTCTTCTTTGTGCTAGGGTTTTAAACTGTATTTCATGGCTGTTACAGCCCGGCTCAAGGACTGTAACCAAGAACGGGAGAGGAGACGAGGTTGCAACAAAAGTAATACATTTATTAATAAATAGAAGACAAAAGATCAGTATCAGTAGTCAGTAGTCAGGCCCAGGTGTAACACATTCATTTCCGATGGTCCCGCCTCCTACCGCCTAGAAGACACACAGAGACCAGCCAACAACCAGCCGGAAACACCCGGACATAGAGGGCGGGGCCGTCACAATGGCAAACTGAGTTCACAGACAATACGTACTGCGTTGTCGCTATGTCCTTTGCATGCAGAGATACATCTGGATTCTCAAAAATCTTTAGATATGTTATGTACTGTAGTTGATGTAATATTAAAAGTGATTGCAATTTTACATTGAAGCACATTATTCTGAAAGTGCTCCACAATTTGTAAACACAGTTGTTTGTAGATTGCTGAACCTCTGGTCAGCTTTACTTCTGAGGGACTCTGCCTCTCTATAGTGCACTTTTTATATCCATAGATGTCCTGTTGTCAACTGTTGTCCTAAATAATTGAAACATATTGCTTCAGCTGTTTCTTTTTAGCACCACACACTTTTCCAGGCTTTTACTGACCTCTGAACTTTTTAGATATGTGCTGCTGCCATCAAATATTTTTCATGAAACTGGTAAATGTCTCCCTTTCACATTTTCTATATTCTTTTATATTGGCTTTTGAAATTTGCATTCTGATTTTATTTAAATTTTACACAGTATCCCAGTTTCTTTGGAATTAGGTTTGTACATATCCCTAAACAAATTCTCTAATTGATTTAGTAGCCCATGCTCAGAGTGATAATGAAAATGTCTTGTTTTGCCTGCACAATGGCGTGGTTAGCATTGTTGCTTCACAGCAAGATGGTTCCTGATTGGAGTCTTAGCTGGGGTTTTTTATATTGAGTTTGAATGTTTTCTCTGTGCATGTGTGGGCTCTAACTGGGTACTCCCAAAACTTGCATGTTAGGGTAATAGTTGATTGGTGCTGCAATCACTGTGAGATTACAGCAGAGGAGCTGCAATAACCATTTGGCTTGCAAACCATTTTTTATTTTTTTAATTCTGCATTGTTTATATAGGGGAGGCAATGAATTAGAGGCTACTGTGATAACATTGGCTTAAATATGATATTCATTGTATTTAGTGGACCAAATTTTAAAGCCCTTGCTAGATTGAGACCATGTCACATCTGATGGAACCCTTATAGTTTATCATTTCTCGTATGAATTGATCTGTAATTATTCATGATATTCTTCCATGTGAATATGATTCTTTATTGTTGAGTGTAAGTTTGAAATTACAATGGTTTTAAATTCAATGCTTCTCTTTTTTACAACAGAGAGATTGTTGTCTCTTCTGTCAACAGAATCAAAATAAAAAAAAAGTAGGGATATTCACAAAAAAAGTTGAAAATTAGCATTAGTTGCACCCTTAGGTTCTCCTCAAAAGAATTAAAGATCATATATTGTAGGTTGTAGAAAAATAATGTTATTATGTTTGATGACCTATTTGAATATCATTTCAGACTTGATTAACAGACAATGAAATATCCTCTTTATTATTTACAGTTTTTAGAAACAAAGTAAAACCTTTTGTTTTACCTTCCAGGAGTTCAACTTTAAGCATTTTTATTCCACCACCGTTCAGTGTTATGTGAAATGCCACATCCACATTAATACATTTGCATTTTATTGATGATGTATGAGTGCATTTTGTTCTTATGCTTTCTTATACAGGCACAATGGGTCTCTGGCCAATGGGGACAAAGGTCGCAGAAGAAGTAGGCTGGCCCTTTACAAGAGACCTAAAGCCAATGGGGTCAGACCGGATGTCATCCACAATGTCTCAACACCACTGGTGTCAAAGGTAAGAAGTTTCCAACCTTGTTGCAACTGAGATTTTACTTCTGCTGGAGTGAATGTTTAATGGAAGGGGACATTATATTAATTACATGTTCACTAATGGGGAACAACTATGAAATTATCAGAACCAAACCTTCAGAGGGTTTCCTAATAGAATGTAAACTTTCTTTTGTTTTTAAGTACACTTGTAAAAATTACATTTAATACCATATTCAAAATATCAAAATCAGACTGAAACTTTAATATTGAACAAGATTCCATAGTTAATGGAATTATCTATATAAATCTATGCATCATCTCCAATTATGAAAAACTTGCATGCTGAAAAATAGGTATACAATAATACTGTCACTGGGGGCACGGGATAGGTAGTGGTGCGACACGTTCGAATAAAGCAAGTGCATTCGTGTGTGTATATATATATATATGGTTAAAAGAGAAGCAAAGTGTTCTATGACAGTGGTCCAGTGTGAATGTGTGTCTGTATTTGTGCTATGGAGGTGTAAATGCAACTATGATGTATGGAGAGCTTTATGGTGATTTAATTTTATGGAGATTTAACTTAATGGAGATTTAGATGTAAATTTGAGGGAAGGGGAAGGTGGAAAAGCAGTGTGTTGTCCTGATTTCATGATTTATAGAGGAGAAAAAGAAAAAAACTGGCTCTAATTTCTAAATGAAATAGTGAAAAAAAAAAGAAAGGAAAAAAAAATAAGAGGCATGACACATGGTGCCAAAATGTAACTACTGTTATACACTGTATAACTGTATACATAATATAAGAACAGGGTGTAATAAAAAGCTATTCACAGATGTAAGATAAAGTGATGTCTCATTATTGGAGATGTACTGAGAAGTGATAGACCAAAAGGTTTGGGAAAACTCAAAAATGCATCCTTTGTGCATGGATTGCATCTGAGATATCTAAAAAAAAATGTTCACCGATCAGCCACAACATTAAGACCGTAATGACTGACAGGTAATGTAAGCAATACTTCTCAAGATGTCCAAGATGGTGGCGCGTGCGGAAGTAGTGGCCCCTCTCTGTCCCGACAATGTGGTGTATACATGTTTGTCTTTGTCGGTGTGTTCGAGTGATTTTATGTTTTCGTCGCGTTTGTCTGTCCCAAGGCGCACATACGGCAGGGGCTCTTTTTGAGTCAAACTCGGCACACACTGAGGAGCTACACAATCTCGGTCTACTGCGGCGGCCCACTTCGACATCGAACCCCACCACTGGAGCACACCCAAAGAGGAAGCACCACAGGCGGTGTGCGAGGAGGCAGAAGCGGGGCAAGTACGGGGGTATCCGGATCAGGCCAGCGGCTAATCCACACAAGCACACAATACCGCCCATCATACTCGCTAATGTACGCTCCCTGGACAACAAACTGGATTACACCTTCTGAGATCGACCCAGCAGACTGTGAGAGAGTGCTGTGTTTTTGTGTTTACCGAAACATGGCTCAACAACAACATCCAGCTCAACCGACTAATATGCTACTAAGCAGACAGATCCCTCATTGAAGGAGGTAAGACTCGCGATGGCGGCCTTTCTATCTACCGAGGGAGTTTTCTGCCATCCTATATTCTACATTGTTGCAGTCTACATCCCTCTCTTAATGTGGAGAAGACGGAGGAGATTGTTTTTGACTTCCGGAGAGCCTCCACCCATCACCCTCCACTGACCATAAACAGTGATGCTGTGGAGAGAGTGAGCAGTACCAAATTCCTGGGTGTGCACCTCACTGAGGACCTCTCTTGGAGCAGTAACATCGCATCGCTGGTCAGGAAACCTCAGCACCAGTCCCCATCATGTACACCTTCTACCGTGGAACCACTGAGAGCATCCTGACTAGGTGCATCACTGTGTGGTACAGCGGCTGCACTACATCCTGCAGGAAGACCCTGCAGTGCATAGGTAGAGCAGCTGAGAGGATCATCGGCACCCCTCTCCCCTCCCTCCAAGACGGGTGAAATTTGTGCTTCCCCTCAAAACTCATTGTCCACACACCTACTAGTGGGCCAAAGATTTTTATCATTTGAGGGTAGTGTTCAATGAAATTATGTTTTGGACGAAGTTTATAGTTTGAAAAAGATTCCTGCAGCAATTCTCTGTGTTCTGAGATTTTGCACTCCAGGAAGTGGAATTAACTCATCTGTGTAGTGTATTGACATAACCAACTCCAGGATATCTTTAAGAAGCATCAGAATCTCCCATGCTTGGTCACTTTTAGCGATATTGTGGCCTATCATGAATGGAAGCAGCCTCAGGAGAGACCAATTTTCATGGCCATTTCTCCCAGTAGTTCCCTAAGAGATGAAGGTCTTTGGAATGATCTGTGGTTGGTCAGCTTCATCTGAAAATGTATAAGGAAACTGCTTAATAGCCTTATTCAAAGAGTCTAAAGAAACATACTTCTTGGTAATCAAATCCTTTAGACATAGTGACAGTTCTGCTGGTATTATACCCTCCAAAAAGTGGTGCAGAATGTCATTCTTTTAACACCATAATGTATGGTCGTAGTAGGGTCACGTATAACCTCTTGCACATGTGAATCATGGTTCTCTCATGTTCTTGGCTGGTGTAGACCTGATCGGACCTCCGTATCCTGTATGTCATCTCACTTACACAGACAAAACCGACGAAACTAATGTGCTGCAAAACTCTTGTGGAATCCTGCCAGAGAGTGAGCCCCCAAGTTGTCTGCTACTACATACAATACAGTGCCTCTTGACACTTTTGGCTTGTTGTTCAATATAGAGAGTGCAGACGTGTCTCCGCTTCCTCCTGCTGCTTACTGCTTAATTTGCTTTTAAATCATTCTATTTCTTTCCACAAGTCTTGGATATAATTCTTTTCTTTTTCTTTTAAGTGAACCAAGACTTTTAAAATAATTTTTAATAATTTTTTATTCTTTTTACAACTTATCTGACGAGCCAGCAACTCCGTGTGCGTGGCCTACACACAGCTGAAGCCTGATTTACAGTGTCCGGGCACCTAGCACTCAGCTAAAGCTAAATAGCCTGGAAAGGTGCTAACCGTTAGGCTAACTAGCAACAAGATGCCTCCCTTCTCCACAGATGACTACTACAGCCTCCTGCAGAAGATTGCAGTACTGGAGACGAAAATTCATCGCTTAGAAGTAAATGTGGAGGTAAATGGATTATGTGGAAATGAAACAACCTTGCCATTGATTCAAAACAGCGGAGATGAGCAAGCTAACGCACAGCTAAGGAGCACAGATAATACAACCAAGAAAGTAGACTCTGTGCATTATAATAAATCAGCTAATAATAATCCTCCCTGGAACTGTCTCGGTGCAAAACCAAAGAGTAAATCATGTCTCCTGAAAGTGGGAGGACGAGAAACCGACTGGCCTTCACTCCCTACGAGGCAGAGGAGCTCTTCTACCCCTGTACATGGGAGGAAACAGGACTGGACATCTGTGAATGGGAAGGTTAACAACAAACCTCCTAAACAACCGAGTGTGAAACTGCAGAACAGATTTGCTCCACTATCGAAGGACTCTGGATCTCTATTGGATGACCATCCATCCCAAAGCAGCAAGGCAAGGACTGAAAACCAGTTGGAAAGTAAAAGGCCACAGGGAAAGCTAAAGGCTGGGCCTTAAACTCTGATTGTGGGTGACTCTGCCGTAAATGATGTTCAAAGGATGTGCGGTAAGAACACTAAAGTCCTCTGCTTTCCTCGGGATATGGTTAACGATCTAAAGGAGAGAATTCTTGGAATTGCACATGAATATCCAACTGTGACAAACATCGTTCTGCATACAGGGTCAAACGATGTGTCCAAGCAACAATCCGAGGTTCTGAAACGGGACTTCATTGGATTATTAAACACAGTGAGCTCGCTGAATGCAGCTGTATTCATCAGTGGACCTGTACCACCAGTCCGAGGAGGAGAGGAAAGATTCAGCAGGTTGCTGGCACTGAATAAATGGCTTTTATTGGCATGTGCTGACCACTCAGTGCATTTTATTAATAATTTTAACATTTTTTGGGAACGCAGGCATCTTTTTAAGGCAAATGGATTTAATTTTAACAAGTCAGGGGTGAAACTGTTCACCTCCAACATATTTTATTTCCTACGTCATCCATCTGTGCTCGGGGCCAAGGCTGAGATAAACAAGGAGTTATCTCATAGAGAGGAACAAACAAATCCCAGCAGAAACCTTGAGGAGGAACTCCATCTGCCCCCACCCAAGAGGAACTTTGGAATGGAGAGACATCAGAGGCAAGAAGAGAGGTCTTTATTTGCCCCAAACCCTCTCAACAGCACTAATGACCAGGACCAGGGAGCAGGACCAGGGACCAGGGACCAGGACCAGGGACCAGGACCTTCCCCAGCCCCCCAAACCCCTGACAGGTCATTGTGCTCCTCACCCTCCCTTTCTCCCTCCTCCTCCCCTCACCTGAAATTCACTGAGGAGATGATGGAGCGGGTCAATGCTGGGCTTAGATCTACCCCCCAGCCCAATCCCTTTTCATCCCCCATAAACCCCCCACCAAAGCGGCCAAAGGTTCCCCGCCGAGCCCCGCCCCTACTAGAGCAGCCGAAGCGACGGAGCCCAGCCCCACCCCCTCCTGTCCCTTCACGCTGCCACCATGTTCTGTCTCCGCAGTCTGATGTGTGATGTGTGAGGGGTCCAGGCTGTGTGGATTCTGACAGTCGTGACTTTTCCCAGGACAAGCTGGGACCCTGTTTATTAGAAGATTTTAAAATTTCTGTACTTTTAGGTGACAGAAGGAGAAATGTGACCCAGTCAAAACACAGAGAGTTGCACTCAAAAAGATCTTTAAATAAAGTAAACATACCTTGTGTGCCACAGACTGCTCCCAAACACAAGGGGGCAAATAATACCTCTAAAACACTTTATTAAATGTTAGGTCTTTAGCTGGGAAAACATTCTTAATTAATGATTTTATCACTGAGCACACACTGGATTTTATGTTTTTAACTGAAACTTGGTTGGAACAAAATAACAGTGCTGCTGTTCTTATTGAGTCAACCCCTCCTGGTTACAGTTTTATCAGCGAGGCCAGAGTGAGCAGGAGAGGAGGAGGGGTCGCAGTCTTATTCAATGAATCATTTCAATGTAAGCAGTTATCTCCTGGAAGTTTTCAGTCCTTTGAATATATGGCTATACAGCTGAAGGCCCCACCCAGAGTCCTATTTCTGAATATTTACAGGCCTCCGAAATACTGTGCAGATTTTTCTGAAGACCTCAGTGAACTGCTGTCTCTGATCTGTGTTGATTTTGACTGTATAATTATTGTTGGTGATTTTAACATCCATATGGACAATCCTCAGGACAGAGGGACTAAAGACCTGAGTAACACTCTGGACAACTTTAGGCTGACTCAGCATATAACAGAGCCCACGCACAATAGGGGGCACACTCTAGACTTAGTGATCTCCAAGGGTCTGAGCATTTCAAATATTACTGTGTCTGATGTGGGCCTGTCTGATCATTCCTGTGTTTTCTTTGAGAGTACGATTTCAGTGCACACAAATGTCTCAACAGCAGTGATCTCAAAACGGTGTATAACTGAAAACAGTAGTCAGATCTTTAACCAGGTCTTCTCTTTAACACCTGCCCTGTCCGGGCGTTCAGTCAGTGAGCTCGTCAGTAGCTTTAATACTAAAATCTTAAATGTTATGGATACTATTGCTCCCATTAAGGTGAAGGTTATCTCTGGAAGGAAGAAGTCTCCATGGCGAAATTCCACACTGGTGAAAAATGGGAAAAGAGAATGTCAGAAAGCTGAGCGAAGATGGAGAAAAACAAATCTCCAGGTTCATTATGACATCTATAAAGAGAAACTTCACTCTTATAATTTACAACTGAGGAATGCAAGGAAATCCTACTTCTCTGACATCTTCACCAAAAACAGTCATAATGCTCGGTCTTATTTGCTACAGTTGACAGGCTAACAAACCCTCCTGTGTCAGTGGCAAATGAACTCCATTCCACCATGGCCTGCAATGACTTTGCCAAATTCTTCATAGACAAAGTCCAAAATATTAGACAAGCAGTTGGTACATCAGCAGCAGGTTCAGCATATGTACCGTGTCCACCGAAAACTGGTTTAAACACCATGACACTATTTCAACCCATTAACAGTAAAGACCTGGAGGGCATCTTATGTCACCTGAAGTCCTCCTCTTGCTGTTTAGACATCCTACCAACAGGTTTTTTCAAAGGGGTCTCAAAGACTTTGGAGTCAGACCTGTTACTGATCGTGAACTTGTCCTTAACGTCAGGTGTGTTTCCAGAGCCACTAAAAACAGCTGTAATTAAACCTCTGCTGAAAAAGGACAATCTTGACAAGACGCAAATGAACAACTACAGGCCCATCTCAAATCTCCCATTTATAAGTAAGATCATTGAAGAAGCAGTTTTTCAACAGCTTAATTACTTTTTAACACAAAATAACTGCTATGATACCTTCCAGTCAGGCTTTAGACAGCACCACAGCACTGAGACTGCTCTGACCAAAGTGTTTAATGACATATGTCTGAATACAGACAGTGGAAAAATGTCAGTCTTAGTTTTACTGGATCTCAGTGCTGCCTTTGATACAGTTGACCACAATATATTACTCAAACGACTGGAGAACTGGGCTGGTCTTTCCGGAACTGTACTAAACTGGTTCAAAACATACTTAGAGAACAGGAAGTACTTTGTGTCAATAGGTAACTTTACATCTGAGCAGACAAGAATCACATGTGGAGTTCCCCAAGGTTCCATCCTGGGACCTCTTCTGTTTAACATCTACATGCTCCCACTGGCACAGATTATAAAAAACAACCAAATAAACTACCATAGCTATGCAGATGACACACAGATATATATTATAATGTCACCAGGAGACCGAGGGCCTGTACAGGCATTGAGGAGATTAATGACTGGATGTGCCACAACTTCCTCCAGCTAAACAAAAACAAAACTGAGGTAATTGTCTTTGGAGCCAAAGATAAACGATTGAAAGTCACCACAGAGCTTCAATCTATAAATCTAAAAACGACCAACCAGGCCAGAAATCTGGGTGTAGTGATGGACTCAGACCTAAATTTGGACAAACACATTAAGGCAATAACAAAGTCAGCCCACTATCACCTTAAGAATATATCAAGGCTAAAAGATCTGATGTCTCAGCAGGACCTGGAAAAACTAGTCCATGCATTCATCTTTAGTAGGCTTGATTATTGTAACAGCATCTTTACAGATCTGCCTAAAAAGTCAGTTAGACAACTGCAGCTCATCCAGAACTCAGCTGCTCGAGTCCTCACTAAGACCAAAAAAGTGGAGCACATCAGTCCAGCTCTGAAGTCTTTACACTGGCTGCCTGTCCATCAGAGGATAGACTTTAAAGTTCTGATGCTGGTCTATAAAGCTCTGAATGGTCAAGGACCAAAAATACATCAGTGACCTCCTGACCCACTATGAACCTTCCAGACCCCTCAGGTCATCTGGATCCGTTTTTTTATCAGTTCCCAGAGTCAAAACCAGACATGGAGAAGCTACATTCAGCTTCTATGCTCCACATGTCTGGAACAAACTCCCAGAAAGCCTCAGATCAGCTGAAACACTCAGTGTATTTAAGTCCAGGTTGAAGAAACATCTATTTTCAGCTGCATTTGAATAAGCTTGAGTTTCAAAACGGAATCATGTTTTAACTATTGATTTTATCTTTCATATATATATTTTTTTCTGATTTTATCTATTGTTCTTATTTCCTTCTTTTGTTTAAATTTTAAATCATGCTTTTTATTTCTTCTGTTTTAATGTCTCTGTGAAGCACTTTGAATCACCTTGTTGTTGAATTGTGCTATACAAATAAACTTGCCTTGCCTATAAACACCATGTAGCAAGATCCTGAAGGAGTGGACGAAGAACCTTTGCACAGACGGATTTAGCCTGTAAACATATATGAAATACCACCTTTTGTACATACATTTAGATGCCACTGGCTCTGGACATGTGGATAATGGCTCAGGAGAAGTTTGAAGGATTTTGAAGCTTTTTTGGGGGTACTTTTATTTGTTTTTTCCCATGGTTAACATCCATTGTTTGTAAAAATACAGGAAGCTGTTTCCCCGTGGAGCTCCTATACTGCTTAGAGGACTAAAAAACTACACCTGACATTTTATCAATAAGGAAGGAGTCAACGATGACTGTATTTTAATTCTTAGGTGAACTATTCCTTTAAATGTCCTCCAGAATAAATACTACTGGCATCTCACCTCCAGTGCTCTGGGCCCGCGTTGACGAAGCAGCTCTTCAGTAGCTCTGAGCACTTGTTCTGAAAAAGACAAAGAATTTTGTAGTTAAAAATAAGTTCTACTGATATCGTGATTTGTAGATTACTGACACATTCCTAAATATGTGCATGCTTCACATAGGTATTACAGGAATGTTTTGAATAACAAAGTACAATTTCAGGCAAATTCAACAGGGGTTATAGTTCTCATAATATTTTTGGTCAAAAGAATTCATTGTTTTTTTTTAATTGCTCCTATTATGCAGTAGTTGTCATATTGGCACAGCAGCTTAGAATGTGAGCAGATGTAAAAATATGAAAATCTAACTGTAAATGTCATTCAGGCTAAAAATAGAATAGAATAGAAAGAACAGGAAAATACTTTATTCATCCCCCAGTGGGGGAAATTCAAATACATATGTCTCAAGATATATTATATTTTTTAGAATATCAGAGGTTTAGTTCATGATTTAAAATACTTATGACAGTAAAATTGCACCTTGAAAAACAACTTAGACCCCAAAAAGTGACCAAATTCTGACTGTTTCAAGTACTTGAGGATACTGCAAAAAACTGATATTAACAATTAACTGTCATGGCACATGAGACTCTGAACATTAACACAGTTTCCTAAACTCCATGTGTGTCAAATGTTAGGATAAATGTTTGTATTTGAGTCACCTTCAAATCATGTCATCTTCAAATTAAGAGAAGTTACAACATGAACAAGGGAACCCATAGGATTCAAGATTTGGATAGCAAGCCTTTCCCAGCTTGTTGGCTCTTGTCATGCTTCCTGAGCAATTAACACAAGTCAAACAAGTTACCAACATCTGACACTGAAACAAATGTTTGATCATACAGTAAACCTCCTGGAGATTAAAAGGGGATTTCCCCTTTTTTCTTCCTTGCAAAATAAAGATAAAGAATAAAACAGATTTCTCACTCACTGTTGGTCACAGGCTGCTAAACGTGACCTACAGTTTATCATAGCGGGAGAGGGACAAGGAGAGGACTCATCCCCGCACTCTGTGGGGCTACAAACCGTTGCGCAACTCCAGCTTCTCTGCAGACTCCCGACTGGGTCAAATGAAGACAGAGCAAACGACTCTCCTAGTTCATTTAAAATTAACTATGGCTGTGTGTTGGATTACGTCAGCCTTAACATTTAATGTACATGCCACAACCCTTGCTTTCACTCACATGACAAATTTTACCTTTATTTATGTTTATGTATTTAGCAGACGCTTTTATCCAAAGCGACTTACTTATCCTGTATTAAAAGTAAAATAGCTATAGCCTCTTGCCAGCGTTCACAATTTCTCCAAGGAAAGACAGAACCAATGCATTATAAACCTCATTTATCCTCGTCTCTGCATCAAACATATTCATGCTGCGTTCACTGAAAACCTTAATTTCCACATTGCAAATTTGAAAGTCTGGCCAAAATGCCTTCACTGTCAGCTTGGGGAAAACGGAAAACTGATGCTCCAACATTTCAAATGTGGGACTTTCAAAGTAAGGCTTTGGAACTGTTAAAAGGTTTTAAGCTAATCACAGGACTATGGAGGTAAACCACCCAAACTCGCCTTTACCATGGCCTAAACAGAGTAACGTTATGTTTGTTAGCTTGCTAACTAATGCTAACATTAGCTCACAAATGCTAACAGTTTTAGCAGTAATTAAAACTGTAATCAAAGTAATTAAAGTAAGTATTTAAAAGACATAAACAGACAACTTACCTCATTCTTCTTCAGACGAAGAATAAAAAAGAAAGCAAAAGTACACTACCGTCAGTTCCAAGCCTGTGTGCCGGAATGCGTTGCTGAGCGGGAGAGACTGAGGCCGTTTCTCAATACCAAGTACGCTTAGAATGTACTTGTGTACTTACTGGTATAGACTTGTCGGAAGTACAAACTTCTGAGGACGCAAGTACTCTCATTATGCATTTGGAATAGAAGCGTACTTGATTACATCAAAGACATTGGTGTTGCTGCCAAATATAAAAACATTTGTATAAAAAAAGATTAAAAATGGACAAGCTGTGCTTGCAGTTGCAGTTGGTATGCTTTATGTAACATTTCCAAAAATAATTTACAGCTATGTGCTTTCTCTTTCGCTATCTTTGTTTGTGCTGCACTGCTTTCTGGGATAGCAAGCTGTCTGAAGTCCACACAAGTCACCTCAAAAGCATCCTTGATAAAATGGGCGGAGTAAGTACACATCCGGGAATGTGGAGCATACTTGTCTGGATGTGTTCTTTAAACTGGAGCTGTACTTCGTCCTTAAGTGATGACGTTTCAGAAGTACACAAGAAGACAAGTACTTACATTGAGAAACAGCCTGAATGTTGCTCCTGCGCATGCACACGTCTATCTTCTTTGAATGTGCAGTGGGAGTCGGACTGTGTTGACTACGTATTGCAAGTGAGCTTAATACTAAATAAAGTAATCTTCACTCTAAACACTAAGTATTTTGTGTTTTTCACCATGCAAGTAACTGTTACTTCATAGATACCAGTCATAAGTCATAAGTCCTTCTTCTTCTGGCTCTCAACGAAGGCGGTCGCATTTCTCTTCTCTCCTCTATCTTCCCTCTCCCTTATCTTCCCTGCTTTTCTTCACATTGCTCTCAAAATTAAAATCATGGAATTGGTCAACTGGTCTCTCAACGCAATTGACAGAATTTTCTTGACGAGAAATTTGGGTCCCCCCCCCTCCGAGATTGCTGCTGTGAGACACTCTGACCTCCTTTCCACCCTCCCTTTCTTCTTCACAGACACCTGGGACCTCATGTGCAAAGGGTACTGTTAGAAAGTTTCTCTTAAAATTAGGCTCAGAGTCGCTGGATACGATTAACACAAAACATTTATTTCTTGCAAGAAAGAGACAAGTCCGCACAAATCCACACAACCTGTCGGGAAGTTCGCTCAGAGTTGTCTCCCTGACCAAATGGTGCTCCAGCTATTTATGTTGTTTATGCTTGCTGATCACACAATGTTATGAGAAAAGGCGCTTTTCTCACCATTCATTATTATGGGAAGGAACATTCAATGTTATGGGAAAAGGTGCTTCTCTCCCCATTCCTTGTTATGGGAAGGAACATTCAATGTTATGGGAAAAAGGCATTTCTCACCAGTTAATATTATGGGAAAGACTAGTACCAGAGTCAAAACACTTTTGCTTGAATCATAGAAGAGGAAAAGATGGAGGGACTCTTCTGTCATAGTATAACTATATAATTTTTCCAACAGGTACGTACGCACAAAAAAAGTGCCGTATACACTTTTTCACGTCAACGATCAGATGTATCAAGAGCAAAATGACCGTGGAAATGTGCGGTGCCTCACGCCAACTTCAGGGCTGTCGTACGCACTTTTCTACAGCTGTTGATTCTTTGGCGACACTTAGAGGTGATGTTGGGAAACTGTTATAATAAATAAATTTGAACACAATTTGACTGAGTGATGTGCACATTTGAGACAAATTAACAACTAACACACCCATGTGTCTGCAATTACACGAGTGGATATAAAAGCATGTGCAAAGTGTTGCAATGCATACCATTAAAAACAATGGCTGCTTTAGCGGTGTTGGAAGACACTATAAATGGTGCAATTGGAAGAAAACGTGTGTTTAGGGACTGAGAGGATTTGCTGGCACATGATGACAACTGGCTCATCAGCCGTTTTGAGGGCAATCCTCCTGTAACTGTGCGCAGAGCTGGAGCGCAACACAGCGAGGAGCCATGCGCCGCTTGTGCCACAGGTGATGTGCACACTGGGGTTCCTAGCAACATTCCAGAGAGAGCTGGCCAACCGATTGGGACTGTGCCAGTCGACCCTGAGCCGAGCTATGCCAGCTGACTGGGACGGAATTATCTGCATCTCAGCAGGTATATCAAATTCCCACAATGCAGTTGAACAGACCAACATTGAAGCACAATTTGAAGCGAGAGCCGGTTTTCCTAATGTAATCAGAGCTATCGACTGCACACACAGTGCTATAAAAGCGCCATCACATGATGAATTTGTATATCAACAGGAAACATTTTCATTCCATCAATGTACAGATCGTATGTGATGCGCAAATGCTTTGTGGGGGTGGCCTGGTTCAACGCACATTTGTACATTCAGTGACAAAATTGTTGGGAACAGTCTACAAGCTGGCACTGTGCGAGATGGGTGGCTTCTTGGTGAGTAACTTTATTCGTGTAATTGTCCTAATATTTTTCCCCATGAAGTGCATTGAGCATGTGCGCCCCCAATTTCTATCCCGTCTTCACAGCATCATAGTTGGTGGTTAAAGTTAGTAACTTGCTGGTTTTTTTTGCTGGTTAAACAACAGGTTAAGATCTTTCTGACAAGCCTCTGATCGTCTCTGTGTGCAAATGTTAACCCCGTGCTTGTGAAATGTCTTAATCAGCCTCACCTTTTCCCCGGCGCACTTCTGCTCTAGGTTACTGTATTAACATGTTTGTTGTGAGTTACACAAATATAGGTATTTACCTAGAGTCACCCACACTCAAACACCCCTGAGAGAGCAGTGTCACCCATAGTTGTGCCAACTCTCTGTTCAACCCCACAGCATTAAAGGCCTCGCGCACGCTCTCCCACCCACTCCTCTTACGTTTGCTGCTTATATCTTAGGACAGCGTGCCAAAGAGCACATTTTTGCATGCCTCCACTTCAGAAAGTAGCACCTCCATCTCACTTTCCGTTAAGTTATTATTTTTCTGTCTTACGCACTCTTTATTCTTTATTTTCTGATCGTGCAGAGAGTGGAATCGCAGGACGCAGGTCTCATTTAAATATGATTTGCATATTTAAGTAGGGGTGCGAACGGGGAGGATTCGGGTACTCCGACATGAGCGCTCAATTCGTTGATTGGGATGTACAAAGGAAATGTGCTTGGATTCATGCGTGCGCACACATTGATACATCCGAATATTTTTGTACGTTGGAGGGCATTTTGGTTTGAGCATATGCCATGTTTCAGTAAGAAATCCATGCAAGTCTTTGTACATGAGGTGATTGTTGACTCTGTCTGGGACCCAATCAAGGACTTCTCCATGGCAACCTGCTGTGGTATTACGATGACATCCTGTGAAATGAGACACTGGCTGAGAGCCAGATGTAGCAAATCTCTGGGCTTACCCCCATCCCACGCCTTCAAGTTGTTTTTACGTTTTTATGTGTGAAGTGAGCAAATGTTTTCTTATGTTTTGAGTTATATGTTGGATGGTGAGCTTATATATTTTTTCCCGGCCCCACATTGTACTCCCCAAGGAACATGGTCTCTCCTCTCCTCTTGACCCCCCCCCCTCTTTCCCTCTAATTGTGTACAATTAGCTGCAAGCTGTCTGTTGCAAAATGAATTTCTCCCTCAGGGGATTAATAAAGTATTCTGATTCTGATAAGTGCATATTGTTGATAACCTAGTACAGTTAACAGTACAGTTAAGTTATGTAAGTCAGGGCAGCTATTAGATTTTAAAGTGCAGTTTTTTTTACGACACTTGCCGTGTTTTTACTGGAAGTAATATGAAGAAATTGTTGAAAGAGAATAGTTTATTTTCATTGTTGTATTTTTGCTAGAAACCAATACAGATCACTCAGTCTATGAATAACTCCTCTCTCCCCTCTCACACACAAACCCCAAACTCACAAGACAGCCTATAAAAAGCACTAACTCTTGACCTTCACTCACTTACATCAGCTTGCTTTACTAATAGCTCTCTTTTCATTTCGTTCCAAACTATATATATCAAGGTCATACATAATAGTGATTTTTATCTGAGTGTGTATGTATTTGCATGGGTGTGTGTCCTGCAAATCAAAATCACAAGGCAACACAGAGGAACAGCAAAGTTTTACAAATTGTCACATAGATAAATTGACCCAAATACAATCCAAAAGGAATGTCACCTCGCTGGAAAGATCCTAAGTTGGCGTATGAGGTGAAGTGGTACCAATAAGATATAGTTGCACACAGCGGCTTTGGAACTAAACTCCTGGACAGTGGCTGGATTCACTCATACTCTGAAGTTTCCAATGGGGAGAGGCTTTGGGCAGGTGTGGGGATAATCACAAGATTGCAGCTGAGTGCCTCCGTGTTTGAGTTCTCCCCAGTGATCGAGAGGGTGGCCTCTCTGCGGCTGCGAGTCAAAGAGATGTTCTGACTGTTGTTTGTGAGTGTTCACCAAACAGCAGTTCATATTACTCAGTGATCTTGGAGTCTCTGTGTGGTGTCCTGGATTGGGTTTTCTGTTGTTCTTCTGGGGGACTGCCGGACAGACCTGGTAAGCCCAAAAGAGTAGTGAGGAAGTAGTGAACTGGGAATGTCTGGTGGAGGCCCCTGTCTGCGAGGGCTTTGACTTGCACTCGGAAGAATTTTTCTTGCTGAATGGACAGTGTTCAAGGCCTTCATTGTGGATGCTGCCTCCAAGAGTTGAGGCCTGAAGGTTGTCAGTGCCTGTTGCAGCCGTAACCGGAGGACCACCTGGTGGTTGTCAGTGGTAAGGGAAGCCGTCAAGCTGATGAAGGAGGGCTTAATTTTCACCTGAAACAATTGACAGGTAACGAGCGGTACCAACTGGTGGTTGCTGAAGCTACACCTCGGCTGTGGGAGGAATTTGAGAGACTATGGAGGAGGACTTTCAATTGGCCTCAAGGGTTTCTGGCAAACCATTTGACAACTCAGAAAGGGAAAGCAGGGACCTTCCCTAGTGCTTGACCTGGGTGGAGAACTGCTGACCCGAACTGAGGATATTGTTGATCGATGGAAGGAGCACTTTGAGGATCTCCTCAATCCAGCTGAGGAGGCAGAGTCTGAGGACTTGGGGGAATACTCGTCCATCACCTTGGTGGAAGTCATTGAGGTCATTCAAAAAGGCACCCCCAGTGGCCAAGCACCGGGGGTGGTCAAGATTTGCTCTAAGATGCTAAAGGTTCTGGACATGGTGGGTCTGTCTTGGCTGATACGCCTCCTAAATGTTGCATGGAGGTCTGAGTCAACGCCTATGGAGTGGCAGACCGGTTCCCATTGTTAAGAAAGGGGACTGGAGTATGAGTTCCAACTACAGGGGGCTTACACTATTCAGCTTCCCTGGGAAAGTTTACTCCACGGTATTGGAGAAGAGGCTCCGACTGATTCTCAAACTTCGATTCAGGAAAAGCAGTGTGGCTTTTGCTCAGGTCATGGAACAGGACTAGATCTTTATCCTTGCAGAGTTACTGAGGGGATCGTGGGAGTTTGACCATACAGTCTACATCAATTTTGGGGACTTGGAAAAGGTTTACAGACGGGGTATTCAGGGTTGCTGAGGGAGTATGGGGTACCGGAGAGGCTTTTACGAGCTAGCCAGTCCCTGTATAGCCAAAGCAAGAGCTGTGTCCACATTCTTGGCACAAAGTCGAACTTGTTTAAAATGTGTGTTGGACTCCACCAATACTGCCCCCGATCATGTTTGTTAGTTTCATGGACATTATATCAAGCTGTAGTCATGGAGAGGAGGGCGTTTGGTTTGGGATCACAATCTCTGCTTTTTGCAAATTATGTGGTTCTATTGAGCGTGCACTGGAGTGGTTCACTGCTCAGTGTGAAGGGGCTGGGATGAAGGCCAGCTCTTCCAAATCCGAGGCCATGGTTCCAAACCCGAAAAAGATGGAATGCTCTGTCTGTGTTTGGGATGAGCCCTCGCCTCAGCTGGAGTAGTTTAAGTATCTGGGTATCTTATTTACCAGTGATGGCAGGTTGGAGCGAGAGATGGACGGACAGATTAGGGTTTTGTCAGCGGTAATGAGGACACTGCTCCAATCTGTTACGGTGAAGAAGGAGCTGAGTCAGAAGGTGAAGTTTTCAATTCACTGGTCCATCTTTGTTGCAACCCTCACCTATGGTCACGAAGCCTGGCTAGTGACCGAAAGTACAAGATCGCAGATACAAGCGGCTAAAATGGGTATAAAGGTAAAGGTGTAATGTAAAGGTTATAATGCATTTTAGGTTCGTCCTGAAATTTCACCTGAAAAACCGAATATCCCTGTTAATATCCCTCTGAATATAACTTTTTGTGAGTAGTGTATATTAATACACGTCCCTATAGAACTGGAATACATTTTCAGAGTTAGGGTTATCATCCTCCTGTGCATGAAAGGTTGGCTTTTGGCACCAGGACATCACCATGAGTGGATGATTTACATCCTATGACTACTCGCTAAAAAACCGTATTCATGATTCCAGTTCCCAAGCTATTCATCTTAATTCACATAATACGACCTGCCAAGGCCAAGCGAATAGTCCTTCATTCACAATATAGAGTGCACTCACATCATCCCACATAACAGCATGGCTGGCTTCCTTCACAGCAACCTGCTTCACAATCACATCTAATAGGCTACTGTTAGCCCAATTATTTTCCAAATTCAAACTCTTGGGTAGAAGAAAACATACCTGCCAGTCTGCTTTCATGACTGATCTCAGCTGCCGGGGCACAGAGGACTCTCTCAGTGGGGTTCCAGAAGACAAATTCATGTCGCCGGGACTACCATTATGTTGTGGACAAAAGACCAGAGGTGAGTTGGACTCACATTTGCAGCATCTTATGGGGAATTTATTAACCGTAATACAAGGAATTCCCAAGGAAATTAGATTGTTGTATTCTCTTATACTTTCTGATAATTATCTGTGTGTACAGTGGCCAAAACACAATGTCTGTCTGATGCCACTGTGTCTTAGATTTCCACAGACATCTTCTGCTGTTGACTTTACTAGAAAACACCCTGACCCTAAATAATATGCGGCATGAGCAGTAGTCCGGCACTGCTCCCACATAACAAATACATGGACCAGTTCTCCATTCTGAGACAGAATGTTCCACCCGAAGCAATTATAGTACTTTACATGTCAGAACCTTGAATCAACCCTGCAAATTGATGAGGTGCCCATTTCTGGTTCATTTGATGGTAATACCACAGCAAGATTAAGATTACTTTGTCATTGTATGTTGTATATAACAAAATTCAGGAGCACTACCTGAAACCAGTGTTCAAGATAATAACAATAATAATAATAATAATAGGAAATTTAAAATAAAATTAAAGCTGCAAGCAGCGATGATCGGGCCTGAGCATGTGCGCATGTCCTGGCCAAGTTTGAAGGCGTTACTGTGACATCTGTTGGAGGTGTTTGATCATATGTGAGGTGTGGAAACCAAGTGAAGTTTCCAACCACCAGGAGATGGCGCTATAGGTGACTGTGAGTATGAGTATTAGTATGAGTATATGTACTCATACTCACAGGGCAGAGTCACGGGCAAACCAAAGAATTTTGGTGAAGATTGGACAATGTATGCACAAGTTGTAAGAAATGTTCCCTCTATGCTGTGCGCCTGCGCAATTGCACACTGCTCGCACATTCTCAGCGCACAAGAAAATCTATGCAGTGCATAAAATAAAATTCACCATAAATGTATTAATTAATATCTAATATTAGTCCAAATCTAATCTATTTAATTAGACCAATAATGTGTTTTTCTGTACCATTTTTCAATGTAAAGCAGTGAGTGTTCAGCCAGTGATATGGTTTAATTACGCTATGCAGCCAATCATAGCATTGATAGTTCTACGTGCAGGTTAGCTTGCTAACAACAGTGCGGCGGAGTTAAGAAACGCAACCCATTATGGCAAAACGAACGGGCAGCGCCAGCGACACATCCACTCACCAAGCCAAAGTAAAAAAGAAATGCGGTTCTTTTAAGATGGAATGGCTGTCTGAGTATGTGCAAATAGAAGAACAAGCGGTGAAGCTGGGTGAGATTTTTTCTTTTTCGAGTGAGAAAGGTCTACTCTGCAAAACATGCAGCAAAGCTAAAGTACCAAGTGAGCTTTCAGCGGGAAAAATGTGGACTGAATGGAAGTTGGACTACCTCAAGCGTCACATTCAGCAGAAAAGTCATTTGAAAGCTGTTGGAATTGTACGAAGACTCAAGGTGGGACCGGGGATTGGTACATTATTGCGGGAGAGCGCAAAAGACCAAGAGCAAAGAAACGAACTGTCACACAAAACAAAATCTGACCCCAAGCAAGTTAAAATTCTCATTGACAATATTTTACTTGCCATCAAAATGAATACATCAATGCTGTCAGTTCAACAAATCCACAATCACATGGCAAAGTATGTGAGTATACCAGAAAGCTGGCGAAGCAAAAACTATGCCTTTGAATTTGTGAACTCAATCAATGAGATAGTGCAGAATGAGACTACATGCAGTGTTAAAAATGCACCCTGGCATACCCTGATAGTAGATGAGAGCACAGTCATATCAGTACACAAAATGCTAGTCATGTATATCAAATACAGGGAGGAAAATTATGTTAACTATAAAACTGTGTTTGGTGGGATCATCCAGCTGACAGCATGCACTGCTCAGGATATTGTGCAGGCAATAACTAATTTTTACTCCAAACATGGACTGGACATGCAGAGAATGGTGATGCTGACCTCTGATGGTGCCTCAGTTATGCTTGGAAAACACAACGGAGTTGCGGCTTTGTTAAAGCGCCAAATACCACACCTAACTGAACAACATTGTGTGGCCCATAGAGAGGACTTGGGCATTGATGATGCCTGAAAAAATGCACCTTTGATGCGAGATGTGGAAACTCTTCTTAGAACTGTGTATTCCACTTTCTCTCGGTCCACTGTGAAGCGAGGCAAAATGGAGGACCTAGCAAAGATTCTTGATGAAGATACACTATCATTCAGGCCCCTGAACGAAGTGCGATGGCTGTCGCGGCACCAAGCTGTCAATGCTGTTCTGAGGAACTACACTGTGCTTAAAGAATTCTGCAAAAGAGAATTCACCGATCACAGAGATCCAGTGGCAAAGTACTGCTACAAAAAGCTGAGTGATTCAAAGTTCAAGGTTACTGTCACTGCTTTGGGAGATGTTTTGGGTGAGCTAGTACAACTCTGCCTCACTTTACAAAGATGCAACCTGACTGTGATGGAAGGACTCTGCTTTGCTAGAGCAAGGATTGAGAAGTTGCGTTCCCAATACTTGAAGGAGAAAGATGTACAGTGAAGTGACCGTGTCAAAGAGGCAATAGGGACCTCATCGGCTGATGGCAGAAATACTGGTGAGATTACTCTTTTCATTAGTAAGCTCTGTGATCACATGGATGCTCGTTTTCCAGAGGATGAATTAAAGGAGTGGTCTGCATTTGACATTGAAGCATTGAGTTCAGACATCAGTTTTGACTATGGATCAGCAGACATTGCCACACTGGCAAAGAAGTATGAGGCCATTCTCCACAACCCACAGTCTATGGAGGCCATTAACACTCAATATGCTGAATTCAAGTACATAATGAAGCAAAAACTTAAACAGAGGTCAATCAGCACATTCACCGATATGGTTGCTGCAGCACTTAGATGTGAGGAGCTAAAGGAGATCTCACAGCTTGTGGATATTTGTGCTACATTTCAAGCTTCCAGTGCAGATTGTGAAAGAGGATTTAGTTTAATGAATCATATCAAAACAGCATCCAGAAATCGTCTTGAAGTGGCACATTTAGACCAGCTGATGCGCATAAAGTCGAAGCAAGAAGCAGACGAAGCCATCAACCTGGACAAAGTGTACAGCCATTGGAAAAGTGAGAAGGACAGACGTGAAAAATAAGGTGAAATTAAAGTCAAATTTGTGTATATTCTAGTGACATTTATTAAGATTTTTTATTAAAAAAAAAAAAGTAATTAGATATTTTGCAGATAAAGTTACAGGAATTTACATTGTATTACAAGCTATATCACATGTCATTGAGCAAAATGTGAATGTTTTAATGTGAACAAAATGTTTTGTCTGAAAGGTGTATCTGCCTAATTTCTTCCAGAACAGGACCCTCAGCTAGGCCACAACTGGACCACACCCAGGCCAAAGCATGACTCTTCCCATGGCCAAAGCATGACTCTCACATAACATATAACATACTACACATCTCATGAACACCAACAATTTTATTTTAAGTGAGCCAAATCGCTTATATTAAAAGTAAACTAATGAAAATTGCTGCTGTGATTTGATTCTTTTAATAAGCCCTGTAACTTGCTATGATCCAAGGTTTTGAACAGGTTTGATGTGTGTGTGGTCACAGCGTGCACATCTGATGTTGCTCACAGTGGTCCTCAGTGTGCTCAGGGAGCTTTTGTGTATGCCCAGACACATGAAAAATTAGAGGGAACATTGGTTGTAAGTGAATTTGTCTTTTGTGGCGAGCAATAGCGAGTCATCAAAGTTTGAGGGTCTGCCATAGCCACACCCTTCAGACTTTAGAAAAGATTCTCCTAACATTTAATCCCCCATGGCTCAAGAGCAACCTGAGCAAGTTTGAAACCGTTACCATTAAATCTGTAGAAGAAGTTTTGGTGCACGGAAAAGTACTGAAAAGTGCGAAAAGAATATTAATAAAAATAACACTAATAACGCCAAGGAATACAATAGGGCCTTTGCTGCTTGCACCTCGGGCCCTAATAAAAACACGCACTGAACATTCACTATGCATACACGTCACACACAAATTTCACACTCTGTGCATGATATAATGAGATAAAAAGGCTACAGAAATGCAATGTGAAGTGTCATAGTGCTGAAGCTGACGGCTTTGCTTTGCGGTAAGACGTATTGCATCATTTCCTGTTGCTTTGTGTGTGCACTGTGACAGTTCTCGCTCCTCTTGAACTACTAATAATCACCTTATTTCTCCCTATAATTTCCACATCTTGCATAGTTAACTCTATCCCATACTTGTTATATTCTAACGCTCACTCTTACAGATCTTTATTTTTTATTTTTCACTTTTTAGCGGTTTGTCTGGTTCTCTAGCTTAGCATGGCTACCAGTTCTCTTCCTCCATCTCCTGCTTTCACCTGCTCCGTGTGTCAGATGTTTAGTTACTCCTCTGCCTCCTTTAGTGGTAATGGTACATGTAACAAATGTAGTCTTTTTGTAGTTTTGGAGGCAAGGTTATCTGAATTGGAAGCTCGGCTCTGCACTGTTGAAAACCACCCGATAGCGAGCCAGGCCCCTTTAGTCAGTGCGGCGCCACCTAGCCTAGTTAGCTCTGTTAGTCGTCCCCGAGCACCCGGGACTTAAGAGTGGCTGGGTGACTGTCAGGAAGAGGAGTCATAGTCCTAAAGTCAAGCCCGTGGTTCACCATCAACCTGTTCCACATTTCAAATAGATTTTCCCCACTCAGCGACACACCGGCTGAGGACAAAACCCTGGTAATTGGCAGCTCTATAGTCAGAAACGTGGCATTAGCGACACCAGCGACCATAGTCAAATGTATTCCAGGGGCCAGAGCGGGCGACATAGAATCCTATTTAAAACTGCTGGCTAAGGATAAACGTAAATACGGTAAAATAGTTATTCACATCGGAGGTAATGACACCCGGTTACGCCAATCGGAGGTCACTAAAATTAATGTTGCATCAGTGTGTAATTTTGCCAAAACAATGTCGGACTCCGTAGTTTTCTCTGGACCCCTGCCAAATCTGACCAGTGATGACATGTTTAGCCGCATGTCCTCATTCAATCGCTGGTTGTCTAGATGGTGTCCAGCAAACAACGTGGGCTACATAGATAATTGGCAATCTTTCTGGAGAAAACCTGGTCTGATGAGAAGAGACGGCATCCATCCCACTTTGGAAGGAGCTCTTCTCATTTCTAGAAATATGGACGGATTTATTAGTCATCCAAAAACATGACAACCCAGGGTTGAGACCAGGATGCAGAGTTGTAGTCTTACACACTTCTCTGCGGCTTCCCACCTGATGCTGCCCCCCCCTCAATCAAAAAACACAAAAGGAGCAAATCCTCTTGTGCAAAAAAAATTTTAAGCAAAAACTTTAACTGAACAAAAACATCAAACTATTAAATGTGGTTTGCTGAATATTAGATATCTCCCTTCAAAGTCTCTGTTAGTGAATGATTTGATTTGTGATCATCATATTGATATATTTTGTCTCACAGAAACCTGGCTGCAGCAGGAGGATCATGTTAGCATTAATGAATCAACTCCCTCTGACTATTTAAATGTTCACGTTCCTCGAACCACAGGCAGAGGAGGAGGAGTGGCAGCTATCTTCAGATCAGGGTTACTAATCAGTCCTAGACCCAAGATTAGTTTTAGCTCTTTTGAATCTCTAATTCTCAGTTTTTCCCACCCAAAGTGGAAATCACAAAAACCTCTTGTGTTTGTTGTTGTGTATCGTCCACCTGGCCCTTATTCTGAGTTTCTCTCTGAATTCTCAGAGTTTTTATCCCAGTTAGTGCTGAGTACAGATAAAGTCATTGTAGTGGGTGACTTTAATATTCATGTAGATGTTGAAAATGACAGCCTAAATATTAACTTTAATTCTATATTAGACTCTATTGGATTTTCTCAAAGTGTTCACAGACCTACTCGCAGCCTTAATCACACCCTTGACCTTGTGCTGACTTATGGCATTGAGAGTGAACAGTTAACAGTGTTCCCTCATAACCCTGTCTTGTCTGACCATTTTTTAATAACTTTTGAATTTACATTACTTGACTACACAGTTTCTGAGAAGAATTCCACATATAGAAGGTGTCTATCAGGGAATGCAGTAACCAGATTTAAAGAGTTGATTTCATCATCCTTTTCTTCACTGCCATGTGCAGTTATGACAGAGGACGGCTACCTAAATTTTACTCCAGTAGAACTTGACTCTCTTGTTGACAGCACTATAGCTTCAGTGCATACAACACTGGACAATGTTGCCCCTCTGAAAAGGAAGGTAATCAGTCAGAAGAGCTGCGTGCGTTAAAGCAGACTGCAAGAAAGCTGGAGAGACAGTGGCGTTCCTCTAATTTAGAAGAGTCTCAATTAGTCTGGAAAGATAGTTTAATAACGTATAAGAAAGCACTTCGTAAAGCTAGAACTACTTATTATTCATCATTGATAGAAGAGAATAAGAATAATCCCATGTTTCTTTTCAGCACTGTTGCCAGGCTGACAAAGAGTCCGAGCTCTGTTGAGCCATGTATTCCTTTAACTCTCAGCAGTGATGATTTCATGAGATTCTTCATCAATAAAATTGTTTCTATCAGAGAGAAGATTAATGGAATCCTTCCCACTATTATCACTGATGTATCATCAAGTAGAGCAGCTTTAGAAGTATCTTTCTAACCTGATTTGTATTTAGACGGCTTCTGCCCAGTTGATCTATCTGAGCTAACAACAGCAATGGTCTCTTCTAAACCATCAACTTGTATTTTAGACCCAATCCCAACCAGACTGTTCAAGGAGGTTTTCCCCTTAATTGACACTTCCATATTGGATTTGATCAATCAGTCTTTGTTGACAGGATATGTACCTCAGACTTTTAAGGTTGCTGTAATTAAACCTTTACTTAAAAAACCTACTCTTGATTCAGAAGTGTTGGCTAATTATCGACCTATATCCAATCTCCCTTTTTTGTCCAAAGTTCTTGAAAAAATAGTTGCAGTTCAACTTTGTGATCATTTACATAGAAATAATCTGTTTGAAGAGTTTCAGTCAGGATTCAGAGTGCATCATAGCACAGAAACAGCACTGGTGAAGATTACCAATGATCTCCTGTTAGCTTCTGATAGCGGACTTGTTTCTGTACTTGTCCTGTTGGATCTCAGTGCTGCATTTGATACGATCGATCACAGCATTCTGTTACAGAGACTTGAACATGTTATTGGGATTAAAGGAACTGCATTAGGCTGGTTTAAGTCATATTTATCTGATAGATTCCAGTTTGTTCTTGTAAATGAAGACTCTTCCTCATACATTGGAGTATGTCATGGAGTTCCTCAGGGTTCTGTGCTTGGACCGATTCCTTTTACTTTATACATGCTTCCATTAGGTAACATTATCAGACAGCATGGCATAAATTTCCATTGTTATGCTGATGATACTCAGCTGTACTTATCTATGAAACCAGATGAAACCAATAGGTTGGTCAGACTACAAGCCTGTCTTAAAGACATAAAGACCTGGATGACTCAGAACTGTCTGCTTTTAAATTCAGACAAAACTGAAGTTGTTCTCTTTGGACCTGAGCGCTTCAGGGAGAAATTGTCTAGTTATATAGTTACTCTAGATGGTATTTCCTTGGCTTCTAGTTCTACAGTGAGGAACCTAGGAGTTATTTTTGACCAGAATTTATCATTTGACGCACATATAAAACTGGTTTCTAGGACTGCCTTCTTTCAACTTCGTAATATTGCTAAAATCAGGAACATCCTGTCTCAGGGTGATGCAGAGAAACTAGTTCATGCATTTGTTACTTCAAGATTGGACTACTGTAATTCCTTATTATTGGGCTGTCCCACATATTCTCTGAAAAGCCTCCAGCTGATCCAAAATGCTGCAGCCAGAGTTCTGATGAGAACTAACAGGAGAGATCATGTTTCTCCAGTTTTAGCTTCTCTTCATTGGCTCCCTGTTAAATTCAGAATAGAATTTAAGATTCTTCTTCTCACATATAAAGCTCTTAATGACCGAGCTCCATCATATCTTAAAGATCTCATTGTAAGATATTTTCCTAACAGAGCACTTCGCTCCCAAACTGCAGGTTTACTTGTTGTTCCCAGAGTTTCTAAAAGTAGAATGGGAGGCAGAGCCTTCAGTTATCAGGCCCCTCTCTTGTGGAATAAGCTGCCAGTAAATGTCCGGGAAGCAGACACCCTTTCCACTTTTAAGATTAGGCTTAAAACTTTCCTTTTTGATAAAGCTTATAGTTAGGGATGGCTCAGGTAATCCTGAAACATCCCATAGTTAAGCTGCTATAGGCTTAGACTGCTGGGAGACCTCATCTGTCACACCTTTCCTCACTTTGCTCTTTGCTCTCTTTTTCCACCTGTTTAATTTCTCAATTGATTTTATGTACATGTGACATTATTGTGATTATTAACTTGTGTTTCCCTGTTCCAACAGATATCCTTTGAATGGCGTTATGGTGTTTTTCCCCCCTCTTTTCCCTCTTTTCTGTCTTCTCAAACCCCAGCTGGTCGAGGCGGATGGCCACCCTTCCTGAGTCTGGTTCTGCCAGAGGTTTCTTCCTGTTAAAAGGGAGTCGTTCCTTTCCACAGTCGCCACAGGCACGCTCAGGACGGGAGATTGGACTGAAGACAAGTTTCGGTGCAATCTGTTGGTTTCCTTAGCTAGGATATTAATTTTTGAATTCGCTCTATATGAATTAATTGGATTATAATTACAATGAATTGAATTCCAATTGGCTTGAATTGGACTCTATTACTTAAGTGCCTTGATATGACAATTGTTGTAATCTGGCGCTATATAAATAAAATTTAATTGAATTTAATTGAATTGACGCAACATTTTGTAGTGCACATTGTGCATGAGCAGCATGAATTGCACTAATTAGTAATAATTTGTAAAAAAACAAAGTTGCACAGTTATGTCTGTAAGATGCATATTTTCAGTGCAGAGTTCAATGTAATAATGGCTTGGGGATAGAAACTGTTAATCAGTCTTGTGTTGCGCGCTCTGATGGATCTCTAGCTCTTCCCTGGGGGTAAAAGTTCAAAAATTTGTTTGCTCGATGATGCTAGTCCTTTAGGATGTTTGCTGTTTTCCACAGGCATTGGGAGGTATGGATGTGCTTTTTCTCTTGCTTTAGTCATCGCCATATCACACCACACCACACCACAGCAGAATTTCATGTGTCAGGACATGAGAGTTCTGTTCTGTGATATAGCTTGTTATATCTTCATTTGTAAGTCGCTTTGGATAAAAGTGTCTGCTAAATACATAAACATAAACATAAAGGGACACTAGGAGCTTTTAGGATAGATTGTGCCTCCTGAGGAAATAAAATTGCAGTTGTGTTTTTTTTTTTACCAGTGAGTTTGTCCTGGTTGTCCATGTTTGGTCCTCTGAAATGTACCTTTCAGACAAAACAGACCCTTGTTGTGTATGTAAAGTGGTCCTTCCTCCTCCTCCTCCTCCTCCTGTAAACACCTGTTGTTGGTGTTTTGTTGGTGTTTTAAACTGGGGTTCAGTCATATGTGCACAGAGAGTAGAGGAAGAGGCTGAGCACACAGCCTTAAGGGGCTCTTGCGCACAAGGACACAGTGGAGGAGCAGTAAAGGCCCATCCTGTCTGACTGTAGCTGGTTGGTTAAGAAGTCCTGTATCCAAAAGCAGATGTTGTTTTGTATCTCCAGGTCAAACATCTTGGTGAGCAGTCTGCTGGGTGTGATGTTATTAAATGCTGATCTATAATCAAACACACAATAGTCTTGCGTATGTTCTTTGCTGTTCTTGGTGAAGAAAAACAGTATGGAGGGTGATGGTAACATCTGTAGACCTGTTGGATCTGTATGTGCATTGATGGGGATCAAGCGTGAGTGGGAGAGTAGCCATGATATGCTTGAGGACCAGTCTCTCCAGAACTTCATGATAGTATTAAAAGTCAGACCTGCCACTTTTCTGGCGTTGATCCTGTAGAAGGTTTGAATGACTCAATTAATAGTGTGCATGGCTGTTGCTAACTCGGGCTGGGAAAGTGGTTTTGAGTGTCGCTGGTGAATCTGGGCTGCAAAGTGATGACGTACCAGTAAAATAACATTAAAGCAAAGCTGCTGAGGGTCAATCATCTGCATGCAGCAGGTCTTCTCATTAATTATACACACAGTATGTGATATGCGAGCACAAATGAGATATTGAAGTGTGTCGTCTGTACACTGCTTCAGAAGTGTAGTGGTTTATGCACACGAGTGATTATTCTCTTTGACAACCACAATCAATAACAACCCAATAGAATATGTGTGACTAGTTCAGGCCAGTTCATTAGAAATCATATGGAAGGGGACTCTCTGAGATGAAATGAGTGCACTTATATGGAGGCATTGAGATCAGTGTTATATCTAGCACTCTACTGGCTTTGATTTTTGATAGCGTGGCTTCACGACAATATAAAAAAAAAAGCTCTCTTAATTACAGTAATATATCCCCATAAACACTTTCCTATCCTCTTTTAAGAAAATTAGACCACACTCTGATACTCTTCACCTCCACAAATACATAAATTGCTCAGTGACAATCTTGTCACCAGAAGGACTTACAGAAGATTGACTATGTAGGTCCCCAAAAGTTAAAACTACAATTGTGATGTGTGATCTTCTGTTGGCACCAGTTAAAGGTCTTGCCACAGCATTCTGCACAGTCTGAAAGTGATCCAAAGCTGATTTGTTAAAGTAAATAAAAAGACCATTACAATAATCCAAACAAGAAGAGATTAAATCATGAATAATAATTTGAAGTTCAGCCTTTTGAAATATTCCTTAAATTATAAAAACAGCTCAGAACCAGATGTTTGGAGTGATGCTCAAGGGAAGCTGAACTGTCAAAAATTATACCCAAATTTCTGAGACTCAAATGAACAGAAGAGCCTAAAAAGCTGATATGCCGCCTAATTTCGGTAATCACATTGTAAGGAGCAATAATCAAAGTTTCTGTTGTATTAGTATTTAACTGAGGGAAGTTGTTATTTTGCCATTGCTTGATTTCTGTGAATTACTGAAACAAGACAATAAATAAAACTCAGGGACTCTGAATAAACAATATAACTGAATGTCATCAGCATAGATATGTTAAGAGATATTATTGTAATGTCTAATAATTTGGCCTAGAAGGAATATGTAAAGCAAAAAGACAATCGGACTTGAGGTACCCCACAAGGGAGAACTGCTGTTTTAGACATCACTTGATTTATACAAACCCTAAAAAATCTCTGAGAGACAGACATGACATGACATGAACCATTTTAGAACAATAAGATTAATCCCAAACAAGTCCTTAAAACTGTTTATTTCCAGGCCTTCTATTTTCTCAAAGTTTACATGGACCTACTCACTCTCTTAATTAAGTGTGCACAATTAACAACATTTTCTCATAACCCTGTCTTATTAGACAATTATTTTAACCTTTGAGTTTACATTACTTGATTGTACAACATCTCAGAGGAAAATTATTATAGTAGGTGTCTATCAGAGTGGCTGTAAACAAATTGAATGGATCAGTTCCATTATCATTTTCTTTACTGCCATGTGCTAGTACAACAGAGGACAGCTACCTAAACTTTACATCCACACAGCTTGATTGTCTTGTTGACAGCTCCACAGCTTCAATGTGTACAGCACTGGATAACACTGCCCCTCTGAAAAAGAAGACAATCGGTCAGAAGAGGCTGGCTCCTTGATTTAATTCACAGCTAATTTCACCATGCTTTAAAGCAGACTACAGAAATTAGAATACCACTAATTTAGAGGAGCCTTACATAGTCTGTAAATATAGTCTCATAACATATAACAAAGACCCTTATAAAGCCAGGATTGCTTATTATTTGTCACTGAAAAGAAGAGAATATGTTACGTCTCCTCAAGAGGCTGAAGCCATAAGGAGGAGACGAAAAAAAAAAAGGTTTATTCCAATGGAGAAAAGTAAATTCAAGCTCTGCTTGGGAAAAATGTAAACTGAAAACACCCAGCCAACGGCTGGGGAGATCCAACACTCTGCGGACTGCAAAAAAAGGAAGGCAAAGTATTATAATTTTAGCAACAAGAAAGATCGTACACAAGAATCTTTGCAAGACTCAATGGCTCAGACCGAACATGCAGAATTATCTGGCAGCGTAGTCGAGTCCCCCGCAGCCTTTTATAGAGACGTCTCATTGTCCGCAGGTGTGTCAGCATGGAGCCCCTCAACCACCTCCAGGTCAAAATAAAATACTGAGAGAGAGACAGAGACAAAAGAAAATGCACAGACACAACAAAAACACAACACAACAGACACAACAAAAAACCTCAAGCACAACAGAATAAGAACAATCCCAGGTTTCTTTTCAGCACTGTAGCCAGTTTGACCCATAGTTCCAGCAATGTTGAACATTGTATTCCTTTGACTGTCAGTAGTGATGACTTCATGAGCTTCACCAATAAAATTGTTTCTATTAGGCAGAAGATTCATAGAATTGTCACAGATGTATCATCAAGTACAGCAGCAAGAGAGGTATCTTTAGAATCTGATTTGTGTTTAGGCTGTTTCTGCCCAGTTAAGTTCTCTGAGTTAACAACAACAGCTTAATTAACTGTTTTAGTTCCAATCACAACCAGATTGTTCAAGGAGGTTTTTCCCTTAATCCACATTTCCAACTTGGATTTGATTAATCTATCTTTGTTGACAAGCTATGTGCCACATACCTTTTAAGGTTGGTGTAATTAAAAAAAATTAAAAAACTATTCTAGATTAAAAAATGTTAGCTAATTATCAACCTATATCTTATCTCCCTTCTTTGCCTAAAGTTCTTGAAAAAAATCAATTTTGTGATCATTTACACAGAAATAAGAGAATGAAGAGTTTCAGTCAGGATTCAGAGTGCATCATAGCACAGAAACAGCACTGGTGAAAGTTACCAATGATCTCCTCTTAGCCTCTGATAGCGGACTTGTGTCTGTGCTTTTCCTGTTGCTGCATTTAATTCGTTCGATCACAGCATTCTATTACAGAGACTTGAACATATTGGGATTAAAGGAATTGCATCAGGCTGGGTTAAGTCATATTAATCTGATACATTTCAGTTTGTTCTTGTAAATGAAGACTCTTTTTTGCGCACCACGGATTCTTTTCACTTTATACATGCTTCCATTAGGTAACATTATTAGACAGCATGGCATAAATTTATATTGCGATGCTTATGTTGCACACTTGGACACCAAAAAGGGACCTCCAGTTATACATAAGTTCAAAATAAAACGTTTACTTGGGTTCTTTTCTCTGCATGTACACACAAGCAGATTAGCAGGATGCTGCACACTGTTTTAATTTTCACCCAACATGCATGGTCTTTTTGTGTTATCTCTTGGACCCATGTGTTGTCCACAGTGCCTTTGACAACTCCATTCATAGACACCACAAATTTGCCTGATCAAAAACTAGCTGCTAATGTGAAAGGACATAATTCCCAATAACATGTTCAAGTCTCTGTAATAAAATACTGTGATCAACTATCAAATGCAGCACTGAGATCCAACAGGACAAGCACAGAAACAAGTCCGCTATCAGAGGCGAAGAGGAGATTATTGGAAACTTTCACCAGTGCTGTTTCTGTGCTATGATGTACTCTGAATCCTGACTGAAACTCTTCAAACAGATTATTTCTATGTAAATGATCACAAAGTTGAACTGCAACTATTTTTTCTGGAACTTTAGACAAAAAAGGGAGATTTGAGCTCTTGAAAACCCAGCTCTTCAGAGAGCATCTCCTATCCTAGCACTTACCTTGTACTTACCTACCTCCTCTATCTTTGGCACTTTATCTTTCTGCACTTCCTTCTATGTCTGCACCCTATCTCTACTCTGTCACCTCTGACAGAGTCGGACTAGTGGGTTTTTCTATGTAGTTTATTGTTAGCTTTCTATATAGCTTGTTATATCTTGATTTGTAAGTCGCTTTGGATAAAAGCGTCTGCTAAATACATAAACATAAACATATCAGTCGATAATAAGTTAACACTTCTGAATTGAGAGTAGGTTTTTTAAGTAAACGTTTAATTACAGCAACCTTAAAAAACTGAGGTCCATATCCTGTCAACAAAGACCGATTGATCAAATCCAATATGGAAGTATCAGTTAAGGGGAAAACCTCCTTGAACAGTCTGGTTGGGATTGGGTCTAACATACAAGTTGATGGTTTAGAAGAGACTGTTGCTGTTGTTAGCTCAGAGAGATCAACTGGGCAGAAGCCATCTAAATACAAATCAGGTTCTAAAGACACTTCTAAAGCTGCTGTACTTGATGATACATCAGTGATAATAGTGGAATAAAGATTCCATTAATCTTCTCTCTGATAGAAACAATTTTATTGATAAAGAATCTCATGAAATCTCATCACTGCTGAGAGTTAAAGGAATACCTGGCTCAACAGAGCTCGGACTCTTTTTCAGCCTGGCCACAGTGCTAAAAAGAAACCTGGGATTTTTCTTATTCTCTTCTAGTTTATTCTCTTCTAGCAGTTCTAGTTTTAGCTTTAAAGTAGGCAGCTGTGAAGTATACCAAGGATCCTGTAGTGGTTATGATTTTGAATTTATTGATTTATACATTTCTATTGGTCCTGGGTGCTGGTTGGTTTTCTTTGTTTGTTTTCAGACTGGGCTGGATGGCTTGGAGGAGCACTCTCTCACCATTCTCACCTGTGGCTGATTATCAATCTAGCACCGGTTAAAGCCTGTTCTCTCCTGTTCCAGATTCCACACTTCTCTTCAGTGTGATACGTATGCCTGCTCTAGCACCCAGCCTGATATCAGTGTTCCGCCCAGCTTTCCACCGAACCAGCCAGCAGCCCACAAGCCCCTGCACAGAATCCCCTGGACACGAAACCCACTCCCCTCGGATCACGCACCCGGACACGGATACTCGTACACCTTCCCCGCTGACCCGGACCCTGGATCCTTTCCACACTTACTGGTATCCTACCCCCACCCCCCCCACCCCCCCTCCCTCCCTAAAATTCACTCACAGACAACGACATGAAACCAAGAAATCCCTCAGAGGCCTCAGTATTTTACTTGCAAGGGGAGAACAACACACAAACCTTCTCTCTGCACCTTCGCAAGAGTTCTCCAACGAGTGGTTGCCTCCCTTGCAGTTTTATTTGGTGACACACACACATACATACAATCCTCTATGTGCTTTCATGTGCCCAGGTCTGGTATATCTCCTGAGTTTGGGGGCATCTCCTTATTTGGGGAGCTATAAAGATAACAATCATTGGGGAGACATCATTCCTTCACTCTCCTTGAGAAGGTTTGAAATGAAATGGCCTCTCTGTCCGTGACATTATTTAGGTACTGTGTTATTAGGTATCAGAAAACAACAAGACATTAGAACACTCTCCTCCTTTTTCAGCCAGGAAAGAAGTACACAGACAGTTGAAAAGTCATAGATTCTCCTGATGACACACATTTAATTTAGTTCCGAAGGTTTACACCTTCCCTGCTTCACAACTTCCTTTGCTGCTTAACAGGGCCCTGATGGACCTGTTTTGTTTTTTTTCAATCTCTCGTAGGTCTCCCAACCTAAAATAGGCAGAACCACAAAGAGACTTATGACCAGTCCTGCTGCCAACAACCACTTTTAACCTTTGAAATAATTTTTAATTGCCCTGCTAAGTGCCAGAGAGATGTCCCGACTTCATCAGCGTTGAGTTTACCAGGATCTATACACCTGGTCCACTTTCTAGCTGGACTTCCCTCTCTAGCAGCCAGGGGAAGGCAAAGAGTACCTCTTACAATGGCTATTGTGTATCCAAGTATCACGTCTCTTGACCTTGACAGCGGTTGAGGTGGTTATCAGGATCTGGAAAGGGCCTTCCCAGCTCGGTTTGTTGAACATGAAAAATCCAACCTGTAATGGCAAAGTCTCATTCGGAACATTATTATATTGACTTATTTCTTTTGTTTCAAACATCCTTTTCATAGAACTTGCTAGAGTGTTGTTGGGGAAATTTAGTAATGCACAGAGTCAGTTATTTTCTTCTGAGGAGATAAGAGGCTTTAATAATAATATCTTGCAAGAGAGAACAACACAGCACAGAATACAGAGTTGCTCTGACCACTGAGGCAAAAACACACAGTTATATTGTCCTCTTATCACGCTATCTCTCTTTGGGTATAGTTGATTGTTCTTCTATCTTTCCTCCCCAACCATCAGTTGAGGTTACCAAGACACAGTTGTAATACCAGCCTAACCCTGTCCCCCTTAAAGTGCAGCTATCTCATTATAACAAGCCCACCATTGTAAAGAGGAATTTAAGAAAAACAGGGCAGGGTGGTACCTTGCAGCTTGGTTATTTGCAGGTCATGCACAGTAACACTCAATACAATGCATATAAGAATTAATTTTCCATTACAGTGTCGTCATCCTCATACTGGTGGCATGCAGTTTTAGCTAGGTCTGGAATAGAATATGGTCTTCCATACATTATTTCGAGTATAAGATTGACCTTGTGTGGGAGTTATCCTCATGCTTTGCTGAACTAAGTCTATGCAATCAGTCTATTTCTCCCTGTTTCTTCCATTGTTTTCCTCAGTTTCAGCTTAATTGTTCCATTAGTTCTTCCCACTAGTCCTGCGCTCTGGGGGTGATAACCACAATGTTTTTTCAAGTTTCAAGCAGAAGTGGTCTCCTATCTTTTGGATCACTTCATTCACAAAATGACTTCCATTATCACTCTTGATAATCTGTGGAATCCCAAAAGTAGGTATTATTCTTTTGCATAAGGCTTTTGCTACTGTCAGGGCATCTGCTGAATGATATGGAAATATCTCTACCCATTTAGAAAATGTATCAGTTATTACGAAACAGTACTTCTGGTTGTTACTTTTGTTTAGTTCGATAAAATCCACGTGTATTTCTTCTAAAGGATACTCTGGTTTAGGAAACTGACCTCTGGATTATGTTTTATGCAAATCTGACATTATGCACAATTTTTTTTTATTAAGTAGTAAAATATGTATAAAATATATATATATAATGTTCTATTTTACTGTTAATCCCTCCTGTTGACACATGGCAAGGCCCATGTGCCACAATTGCTGCCCATTTATACATGGATTTTAGCAAGAATGGTTTTTCAAGCGGTCAGGTGAAGATGTCATCTTTCAAAATTGCTCCTTTATTGCACCACAGAGTTCTTTCGCTATATATAGTTATAGATATAGTTCTTGCATATCTTTTAAAACATAGTTTTCCATAGTCATAGTTAAAACATTGCAGCTTCTTTTGCAGATTTATCTACAAAATCATTTCCTTTGCGTACAAAGTCTGTTCCTTTTGTGTGTGTTGCACATTTGCAGACCGCAGTAGCTTTTGGTAATAATATTGCGTCCAGCAAATCTTGCAGTAGTTCTTTGTGAGTTACCGGCTTTCCAGTGGATATTTGGTAGCCTCTATTTTTCCTTTGCTAATAATATCGGTGTACTGTAGCAAAAGCATATTAACTATCTGTATATATTGTGACATCTGTTCCTTTATACAGCTTACATGCCTCAGTTAGTGTTATCAGTTCAGCTGCTTGTGCTGAAAGGTGTTCAGGGAGTGGCCCAGCTTTTACTACTTTTGAGTCTGTGGTTACTGCATAACCCACACAATTCTTTTTCCTTTTTTTTATCAATTTTAGCTGACCCATCTACAAACAAAACTTATCCTCCTTTTAAAGCCACATCTGGTCAGGTCTAGGTTTGTAAACCTTTTCTGCCTCTGCTACTGCTTGTACACAGTGGGGTGTGGCCGCTGCCACAGAATCCAGTCTTTTGGAGAAATAAGCTTCCGGCTTACTTTTAGTACCATATTTTTGTTTCCTGTGTCTGCTACACAATGTAGCAGCGCTATGGTGTCTTGCTTGCATTTCTGTTGTGACTTTCCTGCCACTAGGTTGTCATCTACATATGACAGTATCTGGCTACCTTAGGACGTGACGAATTCGGCTAAGCAATTTGCTACAGCTTTTGCAAAAATAGTTGGACTGTCTGCATACCCCTGGGGCAGCCTGGTAAAAGTGTATCTTTTTCCTTCAAAAGTGAATGCAAACCAATACTGAGAGTCTTGATGAACTGGGATGAAAAAGAAAGCATTACTCAACTCTATAACAGAGAAATGAGTTGACTCTGGTCACAACTTGTTTAACAGTGTGTGTAGGTCTGGAACATTTAGGGATCTGACTAGCACAGACTGATTTTGTTCTGCAGTGAGGGTCATAGTTCATGCAGACCCGTTCCTCCAAATGTGTTTGTGGGGAACATGTTACTACCCAGTTTAACAGTTTCCTATAATACTGTGTTGAGGGGCTGAATGCCAGCCTTTCTGCTCATCAGGTCTCCAGTCAGTGACGTCTTTGACATATAATGCCGATTGGTTCAAATGTTTCCAGTCTGTCCAGCCATTTATGGCCATGGACACATGTGATGTCTTCTCATATTGCATCAATTTGTTAATTTCTGGGGTAAGAGTACATAAACAAAAACAGTTTCTTGCCAATAACATGTGGTAAGAACAACTCTTTGTGGGCCTAATCGACAAAAGGCCTTGTCAAATACATAGTCTGGCCCAGTGGTTTTCTTAAACCTCACTGTAACATGATAACCACCTGGGGGAGAGGTGCTTTTTGGGCAACGAGTGACTTCAGCTGTCAGATCAGCCAGCTGCTTTGCAGTGCCTGCTACATCGTCAGTTGGTAAGTCTAAGGACCAGTGATAGTGTGGTTTCCCAGAGCCTTGTATAACATAGGCCTCTGCATATTTACGTGCCACCATGCCCCCATTTTCTGCTGGGTATATGGCAATTTTAATTTTTTCCATACAGTCTCATCCTAGAAGATTAAAAGGGGCAAGCTGGGGAGAGAACCACTTGTCCCCAGGAACTTCCACCTTGTTCTGGAAATTCTATCTTTATTTTGGTGGACATCCAACATTTCATCTACCACTTGTGGTTCTTCCTCTCCATTTTCTGTACTTGGCTGCTCTCTGTCTAGTCATTGCTGTTTCCCTTTTTCAGGACAGTTTCTGCTAAAATGTCCTAACTTGCCACACAACCAACATTCTATATCTGAAAGTTTTCCCCTTCCTCTGGGGAAGCCTCTACCTCTACCTCTGGAGAAACTTCGACCTCTTCCTCTTCCTCGTCCTCTGTCCCAGCTCGGACCTTCCATATAAAACACATCTGCATCTCCTCCCCCATAATCATCCCAGCTGTCTGCCACAAACACATCAGCTTTCTTTTCTCTATTCTTCTTTTTTTCTGTGTCACTTTTTCTGCATGTATGACCTGATCCATAAATTGAGGAAGAGTGGATGTGGGGAGGTATCACAGGAGTCAGTGACTCCCCTCCCCCTGCTCCCTCCACAGAGAGTATGGCAGGGCCTTTTTTCCCCCCTTTCTCCCTTTCTCCTGATTTCCTCTTGTGAGCTTCAGCCAACCACACTTTTGCAGTAGTGGTAATAATAATAAATCAAAACCGTTTGGCATGGCGATATCTGGCTGCATAAATGGGTTCTTCCGCAGAATCATCTGGCTCAAATTTGGACCCACGAACAACAACCCTGAAGTTATAAAAAACAAATTAATTGACTGCATTAGACTAGGATTTGCGACCTACCCACTCATATTACTCACTGATTCAAATGCATGTTTGTCTAATGGACATACCGGCATGTTATTTCATGGTGTGGACAAAGACAAGCTGAATTATTCTTCATGGACCACCTCCTCCCAGAACTTATCTGCCGCTGCAAAGACCCTGACCTGGCTGAAGAGATCAAATGTCTGTACTGCAAAAAGCCAAGCTTTGGCAAAATTATGTAGTTCAGAAACTGCTGCCAACACTTTTATTATGTATGCGTGAGCATTAGCAGATACTCAAAAAAATGAATGAATGAAAATGTAGATGCAAACAGATACTGGAATACTAGATGAATACTGGATGCTAGACAACAGCACGTAAGGAAAAACTGATATGATGAGCAAAGAATAATGGGTACACCTGACAAAATCTAACTGACTTCATTCATGTTAAAACAACAACAAACAACACATCTGACTCTTCAACTGTTCATTTATTTTTTTCTTAATGTACATTTACGTAAAATCACAAACAGCACTGATATATTGTTCATCCCCAGAAAGAAGTGCAGTTTGCAGACAATGGTAACACTCAGAATTCATGAGCAAGAAAAAAAATTATTTCCAAGTGGAAATGTTTGATGAGTTCATATAGTATTAATTATTTACACTTGTCATTGTTGAAAACATGAGTTAGATATGCAAATTTCATTTTGATTCTATTATGTTGCCTTCAATATATTGCATTTAAAACATTGGCAGTGCATGTTAATAATTAGCGTGTCAGCTTTTCAAACAGTTTTTCCTAAATGGTCACTTAACTTTGGTCCTAAAATGGCCAATATTATAAATAGAATAGCTGTGTTTTGGTTCTCAACCTTTTTGCACTCTCAAAGATCCTGTCTGATTAAAAATTAATGATCCATATCCTGTTATTGATTTTACAGCAGGCTATACAGAGAGAGTGGTGAGTAAGTGAGAGAGAGACAGAGAGAAACTAATGAGTGATCAATGCCCTCATTGGCCCTCATCCTGACAATAATGCAATAACAAAATAAAAAAGCCAATACAAATAGATCAGATAGTTAACAAACTATCCTGGAAGTAGAAAATTATAAATACATGACATGACACTGACCTTGCCATCTTTCCTGATGTATCTCTGGTGCTGCTGTGTGAGGCAGTGCTCTGATAAGAGAAGGAAATAAGATTAGCTCTACTTTGTTTATTTTAACATTTTGCTTAACCTATTTGCTACTTTACGAGCTAAGCCATAATGAGCAACAATAGCACAAGCATTAACGTTACTTCAGAGTTAAAGAAAATTGTACACTACATGTAACATTAGCTGTTTGAAGACAATTTCCCGTATGATTTTCAGCCTGAACCATGAAACCTAAACCAGCTATTAGTACTTAACAACAAAAGCTAAACTTACCGTTACAACAGAGACCCAACGTTAAACTTTACAATGTTAAGTAGAAGACAGACAAATTTGTTGGCCAGTTAGTTTGGCTATGACCAATCACACGCAGTCCTAACTTACTGACTCTTGCCGCCTTTAGGGCCTTCGTTCTACCCTTTCAATGGCCTGAAGCCATTATCTTTTTCTATTTTGGTAAATGGATGAGATCCCCTTGGGATATTATACAATTTCCATCCATTCTTTTGCCGGTTTATGCAGTTCAAAGCACAACAACTCCTTGTCATTTTCTTTTGCTGCTTGACTCCACTTGTAAACAGTGAGAAATGTAACGCTTTCTGACCCCTGGCTAAGCGTGCATATCTGCAATGACATTGCACAGAAACCCGACACAGGAAATGACATGTCGCCAGACTTGGGTTCGTCTAATCACAAACAAGAAGTGTTGTCCCCATGGTCCCTACCATTCCGTAATCTGAAATGTTGTGTTTTCTGAAATGTGTTCATGTTTTCTGAAATGTGTTCATGTTTTCTGAAATGTTTTTGTGTTTTCTGAAATGTTGTTGTGTTTTGACCCTAAGGGCCACCGTAAAGTAATGTAAATTCGAAAGTTATCAAAAAATGGTCAGACAGGACAGGGTTATGAGGGAATACTGTTTACTGTTCACTCTCAATGCCATAAGTCAGCACAAGATCAAGGGTATGATTAAGTAGGTCTGTGAACACTGAGAAAATCCAATGGAGTGTAAATTAGAATTAAACTTAATACATAGGCTGTCATTTTCAACATCTACATAAAAATTAAAGTCCCCCACTACAATGACTTTATCTGTACACAGCACTAACTGGGATAAAAACTCTGAGAACTCTGAGAACAGAAACTCCGAATACAAACTCTGTGACATATACTCCCACATTAAGACATTCCAGGTAAAACTACAACTGCTTCTACGGCAGGTGCCAGAGGGAAATTTCACTCATCTTGTTACAACTTAAACTCTAGCCACTCAGGGCCCACCAGTACCATTCCCAGTCTCAAGGTTTTTGGAAGCACTTGAAACGCTCAACACTGAGTTTGAGATTCCATATGTTGCATGCCAACGCGAAAGATATTAGTCTCTTTCAAAAACCATTTGCAGCAGACAGCTATGAGGCCCACCGCACCTCACACTAGGTTGCTGCCAGCATTTGTGCTAGCTGTAAGTCTGTATCTCTGTAACAATATCTATCACAAAGTACTGCACAGTACTGCAAATCTCAAGGGAAATAATATTTTTGTCTTGAGATGGCTTCTTTTTATTTTGCAAATATTTCATTAAAAACATACATTGCAAAATGTTTGGATGCATTGTGTTGTTAAATAAGCTGAGTAATAGTAAATTAGACTCATTATTTGCTATATAAGTTTTGCAATATGTAGGCCTGTTGATTTACTGATTAACAATGTGAAAGAAGTTCTGTAATAGGCGATTTATGGATAAACAATTCTAAGCTATGGTTTTATATGGCATTAAAATGTTCTTAATTGTTGTTCACTCTTGAAATATTTTATGCCAAATAGAATTGTGAGTTCACAAATGCTGGAATAAAATATAATTTTAAAAAATGCTTAAACAGGCTTTTATCTAACATTATTAATGTTATTATTCTCATTTTGTGATTTAAGCTATTTCCAGACTACACTATACACTTTTAACATGATAGTAGCCTAACATAAATAATAACAATAGCCTACATTGAATTCATTCAGCTGATGGTTCTTAATGGTTCTGCTGGCAGTGTGATGATGAATCTCCAGTTACTCCCATTCTACTGTCAGGATTTCTTTTTTTCTGCTTCTGTCGCCTTCTGCTCCTCTTCTCTGTGTTTGGCTTGTTCCTTTTCTTTTCCTTTTTCGCCTGCTCATCCACTTCCTCCATGGGCAGGAAGTCACAGGGCAGAAACAGGTTCCTGTGCAGGACTCTGGTCTTTCCTGGGCCCTTCTCTGGTCGTACTGCATCGACAGGATGTTTCCTCTAAGTTACGACATATACTTGCTCCTCCCAGTAAGATCTGAGCTTCCCAGGTCCCCCTCTATCTCTGAAGCTCCGCACTAATACATGACATCCTGGGTGTATTTCCACACCATAAGTTTTGTGTTCATAATGCTTTTTTGCTCTGATTTGCTTCTTCTGAGCTGTCTTTGATGCCAGCCTGTAATTCAATTCAATTCAATTCAATTCAATTTTATTTATATAGCGCCAGATTACAACAATTGTCATCTCAAGGCACTTAAGTAATATAGTCCAATTCAAGCCAATTGGAATTCAATTAATTGTAATCATAATCCAATTAATTCATATAGAGCCAATTCAAAAATTAATATCCTAGCTAAGGAAACCAACAGATTGCACTAAAACCTGTCTTCAGTCCAATCTCCCGTCCTGAGCGTGCCTGGGGCGACTGTGGAAAGGAACGACTCCCTTTTAACAGGAAGAAACCTCTGGCAGAACCAGACTCAGGAAGGGTGGCCATCCGCCTCGACCAGCTGGGGTTTGAGAAGACAGAAAAGAGGGAAAAGAGGGGGGAAAAACACCATAACGCCATTCAAAGGATATCTGTTGGAACAGGGAAACATACGTTAATAACCACAATAATGTCACATGTACATAAAATCAATTGTGAAATTAAACAGGGGGAAAAAGAGAGCAAAGTGAGGAAAGGTGTGACAGATGAGGACCCCCAGCAGTCTAAGCCTATAGCAGCTTAACTATGGGATGTTTCAGGATTACCTGAGCCATCCCTAACTATAAGCTTTATCGAAAAGGAAAGTTTTAAGCCTAATCTTAAAAGTGGAAAGGGTGTCTGCTTCCCGGACATTTACTGGCAGCTTATTCCACAAGAGAGGGGCCTGATAACTGAAGGCTCTACCTCCCATTCTACTTTTAGAAACTCTGGGAACAACAAGTAAACCTGCAGTTTGGGAGCGAAGTGCTCTGTTAGGAAAATACCTTACAATTAAATCTTTAAGATATGATGGAGCTCGGTCATTAAGAACTTTATATGTGAGAAGAAGAATCTTAAATTCTATTCTGAATTTAACAGGGAGCCAATGAAGAGAAGCTAAAACTGGAGAAACATGATCTCTCCTGTTAGTTCTCATCAGAACTCTGGCTGCAGCATTTTGGATCAGCTGGAGGCTTTTCAGAGAATATGTGGGACAGCCCAATAATAAGGAATTACAGTAGTCCAATCTTGAAGTAACAAATGCATGAACTAGTTTCTCTGCATCACCCTGAGACAGGATGTTCCTGATTTTAGCAATATTACGAAGGTGAAAGAAGGCAGTCCTAGAAACCAGTTTTATATGTGCGTCAAATGATAAATTCTGGTCAAAAATAACTCCTAGGTTCCTCACTGTAGAACTAGAAGCCAAGGAAATACCATCTAGAGTAACTATATAACTAGACAATTTCTCCCTGAAGCGCTCAGGTCCAAAGAGAACAACTTCAGTTTTGTCTGAATTTAAAAGCAGACAGTTCTGAGTCATCCAGGTCTTTATGTCTTGAAGACAGGCTTGTAGTCTGACCAACCTGTTGGTTTCATCTGGTTTCATAGATAAGTACAGCTGAGTATCATCAGCATAACAATGGAAATTTATGCCATGCTGTCTGATAATGTTACCTAATGGAAGCATGTATAAAGTAAAAAGAAATCGGTCCAAGCACAGAACCCTGAGGAACTCCATGACTTACTTAAACGTGTGAGGAAGATTCTTCATTTACAAGAACAAACTGGAATCTATCAGATAAATATGACTTAAACCAGCCGAATGCAGTTCCTTTAATCCCAATAACATGTTCAAGTCTCTGTAACAGAATGCTGTGATCGATCGTATCAAATGCAGCACTGAGATCCAACAGGACAAGCACAGAAACAAGTCCGCTATCAGAAGCTAACAGGAGATCATTGGTAACTTTCACCAGTGCTGTTTCTGTGCTATGATGCACTCTGAATCCTGACTGAAACTCTTCAAACAGATTATTTCTATGTAAATGATCACAAAGTTGAACTGCAACTATTTTTTCAAGAACTTTAGACAAAAAAGGGAGATTGGATATAGGTCGATAATTAGCCAACACTTCTGAATCAAGAGTAGGTTTTTTAAGTAAAGGTTTAATTACAGAAACCTTAAAAGTCTGAGGTACATATCCTATCAACAAAGACCGATATTCCAATATGGAAGTGTCAATTAAGGGGGAAAACCTCCTTGAAGAGTCTGGTTGGGATTGGGTCTAACATACAAGTTGATGGTTTAGAAGAGACTATTGCTGTTGCTAGCTCAGAAAGATCAACTGGACAGAAGCTGTCTAAATACAATTCAGGTTCTAAAGATACTTCTAAAGCTGCTCTACTTGATGATACATCAGTCATAATAATGGGAAGGATTCCATTAATCTTCTCTCTGATAGAAACAATTTTATTGATGAAGAATCTCATGAAATCATCACTGCTGAGAGTTAAAGGAATACATGGCTCAACAGAGCTTGGACTCTTTGTCAGCCTGGCAACAGTGCTGAAAAGAAACCTGGGATTATTCTTATTCTCTTCTATCAATAATGAATAATAAGCAGTTCTAGCTTTACGAAGTGCTTTCTTATACGTTATTAAACTATCTTTCCAGACTAATTGAGACTCTTCTAAATTAGAGGAACACCACTGTCTCTCCATCTTTCTTGCAGTCTGCTTTAACGCACGCAGCTGTGAATTATACCAAGGAGCCAACCTCTTCTGACTGATTACCTTCCTTTTCAGAGGGGCAACATTGTCCAGTGTTGTACGCATTGAAGCTATAGTGCTGTCAACAAGAGAGTCAAGTTCTACTGGAGTAAAATTTAGGTAGCCGTCCTCTGTCATATCTGCACATGGCAGTGAAGAAAAGGATGATGAAATCAACTCTTTAAATCTGGTTACAGCATTCTCTGACAGACACCTTCTATATGTAGAATTCTTCTCAGAAACCGTGTAGTCAAGTAATGTAAATTCAAAAGTAATCAAAAAATGGTCAGACAAGACAGGGTTATGAGGGAACACTGTTAACTGTTCACTCTCAATGCCATAAGTCAGCACAAGGTCAAGGGTATGATTAAGGCAGTGAGTAGGTCTGTGAACACTTAGACTCCAATAGAGTCTAATATAGAATTAAAGTTAATATTTAGGCTGTCATTTTCAACATCTACATGAATATTAAAGTCACCCACTACAATGACTTTATCTGTACTCAGCACTAACTGGGATAAAAACTCTGAGAATTCAGACAGAAACTCAGAATAAGGGCCAGGTGGACGATACACAACAACAAACACAAGAGGTTTTTGTGATTTCCACTTTGGGAAAAACTGAGAATCAGAGATTCAAAAGAGCTAAAACTAATCTTGGGTCTAGGACTGATTAGTAACCCTGATCTGAAGATAGCTGCCACTCCTCCTCCTCTACCTGTGGTTCGAGGAACGTGAACATTTAAATAGTCAGAGGGAGTTGATTCATTAATGCTAACATGATCCTCCTGCTGCAGCCAGGTTTCTGTAAGACAAAATATATCAATATGATGATCACAAATCAAATCATTCACTAACAGAGACTTCAAAGGGAGACATCTAATATTCAGCAAACCACATTTAATAGTTTGATGTTTTTGTTCAGTTAAAGTTTTTGTTTTAAATTTTTTTTGCACAAGAGGATTTGCTCCTTTTGTGTTTTTTGATTGAGGGGGGGGGCAGCATCAGGTGGGAAGCCGCAGAGAAGTGTGTAAGACTACAACTCTGCATCCTGGTCTAGATGCACTAGATGGAGCAGAACGTTCTCCATGATAAGAGGTTTATTGGGACAGAAGACAGCCCTTGCAGCATTCTTTTCTGAACCCATACCAGTGGAGTTTAATTGAAAACATGCTCACTAATCTTGACCCCTGAGAACGGCTGACAAAAGACATTAGCTCAGCTACAGCCACAGCAGCTGATGTCATCCCCTCCATTGAAGCCTTGAAACGTCTATTAAAAAAGACTGTTGCAACAGATCATGAAGTTAAAACTTCAAAGAGCACCCTACTGCAAGCCATAGAGCAGTGTTTCAATCACAACTACACAGAGTCCCTGTTTTTTCTTGCTACAATCTTGGATCCTTGATATAAGGACTGCTATTTTGACCAAGCAACAAAAAGGGAAGCAACAGAATTGTTACAGGCCCAGGTGAGATGTGCAACATCAGTAGAAAATGTTGAAGAGCCAAAGGAGAAGAAACCAAGGCAGATGACAACGTTTCCCTGCTGGTAATGTATGAAGAAATCTTTCAAGAAAACCACACAAAAGGGCTGACCCAAAGTCAAACAGATCAGTCGGTAATTAATTTATAGTTTAAATAAAGCTCTAATAAAATAGACCAAAACATAGTAATGTTGAATATATAATTATTTTTTTGTTTTTTGCTATTGTTCTACTACTTTGGATTTAAGACTATCTCTCAGAGCCCACAAGGACACCAACATAGACAGTGAACTTTTGTTTTCTGCTGCTGCAAATGTTATTGATGAAAAAAGAAACTGAATTGGATGTGAGAAGGCAGAGATGCTTATTTTTGTTAGGAAAAATCGTCCACTGATGTCTGAAGCTAGCAAATAGAAAAGACAATGTAGACATTAGACAGTGACAACTGAAAAGATAGTTTGGGGGGAGGTTAAGAAATATTGAGTAGAAAGTGGAAATCATTTGAAGTTTTTTTATTTTGAACTAATCCAGTTAAAGTATTCATAATTCTGTAAACTTTTTGGTTGATGATTCACTTTATTTCTGAGGATGCACTTTGTTTTATTTATTTGATTAGATTTTTTGTAGTTGAGATTGAGACATGCCAATGCATATAATTTTGTATTTGAAAAACATTTGACTTAACTCCACCAATACCTACCTCATCCTCATGCACTTCAGGCTGAATAGATGCATTTCTTATGCAAAAATAATTTAATATGAATTTTGTTATTTGCAGATAAACCAGTCATAGTTCTTTTAAACAATGTTTGACTGGTGCACTTTTTTGTATAATGATTTGATTTATCAGTGCATTTGATTTATTCATTTCATATGGTAAATGTTTGGCCTATGAGTGTCATTTGCTGTCGTTATTGTTATTTACAGCAAATGACCACAAATATTTGTGACATTTGAAGAGTCAAAACTTTTGTTTGCTGTTATAGATAGGCCAGAGCTACTAAAATATCAGTTACTGCAAACTTTAGATTATATGAAGATTATATTAAATTAAATTATTTAAAATATTAATTTATCGGTTATCGGTATCAGACACGAGAAGCAGGAAATTATTGGTTATCGTTTGAAATTTTTCATATTGTGCATCACTAATAATGTCCACTGGTTGGTGGGGCTTTCTCCTGTAGAGGAGATAGTACGGGGCATATCCTGTTGCTTCGCTGCGTGTACAATTATATGCGTGTACAAACAGCTCTTCCAATCTGACTTGGCTTCCTCTGTCAAGTTTCTGAGCATGGAAAGGAGTGTTCGATTGAATCTCTCAGCTTGACCATTTCCAGCTGCGTGGAAAAGTGTCATGCGTGAGCCTTGCATGCCACAGCATTCCTTCAGCTTAGAAAACAGCTTGTTCTCAAACTCCTTTCTCTGCTCATGATGCAACTTTGCAGGAAATCCAAATTTGAGTACAAACTTCACCAGCGAGGCTCTAGTTGGCTTGTTTGGACTTTAGTTGGCTTGTTTGGTCACTTCTGTTTCAGGCAGCTGCACACCTTGGTCACATAATGGTTGACATCTCTCTGCATGTGAGGCCAATAGAATTAGTCACGGATTAAGCTAAGTGTCTACTCCACTCCGAGGTGTCCCATTTCCTCATGTAGTTCTGTGTGGATCAGTTGATGGAATGTTGTAGGCAGGACCAGTTGAGCTCGACCATCTGACTTTCAATATAGGATGGCATCTTCATTGATATACAACTTGTTTCTCTGTCTCATCCGAATACCGATGTCATGACGCTGGTCTCTCTCTCTCAGATGAAGACTCTGTCCTGTGATGACATATTCTTGCTCTTTGCCAAAGACTGGGTCATCCTTTTTTGCTTTCTTTTTTTGCTTTCTTCTCTGTACAGAGTTCTGCCACTGTGGATGTTATACTTTCCTGTTCAACATCAGTACACTGTATTGATGGTGGCTGGGCACATCCAGGGCTGACGTTCATGGGATTCAAGTTGAAGTGCCTGTGTGACAGTTGTGATTACCTCTGGCTCATTCATCCATATCCAGTGGCACACGTGACGAGCCATCAGCATCACCAATTGCTTTTCCAGGCCAATATAGGATGGCATCTTCATTGGCTTCATTGAGAAGTCTGCTAGCTAAGCAATCCAGTGGTGTGTTGCAGCATTTAGTTTCACTGTGGTCAAAACATAGGTTAAAGGATTGTTGTCGGTGTAGATGGTGAATAAGGGTGCATAATACAAATATTCCCTAAATCTTTCACAGATGGCTTACTTCATCTTCAACTCTAGCTTTCCAGAATGGAGGTGGTAGTTTCTGGAGCAGTTAGTGTTCTGGACCCATAACCGATGACAACCAGCTTGCCTTGCTATCTCTGGTACTGTACTGCACTGAGCCCTTCCTGAGAGGCATCACAATGCAGCACAAATGACTTCTCAAAGTCTGGATAATCTAGAAGTGGTGGACTCTGCAGGTACTCTATAAGCTGGCAGTGTACTTTATGGTCTTCTTCTGTTGAGGTGATTGGCTGGCTCGAGTGTAGCTGGTCTTGCATTTCCCTTCACTCTTATTTGCACTTGTTCATTTAACTTTATTACCTGGAGTCTTCTCAGTAGACAGTAGATTGTACAGTGACTTGGCAATGCATGAGAAGTTTGCAATGCACTGGCAGTAGTAGCATAGGAACCCGAGCATCTTTCTCAGGTCTCCCACAGTCTCAAGTTTGTGGTCTATGAGTGCTTGGACTGGCGCTAACTCAGCAGGATCGATACAGTAAGCATCCTTGGACACAATCTTTCCCAGGAACTTCACTTTGTCTTTGAACACTTCACACTTTTTAGCTGTCAGCTTTACTCCATGTGCTTGATAACTATGTAGCACGTCTCTCATATCACACAGATGGTCCTCAAAAGACTTGCTGTGGATAAGATTGTCATCCAGATATGGCTGTGATGATTCATCTTTTAAACCTGTAAGACATTCCCCCATACTGCGCTGCAACTCTCCTAGAGGAAACCCTGATGGTATGCCTTGCCCTTGTCCAGCACTAAGGCTGTTCAGCATGTCTTGCACTCTAGGAATGGGATGGCGGTCAGGAATGGATTTCTGGTTCAACTCTCGATAATTGACGCACAGACGTAAGCTCCCATCCTTCTTTCTGACGCAGACTATTGGTGAGGAATACGGGGACCTTGATTTTTGAATCCATCCTCTGTTCAGTAGGTCCTCCAAATACTCCTTCACCTCCTTGTGAGCGGTTTGGGTACTGAATTGTAGGTGTGCCTTACTGGAGTTGTGTCATGCAGTCTGATTTTTAACTGCAGAGATGGAATACAACCCACATCATTCTTGTCTTTTGTAATTGCAGCACATTCTTGCCATGTCTCGCCTTTTTCTGCTGTTCTGAAGTCAGGTGGTCTACTGACACTGGAGGGTCCCGTGATTCATGTTTGCATGTTTCCAGCTGTTTATGTTCTTCTTTTTGATTTTCAAATGTGTTGTCTGTACTGACATTGTTTCCACTAGCACTGGATGTGCTCTCACTGGAACTGGCTACTGGTCTTAATTCACTGGGTAAATAGCCTTGACCTGCTGTAGCTGTCCCAGCACTATTCGAGGGGTCAGAGTAATGTTGTGGTTGCTGTCATTGGTGATAGGCAGGGGTTAATTTGAGCCGGATCCTGCCAGAACAAGATCCGGCACCTCCTAATTTTAGCCTCCCTGTGTTCCGGTACTTATTTGGGCATACCTGGCACCTCTCACTAAAACATAAATAAAATAAAAACATTTTTTAAATGTTTAAAATAAAATAGTAATATGCATATATTAATTTAAAGAACAAATCCCAAGAAATTAATGTTGTTGATTAAGATTTATCGTCATTTAAAAGAGTTGGAGATCTGTTGACGCACAAAGCCGGGCCAACAAACCACGCCCTGACACAGAGAAAAAAACTTTTTAAATTTGTCAAGGAGCAACCAGAGAGGAAAAACAGTTACAATTTCAATTAAAAAATGTAAAAAAGACAGTTAAATGTACTGTCTTTTTTTCCCAAAAGAAGGAGTTGCATGATACTCAGCATGATAAAAAAAGTCAGAAAGGCCTCCACAAGCGGCAATGAGGGAGCCAGCTATAGCTATAGTCACTTTAATCATTAAAACCGGCTGTAGCAGGAGGCTAGAGCCGCAACATCCAGGCGGGTTCACCGACAGCTAGCCCAGCCTGGGCAGGAGGCTGGCGCCGTGGCAGCAGCTAGCCAGGTTCATCACCAGCCATAGCAGGAGCCAGCTATAGCGCTGGAGCAAGAGGCGGGAACCTCGACATCAGCTGACTGCCGCTTCCAGCAGGAAGACTCAGAAGGGGAAGATGGCGCATTGAGCAGAGAGAAGTTTGGGACGTCCAGCGACAGGTCAGGGATGGGATGCACAGCTGTTTGGACAGCAGATCAATTCAAACTGAAGCAGACTTCCCCTGGCGTCTTATGAAAAATTCAGGTTTTGGCTGCATAACGTGTAAGGCGGTGGGGACTTTGGGGGCAGAGAAGACAGGGGGAATAAACTCGCAAAAGAGTGGGTTTCATGCACAGTCATCTGCTCCAGATATTAAAAAATGGCAACGCGCACTCAGAAAAAAAGTATTTAAACACGCCCATACAAAGGGTCACCTAGCATCAGTAAGCATTCTTGAGAAGGCAAAAGTGGACACTCTAGGACAGTCTATAATTAATAGTCAGTCTGAACAGATGGCCACTACAGCTTGCATATTTCACACGGCGTACAAGGAGGCTAAACGCCACCGTCCCGCACATGGTTTCAAACATGAGATTGATTGCCAAGATTTAAATGGACTCGATATGGGTAGGATTTTACATTCTAATGTAGCGTGTGTGGCGCGCCTGTTGCCACTGCGGGTTCTCTCAGCGAAACTCAGAGACAGAGGATGGTTCAACATGTGGTTTATTTGACACTTTACACGAATCGGTGGAGTCGTTCGCAGGCCTTCCCTCCCGGTTCGTGCTGCCGACTCCACTTCGATCTCATCTCAGCTCCAGCCCCCCGTCCAGCACGCTACTGAGTTTTTAAAAGAGGAGAGTGATTAGACAAGTGACTGCCGGTGTACTAATCACTCACCTAGTAGTGCTCCCCAGAGCTCTCTCCACACCTCTCTCCTAACCCCCCCCCCCCCCCCCCCCCCCCGTCTCCCTCTCGGATAGTTTCCGGCTGATGTAAAGCACTGGGCGGTCAACGCCCCGCACCTGCTGGGACAGAAAAGCCCCCAACCCCCTTAGGTTAGAAGTTAGGTGTGTAGAGAAGAGGCTCCCCACAGAGGGTCTGCTTTACCCTCTTAAGTGACACCTGGCACTGCTCCGTCCACCGGACTGGATCAGAGGCACCTTTTCGGGTAAGGTTGGTCAAGGGGCTGGTCAGCTCCGTGAAGTTGGGAATAAATCGCGGGTAATGTCTGGCCATCCCTAAAACCCGCCTCACCTCTTTGTTTGGTCTTAGGTTTTGGGCAGGTTGCAATCGCTGTTGTTTTGTCTACCTGTGGACGCACCTGCCCGCCGCCCAAGTGGTACCCCAGATACCGTACCTCCCTCCGTCCAACTGCACACTTCTTCGGGTTGGCCGTGAGCCCCGCTTGCCTCAGTGACTCCAGCACTGCCGCCACCTGCTGCACATGCTCCGCCCAGCTGTTGCTATGGATGATAACGTCATCCAGGTAAGCGGCAGCATATGCAGCATGCGGCCGCAGCACCCGATCCATAAGGCGTTGAAATGTGGCTGGGGCCCCGAACAACCCAAACGGAAGTGTGACAAATTGGTACAACCCGTATGGAGTGGAGAAGGCCGTTTTTTTCCTTAGACTCTGGAGCCAAGGGAATCTGCCAGTAGCCCTTGGTCAAATTCAGTGTTGTAAAAATACGAGCAGTGCCCAGGCGATCCAGGAGCTCGTCGACCCGGGGCATAGGATAGGCATCAAATCGTGACACATCATTCACCTTGCGATAGTCCACACAGAACCGGATAGACCCATCCTTCTTGACTACAAGAAGGATGGGACTACCCCAGGCGCTGTTAGACTCCTCAATTACACCCATCTCCAGCATAGCTTCCAATTCTGCCTGAACCACTTTTCTCTTGTGCTCAGGTAACCGATAGGGTCGTGAACGCACCGTCACGACCCCTGTGTCTCAACATGGTGTTGAATCAGGCTTGTGTATCCTGGCAGTGGGGAGAACACATCAGCGTAATGCTGCTGCAACTGGGCTATGTCTGCTCTCTGTGACGATGAGAGGTGGTTTTCACAAAGGAGCGAGGCGGGATTGGTCGATTTTGGGACCTCAGGCCCTAACTCATCCCTCTCTGCAATTGCCTTCACCAAGGAAATCGACTCCGCCTCTCTCCACGCTTTAAGGAGGTTGAGGTGATAAATCTGTGTCGACCCTCCCCTGTCAGATCGTACAAGCTCATAGTCGACGTCACCCACCCGTCGTGTGACCACAAAGGGACCTTTCCAATTGGCGAGTAATTTTGAGCTAGAAGATGGGAGCAATAAAAGCACTTTATCTCCTTGTGAAAACTGTCTTAACCTAGATCCTCCGTTGTACAGCCGCTGCTGATGTTCCTGGGCCTGGAGCAAATTCTCCCGTGACAACTGCCCTAGTGTGTGGAGCTTTGATCTCAGGTCCAGGACATACTGAACTTCATTTTTACTGGGGCTTGGACCTTCCTCTCAGCTTTCCTTAACCAGATCCAAAACCCCACGTGGTTTTCTGCCAAAAAGCAGTTCAAAGGGAGAATATCCCGTGGAGGCCTGGGGTACCTCGTGCACAAACTTATGGATCATGGACTTCAAGCAAAAAGAGCTGCTTGATAATATACCTTAGGGCTCAGTTGCCTGATATGGACAAGCCTACAAGCCTACTGAACTCATAGAGCTGGATGATCTAACTGCTCAAGGTATTGTCCACAAACTGCTGTCTGCTCTGGAGCACCTGCATTTGACTCAGGACTTTCTTTCTAAAACCCTCATTGGAGTAACTTGTGATGGTGCTTCTGTTATGTTAGGGCGTAAAAACGGAGTGGTGAGTCTGCTTCAGGCCATTTTTCCCAACATTACTGTGTGGCACTGCTCAGCCCACAGACTTGAGCTTGCAGTCGCAGATGTAGTGAAAGAGATGGATGCCATAAATCACTTTAAGATATTGATGAACAAGTTATATGCACTGTATAGCACATCTAACAAAAACCGAATGAAGCTGAGAGAGTCTACTGAGAGCCTGGATGTCCAGCTATGCAAAATAGGTCGTATTTTAGACACTAGATGGGTGGCATCAAATTTTAGAACCGTTGAGGCAGTGTGGAAGAACTATCCAGCACTTTACAAGCATTTCAAAACTGCATCAGAAGATCTCTCCTGTGATAGTGTCACAAAGCAAACCTACAGTGGGCCTATGCGCATATCTTCGCATGCGTTTGTGAACAACTTAGGCATAATGTGAGATACATTGCAAGAATTATCCGAGCTATCAGTCAAGCTTCAAAAAACAAGACATTACCATCATTTCAGCACACAAGACAATTTGTCTGGAAATCAGGGTACTTGAGGCCATGTCGGATCGGCCAGGGTGAAAACTCTTTCGATGGAATCACACTGAATGGAGGAAAATCAAGCGACAAAAAACTCGTCCCCAAGCAGTTTTTTTAACTGTGGCCAAGAACTTGGAGGACCCTATGTTATCTCAAGGAGACCGGATGCCAGATAAAACTGGATATAAGAAGTTAGTATGTGTGGTGATTATTACCTTTGTTGCCTGCTTTTAGTTATGTTTGTACCTGGGTGCTGGCTGGTTGTCTTCTGTTGTTTTTCAGGCTGGGAGGAGCGCTCTCCCCTTTCCCACCTGTGTTACCAATTACCAATCTGGCACCAGTTAAAGCCTGCTCTCTCCTGGCCTGCGGTGTCGGATTATTGCTTCACAACGCATGACAGTTGGATACACCAGTCGGAGATCGATACTCAGCCCAGCCTGCCACCGAGCCAGCCCGCAGCCCGTATCCGAGCTTGACTTCACGAATACACACACAAGATCTTCGGAACACGGGAACCATTCATCTCCCGAGCCTTGCGCGGAGTCACCAGGACACGGAGCCTCCTTCCACCTCACTGAATAAATCCCTTTTGACCTCTACCTTCTGTCTCCTGTTCGCTTTTGGATCCAGTCCTCTCCAGCACCTCACAGTTTGCGCTGTATGGAGAGACTGCGGTTGAGTCACTGTGTCAGTGCTTCAACATTGCCAAACCGCGCGCAGTCATACGGGCCTTCAGAAAGTACAGAGATTCAGATAGAAAAGACACCCCCGATGAGCTGATCCAGTTACTTGTTGCCGTCAACAGCCTTCCTATTGCAAGTGCTGAATGTGAATGCGGATTTTCTCAAATGAACTTAATTTGCTCTCCCAACCGTGCCTCTTTGCTCACATCCACCATATCATCTTTACACTTCCTAAATCTTGTTGGACCACCCCGGCTAAATTCAATCCAGTTCTGTACGTGAGGCCGTGGATGGCCAAAGGATACAGAACTGCCACAGACACGCAGTAAAACTCGAAAAAAAGAGAAGGAGAATCCGGATAATCCGGACATGCTCGTGATGTGGGGTGTTTTGGACAACTAAATATGGTTAGTATACCGTCTATTAATAGTTCAAATCTTTGCGTATTAATAATGGTAGATTTGAGTGATTTATTAAAAGCTCTTTTTTAAAATTTTTCATTCATTGATTTTTTTAAAAACACGTTAGACCTGTTGAGACTTAATTCCTGACTGTATACTGTAAGTCCCACTTGTGGAGATGTGGGCCTGTGCTGAGTATAGCCTAAAATAATTGTAAATTATCGTCATCACATTTATACCATGGATACTATTTGAAATTGAGGCTTGTAAGTCCCAGAGGGTCTTCTTGTGTCATCTCTAGGACACCTGTGTTGTCCACAGTGCCTGTGTCAACTTCATTCATATACACCACAAATTTACCTGATCCAAAACTAGCTGCTAATGTGAAAGGATATATTACTGAATATTACTGTATTAATGAAAAAAAATAATAAAATAAAATCAGAAAACAAGTGAACTGAATTCAGTGAATACAATTGTATATTAAATGCATTATATTGGGGGTGTACTCTGTTCAATGTCCATTAACATGACCAACATAACTATGGGTCCCACACTGATGATACTCGACTGTACTTATCTATAAAACCAGATGAAACCAATAGGTTTATAAGACAACAAGCAAGTCTTAAATACATAAAGACTTGTGGCCGTATTCACAAAGGATCTTAGGGCTCGAAGTAGCTCCTAACTATTTAGGAGAAACTCCTGGAAATAATGGGCATGTCAGTCTCAAATTTAGGACTCCTAATTTTATCACTAAGAGCAATTCACAAAGGACTTTAGACCTAAAAGTAGCACCTAACTCTAGGAGAGCTTAAAAGTCCTCGAGAGGACTCTTAACTCAGTAAGACCTATTCACAATAAGAAAATGGTAGCAGCGAGACAGAATTACGTCCCTCACTAACATAAATAGTGAGATCAGTCCGAAGACAAAATGTTTGGCAACACTATGATTTTTAGCAGCAGGAAAAATGGAAAAGGAAAAACTTTTCTATGCTGACAATTTAGGAATATCGCAACCGTCAGTCAGCTGATCCATAAACCAAACCATCGCTGCGCTCTCTAGACCACATATCATACAACAGTTTATCCGGTTTCCTTTGGACAGTCAGCAACTAGGCAGGATCAAAGCCAACTTTATGGCAATTGCAGGCATGCCTGGTGTGGTCGTTGTCATTGACGGGACACATGTCAAAATAATTGCGCCATCAATAGACGAGGACGTGTTTGTCAATCCAAAGAAAGTCCACTCCATCAAGGCACAGGCTGTTTTTGATGCAGCTTTTTGAGAGGCGCCATGTACCAGTTGGATGTCACTTGCTTGGGTATCCCTGCAAGACGTGGCTCTTGACACCAGAGAAAATAAAGACATCCTTCGATCAAACTAATTTGACAGGTGATCTTTGACCTCATATCTATCGATCAAACTATTTTTGACAGGTGACCTTTGACCTACATCCGGTTGTTGACATCTGGTCATGTGACCTTTGCCATAGATCTTGTTGGTCACATCTGGTCATGTGGCCTTTGACATCTAAGGAAGGGGGAGTTTATGGGTAGGGTTAAGATTGATTACAGCTAAGGTCAGGAGGTTGTGAGAAATATATTTGTTGAATGTTTAAATAAGAGAAAGGGTTAGGGTTAATAGGAAAGGTTAAGTTGTAAAAGCTGTCAACATTTTAAGTCTCGTATGAGTATGGCTCAGGGTGCCGGAAAGTCCTTTTTTTGACAGCTTCAAAGAACGGTCCCTGTAAGGTAAAGATGAGAAAATAATTAGATGTGAGGGGGGTATTGTGCGACCTGAGGTTTGAGGGCCAATGGGTGGACAGGGGAGGGGTTTCGAGTAAAGGATAAAACCCTGAGACAGTCCGTGTGTGGAGAACGACTTTGGCGTGAAAGATAGTTGATTCAAGATGGCCAGGACAAGAAGCAGAGTGAGAGTAGAGGAGAAATTTACGCAGGCACCGGAGAGGATGTGTACTCTGCGGTCTCTCATTTGTGAGACTCCAGTATTGATATATCAAGATCAGCCCTTGATACCAAATGCTCCCAAGAAAAGGATGGTGTTTCTGTGCAGAACACAGCAACCGCCGCCCGAGTCTCTACAGGAAGAATGGTCATTGGAGCCTTATGGACTGCGGGGAAGATGGGGCTATGTGTTCAAGTATGAAACAGGTGACCTCTGTCTGTATCAGCTTGAAGAGGATGGTGAGAAGCTGGGACCTCTGACCACTGTGGGTATGCTAACTTCCAACGACTGGGGAGTGTTGAAACTAGCGATACCGCGTCATATAGGAGGAGGTAAGGGCTCAGCTGAGGAGGTGTTAACAGTGAAAGAAGAACCCGAAGAAATCCCAGCAGCGTCTGCAGCCAAACGTCCGAGACTGGAGAGTCCTCTGGATGATGCTGAGCTGGCCAAAACAAGGATGGTTTTCACTGCTGTGTGGCAATCGAAAACAGGCGTTACAGGCCGTTGGTTCTTCCGTGCAAGCCACCGGAAATCTAATGAGAATGAAGAGGGGGATCTTTTTGTTCTTGAGTGCTATAACTCTGACTGTGGTGTGTTTAGGACGCTGTTAGCAATACCTCATGCAGCCTGGGTGGAGAAGATGAATGATATGGCGGATCGAGTTTCCATGCTCTTCCGCAGCTGCCAGAACTGGGGTGAGATTCTAGCAGTCAAGAAAACCCTGGCCGTGTGGACCTCCCTCCACTGAGCACCCTCCTCCTCAACCTCCACCCCCCAGGCGATAACCACACCCCCTACAGGTTTATAAGGACACACTCCAGCACAGGTCCTACACTGATCAACACGAGGAGCAAGATGGGAACTAGCGTCCAGAAGATGTCGTGCGAGGAGATCACTGACTGCGATCTGGAGAATGCTTCTCCGTCGCTATTGATGCATACACGGAACCCTTCTGCGTCATCCACGTCGCCGCAGTTTGGATCACAAGACAGCGACAGATACTACCGGAAGCTGTATCACCCTCCTTCACCAACGACTTCGCCTGAGTGTTTCTTCTCCTCCTCCTCTTCTTCTCTCGAGATTGAGTTCTTACCTTCAGCGCCTGATGACTGCTGCTTAACACTCTACCGGATAGGATCCGACGTGGCTGTAACAAAGGAGGAAGCTGAGTCAAACGAAATGGAGGACTCACAGCTTCCACCAGGCCAGGGGCCCCCTGCAGACACTCAGGATGGCGGAGGAGAGGAGGACGAGGATGCCGGAGGAGAGGGTGAGGACGAATTTGATGGATGGGTCCCCTCAGGTTTTATCAAAGTTGTGAAAACTGCAGTGATACACCTCTTGAATGAGACCATCAAAAAATTTATGATTGAATGTTGCTACGGGTGTAGTGTTGACCACCCCAGTTTAAGGCAACATCAGTGCAAGGATGTGCTCGAGGATGACTTTTTTCATGACCATTACTACACTCTGATGCGGAAACTTTATAATCAATGATTCATTGCTTCTATTCAACATCTTCTAACTGCGCGTAACATTTGTGAGGATGATGCCAGAGTCAGGGCTGTGGCAGAAGCTTACTTGTACGAACTAACTCTGGTGAAACAAATCAACACTTATGTATATATGTACGAGCAGTTGATTGGAGAAGATGTAAAGAAATTGCAGCAGCTTCAAACCATGACAAAGTTTTGGGAGGGTTAAAAGAAGGGTGTAACATTCCTTCTTTCCATCAGCTGGATGTGTTTAGACTAATATTGTAATCATGTGATGTTGTTTTAACATTTAACTTTTCTTAAATCCTATATTACTAGCATTCCTGCTTTTCGTGATCATGTGTATGTGTATGTATAATAATACATTAGAGAAAAAATAAAAGGTTGAAATATACTTGCGTTTTGTGTTTTCTGTCATTACAAGCCAGAGTTTGTATAAGGTAAGATGGCTGAAACGAGGTTAATGAAAAAGGTATTCTATGATCCTATCCACCCTGGTAGTTTTGGGGAAGTAGAGAGGTTGCGTAAAGCTGTACAGGACGAAACAGGTAAGAAAGTCACGTGCGAAAAAGTGCAAGACTTCTTATCAGAGCAAGATGCATATACTCTACATAAACCTGCAAGAATACATTTTCCGAGAAACAGAGTTTTTGTCACCAGCCCCTTAAAACAATTCCAAGCAGATCTCTGTGACATGCAAGCCCTGGCTGAGTACAATGACGGGTATAATTATCTATTAACCGTCATTGACGTGTTTTCAAAAAAGGCTTACGTTCGCACTATGAAGACGAAAAACAGAGGTGGTAAAGGCTTTTGAATCTGTTTTTAGAGAAAGCGAGACCCCTAAAAAACTTCAAACTGATGCAGGGAAAGAATTTTTTAACAAAAAAATTTAAGGCATTATTCGAGAACCACGGAGTTGTGCATTTTGCTACGCCGAGCGAGGTAAAGGCATCTGTGATTGAGAGGTTTAACCACACGTTAAAAACCAGGATGTGGAGATATTTTACTGCTAATAACACACGTCGATACCTCGACGTCCTGCAGGATCTCGTGGAAAGTTACAACCACAGTTACCACACGAGCGTCAAAATGAAGCCTGTAGAGGTGACTCTAGAAAACACCTTTAAAGTTTTTCAGAACCTGTACGGCTGTGCACGCAGTCGACGCTGCAAGGACTCAAGGATAAAGTTTAAAAAAGGAGATCTTATAAGAATATCTAAACTGCGTGGCGTGTTTGACAAGAAATATGAACAAAGTTTTACAGATGAAGTGTTTACAGTGACCGAGCAGCTCGCACGATCTCCCCCTGTGTACAAACTCAAAGATTTTGATGGAGAAGCTATTGAAGGTTCCTTTTACGCGGAGGAACTTCAAAAAGTTAAACTGAATAAAGACAAGATGTATCAAGTGGAGAAGATATTAAAACGACGCAGCATCAGGGGTGTAAAACAGGTTATTGTCCGTTGGAAAAACTGGCCTGAGAAATTCAAGAGCTGGGTCAGACCCAGTGACCTTCACGGGGTATAAAAGAACCTTCACTACTCCTAGCCCGCTACATTACACCATGAACCGAACGGTAGAGGATGAGGGGTTTTATATCACCCTGCCCTCCAACGCTAGTCTCAACGTCTTTAAGAATAATACCAGTTCCAGTTTCCGTGTGGATTTAGCCCAGCATATCGATTTGGAAGGTTAATGGCAGGTTGCCTTGACTGAGATTTCTTATCCGTACACATGGCATAATGCCCCTAGGGACCAGGCTTTTTTTGAATGGAGGAAAGCGGGGCTGGAAAAGTTCTACCGCCAGAATATAGGATGCAGACATTTCAAGGATTTGAATCAGCTCAAAGCCGAGATTGATGGTCACCTTAGAAAAATAGGTTCTGATATTTATTTAGTCGTGGACACGGTGGAAAATAGACTTGTGTATCAGTCAGGGGCCCAGTACCACCTGTGTTTTTATCCACCACTGAGTTACATGCTAAGGTGTGGAGCCTGGCAAATGGATCGTATTTGATAAAAGGAGTGCCCCTTACCCGATGGATTTAAAAGCAGGTTTCTACCAGCTTTACTGTTACAGCGATGTGGTTGCTCCTCAGATAGTCGGTGATGCTTATGCTCCGCTCTTGCGAACAGTTAGAGTAGAGGGTAAGTTTGGCGATATAATTACGCATACTTTTAACCCGGTCAACTATCTACCTGTAGCAAAGAGGCATATTGAAAACATCCACATAGAGATTAAAACGGAAAACACTCCGGTAAATTTTACTTATGGGAAAACCGTTGTGAGACTACACTTCCGACCCATGATATCACATAATGATATCATGGGTCGCGTAATGAAATGATGGTCATTCACTCTGATATCACGGAGAGAGTAAGAGGGAATTGAGGGAATCTCCTGATAAGCTTTGATCAGAAGTAAATATATATATATATATATATATATATATATATATAAACGGGTTGATCACAGGCTCATTAGTCACTATCAAGCAAACGTTCAGTCAGAGGTCACCTCAGTGTCTTTGTCTGTGTCAGGAGGAGGATAACAAAACAAAGCAACATGGTTCAGATAAACATGAGGGATGACCCTCATCGCTTCGTAAACTATTACCAAAACCAGGTCGGAGGTACCCTGCCTGGTTTTTATGGAGTACCTGTAATGTACGGTCGCGGAATAAGCTCTATATTTTCAAAATTATTTTGCTTTGTAGCCCCCCTAGTTAAAAAAGGTTTTGCTATAGCTAAGCCTCATCTGAAAACAGCAGGTACAAACATTGCCTCAGATGTCATAGGCAAAACCATGAGAAGGATCTCTGGTCCTGCAGAGACGGGAGGACAAGAAGGATCGGGTATTATGGTTCTGTCACGAAGACCAAGAAAGCGGCCGCCTGGTGAACATGTGAGGGGGTCACAAATAGTGAGGTCGCTCAAAAGAAAAAAGTCAGTTGGAAGGATCAAGCCTAAAGGGAGGAAGTCTGCACGGAGCAGGGATATATTTCACTGAATCATAAATAGAGAGAGAAAGAGAGTAAAACATGGCTCCTTTGCATCACAAATCCCCTGAGTGCACCCTGGCAGAACTGGACTTATTTTCAGTCCCTATGACCCAGCTTTCTATCGAGGATAAGATCTACACGGAAATTATGCCTCTATCCGCTATTACTGAGAATGGTCCGATTGAGTTTTTTATACCGGGAGATGGTGAAAAGTATCTGGATCTCAACGATACCTTGTTACAGCTACACGTCAAGATCACCAATGCAGACGGCACAAACTTGGCGAACGACGCACCTGTGGGTCTCATCAATTATCCTCTCAATACACTATTCAGTCAATGCGATGTTACTCTGGGTGATAGATTAATTTCACAGTCTAGTGCCACCCACCCATATAGAGCTATGATCGAGACTCACTAAACTTTTCTGAAGACACGTTAAAGAGTCACTTCAGCGCTGGTCTTTATTATAAAGATACAGCCGGTGCCATAAACTCTATAGTAACCAATAATGGGCCAAACAGAGGGCTAAACCAGAGGGCTCTCTGTACAGCTAATTCCAGAGAAGTACACCTAATGGGCCCCCTCCATGGGGATATTTTTTCTGCGAAAGGCTCCTGCTGAACTATGTGAGGCCAGTGAGGCTTTCTATCTCATGGGAACCAGAGACTCGACTTTCCGATTAATGATATTAGGCGCCTCTCTTTTTATCAAAAAAGTTTCCGTCTCCCCCGCTGTTCGTTTAGGCCACACATCGGCCTTAATGAGAGGAAACGCTCTCTACCCACTGTCACGTGTGAATGTAAAAACATACTCCATCCCTGAAAATTCGAGGATATGTAATCAGGAGAATCTCTTTTTGGGAGCGATGCCTAAATATATTGTTTTAGGTATGGTGCACCACGAGGCATTCACAGGAAGAAGGGACTTGTCACCCTTCAACTTTAAACATATGGATATGGAGTATCTAGCTCTTTGTCAGGATGGTAAACAAGTTCCCGCCAAGGCATTCCAGCCTCAGTTCAACCAAGGCATTTCAGTCCGGGAATTTTACAATTTGTTTACAACTACCGGTCGTCATTTAAAAGATCTCCCTCTGAGTATCACACGTGAAGAATTTAACAACGGTTACTCGCTGTTTGTCTTTAATCTCAATCCTGGTGAGGATACAGACACCTTGTCACCTGTTTCTAATGGGAATTTAAGATTGGAGATGAGGTTTAGAGTACCGCTACCTCATACCACTACCCTCATTGTCTACGCATGTTATGATTCCATTTTGGAGATCAACTCGAGAAGACAGGTGCTGGTGGACTATTATTAAAAGAGTAAGCATGAATAACCACCAACTGGAGAGCCTGTTGCACCATCTACTGGGAGACCTATTTTGTGGCGTGTGGGCTAGTGACCAACTCCCCTTACTCACACAAACGTTTACAAAGCCGGCTTACTTTATTGTGAACACACATCCTTCTCACATGCCTGGGGAGCACTGGCTAGCTCTGACTCTGGAGGAGAATGGTCAAGCCACCTTTTTCGACTCTTACGGGCTACCGCCAGATTTTTCTCACTACCCCTCAAACATTGTGTCATTTCTGAAAGACCGATCCCTGAAGATAACGTACTCATAATCGCCAACTTCAAAACACCTTGTCCACCGTGTGCGGTCAGCAGTGCGTTTATTACCTCTGCCACCAGGTGTGCGGAATGTCTCTGCAACAAGTGTTATCCTCCTACAGTGACGGTGTTCTTAAAAATGATGTGATGGTATCTAACTTTGTGAAAAAATATCAGAGATGCATCAGAAAGCACAGCGCTACCTCATTTCAACACGGAGCCTGTTCTTTACAGATGTTCAAAGAGTGCTACAAATTGTGAATGCATGAAAGTGATGACTCTGTAGACTCTGAAAATTGGGATCAATAAAATTTTTTATTGAGAACAAATGACGGTATCATTTTATTAATTTCTTACAGAAATTTATGGTGAAAAGGTGACCCATCGTGGAGGTTTTATCTTTTTATGCAAACTTTGTTCATCTGCAGCCTCGTCTCGCTCACCATGTCCAGATCTTAAAAAATTCTTATTGGGTTTTACAGATGGTATTTTCTCCATTCCGCTCGGTTCTGTTTTGAGACGACGGTATTGTTCATGGGCTTGCGGGTTATTCACAGAGGATAAAGGTATGTTCAGTTCACTCAGGACATTGAGAAAACTTGTCCAGCCTGTTGGTTGCATGGTTTGGGCTTTTCTTTTAAAAGGGAGCAGAAGGCTTTTAAGTAAATCAACCAAATGTGATCCTCTCACAACCTGCCCCTGGTAAACAAATTCTCCTCTGGTGGTCCAGCCATTTCTCTCAGATAATTTCCTCAAGATGTATTCACCATTTCTGCGATCGTGCTTTGGAAGGATTTTTAATACCTCACTCGCCGTTGCATCCAATTCTAACTGATTGGGTTCGTGAACACGATCCATCTCATGGGAATCTGATTCAGGTCTTGGATCGTTAAGACTGTTTTGCTGAAGAGTCACAGTCATCCGTGGCTCCTCCATCTGACCTTGCTTGATTAGGGTGAGGTATCTTTGCAGCAGGGCGTCGTATTTCTTAATTTTTTCATAAGAGGTCATTCCTGACTCGTCGAGTATCGCTCTCATTTTATTATCCAAATCATCCTCCGCCGTCTGTCTGATAGAAGTCTCTGGCTGACTCAAGTGTTTGAACTGATGAGGTGAGATGAGAAATATCTTTTGTGCTGTCCTGAGCGACATGGTTCTTATCTTCTAACGATTCCGGCCACTAGATTCCCAATTATGGGTGCAAGAGCCGTTAGGATGGGGAGAATAAACCCACCTCCTTGACTTTTGAGAGCCAACTGCTTACGTTTTAAACCGGTTCTCTTATCAGCCAGCAGTCTGATAACTTTCTTTTGCTTTTTCAAACTCCGATACTGGAGAGGGGATAGCTTAATGTTACCCTTTAAAATATTCAGAGCAATCTCACACAAAGCTTTAAGAAAGTCGGGTGAACAAGTCAACATCATGACACTCATATTTCTGTGACGTCTGTACTGTGTGAAAATTTTTACCACTTCAGGATGGTCTGAAGCCTGAAAAATAACATTGTCCAGAATAACCAAGTGCTTACAATCAGGAGGGAACAGATTGCCTCATTCATCTTCAAAAGAATGAGGCAATCCTTCCACAAATTTGATGTTTTTATTCAGCCGCTGTAGTTCAGTGTACAATGGTTGGAAAGAGGTATAAATCCAAACAATATTATCAGGTACATCATCCATCACATGGTTACACTTTTTTAAAACACTTTTAACAAAAAATGATTTCCCACATCCGCTGGGCCCCACAATCAGACATGAAAAAGGAGTCTTTAGTCTGGGGTCAAAATGAATCTCCTTCACATCAGAAAATTGTGACATTTTTTTTTTTTTCCCCCTCTTAATCACCTTAATACCTTAATAACCGAAAGGCAGAGTTGTACCGTCAGGAAAAATGCGTCTCTTGTCATACACCACCTGGAACTTTTTCAGGAATGCCGCATTTTTTAACAGAAACCCCTTTTTATCTCTTCTGATGGTACGCTGAGGGGTCTCGATCACCATTTCTCTGGAGTCAGCCAAGTATCCCTCCAACTCTTTGACGCTGTCAAAGTTGACCTTCTCGCTGCATTCATGCGTCTGAGTGATGCCTTTAACGCGCATCAATACTTTTTTCTGATTTCTGGTCTGGTAGGCGTAACTCTTGGGTCCTGCTGCAACAAATTCCTGAATTGTGTCACCCCCCAGCTCATCGGTCAAATCCCCCAGATAGTTTTCCAGTTTCAGAGGAGTCTCACCCTTTTTCATCACATAGATCAGACTGTCTGTGTCTATGTAGAGAATTTTGTCCTGCATTACTTCCAGACAGCTATACAGTTTTAAACGTGCATATGCGGTGGTAAATGCTGCAATGAATACATTGTTTACCTTGTTGGGAGGACAGATGCATCGTTTGTTGTAAGTCCACTGCAACATGCACATGTCGGGGTTTAGAAAGTGGAGCTAGATGATCTTGTATTTACCCGAGAACATGAAATTAAAAAATTAATTCGGGTCTGTGATGATGGTGGTCTGATGGAGGTCGTTCCTCTGCGCGAATTTCCCCCAGAAACTGTTCAGACACAGTTTAGCCACCTGTCTTTTAACGGGGTTCACCTCTATTTTGCTGGTATCCAACTGAATACCTTGATGGAGCTTGTAATCTCTGACGTACCTCAACTTACTCTCCTCATCAAGTGCATCTGCGGGATATCCTGAAGCCTCTTGTTTACCCTTAAGAAATGTGTGTATGTAGTCTACAAAGATTGAGCTACTGCTTTTGTCGAAGTGCCACACCTCTGTGATTTTAGCAAGATGATAACCAAGCTTTAACGCCTTGCTAAACTCCACACTCACCCACACACCTGTTAGTGCTCTCTCCTCATCGCTGTGGTTGCATGCACCTGCCTGGTTATTCATTTCAGCACAGGTGCGACAGAGAGTGAATACAAGTTTTCCGTGAGATGACTTGTAAGGTAAAACTGGGAAAAACAGCCCGGTCATCAAAATCACCTCCGGGTGGGACTTTTTCATCTCAGTCCACTCGTGCTCCCACATGACCTGCAGGCGAAAACCATACACAGACTGAAGCACTCTCTCTCTCTCACGGGTCTCTGCATAGAACTGTTCAAATGGCTCCTTCCTCAGCGGACATGTGTCCTGAGGCAGATAGCAGATGGGGCAACCGTGAAAGAAACAGCCGTAAAACTCAAAAGCTACCCTCACACCATCAATTTCCGCATACCCATCTACGTGATAAGGGCCGATTCCCTTTTCCCCTGTGTTTAACGCGTGGCTAATCTCAATCCCTCTGCTAAATGCTAACCACTAACCATCTGCTAACCATGCTAACCAGTGGATGGATGCGTTTGAGAAGGTCTTACTGTAATCAACGGGTGAAGGTATAGCCAGGGTTTTAGGCTGCAGAAAGTTGGCGGTAAAAACCTTCATACAGACCGATGCGATCGTGATGCATTTCAGGGGGTCCACGCGCGTCTCGTTAAAGAATTGCTTGCGGAATTTCACACACCCCCTGAAGAGTATGTCAACATCATTTTTACAGTAAAGCATGCTCTGTTCACGAAAGTTAAAGGTACCTTTACACACTCCTCCGTACCATCTGTAGAACTCTCCCTGCTCACTGGGGCTCATGAGTTCTACAGAGTAGTAACTCGGTGAAGGAAAAGGCCCCACATATTTCAAATTCTGTTCTGAAGAGAATCTGTGGCGAAAGAAACCTTTGGTATGATCACTGAAACCTAATGCTTTCGGCATCATATTCAGTTTCATAGCCAGGAATGACAGACTATCGATGAATCTCAAACCATAATCACAGTCTGTAAAACAGAGAATTTTACTCCCCTGTGTGATGAGAGAGGGCTTCATACCTAGTTGCACCATAATGTTAAGGATAAGATAACTATCATATCCTCGTCCGTTGTGAGCAATAAACGTGTATCCTCGGTAGCATGGTCTCCTGAAATGGAGGAGGAATTTCCTGACACAATCCAATCCATAGGCAGACCACTCGACACCTTTCAGCGTTTTTGCACAGACCAGAAAGGGGACATGCACATCATTCTGACCGACTAAGGATTCAAAATCATAAAAGATCAGTTTTTCATCAAGCCGTTCGTCAACAATGCTAGGTTGAATGTAGCACTGGTGTCCACTGAGAGTTGCTGTAGAACCGGGGGTCAGTTTCTCACCACAGATTGTACATTTTAAACCTTCACACACTTGGGGGGTTTTTACCTTAGTCATCGCAATGCGATAAAATCTCTTACACGTTGGACACCTTTTAATCAGATCACAATCACTCACTTGCATTCTGGCTTGGGGTCTCTCACAACGTTCTTTGTGTCTGTTGAAGCACAACGAGTTACGACAGCTTCTGTTGCAATCACCACAAAATACAGGGCTGAACTCTTGAGTTGTACAGGAAGAGTTGTAGCACACAGAGCAGTAACCGGGACAGTAGTGTGAGTGGGGCTCATTGTAACTGGTGTAGCAGTGTTCACAAATGTATCTCGACCCTATAAAACCTTTGAGGTTTTTTATTCCATAGTAATGGTTTTGGAGTAATAACAAAAAGAGAGGGCTTGATCGATCTCTGAAATCAGTCTCAAATTTACATAGAGCTCGGTCATCCTTGGTTCTGTGAAACACCACAATTTTTCTGTTTAGGATTTTTTCAAATTTTCCAACATCACTGAAAGATACAGGCGTCTGATCAGTCAGGCCTGCCAGACGCTGCCACTCTCTCCCCTGTACCAAGGCCTGACTATCGGTAAATTTAGAGTCGGAGACGTGCGCGAGACTGATGGCGAAGCAGAGCTAATTGTCACAATTATCTGTAATGTACAAGTAACGTTTTCTCTTAAGGATTAATTCGCATTCGAAGGTTTTTGAAGCCTTCTGTTTGGCGCCCCCTGTGGGGTTTCTTACTACCTGGAGGATTAACTCCAGGTTAGTATCAGAGGCAATCTCTACGTTCGATTGAGTTAACTCGTCTAAAAAGTCCAGAAAGGCTTTCAGGATTACATCAGACTCGTCTGTGACAGAAACGGTAATGTGTTGAGAAATACTCTCACCTACTAATTCTAGCTGGACGACATCATTACATCTGGCGAGTGATCGCGCTGTTTCTGCCACTTCAATAAGATTGCTCATAACAGCTGAAGTGAACTCAGCAACGTTGGGCATTATATCACGGCACGGACACGGTATTGTGACGGAATGTCTTATTTCAAGACAGTTGAAACGTTTGCGCTCAATCGGTGGAGGTGTATCTCTCTGATTCTGTTCAGCTACATTCTCCTGATTCAAGCCCCTACCATGCTGCCGAGTTTGTTCTGCTGCAGCTGGAGAAGGTATAGAAATAAGATTTCGTGAGACAGTATCTGATGCTAAAGCTTGAGAAGCACTATTTGCTGAGGCTGTATTTAGTGATATGGCACGAGGAGCTGGATTTGGTGAGACAGTATCTGATGCTAAAGCTTGACAAGCACTATTTGCTGAGGCTGTATCAAATGATACGGTACGAGGAGCTGGATTTGGTGAGACAATATTCGGTGACTCATTTTGCCCGTTTAAATTCTGGATTGGTGGTTCTAATTCGTGTAACACGCCAATTTCATCATTTTCATCTTCTTCAATATCCGTAGGAGATGACTGATAATCTACATTAAGGAGCGCATACTCCAGCGGTGTAAAGTAATTCCACACATGAACCGGTATGGGAATATGCAAGTTTTCCACAGCCTCAGATAATTCACAACTAATTACAACTCCACCTGCTTGATTATCCATCTTTACACAGAATTGAGAATGGTTAAGAGGGGAAAATATATTTTTGTATATATATATATATGTACACATTTACTTTACTTGGAAGTCACCTTCAAGTCACGGTTAATTTTCTGTATAAGAATCTCACTACTTCTCATGAATGCCCGAGCTCTTGATTTTTCACGTTGGATGGTGGCATTTCTTTTCCTCCATAGGCGAGGATCTGGCCGGATTGTAGGACTTATCTGTTCTATTGACAGGTCAGCCTCTGTGGATGAAGGAGAAATAACCATAAAAGTATTTTAAATATACCTGGTTCCGTGATTGTGAATGTTTAAAAAAAAAAATAATAATAATAAATTTTTTTTTAAAAAGTAGAGAAAGAAATTGCACCTCTGATTAATCCTCGGACGAGTGACAGCCTTGAGCACACTCTAATGCTTCGTTGATTCTTTACCACGGACCTTTACCACGGACCTCACAGAAACACAGTTTAATAGCATACAAATAGATAAATAAATTAAAAAATTTAAAAAATTAAAAACCTTGCTTAAGTATACACTATGTGAAATATGCATAGATGTTACCACATAATGCTCCCGTTGAAAGCAGCACGGAAAAGTGAACAGAGCAGTAATAATATATCAACTGTCTTATTTTACAGAGGATTGCACATTGCACTTCACATGAGTTCTACTGAAAACGCTGCACTCTTTTAACCACTACCCCTCCCACCCTCAATCTCCCTATGCGTCACATCCATGTTGATGATGTATGACGCTTACGTGCACACGTCGGAAGTCCACACGTTTTTTACATTAAAATGTTTATCACCGTGGTTGGTGGCTTATGCAGTGAGAAAAGAGACGTGAGAAAACAACAACAAAGAATGATGAGTTTTTTAACTTACGCGGGGTAAGTCCAGGCTGTTTATCGAGGGGTTCGGGGCTGTCCAAGTTTATTTCAAATACTTTATCCTCCTCTTCTCCATGAACAGAGCCCGGCGCCCCGAATAGTTACGCCGATATGCAGCCTAGTACACCGACAGCCTGTGTCCCTTCAGCCGCTGCCGCCTCAGGGTCGAAGCCAGTCGGGCCGCGGTATTCGAGGGGAGAAACGTATGCTCGGTGGTGTGTGTAACACCGATGATTCCAACTGCCCGTCCTCTGTAGTAGCAGCCGGAGAACCCGCTGAAAACTGATTGTTCCGAACAGGGAGCAGTCTTCGTCGTAGCCGAGATTTATTCAGGGAAAGTCCGTTTTCCCCACTTGACACGATGGAAGTCCAGTCTCCCTCAAACACAGCTGGGTTCTTCTTTCTGTGAAACCCTTGCTCCGCGCTGTTTAATAAATCTGTAAACAGTTACATATGATGTTATTTCATTGAAACATTTCACTTGTTTGTGAAAATGTTTGTGAACATTTCACAGTTTGAACAAACAGTACCATAATCGGCTTGTGTCAATATGAAATCGCCCAGGTCGTCGGCATCCGGCTCTGGAAAATAACACTCTGTCATGATGGGTGATATAAGTATAAGTATACAGTTTATCATCAGATCTTTTTACTCACTGTTGAATAGTCCAAAGAGACCCAACGAACCGCCGGGTGGTTGTGAATGGATGTCAACTCTTGTTTTCCGTCCTAAAAAAAGTTGTTTTTAGAGATTTAAAGATTTAAAGGAGACTTTTGCGTACCAGAGTCCATGATTCCAGTCCTGTCGTGGTTGAGTCCTCGAAGTAAATGCCTGAACCATTCTATATAGTCTTACATCCCCCTCCATAGAAATAAGGGAGTGTTTTAAAAATTTCTGTGGTAATTTCAATTCATTAGTTCTCCACACTTACCTTAGCTCCATCCTACAATTAGTTACAGATTATTGGATCAGATCAAGATACACACCTTCTCCTGAGCATGAAAAGAGACTGCCATTGTATGGTGTATTCCTGTGACCCTTGAGGCAGTGTGATACAACCATATGAAAACCATATGGGCAGTCTGATCTGTCTGTGAACAGGTAACACTACAATACAAATCCAAGATTGCCAAGACAGTATCACCCTATACTAATCTGTTTCTGACACTATACTGCATTCACAGGGCCCGAGGCTTCTCATCACAGCATGCTCTTACTTATCTGTTTCACCCCCGCCATTACTCTCAATATGCATTCATAGGGCCTCGGGCTTCTCATTCACTCCTCATTCAGTCTGATATAGCCAGATGTAAACTTTATGGGCAACCTGGTCTATTAGTGAATTCTCTGTAGATCAACCCTTGATACCAAATCCATCATGAGTGCAAACTAAGTGGGAAACTTTTTTGTGTAATTTAAACCTACCCCTATTTGCTATAAATACCCCATCCTCCGTTCAGTGTCACAGTATGGTGCATTCTGGCATGAACCCTGGCAGTTCACCCACACGGTATGAGTTGGTCAGTCAGAGAGAGCCAGATGTAAACTCTAACAGAATACCCTGTCTCTTACTGAAACAGTAACAAAGCAGGATTGGTGACGCTCTTATATTGGTAAATGGACTTGGTAAATGGACTTGTACTTGTTTAGCGCTTTTCTAGTCTAACTGACCACTCAAAGCGCTTCACTACATGCCACATTCACCCCACTTCACACACATTCATACGGCACGTCTTAACTACTTAACTACGTGCTTTTTTCTAATCATTCATACACATTCATACCCCAGTGATACACTGGGAGGCAACGTGGGGTTTAGTGTCTTGCCCAAGGACTCTTCGAACCACTGACCTTCCGATTGGTGGGCGACTGCTCTTCCTCCTGAGCTACAGCCGCCCATATTCATTATTAACTGTCTGCTCTCCCCCATCCCTCACAGTTTACCACATTCATGCGGCCCCTGGCCGTTTACCTTCACAGTATAAGTTGGCCAGTCAGAGAGAGCCAGATGTAAACTCCTACAGATTGCCCTGTCTCTTACTGAAAGAGACCCCCCCACACATCTAATTACTTTCACATCTTTACCTTACAGGGACCGGTCAAAAAAAGGAGGACTTTCCGGCACCCTGAGCCATACTCAGACGAGACTTAGAATGTTGACAGCTTCTACAACTTAACCTTTCCTATTAACCCTAACCCTTTCTCTTATTTAAACATTCAACAAATATATTTTATATATATAACTTCCTGGACTTAGCTGTAATCAATCTTAACCCTACCCATAAACTCCCCCTTCCTTAGATGTCAAAGGCCACATGACCAGATGTGACCAACCAGATCTATGGCAAAGGTGACATGACCAGATGTCAACAACCGGATGTAGGTCAAAGGTCACCTGTCAAAAATAGTTTGATCGATCATATGAGGTCATAGGTCACCTGTCAAATTAGTTTGATCGATCATATGAGGTCATAGGTCACCTGTCAAATTAGTTAGATCGAAGGATGTCTTTATTTTCTCTGACACCCTATCTCAATCGACAACCTGGAGCGCAGTTAAAGTATAACATGTAAGTGATTACGCAGATTACGCAAAACATCGGATTGACTTGTTGTCGGCTTTTATTTTATTTGAATCCATATTTATCATTGTTTACTATTTATCCAGAGCCAAATTTCCCCTTAATAATCCCTCTCCTCTACAGCACAAACTGGGCCAGCAGTAATAATTGGTGGTGGAACCAATTGGGCTTTCGCTTGCATTTGACAGTGTCTTGTTTCACTCATCATGAAGGAGGACTTGAATGGCTGATATTTAAAGGGTTTAAATGCTGGAAATACGCTCATTGGATAATTGATCATTTGCAGGGTCCAAATTAATTACCTCGTTGATTTAATGTATTTGTATTGTTTACTTTCTATCTCGCTCTTTAATGTGCACAATGTCATTATCGTAGTCTGCACAAACTCATCATGCATGTATTCTGCTAACTGCACTGTCCATAACTATTTGATAGGAGTTCATTTGTAGCCTAGGCTATTTCCTCATTTTTCGTTGATTTAGTGGACTTGTTTGTGGGATGTTGCGGAACAGTTTCGCCGAGACCGAATGCACTGCCAATCACCATATCCAACCAATCACCATACTGAGCGCTTCTAAAGTCGTGCATGAGAATCGACATAATCCATAGCAACGGTGCATAACTCTTAGTGAACTTTTAGTGATTTATCCTTAGTATGAATAAGTCTCAGTGGCCTCGTGAATTACTTTTCAGGAAAAACCTCCTTTAAAATGTTTTAGCACGAGTTAGGAGCACTCCTAGCGGTTAGATGAAAAGCTTTGTGAATACAGCCACTGGATAACTCAGAACTGTCCGCTTCTAAATTCATACAAAACTGAAGTCTTTGGGCCTCATGCAAGAACCACTCGTATGAACAGATTTGTTTTTAAATTGTGTTTTTAACTTGTTTTTAACTTTTGCATTCACCAATTTTTCACCAATTTTTTCGTATTTTGAGTTTTCTTTCAGGTACAAACAGAATTATGAATGACACAGACCTGTCATAGGAGTCACGTAAAATAGTCTGCTGTTATTCAAATCAAGTTTGCTTGACTAATGGCTTGTATATTTAATTACTTTGAAGATATAAATAAATGCATACATTATAGCCCGTAATTATGCTGACATCATTCTGTTTGACTTAAATTATGCACTAATTGAAAGTTAATTTAACTCTGGATATAACAAAGTCAAAGTGTAACCAGAGGCTGACTTCCTACTTTTGGATGCCTTAGCACGTCAGGCTCTTGGAAGAGAGTGTGTGTTCCAAGACTGTGTAGATATCCTTGCGGAGACAGATGAATGGCTGACATCGCGATTCAGATTGCCAAGGACTGTGCTGCTGCAAATACGCAGCTTGCTAGAGCCACAACTCCAGAGAGAAACTGGCCGATCACACCAAATTCCACCACATGTCCAGGTCCTCCCCACCCTTGGATCTTTGGCCACGGGAACCTTTCAGAGGAAGATTGGAGAGAGATCGGGTGTGTTCCAGTCCTCTGTGAGTCATGCGCTCCCCTTGGTCATCAAAACTCTGTTTATCACCCATAAATTCCCATACACCGCTGTCGAACAAGTACAAATTAAGATGGACTTTCATGCCATGGCGGGACTGCCAAACGTAATCGGAGCAATAGACTGGACACATATACGCATCAAAGCATCCGTGCCATTGTGGAGCACACCATTGGTGTGTATCGATACAGCGGGGGGCAAAATGGTCTGTAGCTCAGAGAAGGCTGCGTTTTGCACAATATTGCCATGAATGAGGGTTTCCCACTACTTGAACCAGCCCAGGAAGACAGCATGCCAGAAGACCCCCTCATGGACCGCCCCAAGTTGACCGCCCCAAGACCGCCCTCAAAGTGCCATCATGACGAGGCAACAACTGATTGCACGGCTTTAGTCGCAGTCATCGAGCGCCTGGCCATGCCGTTTTAAAAAAAAATCCATTTTCATATCAAACTATTTCTTCTTTATTTCGGTGACATTACAAAATACAGGTGACACAGAATTAACAGCACTCATGATTGCTTCCCATTTCTTTTCTTTAGCAGGTCCCGTAATTCCACTGCTGACACTGCTAAAAATGACAGATTTTACTTTTTGGATCTCTGAAAGCAGAACTTCAATCTCAGAACCCATAAAGTTGTTCTTTTTACGCCTTAATCTCATGATTCAACATTTCCTGACACAGGAGATAGGAAGCATAGCCTTATATGGTATTATTTTGGGCGTGGAGTATGCAAATTTACTATCCTCATGCACGTGCACTTAACACAGGTCGTTTACACACATTTTCGAAGTTAAGAGTATTTGCACAATCTGACGTGACATGTTCATACGAGACCTACATACGAAAAAGTGAGAGAAATTTAGAATAAGAATATGAAAATGTTGCATGAGATCCACTATCTTTGGACCTGAGTGCTTCAGGGAGAAATTGTCTAGCTATATATTTACTCTACATGGTATTTCCTTGGCTTATAGTACTACAGTGAGGAACCTTGGAGTTCTTTTTGACTAGAATTTATCATTTGATGCACATATAAAACTGGTTTCTAGGACTGCCTTCTTTCACCTTCGTAATATTGCCAAAATCAGAAACATCCTGTCTCAGAGTGATGCAGAAAAACTAGTCCATGCATTTTTTACTTCAAGACTGGACTACTGTAATTCTTTATTATTGTTATCATTATTATTTTGACTACAAATTCTCTGAAATTTCTCCAAAATGCTGCAGCCAGAGTTCTGAGGAAATCTAACAGGAGAGATCATATTTCTCGAGTTTTAGCTTCTCTTCATTGGCTCCCTGTTAAATTCAGAATAGAATTTAAGATTCTTGACCTCACATATAAAGCTCTTAATGACCAAGCTAAATCATATCTTAAATATCCCATTTTTAGAATGCTGATTAAGCATTCTCACTATTGCTTAATAGTGAGAATGCTATTGTTTAAAAGTTATACTGTATGAACTAACTGTAACTATTGTTTTCCTGTTTACCTTTATTATTATTCCAGCATCTTAATTCTTCCGTACGTTTTTGGGACTTTAACTACTCCTGCATAATTTCACCTATTTCAACAATTTTGGTATCAAAACGTCCAGCTCGTTCAGGGGATTTATGCAATATATTTTGGTCTTTCTAACCTTTATACTTTTTAAAATATTAAATTTTTATTCAAATTTTTCCATCCATCAAATGAAAGGAAAGTACTCTTTTTAACCTAACTACTTCTGCTTACTTTTAGCTAGATACACCATTCAAACTAAACGGGCCACAAAACATTAAGCTAATACCAATTTGAAATATGACAGTTTCAAAAACATGAATATTTTTGCTCCTTCTTGATTTTTATGAATGAAGAGCCAGCAGAGTAACACACTGATCATTTTCATCTTTTTCTGATATTCAAAGAAATTCTCTAACTTTTATACAGTTTAACTTACAGAAACAAATTATTCTTTAAAATGTAGGAAAGGTTATCCTCTTTCATCCAATGTAACTATTAAAGAGCTCACATCTATAAAATTTCAGCTATGAGCTTTGCAGCGAGAGAAACCTTTCAAATTTTCTCACTAACTCCAATGGAAAGTTTGGTATGACAGGTTCAACTGTGTTCAACTCACTGCCGTTTAAAAATCTTTCACTCCCTTGAAATAAAAACTACAATACCGCATTCCTCTAACCCTTCTGGTTCTTACGGTCTTCAAATTATTTTCCTCGCTCTTACAGTTTTTTCACAGGAGGTCATCGTATCCATTCAGCTCCCAGAGTTTATAAAAGTAGAGTGGGAGGCAGCACCTTCAGTTATTAGGCCCCTCTCTCGTGGAAGAAGCTGCCAGTATATGTCCGGGAAGCAGATACTCTCTCGACCTTTAAGACTAGGCTTAAAACTTTCCTTTTTGATAAAGCTTAAAGGGATGGCTCAAGCGATCCTGAAACATCCCATAGTTATGCTGCCATAGGCTTAGACTGCTCGGGGGCCTCTTATGTTACACTTTTCCTCACTTTTTTCTTTTTCCCCTGTTTCATGTCTGAAATGATATTTTTTACATTTGCCATTATTGTTGTCATTAACTTATGTTTCCCTGTTCCAACAGCATCCTTTGAATTGTGTTATGGTATTTGTTGTCCCCTCTTTTCTGTCTTGTCAAACCCCAGCTGGTCGAGGCGGATGGCCACCCTTCCTGAGTCTGGTTCTGCCAGAGGTTTCTTCCTGTTAAAAGGGAGTCTCCCCTCTCCACAGGCATGCTCAAGACGCGAGATTGGGCCGAAAAGAAGTTTCAGTGCAATCTGTTGTTTTCCTTAGCTAAGAAATTCTTTTTGAATTGTCTCTGTATGAATGAATTGGATTAATTTTTTATTTAATTCACTGGATTTTATTGTATTATATTTACAATGAATTGAACTCCAATTGACTTGAATTGGACAATATTATTGGCTTGCCGTGACATTTGTTGTAATTTGGCGCTATATAAATAAAACTGAATTGAATTACTTTTTGTAATTCATTTTATTTATAGATTACTTCCCTTTTGTATTCCTCCTTTCCATTTTCTCCTCTGTTTATTTCACAAAGCCCATTTATTTCCATGTTTTATTTTTAAATTTCCCTGTCTCCTTTTTTACATTCCTGCATTCATATCTCCTTGAATATGCAAATGAAAGGGGTGGTCTTTCAGATTATGTAACGGGAGACATGTTTCACAACACAGATCCAAATACCGGAAGTGGGGAAGGGTATCAACGTTAGTGACTAGTTTAACTTGCAGTCAGAACAACGTCGTACAGCCTACATTTTTGTTTACACTTTATAAACAACTATTATATTTGATGCAGACCAATCAGTGACCAAGAGAGCTCAAACTATCTCACTTTGTTGAATTAACAAGGCATCTGTATGGTAGCTTCAGCACCAGAAGGAACATTTTTTCCACTCTCGGTTTCAGGTTCTTCTGAAACACGATCTATGTAGCCCGATTATCAATCAACAGGTGAAAAGCACAACCAATGACGTCCCCCCATTTCAGTTGATCTGAATTTAAGCAATAGAAATACATGTTAAGCTTTAAGCTAAGCTTTGTCCAAGCTTCCATCAGTCTGATCTTCTTTCATCTTAAAGCCTATGATCTCATGTTGTTTTGCTGGAGCTCTCTTTCTAGACTTTTTTTTGTTGTCCTGTATAAGTCTTTGCTCCCTTACTTTCTGTTTCAATTTGTTTTTGGGCAGTCCTCAATATTTCCTTGTCTCCTAGCCTAAAAACCTTTTTCACGTGCAGCAGTTCTTTTTCAGGTCCATAGTGTTCTGGGGTTTGTTATTTGGGCAGGATTTCACTCTCTTTGTTGGAATAATACTCACCACATAGAAGTTAATATAGTCTGTTACACAAAGGAGCTGTAAGCATCTTTTCCATTTGTACAGAATAAATCCATCTTTTTTTTTTTTCTCAAGTGGAGCAGTTGATAAAGCGGGGAATGTAGCAGATGGAGACTTGGTTGGAATCTCTATAGATAGCCATGGATGCATCTGGATGTTATGTTTGAAGCCTGGCAGCAACTCCATCTTTCTCCAAGTTTACTATTTTTATTTCTATACCTACTTAATCCAATTCATGGGTCAGGAGCCCATCTCAGCTGTTCTTTGGCGGGAGGACAGGTTGCCACTCCATCACAGGGCCACACAAAGACAAACGAGAAACACAACCACGCATGCTCACACTCACACTCACTCCTCAGGACAATTTAGAGACACCAGTTAACCCAGTGGTTCCCAAACTGGGGGGCGCAGAGCAATTCCAGGTGGGGCACACAGGTGGAATGCATGAATGAATCAATTAATAAATGACACTGCTAGTACAACATGAACAAGTTTTGATGGGGCTCCCACGTAAACGCAAAGCAGAGGATGAAGCATTGCCAAATGTGCTTCCAAAGCAATTTCCTTACATGGTAAAGAAAAGATATGATAACACATATCTTGCTTCTGGCTTCACCTGTACAACAGTGGGTAACGAGGAGAAACCACAGTGTGTTGTCTGTCTTAAAGTGCTAGCTTGTGACAGCTTGAAGCCGAACAAGCTAAGACGCCACTTGTAGACAACACATCCAGAGCACAAAGACAAGCCAGTTGAGATTTTCAGACAAAAACTGAAGCTGCATCTGTGCAGAAAATTTTCTTATGTATCAAAGGGGGTCCTAGCAGAGAAAGTTTGGGAACCACTAAGTTAACCCAACAGTGGGAGTACCCAGGGAGAACCTAGGCATACACAGCCAGGATTCAAACCAGGAACCTTCATGCTGTGAGGCAACGGTGCTAACTAATTTCTAAATTGTATGCGTAAATTTACCTGAAATGGGTTTATTGTAAATGTATTAGTGTATTAATCACTAGCATTTTAGTTAACAATAAATGTTCTCTCTCCACTTTAACAATGAGTGAGGTAAAATTTTAGCAGCTTGAGTTCCAGTTCAGTTATCCATCTAAATCCCTTCATGTACTCTGTGTAGATTTTCCTGGCTAGCTTCAGCTCTTCTTGACATGTGACCTTAATAATACAATTGTCATTGGCAGACACTCGGCAACAAAAGTCAGCACAGCATCTCTTATACATTGTCACGGAGCCACTCTGTCATTGTGGAGTACACTAATGACATCAACACAGACATGTTTCAGGTAAGTGTCCACCCACACACATATCCACACATGTAACTCAATATTTTTTTGTGTGACCTAATTTAGAAATGCAGGACAGTGTGAGGCAAAAACAAACAGAACAGGAAATAATGAAAAAAAGTTAGCGAAACACATATTTAAACATCTCTCTTATCAATTTTTACAATAATTCTGAAGATTTATCATCTTCAAATTAGCACAAGCTGTGTTATGTTTCATGTTTTGTAATCGTATTCAAACTTGACCTTCTTTGCTAAGATGTTTTTATGATGAATTGTTATTAAGCTGATTCAGAGTTAAACACATTAGACATTGTAGAAAATACACCTGGGAGTGTTTACACTGCCTTATATCTCTGGTCTGTATGCTATACACTGTGTGCACAATTATTAGGCAAGTGAGTATGTTGACCATATCATATTTTTTATGCATATTTCTAACTCCAAGCTGTATAAATTTTTTGTTGTTGTTGCTATGCTCCGGCTTTATCAGCAGCATGTATGTATTCTATGTAATAGAATATAAAATATATATAATGTATGTAATGTAGTTTTAATCTATATCACGTATCTCTATAGAAATAGAATAGAAAACTAATTTATTCATCCCCTAGTGGGGGAAATTCAAATTAGTAGAGTAGCTCAAAAAATTATAAATATTTACAATGATTGCATACTAGACAACAACAATAATAATAAAAACAAACAATGACGACAAAATAAATAAATAAATTTGAGAACAACATGTCAGCAGTCACTATTAAAAAGCCTTATTGCTGTGGGGACAAAGGACCTTCTGAGCCTCTCAGTCCTACAGCGCAGTAAGATGAGCCTCTCTCTGCAGCTGCTCCTCTGTCCTGCCAGGATGCTGTGGAGAGGATGTTTATCATTCTCCAAAACAGAATACAGTTTCCTCCTCATCCGTTGCTCCACCACAGCACTGAGAGGGTCTAGTCTTCTACCTACAACAGAATTGGCCTTTTTTGCCAGTTTGTCCAGGCGCTTACAGTTTTTTCCTGTAGTGCAACTCCCCCGGCAGATAACAGCATAGAACAGTGCACTCTCAATGATATTGTGACAAGACATGCATATCATATCACTACAAACATTGAAGGACCTGAGCGTCTCAGGAAGAAGAGACGGCTCTGGCCCCTCCTGTACACTGTTTGTTGGCAGACCACTCCAGTTTATTATCCAGCACCACCCCCAGGTATTTGCAGGTCTGAACAGTCTCTATCTCCCCTCCCTCAATGCAGACTAACTGGTATGGAGTTTTAGATCTCCTGAAGTCCACCACCAGCTCTTTAGTTTTGGTAGTATTCAGGAGCAAAAAGTTATTTTTGGTCCAGTCATAGAAGGACTCCACAAGGACTTGTACTCCTTCTCCTGTCCACTGCGGACACATGCCACAACAGTTGTATCATCAGAATATTTCTGTATGTGGTGGGACTCTGAGTTGTACCTGAAGTCTGATGTGTACAGGTTGAAAAGAAAAGGAGCCAAAACGGTACCCTGCAGAACCCCCGTACTGCATTCCAGTGTTCCAGAAACACATCTCCCCATCCTGATGTAGTGGGCCTAAGGGTTGTATAATGCAACCCAGGTGGCCACCTCTTTGGCACCTCCCTTAGCTCCTCCCCATGTTGTGTGGGGTGACTATATAAAGGCTCAAAATGGCTCCATTCAGCCTCTGGCTGAGCTGGTGTGGTTACCTGATTAAGGTGGTTTACTTGCTGCTGTGCTGTTTTGTTAGTTTGTTTTGTACAGTTCTGTTATACAGTTTTTGGCTTGTTTCCCTTTGTTCTGTTTTGTGTATTTCTTTGTTTATCCAGTTTGGTTAGTTCAAGTGTTTTTGTCCCATTTACATTTGTAATATTGTTTTATGGATTAAGTTGCTGGTTTTGTTAACCCTCTTTGTTTGTTCTTTTGAGTTTCAGTGTGGCCTGATTGTCATCAGGTGGGAGGCTATGCACCGTAGTGAGGGCCTCACTTCCTATTTTGCATGCAAGTAGACACAGGGGCACTTCTAGTGTGGTTGTAGTGGTTTCTTTTTGTAGTGTTGCATCCCAGGTTAAGAAGGAGGGACACACTCACCCAGTAGTATGCCTCCCACTGAGGCTCCAGCCCACTGATTTTAGTTTTTTGTTGTTTGGATTTTAGCATTGTTATAGTCTGCCTTTTAGCTTCCTTTTTGTTAATAAAAATCATTTTACAAAGGTATCTTGTGTTTCACCCTTTTCTTTTTCTACAGGAGCAGTTTTGCTTTATTCATCAGCATTTTCAATAAATAGATTTGTTTTAATTACGTTCCTGTCTCTGCCTCCTCAGTCACGACCCTGTGTCCGTATACGTATTTGTATTCCAGTTGTTATATCTTGGGGTGCAAGTCCCCAGGTGGCGTTGTTGACCCATACAATTCCTTATTTTACCCCGCTCCTTGCCACACTGACATACTGTGGTCTGGCAGTCAAATAGTTTATAATCCACGATGTCAGGGAGGGGGGCCACACCCATACCTAGAAGCCCACCCAGTACAAGAAAAAGGTAGAGAGACACCTGGAGAACTATAACACAAAGGAGGTGTGGAGGGGGCATGAGGACCATCACTGGATACAGACTAAAAAACTCTCAGTCTGTGGAAGGGTGATATAGACAGAGCCAAAGCTTTCAACCAATATTACAACAGGTTTGATAGTGTGACTTTTTACACCTCTGCTGCTGCTCCCTCCACCCCCACCACTTCAGCTGCCTCCATACTGCTTCCACTACCCAGCTGTGCTTCCACCTCAATGGCAACTTGCATTATTAAGCCTCCTCCTCCACCTAGCTGTGCCTCCACCTCTGCAGCAGTTCTCACCAACAGGCTTCCTCCATCCAGCTGTACCTCCACCTCCAAGTCAGCTTCCACCGACAGGCCTCCTGAGCATAAAAAAAACATGAGTGGAAAACACCATTCTGTACATGCTGCATCGGGCATATGCTTATCTGTATGTGCCTGCTTCATATGTGAAAAAGGCCAGTTCTGTAGTCGGCAGAAGGCTAGATCCTCTCAGCGAAGCAACGGATGAGGAGGAAATTATATTCTGTTTTGGATAATAAACATAAACATCCCCTCACAGCATCCTGGCAGGACAGAGGAGATGTTCACAGCCATAAGGCTTTTTAACAGTCACTGCTGACATGTTTTTCTCTATTATTATTATTATTATTATTGCTGTTATTGTCCTAATATACAATCATTGTAAATATTTTTTTTAAAAGTGAGCTACTTGACTAATTTGAGTTTATTCTATTCTATTCTATTCAATAACCTGGAATGCTTAATGAATTTAACCATACCAGGTGATGTGGATCTGTATAATGAGGGAGGGTGTGGCCTACGCAGGTCAGCAAGGTGTGCATGTTAAGGTGTGGATGAATATTAGGCAGCTTCTTTTCCTCAGGCAAAATGGGCCAAAAAAGTGATCTTTCTGACTGTCAATTACAAAAAGTCTCTCAGAGGAATGCGCACTCTTGAAATGGCCAAGATATTGGGGCGTGATCACAGAACCATCACATGTTTTGTTGCCAATAGTCAACAGAAATGTATTGAGAAAAAAAGACCTAACTTAACTGCCAAATATTTGAGAAGAATCAAGCATGAAGCTATAACTGCAGTCTACCTGGAGAACCCAGAAGTACAAGATGTTCAGTGCTCAGGGACATGGCTAAGGTAAGGAAGGCTGAAATCCGACCACCACTGAACAAGACACATAAGCTGAAGCATCAAGACTGGGTCAAGAAACATCTGAAGACAGATTTTTCAAAGTTTTATGGATTGATAGAATGAGAGTGACTCTTGACGGACCAGATGGATGGGCCCATGGCTGGATCAGTAATGGGCACAGAGCTCCACTTCACGTCAAATGCCAGCAAGGTGGAGGTGGGGTACTGGTATGGGCTGGTCTTATTAAAGATGAGCTGGTTGGACCTTTTTCGGTTGAAGGTGGACTCAAAATCAACTACTAAACCTATTGCCAGTTTTTAGAAGACACTTTCTTCAAGCAGTGGTAGAGGAAGAAGTCTGCATATTTAAAAAAGACAATGATTTTTATGCAGGACAATGCTCCATCACATGCATCCAAGTACTCCACTGCGTGGCTAGCCAGTAAAGGCCTTAAAGATGAAAAAAATATGACATGGCCGCCTTTTTCTTCACCTGACCTGAACCCAATTTAGAACCCAATTTAGTGGGCAGTTCTTAAATGGGAGATTTACAATGAAGGAAAACAGTACACCTCTCTGAACAGTATCTGGGAGACTGTAGTTGCTGCTGCACAAAAAGGTGATCGTCAACAGATCAAGAAACTGATTCCATGAATGGATGGCTTATCACTGTTATTGAAAAGAAGGGTGGCTATATTGTTCACAATTTTTTTTAAATGTCAGAAATGTCTATTTAAACATTTTAAATGGTTTGTTTAGAATTTTCACTTAAACGGATGAAAAAAAGAAAGTGAGATGGGAAAATGTGTTTTTAATTTAGTTTCGCAATAATTATGCACATAGGGATATTCTCTTAAGAAAGCCAAAACCTCACTTTTACTTTCTTGAATATTCTACAAACAGCAACTAGTTACCTTAACATTAACACCAAAACAATCTGTAAAGTACAAGTAGGATCTAATTTCCTCAGTCCCAAGTTTTCTTCTGACAATAATGTGGTAAATAAACTGCACACAGTTCCTTTCCAAACTAGTGTAGTTTGATGCTACCCAACATAGACTCCTAGTGTTGTTGCTCTTTTTTATAAAAATCGTAAAGAATATCTTCTAAATGTGTCAGCTTGAGATTTTCTCAATAGTGTTGAGTGTTTTTCAAGCTATGGTCCCACATGTGAAATATTTATGAGAAGTGTTCTAAGAAGTTAGGAACGTTAACATTAACCTTAAATGGAAACTACACTGGCACACTGGATTGTACACCTTTGTCTTCAACATAAGTGATGTCACAAAGATAGTATCAGAACTTTAACAGTCAGGGGCTCTATTAAAGCAATGGTATTGGATGACAATTTTGTTTTCTATTGTTACATGAGCTCAAGGTATAAATGCAGCACTATACATTACATCTTGGTAAGAAGGCGGTTATACAAAGGTAAGGTAATAAAATTGGAATAAATTGTTATATAATAAATAACCAGGTAATAGCCTATCAGTGTGGGTAATAACTGTCCAAAATTGAAGTTACAGGACAATCGTGCCCAAAAACCAAAAGTAATAGTGGTGAAACACATTTAAAGGTAAAATAGACGCAAGAATAATTGGTAATAGTACACTAAGAATTTAGTAATAACATGAAAACTTGCTAATGATAAAATAGTATTATCAGTTCAACATCTTAATTTAAAAAGAACATGAATATTGTAATAACCTGATAATAGTTATGTAATAGAGGATGTTTTCAAAACATTTTGGATAATCAGCTAACCTGCTGTCGAAGAAGTTAAAAATGTTATTACCACATTATAGTACTGAAAGTAAGCCCAAACGGCAAAACATTTTCTTTTAAATTAATTCTAGAGAAATCTGATGTTTTTGGTTGCAACTTGTTACCTGGAAACACCTATGGTGATTTATCTGGAAAACTATCAATCAGGCATGGTAACCGACCAATTACCTGTTTCCATTTAATATCTTAGTAATGTTAGATTACATAGAGGCATAATGCTTACCTGAAAACATGTGTGGTAGTTTCTATGTAATACCCATAAATCAGGCTTGCGAACAGACCTACTTTCATTTTATTTCTTGGTAAACATTACATTAAACTAAACATCCAGGGGCATAATCTGTATCTGAAAACATACTTTTGTGAAATAACCATGAAGAAAAGTCGCAAACTAACCAATTATCTGTTTCTAATTCAATTTAATTTAAATTATACATTAACTCAAACAATGAGGCATGGAATAACACATTTGTAGTGTATTACTTGAATACAGCTTGAATTTAAAAGATAAATTAAATAAATCACTTCCTGTTAGTCCAACCATGACTTTCAGTTAGGAAGACCAGGAAATGTAGCAATGTGCTGGATTGGATCCAGCACATGGATCCAATCGCATCAACACCAAGATTGTTGATTTCAAGTTAAGATAGTGGCACACATAAACGCAGCAGTTCAGAGCTCTCCCTTTTGGTGCTTTGTTTGTATTTTTATTTATTTATTTTATTTTGTGTAGCTACGCCTTTTCTTAAACATTCTGACAACTTTTTGCTGGGCAAATAGCATTTATATCTGTCATGAAAACCGATAAATAGGATTACTTAGCAAGTGGGCTGCTGCAGCTGAGTTTCTCGACTCCTACAACTTCTCAGTGGATATTGCTAGGCGACCAAGATTTCCATTGCAGGCTATGAAGGATGCACAGGGCAAGGAGATGAAAAGCAGGGTGCAGGGCTGGTTCTCTGGTGAGATTATGGAAGCAGCCACACAAACCTCGTATTTTCCCAGTATTTTTCTCGGGTGGCAACACCCATTCTGAAATCCCGCCATTCCGACATCCCACCATTCCGACAAGGCTTTCCGTATAAGGAAATGTGCGTTACTCAACTGGTGAGTCCCTTCTTTCTGTTCATGCAATTTATATGTTTAACACATGTTTACAGATAAGCGTTATTAAAAACACAAAGTCTCGGCAACTGGAGGAGGAGAAGCAAACCGCGGTGGTTTTCAATACACACACTCCAATGCCACTTGTTTCAACTTCCGAAAATTTAATCCAGGAAAAAAAGGCTTACAAACATGGACGGCTCCATGACGCACAAGAATCCAAAAGAAACGAAAGTTAACTAAAAGAAAGCAAATAAACAGCATGAAGTGGTCAAAATTGGTTTTACGCATGCCTATGTGCGTCTGGCACATGCGTCTTCGGGCTCTCCCACGTTGGTTTGTGGATGAAAGCTATATGTTCAGCTGTAATGTCATGTAAAAACAATCTCTACATGACATTTACTCCCAGGTGTCAACAGGCTGTATAAAGCCTTGCGCAACGGCTGTGTGTTTGTGCCAAATGCGCAAAGCCCATCCGCGCTTCCCATAATTGGAGCGAGTACTCATAAATCACATGAATAACATGAATAAACGTTTTTACTGCATTTTGTAGTGTTTTATACGTTCTATGCTGTCATTTCTCTCTTCTCCTATTGGCAAAGCAAGGCAGAGTGCTCACAACTGTGTCCTGTGCAGTAGCCGTGATATCTGTAATTGCAATTATTACTTTTGCATATGATGACAGCGTCCAAAAGACGCATGGGCTCTGTGGAGAGCTCCGCTCCAGCTGGCTGCTGTGACAGCTCACTGACACTCTATTTCTGCTTAATCAGTTTCAGTCTCGCCAGAGTTAAATTAATATCTGTATTTTTATATTTGAAATTTTAGGGGATTTTGATAATAGATTATTAAAGTTTGTTTGCGAGGCCTCTGTGGCCTCTGCATGTGCAGAGTTTGTGCACCAAACTTTAGGGTGTATTTGCGCCGGCATATCATTAGTGCAAAATGTTTTGGGTAAAACATAGGCTATTAAGAGGAACTGTCGGAATGGCGGTATGTTAAAAAAAAAAAACATACCGCCATTCCAACCATAGGAGGAAAAAAGTGTCGGAATGACGGGACGTTTGATAAAAAATTAAGTGTCGCCATTCCGACAAGTGGAGACCCATGTCGGAATGGCGAGATGTCGGAATGGCAGCATTTAACCATTTTTCTCACCAACGCAAGATTGCTCGCTAGCAAGATGGATAAATTGAAGCTATACATTGCAACAAAAATATTGTGAAGAACAGTTGTATTATTGTCATCACGGAGACTTGGCTTAATTCAGTATTTCAGGACTCAGCTATAGAGCTAGCAGGCTGCACTGCACACTGTCATGGCAGAACCAGAGACACTAGTTTCTTGCTAACGGTATGTTTTCGACAGGATACTGTTCTATTCTATAAATCAGTGCTGTAACTATTTTTGTAAGATTCTTTATCAACACTTATTTGCCCAAAAAGTGGAAAAGAAAGTTAGGGTTAAAATTTTTTTTAAAGAGCTAGTTATAAGTGCTATTTTGCCGTTCTGATGCAAATATCAATGTAATTCCACTGCATTTGTTTTCTGTATTTTATTTCTTTTCCTCAGTTTTCACTCTATGAAATGTGAAGGGGTTGAGAGGAGTTTAGCTTGATGTATGTTTTATGGTTATTACACCCATACACAAACTACAAATACATTGTAAAGTAAAATATGTACGAAATATGTAGTAATAACTAGGTATTAAGCAAAAGTGTTAATATGGCTTTCAGTCCTGATGATAACTCGCTTGTAAAATTGCATCTGTAATTATTGTGCCTCAATGCTTATTACAATGATGGTCTTGTGTTATCAATCTGTATGCCCTGCCGGGCATTGTTAATTTTCTTTTTATATTTATGTTAATTTTTTTTTTTTTTATCAATTTCTCTGGTGTAATTTTTAGTTTAACTTATGTCTAAGGATGATCAAATAAACTTAGAAAGTTCAATAAATGTATTGTGTTTTCAATTTAATTTTCATGCATCAATATTTGATTTGATGTAATACTATCATCAGAGTAAAAAGAAACAGACTTAATCACTCAGCATTCTTGATTCATGGTTGCTATATAGAATGCACCAAGAGTGTTTCCAGTTAATTAAATAGTGTTTGAATGTTTGTTAAAAAGTAATATTGCCATGAAATAATATGGGAACATTTATTTTCTCAGTCTCCAGCCCTAATTCATAGTGATTTCATAGATACTACAACACATTTTTTTCAGGTAACCATTATAACAGTGACAGTTTAGCTATATGCTTATGTAAATAATATTGCCACAAAATTAAATGGAATCAGATAATTAGTCAATTTTACAGCTCTGGTTCATGATTATTAAATGGAAACCACCATATCTGTTTCTCTGTAAGCATTACGTTTGGTTTTGATCTAATAATATAAATAAGTTGAGTTAAAAAAACAGGTTACTCATTAGTTTTCAGTCATCAGTTTTCCATGTTAAAGCTATATTACATAATAATTATTATGTTTTTACTGCATTCATCTGACCATGTTATATCTAAATATTGAACTGGTGTTACCATTTAATCATTACAAGTTTTCCTCCATTCATCCTTTACCCACTTAATCTAATTTTTGGGTTCCGGGGGTCTATCTCAGCTGTCATTGGGTGAGAGGCAGGATACACCCTGGACAGTCCTGAGAGAGACAAACGAGACACACGGCCATGCATGCTCATTCTCACACCTAGGAACAATTTAGAGTCACCAATCAACCTAAAATGCATGTTTTTGGAAGGTGGGAGGAAGCTAGAGAACCCGGAGACAATGCATGTATACACAGGGAGAACATGCAAACTCCACACAGAAAGGCTCCAGCTGGAAATCGAACCTGGATCCCTCTTGCTGTGAGGCAACGGTGCTAAGCACCACACCACCATGCAATCCAAAAATTTTTTTTGTTCTTTTTAAAATCTTTAAACTTGTTTCCATGGTTTTTGGCATCTGATTACAGATAACTTGAGTTTTTCATTGTCACTGCCCTCGTATTCCCAGTTTTATATGACAGTCTATAATCTCACAATTACTTTGGTAATGACATGATAATTACCTAATAATTACATCTTTATTGTCTGGCTATTACTCCATTATTACCATGCTTTCTCTCTTCTGATTTCTTTCTGTTTTTCTTCTAAATGCCCATTTCTGTTAAAATGGATATAGTTCCAATTGTGACCAAATGCTAGCTCTGAGTCTACTATCTGTATATGAAGTGTCCTAAAATGATTTTTCTTTTGTTATAATTTTTTTTTTAAATGATAGAAACGGAATGTTATGATTAGAAAGTAATTTGTTTAAAATATAACAGAATATGGCTCAAAGACATATTGAATGTTGAAACTGATCAGATATTCAATTTCTTTTAAAGAATCTAATATTACTAGATTTTAAAGATAGAACTCTTTTGAGAACAGTAATGTACAGATGGGGGGATAACCAATTTTAAACAGAGCTCACCCCAGCACTTGCAATGCAGCCTGGACTGTCCTTTCAAGGGGATTTCACAGCTATTCACACCTTGTATTTTGCGACCAATGTGTTGGAAAACATCTCAAAAGTGACAGTTACCTGAATGACACCCAAAATGGGGAGGTGGGTCAGTGATTTACATATGACCCCAACGGCTCTTGTAAGATCTTACAGTTTTCTCGTAATGTCCCAGTAACAGCTTATAAATCTAAATCTCTCCACTAGCTGTTTAGATCGAAATAAGCCTTTCAGGAGATTAAATGTTTTCAAGAACCAAGAAGCAAAGTCAAGTTCTATATGGTGAATTTTAATAACCATGTGTTGCTTTTTCTACAGGAATGTGAAATAATATGTCAAGTTCTCATGACAAATACTGTACTACTGGATAGGGTATACACTGGTGTGCTGTAATAAGACAAGCAGATGGGGCTACCACTATAATAAGCACCACAGTCAGAAAGTGACTGAGGGAGGAGTTTTTTCAAATGTGAATATTTGCAGCCTCTAAAAATAGTTAAAATGTTCTTCAATAAAAAACAAAACTACCAGCATGACGCAATCACGTCACGCAATCCTTCCTGCACAGTAGGATTCTAGAATGCATGGTTAATTTTGTACATAGCTGACTGGTGACAGTAATCTCTTTCTCTTGGTTCTCTCAGATTGGGAGATCCACAGAGAGCATGATTGACTTTGTGGTCTCAGATACAGTGGGAAGCGGCAGTGGTCAGAAGGTGAATGCAGCTGGGGACAGTGGATGTCAGTCAGCTCAAAGCACCATCTCACGATACGCTTGCCGCATCATGTGTGAGCGCAGTGCTCCCTACAGAGCTCGCATTTATGCTGCTGGCTTTGACTCCTCCAAAAACATCTTCCTTGGGGTAAGTAATATTTCCCCCTTGAATTGATCATTTCTCTATATTACAGTATAGAGACTGGCGGACTGGCGGAAACATGTAGACTTAAATTATTCGGTTGAATATGTTCACTGAGTTAGCGGTCTCACACTGTACTTCACTCCAGTCAGTGAATCTAAGTTGAATATTGCAATAAATAAGTGGTAAAACACACTGGTGTTCGATATGTGGCTGATATTATATGCACATGCTATGATGATCATCATCATATCATTATCTTTATTACTATTAGTAGTAGTGGTCAACCACACTGACTCAAGTGAACCAGATCACTTTGAGTGACTCAGGGCAACCCGTGTTCATAAAATAAACCAAGTTATCCACCACTACACGGAATATTTAGCATGACTGATATTTGCAGCTGGCGGTGGGGAGTTGGGAGTGAGCTGTCAGCAAGGAGCCTCAGCCAATGAGAGTGCAAGAGATGGGGTCAGGTGACAAAAGGTCAGACTAAACACGGAAATGGAAAACAAACAAACAATTTTTCAGAATTTGGTTAAATGTTAGTGAGAGCTTCAATGCAACAGACTGAAGAGAGAAGCCATGGAAAGAAACTGACACTGTCTTCTTCACAACAAGATGAGAGAAACAGACTAAGTCACAAGAAGCCGATTGTATTGTGTTTTTGTAATGTGAGACACTTGTACGGTGTACATTTTAGGACATCCTCAGGATCAGGCTTCAGCGTCAAACCTCAGATGAAAAGGTATAAGGTCTCAGGAAAACCTCTGTCACACTCGCACCAAAAGGCTTCATAAAAAAACTTTTCACAATGAACGGCCTCAGAAAAGAATTCTCAACGGCGGGGTGAAACCGTTGAAACCGTTTTAAATGACAACTTTTGAGCTGAAGCCGTTTAGTGTGAACGTTTGAGCTGAAGCCGTTTTAAATGACAACTTTTGAGCTGATACCGTTTTAAATGACAACTTTTGAGCTGATACCGTTTTAAATGACAACTTTTGAGCTGATACCGTTTTAAATGACAACTTTTGAGCTGAAGCCGTTTTATGTGACAGCTTTTGAGCTGAAGCCGTTTTATATGACAACTTTTTAGCTGAAGCCGTTTAGTGTGACAACTTTTGAGCTGATGCGGTTGAGTCTGACATTTTTTTTCTGAGGCCGTTCATTGTGAAAAGTTTTTTTATGAAGCCTTTTGGTGCGAGTGTGACAGAGGTTTTCCTGAGACCTTATACCTTTTCATCTGAGGTCTGACGCTGAAGCCTGATCCTGAGGATGTCCTAAAATGTATACCATAGAGTAGTCTTGTCTTCATGACAGCTGTTTGATAGAGATCAGTCGACAAATTGAAGGTTCAGTCTAGCAAACAACCAATGTTTCAGATACATACATATGTATAGTCAAATCTGAAATTATTCATACCCCTGGCAAATTTTCACTTAGTTACTTTTATTCAACCAGCAAGTTTTTTTTGGGGTTTTTTTTTATTGGAAAGACACAGGCGTCTCCCAGAAGATAATAAGACAGTGTACAAGAGGCATCATTGTGGAAAATAATATTTCTTCGCTCTTATTTACATTTTAACAAAAAGTATCATGTCCAAAATTATTCATACGATTCTCAATAATCAATAGAAAAGCCTTTATTGGCTATTACAGTAATCAAACACTTCCTGTAATTGCTGACCAGCTTTTTGCATGTCTCCACTGGTATTTTTGCCCATTCATCTTTAGCGATGAGCTCCAACTCTTTCAGGTTGGAGGCACTCCTTGCCATCAACCTGATCTTTAGCTCCCTCCACAGATTCTCAGTTGGAGTCAAATCAGGAGTCTGGATGGGCCAGTCCAAAACGTTAATGTTTTTGTACGCTAACCACCACTTCACCTCTTTTGCTGTGTATTTTGGGTCGTTTTATTCCAAATGAGCATTTACAAAGACCAAGCAGCTTTTTTGTGCTTTATCTTGGGAAGCAGTGTCCTCCTTGGTCTGCATCCGTGGAAACCAGCAGTGTACAGTGTCCATTGGACTGTCTGTGTAGCGTGGTACAAAGTGAAGTTGTCCTCCACTACACATTTAATTTGAAAGTCTTTTATTTTTGTTCTGCAAAAAGCCAAAAATATATATTATTTATCGCGTTACGCCACACACATCTTCACACTCAGGTGTGTGTTCCCGTTCTCACAGCGTATTCACATAACACAGAAAAATGATGAACATCTACACAAAACATCCAAACAATAATCATGACCGTTACATTGCTATTCCAGACCAGTTGTCTTATCTTGTACATTCAATATCAATTTGTTTCTCCAATACACAATCAGCCATTCATATCTACCAAAATGATCACATTAACGAAATCAATTATGTATCTATTGTAGCATACTCGTGATGACCAGTAAAAGGGGGGAGACCCAAAGGAACCCTTTTGCTTTGATCTGTTAGGAGTGGTTTCAAAATAACAAACCCCTTCATTTACAATCATGAGAAACGGAGTGAAAACAACATTCTAAACAAGGACCTTCCACCTTTGAAAGATTCTGGAGTTAGATTAACATCTGCTCGGCCGGCCAGAGCTGAGTTGGATAAACACAGCCTCACCTTTTGGTACCAGATGGGTCAGTAGGGTGCATACCAACAGAGAACATTATCATCCTTATCTAAAGAGTTGTAAATTAAGATGTGACAACCACCATCTGGACAACAGACAGACTCTTGTTGGAAATAAAGGAAAAACTTCAGAGCCAGTTTCAGATGGATTAATGAATCTGTTACCACTATGCCTCATAATTACCTACTGACTGTGGAATACGAAAAAGGAAAAGCTCAAGCATCATTTTAAGACTTTCCACGACGCTGTACGCTGCATTTAAAACACCAGGAAAGTTAATATTACGCCGTAGGACCCGACCGTCGTGCTGTGGAACCACAGCGCCATCTACAGATCGTGACAGCGAATCTTGGGATTAAAATCATTCTGTATTTTATTCTCCTGTTTATAATATGGTGATTACTGCATTAGTGCCAATTAAATGTGTGTGTGTTACAATGAACTGGAGGTCCAACCGACGGAATAACTGTCAGTCAATGAACCATGTGAATAATACATTTTCAGTTTTATTGGTCACTCACTATAACCCATCGTCATCTCTTGTTTGAACATGTCTACTGATTCATGTTTACATTGCTTATATTTAATGCCTGTGTGATAAGTATGGTATTAATGTATTCTTTGAATGTGCTTTGAGATGCCGAGATAAGAGAGATTAACTTTTCTTTTATAAAAGTTAATTTAAGAATCAAAGCCCCTCTGTGACGCCCAAAGGCAAACCCGCCATTTCATTGGATGTAAACCAGTGACGAAACTCTGCCCGCGCAAGTGAAATCGAGGCGCACTGCCGTTTGAGTTAGCTTTTAGTTTTCTTTTCACTAGTCTTTGGTTTCTTTTTTTGAGTCTTTAGTTTTCTTTTCAAGAGTTTTAGTTTTCTTTTCAGTCTAGTAGTTTATTTTACACTTTCAGACTCTAGACTCCTTTTCCCTTTTTGTCACTTATTTACCCTCTACTTAGACTATTTCACTTCGCTCATTTTTGTTACTTTTTTTAGACGCTCATTTCCTAAGCAATATCCACAGGGCAGACTCAACCAATAATCCCCCTTTCTGACCAAGTTTACTTGAAACCCCAATTTTTGTTGGAGTTATTTTGACTCGACCCCGCTCAAAAGCCACTCAGCCACCTGGCCGCACCCGTCGGCAAGAAGGGGAGACAAGAGACCGCATCAGGTGCCTTCAAGCCAGAACCAGAGACTGGACCGCACGCTCCAAGGATCCTGAGCTGCACCAACGGCCACCACTCCATCGGAAAAAGAAAATCTACCAGCTTCCGCTCGTGGACTCGCTTATCCGATGATCCAAACTCCTGGGAAGGCGGTGGCCAAATTCTCTGGATTCTGCTCAAAGTAAGGTCCACCCTTGTCTACCTCTCAAGGAGCATCGGCTGTGGTTTGGTAATAAATAGGGCCAAATAAATAAATATAAATAACAAATAAATAAAAAATAAATACAAATAAAATAAATAGAGTTAAAATAACCAAGTTTTCATTCACGCAGTAAACTCATCCCTATAATTAGCCAGAGACCGCTATAGAAATATTAAGTCCCATGTCTCTCTTATCCTTGGGCTCTTGAATTGAATCTTTGGTGTTATGTCCTCATTACCATACGTACTGCCTTACCCCCATGTTAAATAAATGACCATATATATGTAATCGATCCGTGTTTCATGTTTCTTAAGTAATTCCGGTCAATTCGGAGAGAATTCTAACCTTCAGTAACGACTCTTAATATAAATATTTTCATACGTTCCTGCCAGCGTAAATGGTAGGTGGTGCCCTATTTCTAAACGAGGTCTTAAGAATTAATGTCTTAGCTAGAACGCTACACTATCTTAACTTATTTATTTATCTGTTAACAATACGCGAACAGTCCGGGCTCTTTACACCGACTCATAGCTTTCTCCAGCCTTACCTTGCTCGCGGTTGCTAGGCAACGAGTACTATCAACTGATAGCCTATTTCTGGACCGTTAGGTTTTATAAACCAGTAAAGTTTATGAACAATATCATATAAAATCCAACAGAGACCATAAACTCACACTTAACACATTCACCCATCAAGCACACAATTACCACTCTCCTCTCTTACCTGCAAAAAGCCAAAAATATATATTATTTATCGCGTTACACCACACACATCTTCACACTCAGGTGTGTTCCCGTTCTCACAGCGTATTCTCGCGAGATTCCCCACGTCCCTATTCATAGTGTAGCGAACCTCTGCTGGTGAGACTTAGACACTGCATCACCACATTTGTCAAACAATAAACAAACCTTTCCTGATCAGACAACACACAGACAATTTTCAACACACTCATGACCTTATCTTAATGCAAGTAATATTAAACATATAAATAATAACAATGTTGGTATATCACTGATGGCTCTGTATACCACATCTGCCTTGAGCCGTTGCCACCAGTAGAGCCCAGATTCACCAGGATTGCCTTGGTGGTGATCCTTGGATTCTTTTCACCACTCTCACTATCCTCCTGGCCAGCACAGGTGTCACTTTTGGCTTCCGACCACATCCTCTGAGATTTTCTACTGTGCGGAACGTCTTGTATTTTTTAGTAATACTTTGCCTCTGGAACTTGAAAACATTTAGCCTTCTAGCCCTTTCCTGACTTGTGAGCAGCCATAATGTGCAGCTGCAGGTTCTCGGTGAGCTCCTTTGTCTTAGACATGACTGTACACAAACCAACTGCAGAGAGCTGTGGTTTTCCACCTGTTGAGTTGATTAAAACAGCTGTTCCCAATGAACTAGATTTTCCCATAGACTGTGACAGTTTGCAAAGGGAATCAATAATTTTGGACATGCCACTTTTTGTTAAAATGTAAATTAAAGCTGAAAAATATTTTTGCCCACATTGATGCCTATTGAACATTGTCTCATTATTTTTTGGGAGACGCCTGTGTCATTTCTAATCAATAAAATACTTGCTGGTTGAATAAAAGTAACTTTAAGTGAAAATTTGCCAGGGTTAGGAATAATTTCTGACTTGACTGTGTATACTGTATATACAGCCATCTGAAGAAAAATTATTGAAAAATAAATGCTCAGGGCTTACTGCACTGGCTCATCCTTTAAGAAGGAAAAGGGGATTATCTTGTCCTGCATTCACCTTGCAAGTAAAATTATCAAAGAAACGCTCCAACAATTTGATTTGTGTAAATAAATATGAGGACAGAAGGTGAGTCTGAGCATACTGTGACAACTATGTACTGTATTTCATCTAAATTCAACAATATACCATATTTTATCTTGTGGCTTTATCTTTCCTTTTTTTAATTATCAACCTTGGTAATGGAATAGCATATTGTATTATTTTTTGCATGCTATTATGATATACATAATTTAGTATCTGTGAAACAACACCGGCAAAGTACTGATTTTTGATCAACTGTAGAGAAAAGAGTAGTCAGACTCAAATTTGCAGCCTCTTATTGGGGATTTATTAACAGGACGTGGCCAAAATCAAATCTCAGACTGGCACCACTGTGTCTGAGATTGCCGCAACATCTGCCGTTACCACCTTGACAAAGAACATTCTGACCCTGAATAATATGTGTTATGAGCTGTGGCAAGGCCCTGCTCCCTCCCACATATCCTCTCTGAAATCCCTTTTTGTGATTTAAAAACCTAGACTACATCTTTTTTTTTTTTAAATAAAGAACTTAAAGCTAACTGAAAACATGACAATGCTAAACAAGTAAAACTCAACTAACAAAAAGAAAACAAAATAAAACACTACCTATCCAGCTCGTACTGTTTGCAACTCATAACTTTATTGACGGGAAAATTCTTCTATGGGCCCATCCCCCAGATGGCGACGTTACTCTGAACTGAAGATCCTGCTACAAACTGTTGACTTTTCCCAATGGCAAAGAATAGCCTAGTTGAAAAACTGCAAGTAGTACTAACACAAATAGAAAAAACATCAAATGAAAGATGAACCAAATATTGAAACAAAAAGCATTTTGGAAAATAAAAACGTAAATAATAGACAATAACAATAAACAATACTCAAAACATTGACCGAACAACAAAAGTGCAAGTATTGAGGTTACTGACTGATGCTGACAGATTGGTCAGATTTGAGATTGGTGGTCAGATTGTTAGTGGGTTTGTTTTCAGATCGAATTCAGTATGGTGATGACTTTGGGGTAATCGATGATCAACTCTTTTTTTTTTTTGTTCTCTGTGCACCACTCTGTCGGCATTTGTACCTCCTCTCTGTAGGCAGACTAATCACCTTTGGTGATCAGTCCCACTACAGTTGTGTCATCTGTAAACTTCACTATGTTGTTGGTATTTTGAAATGGAGGGCAGTTGAAAAAAAAGGGGTCAGCACGCTGTCCTGTGGGACAACTGTGCTGAGTGTCAGAATGGGGGAGAGATGCGGGTCCATTCTGTGGCCTTAATCCAAAGGCTGATGTTGAGCTGTATTTCCAGTTGGGACATCTTGGAGAACAGTCTGCTGGTGAGGCTGGTATTAAATGCAGAGATGTAGTCTACAAACAGTAGCCATGCACAGGTCCCCTGCAGCTCCCGGTGGGGCAGGACGGTGGAGTCTACAAACAGTAATTCAATTCAATTCAATTCAATTTTATTTATATAGCGCCAGATTACAACAATTGTCATCTCAAGGCACTTAAGTAATATAGTCCAATTCAAGCCAATTGGAATTCAATTCATTGTAATCATAATCCAATTAATTCATATGTCTTCAGTCCAATCTCCCGTCCTGAGCGTGCCTGTGGCGACTGTGGAAAGGAACGACTCCCTTTTAACAGGAAGAAACCTCTGGCAGAACCAGACTCAGGAAGGGTGGCCATTCGCCTCGACCAGCTGGGGTTTGAGAAGACAGAAAAGAGGGAAAAGAGGGGGGAAAAACACCATAACGCCATTCAAAGGATATCTGTTGGAACAGGGAAACATACATTAATAACCACAATAATGTCACATGTACATAAAATCAATTGTGAAATTAAAAGAGAGGGAAAGTGAGGAAAGGTGTGATAGATGAGGACCCCCAGCAGTCTAAGCCTATAGCAGCTTAACTATGAGATGTTTCAGGATTACCTGAGCCATCCCTAACTATAAGCTTTATCGAAAAGGAAAGTTTTAAGCCTAATCTTAAAAGTGGAAAGGGTGTCTGCTTCCCGGACATTTACTGGCAGCTTATTCCACAAGAGAGGGGCCTGATAACTGAAGGCTCTACCTCTCATTCTACTTTTAGAAACTGTGGGAACAACAAGTAAACCTGCAGTTTGGGAGCGAAGTGCTCTGTTAGGAAAATACCTTAAAATTAAATCTTTAAGATATGATGGAGCTCGGTCATTAAGAACTTTATATGTGAGAAGAAGAATCTTAAATTCTATTCTGAATTTAACAGGGAGCCAATGAAGAGAAGCTAAAACTGGAGAAACATGATCTCTCCTGTTAGTTCTCATCAGAACTCTGGATGCAGCATTTTGGATCAGCTGGAGGCTTTTCAGAGAATATGTGGGACAGCCCAATAATAAGGAATTACAGTAGTCCAATCTTGAAGTAACAAATGCATGAACTAGTTTCTCTGCATCACCCTGAGACAGGATGTTCCTGATTTTAGCAATATTCCGAAGGTGAAAGAAGGCAGTCCTAGAAACCAGTTTTATATGTGCGTCAAATGATAAATTCTGGTAAAAAATAACTCCAAGGTTCCTCACTGTAGAACTAGAAGCCAAGGAAATACCATCTAGAGTAACTATATAACTAGATTTCTCCCTGAAGCGCTCAGGTCCAAAGAGAAACAACTTCAGTTTTGTCTGAATTTAAAAGCAGACAGTTCTGAGTCATCCAGGTCTTTATGTCTTTAAGACAGGCTTGTAGTCTGACCAACCTATTGGTTTCATCTGGTTTTATAGATCAGTACAGCTTAGTATCATCAGCATAGCAGTGGAAATTTATACCATGCTGTCTAATAATGTTACCTAATGGAAGCATGTATAAAGTAAAAAGAATCGGTCCAAGCACAGAACCCTGAGGAACTCCATGACATACTCCAACGTGTGAAGAAGATTCTTCATTTACAAGAACAAACTGGAATCTATCAGATAAATATGACTTAAACCAGCCTAATGCAGTTCCTTTAATAACATGTTCAAGTCTCTGTAACAGAATGCTGTGATCGATCGTATCAAATGCAGCACTGAGATCCAACAGGACAAGCACAGAAACAAGTCCACTATCAGAGGCTAAGAGGAGATCATTGGTAACTTTCACCAGTGCTGCTTCTGTGCTTTGATGCACTCTGAATCCTGACTGAAACTCTTCAAACAGATTATTTCTATGTAAATGATCACAAAGTTGAACTGCAACTATTTTTTCAAGAACTTTAGACAAAAAAGGGAGATTGGATATAGGTCGATAATTAGCCAACACTTCTGAATCAAGAGTAGGTTTTTTAAGTAAAGGTTTAATTACAGCAACCTTAAAAGTCTGAGGTACATATCCTATCAACAAAGACCGATTGATCAAATCCAATATGGAAGTGTCAATTAAGGGGAAAACCTCCTTGAACAGTCTGGTTGGGATTGGGTCTAAAATACAAGTTGATGGTTTAGAAGAGACTGTTGCTGTTGTTAGCTCAGAAAGATCAACTGGACAGAAGCTGTCTAAATACAATTCAGGTTAGAAAGATACTCCTAAAGCTGCTGCACTTGATGATACATCAGTGATAATAGTGGGAAGGATTCCATTAATCTTCTCTCTGATAGAAACAATTTTATTGATGAAGAATCTCATGAAATCATCACTGCTGAGAGTTAAAGGAATACATGGCTCAACAGAGCTCGGACTCTTTGTCAGCCTGGCAACAGTGCTGAAAAGAAACCTGGGATTATTCTTATTCTCTTCTATCAATAATGAATAATAAGCAGTTCTAGCTTTACGAAGTGCTTTCTTATACGTTATTAAAGTATCTTTCCAGACTAATTGAGACTCTTCTAAATTAGAGGAACGCCACTGTCTCTCCAGTTTTCTTGCAGTCTGCTTTAACGCAACGCAGCTGTGAATTATACCAAGGAGCCAACCTCTTCTGACTGATTACCTTCCTTTTCAGAGTAGCCAAACAGTAGCCATGCACAGGTCCCCTGCAGCTCCCGGTGGGGCAGGGTGGTGTGTAGGGTCATGGAGATGGCGTTGTCAGACACCTGATACCTTTTGGCCTGGTATGCAAACTGGTGGGGGTCGAGGGTAGGTGGCAGGTGTAGTGTAATGTGATAAAATATAAAGATTTACCTAAAGGATCTATCTAAATAAACCTCGAATGTATGGGCACCATCTTCAAAGAAGGATAAAACACAGAATCTTACAATTCTGGTATGTTAAAATAAATGTTTTCAGTCTCATAGCGCTACTTTGTGAATTTGCGTTTGGTTGAACCGACAAATGCGTAAAGAAAACAATATATATATTGTATATATATATAAATATATATATATGAACTGTTTATCAACACGATATAACCAAAAACATGAACCTTAAGACAAAGAGGGGAAATGCTTTGAATATGGTTGATTATATAGGAAACATTTAGTGAATTGAAAAGAAACTAAGGGAGAAATGGAGGGATACCGGAAGGATTCAAATAGTCTAGGTTTGTTACTATTTGAATTTAAAGGCTAACAGGTTAGATTAATTTATCATTTTAACAGCAGGTCGCTGCTTCTATACCAGAACTTTTCGATGCAAGGAGACGGAACTGGCTGGTAGAGAGGAATTCAACGCAAAGAATGACACAATGTCCAGTCAGAAACTGGCAGGACACAGATGTAGGGTTTTCACAACAAGTCAGTTTATTTATATATAAACCACTTATGAATCTCCAGGACAGAGAAATCAAGAGGCTGGGAAATACTAACACACTAACCTCAATAACTAGAATGAGACTAGTGTGACTATAAAACTTTATCAAAACAAAACTCACTCCACTCCAGGAGGAAAACTGAAAGAGCTATAAAAGATTATAAAATATCTAAACGCACTCTTCTAAAGAGGCGGTACAAAATCAAAGACGCTCTCTCTGTAACGGAGGCACGAAGAATAATACAAAACTCAAAATCACTCCACTAATGGAGGCACTGTGAAAACACTACAAGATACTATAATCTCTCCTATAACGGAGGCACTATGAAACTTTACAAGAACTTAAACGCAATTGTTCCTTTACCGGAGGTGCTATGAAACTTTAACAAACAAAAGATCACTCCTAATGGAGGAAACCAAACAGGCTGTGAAAACTTAACGAGGCTAAACTATGGCTATGGTTCAAAAGCGTACAAACAAAAACCACTCTGTTGGAGGGAACGCTTTCTCGCTTGGTCATGAAATTCAAGGCTGTTTAATACAAGGTAGGGCTAGGATGAAGAACTCTCACATGGATTGTTACAACACACTGGCACGGGACAGTGGGAGACATAGACTATATGTACGCACATGAAGGGAAATGGGGAACAGGTGTAAACACTCTGGGGTCAGGGAAGACAATCAGACAGGTGACACATGAGGAAGGGCAAGTGACCTGAAACGAAAGGGAATAATGAATAACAAACCAAACAATGTTATTTTCCTGTGCTAAACATGGAATACAAACAGAAATATCAGGAAACATTAGTTAACAGTTGCATTACTTCATATAAATGTCCAGTTATTGACTAAATTTGGGTTAAACTATTAAATACTACAGACCACAAGCGAGCAATGTGGCTCCATAGGCAGGTTAATCATTTTCCAAAATATTGATTTCTTCGTTATTCTTCTAAGTATGATTGTGAAAAATGTCTTAAAATGGAAGCTCGTGATTTCACTGAGAATCTGAAAGAACTTGTAAAAAGATAAAACATTTAATACAGTTTCAAGATTCGACTGAAAATGAAGCTGAGTAAAATAATCCAGTTCCATGAAACATGAGTCAGGGTAGACGTCACCTTTGGTTTACTTTGTCCAGATAAGGTAGGGAGTGTCATAGTCTGTTTTTCTCCAATATTCTCCTAAAAAGGGTTCATTGTTTGTTCAGCTTAGTTATCACTAAGTCGTTAATGTATCCACCTAAGTTCATGGGGCAGGTCTACGGAAGGTCTACGGAGGGACTGAGAAAACTTCCCCAAAATGCTTTCATAGGGCAAAGGAATGTTGGAGTCTTCCAAAGGTTTAAGTTTGTATTAAATTCCACTCTTGAGTTTACTACATAGGGCAGTTTTGATGTGTTGTAGAACCAGTCTTTCAAGACACTTCCTGATTAGGGGAGAGTGGGCTAAGCAGTGCCCATTTTTACTTAAAGTACCCTTAAAGCAAGGGAATAACAGTAATGGCTCCAACTAAGATATCTACATAGAGTTTTGGATGTTGTGCATCCCTGGGAATAATTACTTTGGATCTTAAACAAACTGTTTGAGAAATATAGCTTTTGGAAAAAAGTGGCCTTGTGGCACAACTTGCCCCCAGTACGGAGTAAGTTGTGCCATTAGAGTCTTGAGCCTTTGCCACCAGTAGACTGTAAGTAATAAAAAATTTATTTATATAGCACTTTTCACAGAGGAAAAAACTCAAAGTGGTTCACATAGCACCTTCAAGGTATCAAGTTAAACAACAAGGCTATGGAAAACAGGACTATGAGGCAAAACCAGACTTATCTCTGTGGCAAGGCATGAAGGGTTAGTGAGGATTCTGCCATGACTGAAAGGAAACCAGGAGGCTAAATACTGTGGAGGGAGTGATCAGTGAATGAGGTGCAGCTGTGAACAATGAGCCAGGTGACGTGAGTGAACCGAGGTGGCAGGGGAAAAACATCACTGGAACATAACTTGACATGATTAAACATAAACTGTGAAAGGGCATAAACTGTGACAGAGCCCCCCCCTCAAGGATGGCTCCCAGACATCCAACGAGGGTGGATGTCTGGGATGTATGGTGGGAGGGAGGGGCTCTGAAGGACCTAAAGCCAGGTCCCGTCTGGCGGACGGCCCGATCTCCGGCGACCCAGCCGCCCCTTCAGGGCAACGAGCCGAGGTGGAGTCTGCCGCGGGGCAACCAGGGTCCCCACTGGCAACAAGCGGCGGTGAGGCCGCCCGGGCTCCGGCGTGAGGTTACCCGAGCCTCCATGGGCCCAGACGGCGATGAGTCCATCCGGGCTTCCATAGGCAGAAAGGTCAAGGCTTTGCCCACCCTGCCCACCCCCAGCAACGCCCATAGCGGGGCGAGGGCGAGGCAACAGGCTCGGTCGTGGGCGAGGCACCCGGCAGGACGGCTGGCGTAGACGTGGAGGAGCCCAGCAGGACGGCCGGCTCAGGTGTGGCGAAGATCGGCTCGATGTCAGCGGGCTGTGCCGAGAAGGCGATGTCAGCGGGCTGTGCCAAGAAGGCGATGTCAGCGGGCTGTGCCAAGAAGGCGATGTCAGGAGACGGAGCTGGGGAGGCAAAGGGAGACATGAGAGTCCCGCGGAGAGCGTGCGACACTTGAGCCAAATCCGCGCCGAACACATCCACGAGTGCCTCGTGGTGGATGGCTCTCACGCCCTCCCAGGCAGCCTGGATTGCGGGTGTCCCCGGACTGAGTCCCCACCGGAACACCTCCAGGACCTGATCCGACAGCCACCACCGGTTGAACATGTCGCCGCCCTCTGTGAAGCATTTCTGCAGGGCGGCGAGTCGGCTCTGAAGCTCCTCCAGAACTGCTGGGTCCATACTGGCAGAATCCTTCTGTCACGGTTCGGTGGAGAGGTAGAACCCAAATGCAGCTCTTTAACTTCAAAAACAGGTTTATTTCCAAAAAAAGACAAGGAGCAAGAACTAAAAGCGTGGCTGAGCAGGATTATAAAAAAAAAAAACTTAACAATGAAGAAACAAGACAAGACTATGGATAGACAAGACTATGGATAAACAAGGCTATGGATAAACAAGACTATGAGGCAAAACCATACTTATCTCTGTGGCAAGGCATGAAGGGTTAGTGAGGATTCTGCCATGACTGAAAGGAAACCAGGAGGCTAAATACTGTGGAGGGAGTGATCAGTGAATGAGGTGCAGCTGTGAACAATGAGCCAGGTGACGTGAGGGAACCGAGGTGGCAGGGGAAAAACATGACTATAACATAACTTGAAAACATGATTAAACATAAACTGTGACACACACAAATAAAATAAAAATGCAAAGACAAAACCAACAGACAGAAACAGTCAAAATAACACTACGACTCCTTAAAAGCCAGCCTGAACAGGTATGTTTTAAGATGTTTTTAAAAATGTCCACGGTAGCTAAGTCTCTCAGGTCCTGAGGAAGACTATTCCACAGCCTGGGTGCGACAGACTGGAAGGCTCTGTCTCCTCTGGTTATGCACCTGGTTCGAGGCACATCCAGAAGACCCAGGTTGGCAGACCTGAGAGACCTGCTGGGGACATGAGGGCGAAGAAGTTCAGACACGTAATCTGGTGCCTGACCACGAAGCGCTCTAAAAGTTAAAATCAAGACTTTAAAATGAATCCTAAAACTAACCACAAGCCAGTGCAGCGAGGCCAGGACAGGCGTTATATGGCAACTCCGCCTAGATTTAGTCAGCAGCCTGGCCACAGCGTTCTGCACTAACTGCAAACGGTTAATAGCTGCCATGCTGAGATATGTGAATATGGAGTTACAGTAGTCCAGCCGAGATGACACAAACACATGAATTATCAATTCTAGCTCGGCCTGCGACACCGTGGTTCTCAGTTTGGCAATGTTTCTGAGTTGGAAGAAACAAATGCGAGACAAAGAATGAATGTGTTTGTCAAAGGTCATGTGCTGGTCAAAGATAATGCCCAAATTTCTCAGGGAGGAACATACATTGGTGCATATAAACCCAACGTAGTCTTTCACAGCAGAAATACAACTGTCTGGCCCAATAATGAGAGCCTCAGTTTTTCTGGTATTTAACAGAAGGAAATTGTTGGACAGCCAGACCTTTATAGCTGACAAACAATCATTCAGCACATTCAGACCATCGATTCTGTTGGGGTTGTAGCTGAATGTCATCAGCGTACAAGTGAGAAGAGATGCCCTGGAACTGACTTATGATTTCACCAAGAGGCAACATGTACAAAACAAATAAAATAGGACCTAAAACCGAACCCTGGGGCACTCCACATGATAGGGGAGCGGACGAAGAGATAAACGGGCCAACAGCTACTGAAAAGGTTCTGCCAGAGAGGTATGAGGCAAACCAGTCAAGGGCCCTGCCTGAGATACCATCATGGTCCCTAAGCCTGTCAGTAAGGATGCCATGATCCACAGTGTCAAATGCTGCACTGAGGTCGAGCAGCATAAGAACAGTACATTTACCGGTGTCAGACGCCATCATGATGTCGTTAGATACTCTAAGAAGTGCTGTTTCAGTTGAATGCTTCTGACGATAACTGGACTGGAATTTGTCAAAGATCCTGTTCTCATTCAGAGCAGAGATGAGCTGATTAGCCACAGCTTTCTCCAGGATGTTTGGCACAAAAGGCAACTTAGAAATGTTTGGCCTGTTTACAATAAGAGGGGAAACAACCAGAGACCAGTGAGCAGTTAACAATATTGAACAGAGCAGGACCAATGGATTCTAAGACTTTTTTCAGTAATGATGTGGGTAATACATCTATCTTCATACCACTCACCAGCTCAGTTAACTGTAACGGGGAGATGGGCACAAAATTATCAAGTATTGGCTGCCGCTTATATGGGGTGGGGAGAAGGGCAGTAGAAGGGCTGATGCGTGCCCTGATGCTGGCGACTTTGTGAACAAAAAAATTACAAAAAGTTATTACAGTCGTCATCAGAGAACACAGGAGCAACAGGCAACTGGGAGGAGACAAGGTTGTGGATAGTGTCAAAGACAACTTTAGGATTTCTCTTATTGGAGGAAGGTCTCTAAAATAAGAAGCCCTGGCAGCCTTAATCCTTGAGTTAAATTCAGTTAAAAATTCTTTAAAATAAATTCAGTGGACTAGGAGACCCTTGGATTTCCACAGGTGCTCTGCACGCCGACAACTACGTTTCAAACAACGGATGTCCTCGTTCATCCAAGGATTCGGGTTTACGGTGGCGACAGAGCGAGATTTTACAGGAGCAATATAATCTAAAATAGATGAACAGTGCAGGTTGAAAGTGTCAACTAATGAATTGACATCAGAATCATCAAGAGACGGCTGCACTGCCCAGTTGATAAAATAAGAAAATTTGTCAGCAGAGGTAATTTAACATTCGTGAATGCTTGACACGCTTGTTGGCTGGGCAGTCATTAAAACAAATACAATTATGATCAGTGACAGGCAGCTCCTCAGAAATCACAATGTCAATCATGAGACCGAGTGTAAAAACATATTACAGTATTTCCCCTTACATGTGTGGGTCCACTAACACGCTGACTAAAGTTAAAAGATTCAGTTACCTCCAGACAATTAGCAGCAATGCGGCTAGTAAAGTCATTTATAGCCATGTTAAAAATCTCCAAGGAGGAGGATTTTCTCAAATTGAATAATGGAGGCTAGAAAGTCACTGAATTCTGACAACTGCCCATTGGAGGAGGGCGGTAGATTAAAACACAATAAAATGGATTTGATCGTCCAATTTTCATCACCAACAGTCCAAAAGAAATAAAAGATCCGCAACACACCCTTCGGCAGGAGAAACTGTCCTTGTGAAACACAGCGAGTCCCCCTCCACGGCCAGTAGTCCTAGGAGCGCAGGTGAAAGAGCACCCAGGTGGACACATTCATTAAAACATACTCATCACTCTTTTGCTATGAAATCCAGATTTCTGGTTGTAATTAGATCCTTTAAAATTAACGATTTGTTGGCGACAGAGTGGGCGTTCAATAATGCCATTTTAACGCGCCACTGAGGTGGCGAGGAGTTCCCGTGCAAGCGTTCGTAAGTTGCGGCCGTCAACTCCGAACCGCCCTTGCAGAGCGTTTTGCGGGAGCGAAGGCGGTCAGCTGATGTGCCGATCCAGGGAAGACGGGCCTGAGACATGACAGCCTCACATCAGGAGCTGCAGACAGCCAAGGAAACGGAGACATCGGGCCCTCCGAAGAAGCAGGAAATGCAGAGGAACAGCGGTTCCAAAGACGAAGAAGCCTTCTCCGCCTTGCCGCGACTCCAGCGCGTCTCCCTCGTCTCCTGGTTCGCTACCTCCGTGAGCCGCGGAGGGAGGCTTTCATTTCAAATAACTTCAGGCGATCATAGATGATAATTGACTGTACACTATCCAAACAAAGTAGTAACAAAAACCACAGGAAAGATGACGCGTGAAGATGACAAAAAGCTGGAAACAGACATCAGCATCTGATCACTGTCAGTCACAGCAGCAGTTCTAAGTTTGATATTTCAGTGCCACTGGTAATTAAAATAAAACAGATCATTTTAATCTCAAACGATAATGATATATAAAAGCAAGACAAATTCAATACAAATGACTTATTTAACGTTTATTTAAAGTTTTAACAACATCAAAGGCCTATACCATCACTTGAACACCTAATTAACTCTTCAGCATACTATTGAAATGGAATCATCAGGAGTACATACACAGATGTGGCAGTGATTGCTGTTAGTGTACAGGACAATTTACCCTGCAGCCTATTTTTTTTTTTTTCCCACACCGGTGTATCAAACAAGACCTGCATCACTGACAATAGAAAAGTGTCAGTTGCTCTTGGACCAAGAGTTTGTGAAGCTCTGATTGGCATTCATACCTTCTCAGGATGTGATTCCACAAGTGCATTCCACAAGTGGAAAACGCAAGAGAAAGACATTTTTTCTAGCATGTGAGAATCAGGAGTACCTTAAGGCTTTTCAAGAGCTAGGTTCCACGTTTGACTTTGACACCAAAACGTTTAAATGTCTCTGCCAATTTGTTTGTGATCTGTATGATCAGCCATCTGCAGCATATGTGTCATGGCCTCAGGACACAGATGCACGGTCTTTTCACAGTCAAGAATGTTTATTTATAATAAACAGGAGGAACAGAGCAAATAAAGAGGTTGTGAAACTCCTGAAGCACTCTCCTCAATAACTATGGAGAAGGAGAGTGCCGCTATGAAAATTATCCAACAAAACCTCTCCACTCTGGGAGGAAAACAAAGGGCTATGAAACGATAACAAATAAAACTCAAGCTCTCTCACTGAGGCGGACTTAAACAAAAGAAGCTCTCTCAAAAACAGGCACTATGAAAAGGTTACAAATAAAAAAAAACTGAAGAACAAAACCAGGCTGTGAAACTTACCGTGGTCCAAACTAAAGCTATGGCTTTTTAAGAATGCATTTCTGCAAATGCATTTTAATTTGAATTATGGTTAAGATTCGCTTCCACAGTTTATCGCTGCCAGCACACGTAGTGTATGTATTTTGTCCCTGTGTCAGCGGGAAATGGTCCGGCGGTCAAGGACAACAGCTTCAGATTTTGGAATCCGGTGCGATCTTAATCCGGTGCACAGTTGTTTTTTTTGAAAATTTAAGGCTTTTAGGTGTGCCTTATGGTGCGGAAAATAGAGTAAATTAATTCTATGTATATTAGGCTGCATCATTACATTGCAATGCTTTTTATTCACCCGTCCTTAGACATGTTTTTTTTTGTAACTTCTCCCTGACTCTGCTTATTTTATTTTTGCTACCTTTTGGGATTTCCGAAGCAAAATCCACGGGGCAGACTCAACCAACCCAAACAAATAAACAAATACATAAAGTTTATTTTAAACCCTATTTTGGTTATGCAACCAAAAGGGAAGACGGGACTGGCCGCATCAAGTGCCTTCTAATTGAGCCAGAACCAGAGACACACCGCGGGTGGCCTCAGACTGATCCATCCTCAACCACTGTGAAGGGACTCCACAAGTGCCAGCTCGGGGATTCGTTTACCAGGCGACCGGAGAACTCCTGGAAGACAGGGGCGAATACCTCTGTGATTTGGCTCAAAGTAAGATCAACCCATGTCTAACTTCCTAAGAACCTCGGGCTGTGGTTTGGTAATAAATAGGGCCGAGTTAAAATAACCAAGTTTTCATTCATGCAACAAGCTATCCCTATATTTAGACAGAGACCTCTATAGGAATATTAATCCCTGGGCTATTTAACGGAAACTGTGGTATTAAGTCATTATTACCATATGTCCTGAGCGAACCTTAGGATTGCTGTTTTTGTCAATGTTAAATAAATAACCATATATAATCACTAGCCGTGTTTCATGTTTTAAGTAATTCCTGTCAATTCAGAGAAAACTCTATCCTTCAGTAACGACTCTTAGTTGAGAAATTTTGATACGTACCTCCCAATGTGAATGGGGGCTGGTGGCCTGAAGTTAAAATGCTCTTGAATGCTACAACCGGCTTTCTCTGGCTGGTGATGACAGTGTGCAGAGGGTGGCTGACATTGTCCAGTATAGCCAGGAGTTTGTGCATTGTTCTCCTCTCTGCCATTGTCGCCAGAGGGTCCAGCTTCATGCCAACCACAGAGCCGGCCCGCCTGATCAGCAGGGTGAAGAAGTCTCCGTTTGAGGTCCTCCCTCCCCAGCACACCACAGTGTAGAACAGGACGCTGGCGACCACAGACTGGTCGAAAATCCCTAAGAGCTTCTTGCAGATGTGGAAAAGATCTCAACCTCTTCAGGAAGTACATCCATCTCTGGGCCTTCTCATACAGCTGCTTCGTGTTGCTCATCCTGTCCAGCTTGTTGTCTAGCCACAGCCCAAGATATTTATAGGTTTTCACAACCTCCACCTCCTCCTCCTCCGTTCCTAACAGAACTGGTCTGGGACTGGGTCTGTCCTTCCCAAAATCGATGACCAGTTCCTTTGTCTTTGAGGGGTTGAGCTGCAGATTGTTCATGTGGCACCAAACAACAAAGTTCCTCACCAAACTCCTGTACTCCTCCTCTTTGTCATCTCTGATACACCCCATGATGGCTGTGTCATCTGCAAACTTCTGGATGTGACATGATCCAGAGTTGTAGCAGAAGTCTGCGGTGTACAGAGTGAAGAGGAGGGGGGACAGTGCAGTGCCCTGTGGAGCTCCAGTGCTTCTGACCACGTAACAGTCTTTTGCCTACTTCAGGCAGCGTTTCACCTCCCTCTGTGCTGCTTTAATCTTCTCCTTTTTCTTGGTCCCTAAGGCCTTCTTCTTCTGGTTGAGGACAGCCTTGACTCCCTGTGTTACCCATGGTTTGTTATTTGGGTAGCACCGAACAGTCTTGGTGGGGGCAACCACATCTGCACAGAAGTTGAGATAGTCTGTGAGACAGTGTGTCATCTCCTCTATGTTCTCACCATGTGCGCCAAGCAGTACATCCCAATCTGTGGTGTCATAGCAGTCTCTCAGGGCCTCGTCTGCTTGTGGGGTCCATCTTTCAATGGAGCGTGTGGAGACAGCCTGTCTTTGGACCAGGGGAGTGTACTGGGGCTGTATGTACACCAGGAAGTGGTCTGACTTGTCCAGTGGGGTCAGGGCTGTGACTCCGTATGCCTCCTTAACATTGGCATACAGTAAGTCAATTGTCCTGTTCTTCCTGGTGGGGCAGATGGTGGAAAAGCAGCCAGGGTGGAGTCCAAGGTGACATGACTGAAGTCTCCAGATATTATCATGAAGGCTTCAGGATGTTGCATTTGCAGCCGTGCTGTGACACTGTGTATCCTGTCACAGGCAGCGGCTGCTTCCGCCCTCAGAGGGATGTAAACACAGAGGAACATCACGTGACTAAACTCCCTGAGAAGATAATATGGCCGCAGGCTAACAGCTAGCAGCTCCAGATTAGGACAACACAACACAACCTTGACTGTGACATGGCTGGGTTACACCCGCAGTTGTTGACGTAGATGATGTCCCTCATCTTTGCTTTTCCCACATGCCTTTGTGTCTCTGTCGGCTCTTACCGTTGTAAATTCCCGCAGGTCCACGTTAGCGTCTGGTATATTATCGGTTAGCCATGTCTCGGTCAGGATGAACAAGATGCACTTGCGGTAAATCCGTTGGTTTTCCAGAGCGGACAGCTCTACTTAGCATCCCAGAGTCCATGGAACATGATCAGCTGACTGGAGGTCTTTCAGTCAGCAGAGTCTGGAGACCTTTCCCATTGATAAGAGCACCTAAAGGAGCTTCGAGAGAACAGTAGTTAGGAATGAAGTTCCTGTAGTAAAATGTTATGCCAGAAAATGACATGAGCTGTTTTTTAGTAACTGCTTAAGGAATGTTCTGAACTGCAGCAATGCGTTTAGGAGAAAGTGAGCGCCATCCTTGGAAATCCCATGGCTTTGTTGCCTCAAGAATGAAAATGTTTCAGCAGAGTCACTGTCTTTTTCACACTGTTGTTTAGATGGACTGCATAAAAGTATGTCATCCACGTACTGTACATCCACGTAGTGGGACTGGATAGTGTATGGTATGATTGCCACCTTCCGTGTGGGAGACCTGGAGACCCCCTGCATGAAAGGTACTACCTCCAGTAGGGGTCCTTAGGCAAGACTCCCTTACCCTATCTGCCTACCTGTAAGTCATAAATGTAACCTATAAACCTGTAAATGCATAGACATTAAAACGTTAAACGTACTGCAAAAGCAGAGTCTGGGGTTAGTTGCCAAAAGTTACCTGAGATACTTGCAGGGTCTTGGCTATCACTCTCAGAACATCATTGGGGTCTTTGATGGCTATAGCAGATCGCCAAAAGATCATGACCACATCAGACGTACCAAGAAGTCACGCTGTGATCCAGATCTGATACACTGGACAAAGTTCTTGGACAACACTCAAAACAAGAGTGAGCTCATCCACCTCATCTCTTCAACATTTCGAACTTCACATCACTGTCAAGCAGTGTGACAATGATGCTGACAGTTCGAATGTGAGAGAGGCATTGGCTGCTGCTAGAGATGGCTCTGTTGAGGTCAGTAACATTTGTGTATATATTTTACTTTCATCACCTATGATTACTTTGAAAAGAAGAGTATTCACATTGTATAATAACTTGACAATGGTTATCTGTTTTTGCATAGTTCAACACACTTGCAAATCTATGTTCAGGTGCAGGCAGAAGACGCAGATGTGCATCTCAGGTATAAATGTTTCAGCTTTCCTTTGTCCTGGGTCTTTCCATACCATAACCGCTGAATGGTGTGGACTGATCTTTTCCTTGCAACGAAATATAAAAATTAGCCGGCCGGCAGAAAAAGAAAAGTTCTCTATTTCATTTCTCATCAGAGATATTAGGAAGGAAGCGTGAAAACTTCCATAACACCACATCTAAGGGCTCCTATGATGTCAGGAGGATCCGAGAAGCTCTCTTTGAAAGACGCTACCTGTTCTTTTGTCATCCCTTCACTGGTTGTGATACGGTTTCTGCAATCGCTGGCCATGGGAGAAAAGCTCTATTTGACAGGTTATAATAATAATGATAATAATAATAATACTTAAAACATAAATAAAATTTGAAACAAATCTCAAAGTGCATTTTTTGCAGGTTTTGTGCAGGGGATATTGATGAACACATGGACATCTTCCTTGACACACAGGCTTCTAAGGCTGCAGTGATTCAAGCCAGCATGTTCTCACAGAAAGTGGCAGTTGGGGTGATCAAAGCAGAGACTGTCTCCAACAGAGGGTGCAGCTGCACAGCACTCTCTCCGGGCATATATACAACCCGGGACTGGATCCTCCTTAATAGCATGTCTTTGGATCCTAGTGAATATGGGTCCAACCTTCGTCACCTTTTCACTGGCAAGGTTCTGAGCAGCAGTTCATCTTCCAGATACTGCAGCATCATCATTGTTGAAAGTGCTACTCTTCCTGCTCTTGACAGGGGCATTGTTTTCTTCTCCACTTTCATTGTTGTAGAGTAGTTAGCGGTAACCTTCACGTAGCAGCAACACCTCTGTTCAGGAGAAGACTGTGGGGGTCAGCCATGTCTCAGTGAAGCACAAGTAATTCTGGTTCTTAGGTCATCCAGCTTGTTTTCCAGACTTGGCAGTGGTGTTTGATGAGCTTGCTGTCTCAACCTGGTGCGGGCGCCACCAAGTTTCCAAATATGCTTCTTTGTTCTTCTCTGCCGGCCAGCTTTCTGTCCATGTTGTCATCTGAGCCCATAATATCTCAGCCATATAGGCCTGATTCAAACTACAAAAATATTTAGTTTGCCTTCTTTGTGGACCACACTCACACTAACACTTTTGTTAATTTAGTAATCCGAAACTGCAGCAAAGAATAACAAAGTCTTAAAGCACAAGAAAACAGAAAACAAAAGACAGCTGGAAAAAACAAATAGGCGGCAACACAGTGAAGATCAGAAAAATGGAAATATATACAATTATACCTTTTTCTAACTGTGTTCCTGTCACGATTTACGTTCTGTTTCATGTCTTGTCTCATTACATCCTGTTTTATTTTGAAAAAGCACTAACTTTCCCCTCTCGTTTCAGGTATCTTGACCTTCCTCCCGTGTCAAGCGTATCATTGTCTTCCCTGATTCCCAAGTGTTTCCACCTGTTCCCCTTGGTCCCTCATGTGTTCAAATAGTCTGTGTTTCCCTTGTCTTCTTGCCAGTATGTTGTCTCCTTTCATGAGCTACATTACCAGCCTTACCTTGAGCCATAGTTTGTCACAGTCATAGTTCCACGAGCCTGCAGTGAGCGATCCTCATGCAGAGCTACCTTGTTTGGTAATTTATTCTTGTTCATAGTCTTAGTTTATTTATTCAGTAAGGTAAGTTTCATAGCCTTGTTTGTTCCTCCGTTTTCAAGGAGAGATTTTTCGTTGCAACTGTTCATAGTCGCCTCTGTTAAAAGAGAGCTTGAAGTTTATAGTTCAAGTTTCATAGTGCCTCGGTTTTTCGAGTGCGTCTTTTGTTTAATTCCGCCTCGATAGGAGAGCGTGTCTTTGTTTTGTTAAATTGTTCATAGTGTTTCTGTTTCCCTCCTGAGTTGGAGCGGTTTATGTTTTGTAAATTTCATAGCTGCGCTCATCCTCCACCATAGTTACTGAGGAGAGCGCTTAGGTTTTCACAGCCTGTTATTTTTGCTCTGCTTGGAGATCCTATCCTGCCTCGCTGTGCTCTGTTTGTAATATTAATAAACACTCTTTGAACCCAAAAAGACCCTTTTCGTTTTCCTTTTCGTGTGTCGTTTTCACAGTGTGGATGAAAATTAATTCAATTCAAATTACAACAAATGTCATCTCAAGACACTTAAATAATATAGCCCAATTCAATCTAATTGGAGTTAAGTTCATTGTATTCATAGTCCATTCAAATCCAATTAATTCATAATTATTTAATAATTAATTCATATGGAGCCAATTTAATAAAAAAAACAAATTCCCAGCTAAGGAAACCAAAACTTCTCTTCAGTCCAATTTCCAATCCATAGCACGCTTGAGGCGACTGTGGAGAGAAACAATTCTCTTTTAACAGGAAAAAAACTCTGGCAGAACCAGACTCAGGAAGGGTGGCCATCAGCCTCGACCAGCTGGGGTTTGAGAGGACAGAAAAGAGGGGACAACTAACACCATTCAAAGGACACCTGTTGGAACAGGGAAACACAAGTTAATGACACAATAATGTCACATGTAAATATCATTAGAAAAAAAAAGGGGGGGGGTGCTCTTTTAGGAAAATATCTTACAATGATATCTTTAACATATGACAGAGCTTGATCATTAAGAGCTTTATATGTGATATTCTATTCTGAATTTAACAGGGAGCCAATGAAGAGAAGCTAAAACTGGAAAAATATGATCTCTCCTGTTAGATCTCATCAGAACTCTGGCTGCAGCATTTTGGATCAGCTGGAGGCAGCCCAATAACAAAAAATAGTAGTCCAATCTTGAAGTAACAAATGCATGGACTAGTTTTTCTGTATCACTCTGAGACAGGATAGACAATTTCTCCCTGAAGCGCTCAGGTCCAAAGATAATGACTTCAGTTTTGTCTGAATTTAGAAGCAGACAGTTCTGACTTATCCAGGTCTTTGTCTTTAAGACATGCTTGTAGTCTGCCCAACTGACTGGTTTCATAGATAAGTACAGCTGAGTATCATCAGCATAGCAATGGAAATGTATGCCATGCTGTTTAATACTGTTACCTAATGGAAGCATGTATTCGATGACTTACTCTGGTGTGTGAGGAAGATTCTTCATTTACAAGAACAAACTTTTGACTGACAAGAAATCTTTCAGATAAATATGACTTAAACCAGCCAAATTCAGTTCCTTTTATCCCAATTACAAGTTTCTGTAATAGAATACTGTGATTGACCGTATGAAATGCAGCACTGAGATCCAACAGGACAAGCACAGACACAAGTCTGCTATCAGAGGCTAAGAGGAGATCATTTGTAACTTTCACCAGTGCTATTTCTGTGCTATGATGCACTCTGAATCATTACTGAAACACTTCAAAAAGATTATTACTGTGTAACAAAGTTACACAAAGTTGAGCTGCAACTATTTTTTTCAAAAACTTTAGACAAAAAAGGAAGATTGTATATAGATTGATAATTAGCTAACATTCTAAATAGAGTAGATTTAAAAAAAAATAAAGTTTAATTACAGCAACCTTACAAGTCTGAGGCCAACAAAAACAGATTGATCCAAAATGGAAGTGTCAATTAAAGGAAAAACGTAATTGAACAGTCTGGTGGGATTGGGTCTAAAATACAAATTGATGTTCTAGAAGAGACTATTGCTGTTGTTAGCTCAGAAAGATCAACTGGACAGAAGCTGTCTAAATACAAATTAGGTTTTAAAGCTGCTGTACTTGATACATCAGTGATAACAGTGGGAAGGATTCCATTAATCTTCTCTCTGATAGAAACATTTTTATTGATAAAGAATCTCATGAAATCATCCCTACTGAGAGTTGAAGGAATACATGTCTCAGAGCTCTGACTCTTTGTCAGCCTGGCTACAGTGCTGAAAAGAAACCTGAGATTATTCTTATTCTCTTCTATCAATGATGAACAATAAGCAGTTCTAGCTTCACAAAGAGCTTTCTTACATGTTATTAAACTATCTTTCCAAACTAATTGAGACTCTTCTTAATTAGAGGAACACCACTGTCTCTCTAGTTTTCTTGCAGCCTGCTTTAAAGCATGCAGCTATGAAATATACCAAGGAACCAACCTATTTGACTGATTACCTTCCTTTTCAGAGGGGCAACATTGTCCAGTGTTGTACGCATTGAGACCATAGTGCTGTCAGCAAGTGAGTCAAGTATTGCTGGAGTCAAATTTAGGTAGCTGTCCTCTGTCATATTTGCATATGGCAGTAAGGGAAATAATGATGGAAATAAATCTGGTTACAGCATTCTCTCATAGACACCTTCCACATGTAAATTTCTTCTCAGCAGCTGTATAGTCAAGTAATGTAAACTCGAAAGTAATCAAAAAATAGTCATATAAATGTCAGAACGGGGTGGTTAGCTGTGGTGTGGCTTGGCGTGGAAGTAGGACCCGGATGCAGATATCTCAGAAAAACAAAAACTTGATTTATTTCCAAGAACACAAGTATAACACAAAGCACAACTGAGCCGGAAAACCAAAAACACTTAACAAAACCTGACGTGCACTACGACTATGGCTAAAATTGTAATTATAACTATGACTGTGACTGTGACTGTGACAAACCTGATTTGACCAAACCTGACGTGACATGACATGCGCAACGGACGCATTCATGACGGTGAGGATCTGGCAGAGTGCATGGGGAATTTGGAAACTAAATACTGAAGGAAGTGATCAGTGATGGAGTGCAGCTGAGGGGGAAAGCACAGGTGAAGTGAGTGAAGCTAAATGGCAGGGCAAGAGAAATTAAAGAAACTATGGCAAAACTAATTACTTAAACAAGGAACTAAACAGATAACAAAACTAACAGACGTGACAAAAGGAAACTATGTCAAAACTAGTGACATGACAGAAACCTTAAACATGAAAACAAAAACTATAAGCACTTAGTGAAAAATTATTTTCTTCAGAGCATTAAATGCCTTCAAGAAATGTTATCGAATGTCAAGAAACATCAACTCTCAGGGTTTTTTTTGTGTGTGCTTTGGCCTGTTAAGTTTTTTCAGTGACCTTCACAAGAAATATGCAGTTTCTGTCAATGAGAGCTTATTTGTGTGCCACCTCATCAACATCCTAACTTTTGTATCTGTATGCTCTCTGTGTGTTTCCAACGTGTTTTTGGGTGTGGGGCGGGACTGTCTCAGGAACGAGCTGCCAAATGGAGGACTTCAGACGGCTTGATGGACGGCCTTACCACCAATGGGGTACTGGTGATGCACCCGACTGGAGAGTTTGTGTCTGACCCAGGTCCTGGTGTCTGGAGGGAAATCTCAGTCTGTGGCAATGTCTTTGCTCTGAGGGAGACCCGGTCAGCCCAACAGAGGGGTAAACTGGTAGGTACCTACCTACAAGTGATTCTTGAAATACTCACCAACTTTTCAAATGGAGAAAAATACTTTCAGATCAGAGACCATTTTATAGTAAGTGAAGCATTTTTAAGCATGCCACCTTCAAACCTTTGAACGTGAGACCATTATTTACATTTTATTTCTCTTAGTGAGCCATATGCTCATTTAGTTAGCTCATTAACTAAACAAACACTTCTGTGCAGCACAATATTTAGTCACCTCCAAAAAAGCGTGTCCTCTAAAACATGTCTTTAACCAGCAAGCCAATGTTTCAACAAAATAAAGTGAGGCAAGTCTGAGACAGCTAAAGATGTAAGGTTTCCTCAGTCTGGCCAAAAAAAATGTTTCTATGATCTATACGCACCACATGCCATAATCCCATGCAGACATAGAATAAGATATTTCTATATTTCTCTCTCTCAGTCTATATATATATTATGGTGTGCCGTTCAGGAAATTAATATTTGAATATATGGAGTGAAACTTTGAATATATGGAGTGAAACTTGAATATATGGTGTGCATCTTGAATATATGGAATGAAACTTTGAATATATGGAATGAAGCTTTGAATATACTGAATGAAACTTGACTGACGTCGAACTTCTTGGCAGTGCCTGCGGCCATCTTGTGTAACGTGCGGATACTACAGTAAAAAGTGAATGACTGATGAGTCAGTCTGCATGGAATCTCATAGCAGAAGTATTAAACAATGAGGACATCATTAACACACTACGAATGTGTGTATGGGCTAAAATCCACCCAATACCTGTTCCCAATACCGTTCTTCTTTCTTTCTTTCTTTTTTTTTAAACTTTGTTTATTGGGTTTTGCAGATGTATACAATTGTATTAAAACATTTACAAAGAGTTAAGTATACATTATTTATTTTTAGACAACAAAGTGGTCATTGAAATATTATGTCATACCCAAACAACTTATAATAACAATAATAAAATAAATACATTTTTAGAAACAATAAATTACTTTTTAGGACTAGGACAGAACCAGACAATTGAAAAAGAATATAGACAAAAAAAAGGACAAGCACATCATCAGTTAGGTAACAATAAACAGCAATAGACATTGCAACAGACATTCCAAGTCAGAGTAATGGCATCTCTCTTAGTTGCCTCAGTCGTGCCAGTCAGTCAGGAGTGAGTGAACCTCAAACAGTGCACTCAGAGAATTTGCTTTTATTTTTTTCCCAACTACCTCTGAAAGGGTAATAAAAATCTTAAACCTATAATTATGCAGAGATGGACAATGCCAGAACATGTGTATAAGGTTTTCAGGAGATTGCTGATTGTCACACCATCGTAAATTTTAGCCAGTAGAGCCTTAGTGTAATAGGTACGGCGAACAACTTTACACTGAATAACACTGTGTCTCGCGCAAATAGAAGATTTATGTACCCGTCTCAAAATCTCTGTCCAGACTTCCTCTGATATCGCCACTCCCAGGTCCCCCTCTCAGAGTGACTGTATTAAGCCTAGGGGCCCTGAACATAAAAGATTAATTTGATTATAGATATGCAATTCAATTAAATTTTATTTATATAGCGCCAGATTACAACAATTGTCATCTCAAGGCACTTAAGTAATATAGTCGAATTCAAACCAATTGGAAATCAATTCATTGTAATCATAATCCAATTAATTCATATAGAGCCAATTCAAAAAATTAATATCCTAGCTAAGGAAACCAACAGATTGCACCGAAGCGTGTCTTCAGTCCAATCTCCCGTCCTGAGCGTGCCTGTGGCGACTGTGGAAAGGAACGACTCCCTTTTAACAGGAAGAAACCTCTGGCAGAACCAGACTCAGGAAGGGTGGCCATCCGCCTCGACCAGCTGGGGTTCGAGAAGACAGAAAAGAGGGAAAAGAGGGGGGAAAAACACCATAACGTCATTCAAAGGATATCTGTTGGAACAGGGAAACATACGTTAATAATCACAATAATGTCACATGTACATAAAATCAATTTTGAAATTAAACAGGGGGAAAAAGAGAGCAAAGTGAGGAAAGGTGTGATAGATGAGGTCCCCCAGCAGTCTAAGCCTATAGCAGCTTAACTATGGGATGTTTCAGGATTACCTGAGCCTTCCCTAACTATAAGCTTTATCGAAAAGGAAAGTTTTAAGCCTAATCTTAAAAGTGGAAAGGGTGTCTGCTTCCCGGACATTTACTGGCAGCTTATTCCACAAGAGAGGGGCCTGATAACTGAAGGCTCTACCTCCCATTCTACTTTTAGAAACTCTGGGAACAACAAGTAAACCTGCAGTTTGGGAGCGAAGTGCTCTGTTAGGAAAATATCTTACAATTAAATCTTTAAGATATGATGGAGCTCGGTCATTAAGAACTTTATATGTGAGAAGAAGAATCTTAAATTCTATTCTGAATTTAACAGGGAGCCAATGAAGAGAAGCTAAAACTGGAGAAACATGATCTCTCCTGTTAGTTCTCATCAGAACTCTGGCTGCAGCATTTTGGATCAGCTGGAGGCTTTTCAGAGAATATGTGGGACAGCCCAATAATAAGGAATTACAGTAGTCCAATCTTGAAGTAACAAATGCATGGACTAGTTTCTCTGCATCACCCTGAGACAGGATGTTCCTGATTTTAGCAATATTACGAAGGTGAAAGAAGGCAGTCCTAGAAACCAGTTTTATATGTGCGTCAAATGATAAATTCTGGTCAAAAATAACTCCAAGGTTCCTCACTGTAGAACTAGAAGCCAAGAAAATACCATCTAGAGTAACTATATAACTAGACAATTTCTCCCTGAAGCGCTCAGGTCCAAAGAGAACAACTTCAGTTTTGTCTGAATTTAAAAGCAGACAGTTCTGAGTCATCCAGGTCTTTATGTCTTTAAGACAGGCTTGTCGTCTGACCAACCTATTGGTTTCATCTGGTTTCATAGATCAGTACAGCTGAGTATCATCAGCATAACAATGGAAATTTATGCCATGCTGTCTGATAATGTTACCTAATGGAAGCATGTATAAAGTAAAAAGAATCGGTCCAAGCACAGAACCCTGAGGAACTCCATGACTTACTCCAACGTGTGAGGAAGATTCTTCATTTACAAGAACAAACTGGAATCTATCAGATAAATATGACTTAAACCAGCCTAATGCAGTTCCTTTAATCCCAATAACATGTTCAAGTCTCTGTAACAGAATGCTGTGATCGATCGTATCAAATGCAGCACTGAGATCCAACAGGACAAGCACAGAAACAAGTCCGCTATCAGAAGCTAACAGGAGATCATTGGTAACTTTCACCAGTGCTGTTTCTGTGCTATGATGCACTCTGAATCCTGACTGAAACTCTTCAAACAGATTATTTCTATGTAAATGATCACAAAGTTGAACTGCAACTATTTTTTCAAGAACTTTGGACAAAAAAGGGAGATTGGATATAGGTCGATAATTAGCCAACACTTCTGAATCAAGAGTAGGTTTTTTAAGTAAATGTTTAATTACAGCAACCTTAAAAGTCTGAGGTACATATCCTATCAACAAAGACGGATTGATCAAATCCAATATGGAAGTGTCAATTAAGGGGAAAACCTCCTTGAACAGTCTGGTTGGGATTGGGTCTAACATGCAAGTTGATGGTTTAGAAGAGACTATTGCTGTTGTTAGCTCAGAAAGATCAACTGGACAGAAGCTATCTAAATACAATTCAGGTTCGAAAGATACTTCTAAAGCTGCTCTACTTGATGATACATCAGTGATAATAATGGGAAGGATTCCATTAATCTTCTCTCTGATAGAAACAATTTTATTGATGAAGAATCTCATGAAATCATCACTGCTGAGAGTTAAAGGAATACATGGCTCAACAGAGCTCGGACTCTTTGTCAGCCTGGCAACAGTGCTGAAAAGATATATGAGATAGAGCCTTTAAGAGTAGGAATTGACACCAGGGAGCCATCCAAAGCAGAGGGTAAATTAGGAAAGCTAGGGAATGTGACCTGAACAAAACTGCGGAAATATCTAAAGAAGTTTTGCCTAGGAAGTGAGAATTTAACTAAAAGTTGCTGAAAAGAAGCAAAAACATTATCAATATACAGGTCTTTGAAGTTATGAATACCACAATTCTTCCACCTTAAGAAAACACTGTATGAGGGAAGGAGGAAAAGCATGGTTAGACGCTAGTAGTGCATAAATAGAGTATGTCTGTAGGCCAAAGTGGTGCTTAAACTGGACCCAAATCCTTGGTGAGGTCTTGACAATCACATTCTTGGTATAGGGAAAAGTGGAGAAGTGGATAGGGGAGTGCATTAGGGCTTTCAAGGTCACTGGTTTTGCTGAACCCACCTCCATAACCAGCCATGCTGGGTGAGGATCAAAAGCCTCATATTGAGGCCAGTACTTAAGAATCCTGATATTGATGACCCAACAATAGAACCTAAAATTTGGCAGGGCCAGCTTTCCCAGTGGCCTCAGTCTTTGCAAATATTGTTTGCGCAGCCTAGGAAAAGATCAGGCCATCTGAAAAAAGAGGGAGGAAGAGTGGTATGCACTGAAACAGGTAGGAGAGTCTTGGGAGAATTTTCATTTTAACAGAATTGACACATGCAATCAAAAACAGAGACCATCGTTCAAAGTCATTCTGGATTTGGGTGAATAGGGGGGCAAAGTTAGCTTTGAAGAGGTCTTCAAATTTGTGCGTAACATGAATACCAAGATATAAAAAACTATACTGAGCAACTTTAAAGGAAAAGTTTAAAGGAAATATCTCACTTTTGTTTACATTTAATTTATATCCAGATATTTGACCAAATGAATGAAGAGTGGCAAGAGCAGGTTGGAAACATATAAAAGTAGGTCATCTGCATAAAGGGAAACTCTCAGCTGAATATAATTTCTAAATCTGCCAGTAATGAGGTGGTTGGACCAAAGGGCTATCGAAAGAGGTTCAATAGCGATTGCGAATAATAAAGGACTCAAAGGGCAACCCTGTCTAGTGGAGCGATAGAGGCGAAAATATTCTGATGGGATATTATTCGTCCTGATTGAGGCTGAATAAAGCAACTTAATTCATGAAATTAAACAATTCTTAAAACCAAATTTCTCCAAGACATAGAAGATGTAATCCCACTCAACTCTACCAAATGCCAACTCTGTCTAATCATATCACAGCTTCGTGGGTGTCAGAAGCGGAGACATTGTAAAGTACATTTACAAACGTCTAAGGTTAGAGAAAGAGTGCCTATTGCGAATGAACCCCGTTTTGTCCAAATAAACGATGGAAGGGAGGATGGATTCCAGATGTAGTGCTAATAGTTTGGATAACAATCTGAAATCAACATTCAATAAACCTACGAGACGATAAGAGTTGCAGGCTAACGGGTCCTTGTGCCAAAACTATTTGAAAAATTCGGAGGGAAAACCATCCGGCTCAGAGCCTTTCCCATTTTGCAGAGATGATGCAGCTGTATTAAGTTCAGCGATAGTAATTGGCCTCTCTAACGCAGCTGGCTGATCGAGGGATCAGTGAGGGAATGTAAAAAATTTTCAAAGAAACTGTCAAAATCTGGAGTGGTATCTTGATCAGATGAATAGAGAGACATAAAATTCCTTAAAAACATTTATTCATTTCCATGGGTTCAGTGGTGATACACGAATTAGTGGGATATTAGTGGGAATTTGTGGGATATGCTGAGATGTAGATGCCTGGTGTAATTGGTGTGCTAACAATTTACTGGCCTTATCTCCATGCTCATAGAACTGGGACCTAATTTGTAGAAGTTCAGTGGTACAGTGTTTCGTCAGGGCATCGTATTCTGACTGTAGACAGGTGCTCTTTATATAGCTCTGGAGTTTTGTAAGTAGCGTACAACCTGTCAGGTTCAGATATGCATTGTGCCAGTTTAGTTAATTTCTCCCTCCTGAGTTCCTTCTCATATCCTACGTAGGAGATTATCACCCCCTGATGTATGCTTTTAAGGCCTCCCAAAGTACTGAGGCAGACAGGTGTGGGTGTTTTGTTCAAGCTCACAAAGAAGTCAATTTGTTGTGAGACAAAGTTAACAAAATCGTCATTTGAAAGAAGACGTGTATTAAGACGCCATGGTGCACGCGTAGAATTACAGCTCTTAAGCCAAATATCCATAGAAATAGGGGCATGATTGGAAATAACAATAGCATCATATTTACAATTAGATACCGATGAGAGAAATCTATTATCAACCAAAAAATAGTCAGTGCAGGTGAAAGTGTGACGGACATGAGAGAAAAATGAATATTCCCCCTTAGAAGGGTTATAAGAGCGCCAGACGTCGGTGACAGCAAATTCCTCAATAAAGGACTGGATTACCTTAGCCGATTTCGATGGATCTCAAGCTCTGGGGGAAGAACGGTCAAGCTGAGAGTCAAGCAAGCAATTAAAGTCTCCACCTAGTATTAAGTGGTATGATGACAAATCAAGGAGAGTCAGAAAAAGGCATTTAAAGGAAGCATCATCATCAAAATTGGGAGCATAAATATTAGCCAAGACCAATATTGTTATGAATCTGGCCAGCAACTAAACCAAATCTACCGTTAGGGTCAGAGATAGTACTTGAATGCACAAAGGGAACATATTTATGTAACAAGATAGCTGCACCCCTAGATTTGCCTTGAAATGAGGAATGATAATTTAGGGTCTGTCCGCTGGGCAGAGTCATGCGTAGCATTGCCGGGTATAGAAGACCAAACCTTGACATTCGGGCTGAAGTGGAGCTCCTTCTTTACTGCAGCAAAGGTGGCCCGCTGATAGCCAGGACAGGTGATAGATGGATCTGCTTTAGTAGCCTCGCCTCTCCCATGGTTTGCCATCATAGAGTGCCCACAAGCGAAAAAAGTTTACATAAAGTGATAGGCTGCAATGATAAAGCTTAATGCCGGCAAAACAAATAAAAAATGTACTATAAAAGTGTAAAAAAAACACTCAACACGTTCCTTCTATCCCCAATACCGTTGTTCTGACAAAGAAGTTCGCTCCCTTTTTAATCATGACAGACCTACTACAACATGTTGTATATGTACATATATGAAGAGCTTCTCTTTCAGTTCACAAAATCCCTGTAGCCCCAGCAGCTTCTCCAGTGCCAGAGAAGTGCCACTCATCATAGCTGCACTAAGAAATAGAATATAATCTATATTTTTATATGCACTATAAGAGCCCTCATCTAGTTTAAATAAAGCCTAGCTATTCATACAGCTTGTGTCTTGGACCCTTACTTGTTTACACACAGGGGCTGTTTGGGGGCACTCCTGAGAGGTTGAAGGCATGCTGAGGTTGGCCTGAAAAACAGCTGCTTGGCCTGTTGTAGGTCTGCCACGATTAAAAAGGGAACGAAATTCTTCGTCAGAAGAACAGTATTGGGCAGGGGTATTGGGAGGATTTTGGCCCGTACACGCATTCACCATTGTGTTAATGATGTCCTCATTCTTTAATATTCCTCCTACGAAATTCCGAGCGGACTGACTCATTGCCATTCGCTGCAGTATCCACACGTTAGACAAGATGGCCACAGGCACTTCTGTGAAGTCTGACGTCTGTCAAGTTTCATTCAACATATTCAATGTTCAATTCAGTATATTCAAAGTGTCATTCAATATATTCAAAGTTTCATTCAATATGTTCAAAGTTTCATTCAATATATTCAAAGTTTCATTCAATATATTCAAATTTCATTCAATATATTCAGGATTCGGTTAGCACCGTCACCTCACAGCAAGAGGGTTCCAGGTTCGATTCCCAGCTGGGGCCTTTCTGTGTGGAGTTTGCATGTTCTCCCCGTATATGCGTGGGTTCTCTCCTGGTACTCCGGCTTCCTCCCACCATCCAAAAACATGAATGTCAGGTTAATTGGTGACTCTAGATTGTCCGTAGGAGTGAGTGTGAGCGTGCATGGTTGTTTGTCTCGTTTGTCTCTATGTGGCCCTGTGATGGACCTGTCCAGGGTGTACCCCGCCTTTCGCCCGATGACTGCTGGGATAGGCTCCAGCCCACCCGCTACCCGATTAACGGACTGTCGGTATAGAAAATGGATGGATATTCAGGATTCATTCCATATATTCAGTCCACATACACAAACTACTTCTGATGTTTGTCAACTGTCGAAACAAATACTACATTGTATGAAATTTGCTTTACAAATAAACTTACTTTAAAAATTTAAATACATTGAAGTGCAATACAGAGCATACCAGTTTCTTGCAGTTTAACAAAATCCACCTGTATGTCCCATAACCAGTTGATACTCGCACAGATACTGCCTGGATGGGTTATAGAGGAGGAAAGCAGAGATCAGCATGTTCCCATGTAATAATGATCTTTTTTTCCCTCATTGTCTTTTCTGCTACTTTTTCTCTATTACTCTCTTTTTAAGGTTGAAAATGAGTCAAACACCCTTCAGGATGGTTCTCTCATTGATCTGTGTGGAGCTACCCTGCTGTGGAGGACACCAGCTGGATTGCACCATATTCCCACCCTCAAACAACTGGAGTCCCTTCGGCAGGAACTCAATGCTGCTCGGCCTCAGTGCCCTGTGGGCTTCAACACCCTAGCTTTCCCCAGCTTGGCCCAACGAGAGATTGTTGACAAGAAGCAACCCTGGGTCTATGTAAATTGTGGCCACGTACATGGTTACCACAACTGGGGCTACCGCAAGGAGAAAGGGCTCACTAGCCCAGGTGGCACAGCACCAGCTAGTACTGGTGAGAGAGAGTGTCCTATGTGCAGGAGAGTGGGCCCCTATGTGCCGCTTTGGTTAGGTTGTGAGGGTGGATTGTACTTAGATGCTGGGCCACCTACTCATGCGTTCTGCCCCTGTGGCCATGTATGCTCAGAAAAGACAGTGGTGGGGTGGAGCCAGATCCCTTTGCCTCATGGCACCCATGCCTTTCATGCTGCCTGCCCCTTCTGTGGTACCTGGCTGGCAGGTGAGCAGGGATACATAAAACTCATCTTTCAAGGGCCTGTCGACTAAAACACAAACATGGCTCGAGGAAGTTCAATGTAAGTGCTGGTTAACTGAACTTAACAAGTAAAGACTGTGTTCTAGAACAGAAATATGAATGTACAAGAAAGTGACTGTTAACATGATAAAACCAACCGCTATAGTAGATGCCAGGACTTCAAATGGAAGACGCGTCTAGAGACTATATTAATAAATAGTGTTGAAATTAAACATGTCTTTAGGTATCATTTGTTCTGCTTGAAGTACCTGATATGATGGACTGCTTTACATGTTTTTATTTATTCAATTCAATTCAATTCAATTTTATTTATATAGTGCCAGATTACAACAATTGTCATCTCAAGGCACTTAAGTAATATAGTCCAATTCAAGCCAATTGGAATTCAATTCATTGTAATCATAATCCAATTAATTCATATAGAGCCAATTCAAAAAATAATATCCTAGCTAAGGAAACCAACAGATTGCACCGAAACTTGTCTTCAGTCCAATCTCCCGTCCTGAGCGTGCCTGTGGCGACTGTGGAAAGGAACGACTCCCTTTTAACAGGAAGAAACCTCTGGCAGAACCAGACTCAGGAAGGGTTCATCTCCATGAACAAAAGACCTCAAAAATAATATGACTGACTATCTTGTGTTGACTGAATGTTATTATTGGCCCAGAGTCACAGCTACTGTTCAGGCTAAATTAAATGTCTGATTTGTATTTTCATTTTTCCCTATAAAAGGAAATCCTGACTTTCATACACTGTGATCCACAAGTAAAAAGATTGTAGAAAAAACTACTTTATATACATAATTCAAACACGGCAGATTAGCCAAAAACACATGGGGAAGTATGCTGTGGATCCTTTAAAGCATAATGCAGTTAGTTGTACTTCCTCATGTAGAGCCTGGCAATGACTGAAAATAGCTCAATCTAAATGTCTCACAGTGAAGTGAGCTATTTCTTTCTTCTCATGATATTGTTGGGTTGCCCTGTCATTTCACTCTCCAGCACGCACTTACTTGGACTCAATAATACACTCATTAGATTTTTGTATTGTGGAAGATGAAGGATGGTGGGACTTCATGTCCTTGTAATATATCATCATCACCTGCCAATAATTTGTTACATCTGGAACAAATAAACCCAAGAATTAACTGATTAATGGTTGATCGTCAGGTCAATCAGGGTTTTAAATTGTAGTATGCTACTTTGGACTAAAATTTTACACAAATGTCAAACAGGCCAAAATGATGAAGAGACTAAGTCCCAACATTTAAACGTGAAATCTCAAAACACCTGGATGTATGCTGCACAAGAGTAGAGGGCCTTAAAGAAGACTTTTCACAAGCTGACATATTTTCTTTTTGATTAAATAGTAGAAACTGTACAGCAGCTTCCTTTTTTTCATTAATTGCTCTACTCAAGCGGATGATTTAGGGCAGTGTTTCTCAATTCCGGTCCTCATGACCCACTGCCCTGCATGTTTTCAACGTTTCCCTCCTCCACCACACCTGATTCAAATGAATGTCTCCTTATCAGAACACTGTAGAGCTTGATGACGAGCTGATCATTTGAATCAGGTGTGGTGGAGGAGGGAAACATCGAAAACATGCAGGGCAGTGGGTCATGAGGACCGGAATTGAGAAACACTGATTTAGGGTAATGTCTCTTCCTCAGGGTCTGCCTCTATTTAGATCTGTATTACTTGACTGAGAGCATGTTATTACTTGTCTGAGATCTCAGGCTGCCCAGTGAGCGAATAGAATAATACTGTTCAAATAGTTAAAAACAAGGTGGATGTAAAGTGCTCCGTTTCCCCGGCATGTCTCACTTTAATGTCACATTTACATATATGGAGTTTTTGACTTGGTAGCAACTTCAAAAACCCAAACATGAGCACCCAAGCACAGAAAACGAGAGATTTTTCCATTAAAAAATTATGTTAACTAATTTCTGTTCACCAGTGCTGTACTAAAGGAGGAGGTAAAAACCTCAAAACACAAACTGATTTATTGAAATGACCGTTTTAAGTTTTGTAAAATGTTAGATCATCTCAGGAACTTCCTACTATGAGCACAGATAAGCTTTAAAATTGACATAGCTCAAGATAATGTTCCTAATATTCCAGACTCAAGCGCAGTGAGGAGAAAAACACACCAGCTCCTGTATTGATAGCTCTCATAATTTTATTACATTTTATATTTTTATTTAATAAAAGAATGACGGGCCTGAAACAAACATACATTATTTCCACATTTCTACTCCTACTTTTGGTAAGGACTCATTTGTGATCTAAATTTAAGAGAATAATGCTTTAAATAAAACATGTTAGAATTTTACTAGAAGTAGAAATATTTTTTATTTTGAAGTCGAAATGTTTTAGCATGCTAGCCAACAGCCCACATGCTGCATCAATACTGCATGACATTTTTCATTGTAATGACATAAAGCATGATAAGCATGTGAAGTTTACATTTTTGTAGGCAGAATATCCTATTATGCTGTTAAATAGATAATACATGTGTATATTTATCTTTATTTATTTTTTAATTAACATTTTTACCAAGTGGTCTTAAAGGGGACAGTAGCAAAAAAAATACACCATTTAGGGAGGATGTAAATGAGTATAGCTAATGACGTAAATGCATGATCAACTGATACTTTTCATGTTAGTACAGCATATATCAATTCATGTCATGTAGTTGTTTTTTAATGTGTGTAGAATAAAATATCCTGACTTTTAACGAGAAATTCACTGATGTTCCCTTTAAGCCCACCTGCTCCCATTAGGCCCACTTGGCTGTGTTTCAATGGAAATTGTCTCCCTTTTGACTTTTGAACCATTTCCCTGCCTAACTTTGACCTCACCTAATCAATCAGCTTCATAATTCAGATAATTAAATACCCAAATTTAAATATCAGTGAGGTTGCATAGGTAAATTCATTCTGGATTGACCTACATTATATCCTACCATAATTTTCAACCCTTTACTTTTCAGATGAGATGACTAAAACAGGGGAAAAAAGTACAGCTCATGTCTACGCATGGCAGAAGCATGCTGCCTTTACAGGGAGGGAACAATGACAAATCTTTCAGTTCTGGCTAGAAGGTTATAGTGACTTAAAGACAACATGAAAGAGTGAAAAATGAAAAAGTGATTATTTCTAATCTAGTGGTGTGTGTGTGTCCAGGCACTAATGATGCCCCAGCCATCAACAACTGCAACCTCAAGCCCTCCACCCTCATCAAGCATCAAAGATTATTTCCTGCAACACATCATGACAACAAAGAAGAGCAATGTAGCCAAAAGACAGCAACTCAACACTTTAAAATATGGAGAGTCTCTAACATATGAAGAAGCCTTGTTGCGTCTTGAGGAAAGTGAAATGAAGAAAGCAGCAAAAAAGAAACAATCAAAGGTTGGAAAGACCAAGAGCAAGAAGGCTTCTCTGGAGAAGACAAACGCATCAGAGGCAGTGAGAAAAGAGGCAAATTAAATCTGTGCCACAAGCTTCACAGTGGAGAAAGATGTGTACAATACTGTCATGTTCACAAAACCAGCAGCTTATTACATCGAACGATCACCCAACGAGTCAGTACCACCAGAGGGTGAACGATATGGGATAAAGTTCTTAGACAGAGGGCCAAACAATACATACTCCTTCCCACCCAAGGACAAGATTGAAGATGAAGAGATCAAGTTCATCTTCTGCAAAGCAGACATGGACGGACCTGGATCATTCTATTTGTGTAATCATGAGGACATTGAAAATCTGTACAAAAAAAGGATGAAAGTCATCAAAGACTTAGACACAGTTAGAGTAAGGCTGGCAAGCAAAGACAACCACAATGCGAGGTGTGGAAACAGAGTGACGTTTCCAACTACCATTAGGTGGCGTTGTAGGTGAGTGTCAGTATGCGCATATGTACGCAGTCAGGTCAGAGTCCTGGGTAAGCCTATGAAGTTTGGTGAAGATCGGACAATGTATGGAAAAGTTATGAGTGATTTTGTTTTTTTGTGGCGAGCAGTGGCAAGTCGTCAAATTTGAGGCATTGCCACAGCCACATTCTTTAAGGTTCGAGAAAGTTTTGCAAGATTTTTTATCCCCGATGGCTTAAGAGTAACCTGGGCAAGTTTGAAGCCTTTAGCATTTAGTGTGTAGGAGGAGTTCGATCATATGCGAGTTGTGGAAACGGCAAGCCCCCAAAACTGCCCTCCAAGCCCAACACACAGTCCCCCCCAGCAATGATCAACCCAGTCCCCACGACCCAAGAGACCACTAGACGGCCGAAGCCACACAGCCCCCCCAGCACACACCCAACCGACCAGAGCGACGGGACAGCAACCCACCACCACCACTATGTGATAAAGCTAATCAGAGGGGACCAGAGAGAATGAAATTCAGTCAGTTGATGTTTTGAGGAGGCAGACATTGTTTCCATGCTAATATAATCTAAAAGAAAATGTCTAAACTGGTTAATACACAGATTGTTCTTCGCTTTCCAGTTCATGAGAATACATAACACTGTGAGAACCATGTGTGCTGAGTTAATTTCCATGTTGATGTTGTCAAAGTCACCCAGTATGCACAGTGTGGGGCATGCAGGGATGCTACACTTTAGCCATGTTGATAGGTCCTCACAGACTTCAAGCCAGAACTTCTGGACAGGCGCACAGAACCACAAAGCGTGTGCATAATCATCAGGTGTGTTATCTGTGCAATTTGAGCAGATGTTTGAGTGTGTCAGACCCATCCTGAACTTTGTCCTGTATAATTTGTTCAGTGAAGAATTTTGTATGAGCTGTAAATTAGGATTTCGAGTCATTCTGAAGGTATTCAAACATATTTATGGCCAGATGTTATGACTAGAACTGATGGATAGATTTGCCTCCCATTTTGAGGATGGTAGAGACATTGTGTCATCTATCTTAGACAATAATTTATGTATTTTTGACAGCGGTTTTGGGGTGCAGATGCTTAAAAATTCTGCTACCCTTATGAAGAGTTGTAAGTCTGGTTGGTGGAGGATATATTTCTTGGTTATTATAGACTTAAGTTGTTGATATTCTAGGAATTTATTGCTGCCTATCCCATGTTGAGATATGAGCTCATCAAATTAAATACAATTTCCATTTTGGATAATATGTTCCAGATGTTTGATTCCTTTGTTCTTCCATAGAGTAAAGTTTAGCATTTTTTTTTTTTGTAGGATGTCAGGATTGTTCCAGATGGGTGTAAGCTAACACCGGACAAGTGAAGGCTTTGTAATTTTGAGAAATTCCCACCAGGCTGTCAGAGAGGTGCTGATGTTAATGCTTTTGAAACATTTGTGATGTTTTACGTTTTTACTAATAAGTGGCAAGTCGGCGATTTCCAGATTATCACACAGTGTTTGTTCTATATTTATCCATGGTTCATCTAGTGGGCTAGGTTTAAACCATTTTGATATATATTGTAACCTATTGGCTAAGAAATAGTGCTGAAAATTAGGTAAATCTAATCCACCACAGTCCTTGGTCTTCTGTAGAGTTTTTAAACTAATACGTGGTGGTTTGGTTTTCCACAGAAATTTGGAGATACGTGAATCTAGTGACTTAAACCAAGTAGCGCTTGGTTTTATGGGGATCATTAAGAACAAGTAGTTAACTTTTGGTAGTATCATCATTTTAATGGTTGCAACTCTCCCCATAAGGATTTTGGTGTCTGAAATATGGGTAATGACTTCCAACAAGTGAGATCGTCCTCTACTGTCTTTAATAATTGCACATAATTTTGCTTTGTTATCCATGATAGCCTGGCGGAAATGTTTATGCCTAAATATCTAATATATCTTGACTGTAAAGTGATCACAGGTATATTCTGGAACCTACAGTTAATGGGCAGAACTGTGGTCTTAGACCAGTTGATAGGGTAGTCAGAAAGTGCTGAGAATTTATTTGAGTGTGATCGCTTGAGTGAGTCGTCTGTGAGTTCTGAAGGAAAAGTAATACATCGTCAGCATAAAGACTTATTTTATGCTCAAAATTGTGGGGTTGGGTGCCTTTAGTATTTCTATCTTGTCTGATAGCAGCTGCTAAAGGTTTAGATGAAAATAGCAAAAAGTGAGGGGGAAAGTGGGCAACCCTGTCAACCCTACCTCTCTGCAGACTGAAACTTGAAGAAGTTTGATTTGTCCTGACATATGCCTTTGGGGAACTATATAATATCCTCATCCAGTTGATGAAGTATGACCCAAACCCGAATTTGTTTAATGCGGCGAATAAAAAATTCCAGTTAACTCGATCAAATACTTTTTCTACATTGAGAGAGACGATTGTGGTTTCCAAGTTGTTGATGGTAGAATAGTCTATGAGATTAATTAGCCTGCGTGTGTTAGTGGATGAGTGTGGGGTTGGGCTACTCTTTATAAAACCTCAGGATGTCTGGTCAGGATGTATTATAATTGGAGTTATTTTTTCTATTATTTTGGCAAGGGTTTTAAAAATTATTTTGATGTCTACATTTATTAGAGATATTGGGTGGTAGCTGGATGGACGTACAGGGTATTTTCCTGGTTTCTGTAACAGGATAATGTTATCAGAGTTCATGTTTGGGGATAATCTGCCATTCTCCTTAACTTGTAATACCATTTTGTGAAATGTAGGTGCCAAAACAGTCCAAAATTCTTTGTAGAACTCTGCTGGAAAACCATCTGGTCCTGGGGCTTTGTTACTAGGCATATGTTGAAGAGCTTCATGAAGTTTGAATCCAGAGCCATTGCCTGTTCGGTTTGTAATTTTGGAAGGTTGATGTTACTAAGAAACTGATCTATGTTACTGTCTTATGGATCATTTTGTGATGAATATAAAGTTTTATAGAAGTCCCTAAAAGCGTTGTTGATTACACCAGGGTCATGGTTGATATTTCCTTCTCAATCCTTAACAGAAGTAATTGTTGTTTTCTCTTCGTTTCTCTTTAGTTGGTTAGCTAGGAACCTTCCTGACATATTGCCATGCACAAAATTCTCCAAGCAAAGTCTTTGTATCAGAAACTGTGTTTGTTATCAATAATTTTGTTTAGTTCAAGTTTAGCTTTTCTTAGTTCATTCAGTGTGTGTTCCTCTTTAGAGGCACTGTAGACAACTTCTAATGATTTCATAATGAGTTCTAATTCTGATATTCTTGAACTTTCCCCTGTTTTTCTTATTTAATGAAAAAGAGATTATTTTGCCTCTCATAACTGCTTTTCCCGCTTCCTAGAGAACACAAGATGACATTACTGGCAAGTCATTATTTTCTAAATACAAAGACCATTTCCTTTGTCAGAAAAATTCTCTCAGAATTAGGCTCAGAGTCGCTGGATACAATTATCACAAAACATTTATGTCTTGCAAGAAAGAGACAAGTCCGCACAACCTCTCAGGAAGCTGGCTTAGAGTTGTCCGACTCACAAAATGGTGCTATTGCTATTTATATTATTTATATTTACTAGCCATTCAATGTTATGGGAAAACGAGTTCAGTCAAAAACAATTTTGTTTGCTACACAGTGTTACGAGAACCAAAAGGTGGGAGGAAGCCTCCCCCCTTCACAAAAACCTTTATTCTTGCAGCTTTTCTCATAGTATAACTCCATAATTTTTAACACCCTTTCGAAATAATTAATAAAATCAGGGTCTTTTAGTAATAATGTATTAAATCTCCAATTTCTAGCTCCAATCTCCAATTTCCTTTACTTATTTTAAAATGCATTTGATTGGGAGAGATAAAAGTACATGGATAATATGAAAAAAAGCTTTTCAATGCAAGTATCAAAGTGAAGAGATAAGAAGCAATAAAATGTCCAAAATAAATCTAGTTAAGAACACAATTGTTAGAAAAACCATGAAGTTATACTATGAGAACAAGCTTCCTCCTGTCTTTTAGTTCTCATAACATTGTGTGGCTCGTAAACATAAACAATAGAATAGCAATGGTATCATTTTTTGAACACAGACAACTCTGGGCCAGCTTCCTGATAGGTTGTGCGGACTTGGCTCCTTGCTGCAAGAATAAATTTGTTAATTGTCTCCAGTGACTCTGAGCCTAATTTTGAGATTTTTTTCTGACATTAAAACAAACATTAGTACAAGTTTGTTGTTTAATTAAGACCCAACAGCTCTCTTAAAGAGTTAAAGTTCAGAAGATTTCAGATAAACAGGCAGAGCTCTTCAAATCACAGAAAAACTGTCTGAACAAAAGATGTTTTACAAACTGAGACTTTATAATTTCCACCTTAAGCAGGTCTGAGACCAGACAGTCAAAGCATGTGATATATGTGAAAATATAAGAATTTAACAGCAAGGTCAGACGGTCAGATGTCAAACAGTTTCTTATCATCTTAAAGCAGTAAAGGATAGCGTTTATTGTTTTAGAGATAATGTTAATGAATTTTAAAGTTTATTTGATGTAAATACTTCTCCTCTGCTTCTTGCTCAGTGAGATCACCTTTCATTCTAACATTCAGGTGCAGATGTTTTTTTTGTTAGTTTTTATTTTAAACTAAGCTGATATTTATTTTTATTTTTTTGTTAGCTCTTCTGCAACATCACACGCTTTACCAGAAACATGAGCAGAAAATGTAGAATCCAATTTGTTGATGGCTTTCATTACTTCTGAATGATTAATTGCCCTAATCTTAAAGAAACTGATATCATATTCATCAGAGATTATATCATTTATATTAGTTATATAATAAGCCAGATCTTTAACAGCTTAAATAAAGAAGTCATTAAATCTGTTGACAACCTGTAAAAAGACAGAGAGGATGTTTTCACCAATTCTGAGTTAATATTTCTCATCAGTATTTATATTTGATCTCATTAAACCAAAGAACTATTTAACTGCTGCAGATTATTTTAACAGAGCCTCAAAGTGCTTTACAGAAAAGTTTAAAGTGAGTTAGATTATTAGGATATTAACAAAAACACAGCAATAAAAGGTGCTATGGGAGTGAAATAACACTAATGGGTTTCTTAATGAGGAAAACTCTTTTTTAAAAAATTAAAAGGCAGCTGCAGTGAATCTGAGTCATAACAAGTCAAGTCAAGGTTTATTTTTATGGTGCATTTAAAACAGCCACAGTGACCAGAGAGCTGTACAAGATGAACAATATATTAATTCTATTAGCAATTTCTAAGCCTGCAGATAAATATTAATTGAATTAAACAGTGAAACATTTGATTAAATGAGTGAAATAGAAATAAAAACAGTGTTTACAGTTAAAGCGATGCCACTCAACCAGATTAACAAATTAAAAAATAGTGAATTTTAGAACATTTAAAATAATTTGAGGTCTGAGCTGTTCTGATTGGAAAAGGTAGATTAATCCATCAGTAACAGGTTCAACATTTAACTTAAACTGGTGAATCAAATTTTACAAGTTTATTTCAACTACAACAACAAGTAGTAAAGTAAAATACTGATTTTATACTGAGAAATATACTCTCTGCCAGATATAACATTTCAGGCCTACATTTTAATTTTAACTTTATGTGACTTTATGTGCTGTAGCAGACGCTCAACCTTACAGAGCTGCTAATTATCAATGAGAGAGCAGAACAAGCTTCTTAAGAGGAAAGTGGACAAATTGTTGATTCTGAGTGACACTGAAGCATTGTGTACAGTGTTGGAGATTCACACCACAAAGGACATTTTGAACATTGATCCAGCAGTGATTGGATGTTGAACCACAGAACATTTGGATCTGAATTTAATACTTTTTAATACATTGCAAGCAGAACAAAGGCCTCAGAGGGAGAGCCAGAGACTGTGAATCCAACCATAAGCATCACACAAAGAATGAAGGAAGTGAAAACAAGTGACCTCAGAGGGGTGACATCTATATCAGCCTTGACGGGCCTAAGAGAACCACACCAGGTGTGCAAAGACCCACAGGAGCATGCTGGACCTGTGATGAGCTTGGTCATGATACAAACACCTGCCAAAGAGTACAAGGAAACTCTGATCCTCGGCGTGACCAAGGCCAGCCTCTGCAGGGTGGAGCGAGAGGCCCGGTGGATACCTGGGCAGGGCCAGACCTCCAATTTATCAGGGAGAGACGTTTATCATAAAATAAAATTAGAAATAAAGATCTGGTGTCCTGCCCAGGATGTATATTATGATAAACTATTAAAACAGAGCTTCCAATATTCAAAAGTTTCCCGTTGAAAGACATAATCCATACAAACTGCTTCAGAAGTTAAATTGTTTATCCAGTGTTTTTAATTAGAAGATGCAACAATGATTAGAATCCTGTGTGATGCATCAATGGTAACAAAACCACAGATAGAGGCTTTATAGCACAGCAAAGAGCTCACCATAGATCAGATAAAATCAGGTTAAAAAAAAGTAAATCAATGTGTTGAAGGAGAAGCTAACACACCAAATAATTTATGTTCAAAATCAAACTGCTTATCAAGAGAGAAAAGAGTTCCAAATTACTCACAAATTTGAGATGACATTTGTTGTGAGTTGGAGCTCTATAAATAAAATACAAGAAAAGTTATTGTTTATGACACACAGTAATCCAAATATAGATCAGAGCTTAATTTGAGAATATTAAATGTTGCAGGTACAGACTGTGGGGATGGCAAACCCTCACGCTCTCCTGACCAAGGTGCCACCAGATGTTCATGTTTTACAGTGTGTTCCATCTGCCTTTCGAATGTTCTACTTATTCAGTGTTTTTCAGAGATTCCCTGGTGGAGGACTCTCAGTGTTTGTTAGCATTCATACAGAGGTAAGCAGATGTTCATTTAGCACAAAGTCAAGTCATGGCTGAGAGAATTAATGGAACCTGTCGAGCCAACATTGATATGATCTATGAACTGTTCCAAGCATTGTTTCTTACATTAAAGTGTTAATGCTGACATTCTCATGTTAGCACCATAGTTGAGGGGAATCCTTTAAACTACCCCTACTCTGGTGTTTGCCGATTATTTTGTTTTTAGATGTACACAGTATATACACAGTGTGTCAAGGGGTAAGGAATAGAAAGGACAAAACAGCTGATTACTTCATGATGACTGATTTTTAAAACATATATATTTTTAACTCTTACATCAGTTTTCAAACCCATGCACAAAACACAACACCAACTAGACATACTGATCCATACATATTCTTATTGGCGGAAAGAAGAATGAGTGAGATGTGTTGAATGTGGAAGGATGTTAATGGGATGAATGAGATGTTCTGAGAACAGTTTTAATCATGTGTTTGGTTTCATTAGATAAGGTACCCAAAAAATAAATAGATAAATGATGAATTGAGATAAACAAACATTAAACCTTTGTTTTTAATTCTAATCTGTATGAAAAGCTGTTGTTGCATCACGTGATGCTTTAAGCAGCTCTGATTTCACACTGTTGGTACCACATGAAGTGTTTCTGGTTCAACTGGAGCAGAAAAACTTAATGCTAATTCTGAACTATCTGTGGATGGTTCAGCATCACCAAACACAGCCACTGGTAAGAATGAAGGAGAATTTAGTATTACGAAACAAGTGAGAATTAAGCAGATTATGCTGGAATTTGATCTAAACTCTCTGAGCTGAATTAGGAGAGGAGAGGACAGACGATATTCATCCTAAACAGGTTAATCAGTTACTCACTGAGAAGACATTGCTGCTTTCTTGATGCTGTGCTGCTCCCAAAATAAAATCTAACCACAAACATTTCTATCCTACAGCAGAGAGCAACACAGGAGGAGAAACAGCAGTGGAATAGTTTGGCAGAATTAATTTACAGACAAGACTAAGTCTCATCAGAGAGGTGGATGATACTACTATTAACCATGGTTTAGTAAAACTTCTTCCCAAAAATGCTCTGTGAAAGCATTTTCTCTTCTTTTGTCTTATCTCAAAATAAGTTGATGTTACTGCATTTCTAATTAATGCTTTACAGCAGGTTGGTGAGTATTTTAGTCCTAAAACATGGTGTATATCAACTGGCCAGTTGTTTTAGTTTTGGGTTCATATGAAATCTTGATTGTTCGACCAATGAAGAGGGATTAGACCTGTTAAAAGGTCATTCCTGAATGTAGAACACTATGAAGATAACATGTTGAATTGTTGTGCTGATTGTTTCTTTTGTGCTAACATTCATCCACAGGTTAAATTACCTGCATCAGCAGCAGAACCACTACAGGACTCAGCCAGGTGACTGACCAGGTGTCCATCATGCTAAGATGACGGTGGAACAATCACATATCGTCATCCAAATGTGCACAATGAGGGTCCAAAAGGGTGGATGTTGAAGCTAAGCTCTCCACCCCAACAGATTGAAAAGCTGATTGGAAGAATTAATTCCACCAACTGGCCATCAAACTTTAGACAATCTACAGCCTTCAACCACTGTCAAGAAATATGTCTGAATTCTCTCCTGAACGGTCCTAAGAGAAGATTAGTTAGGGACAGGGGGTAAAGACCCCTTCCTAGAAGTGAATAGCTCGTAACTTCTCCTTCAGCGTTAGCTCCGGATCAGACTGCTGAACTGATGTTCAGCCAGAAGGAGAAGAGCGCACCAAGCAGTGACAGGATTGGTCCAGAAGAGACTGAGCTGCCGGCCCTAGAAGTCAATATTTTAGACAACAAAACTTGATCCACAACTCTGACACAAACAGGGATTTGAAATCACGGGCTGCTGTTTTCATCAAATTGTGTGCATGTCATTTTTTTGCAAACAATGTGGGAAGAAATATGTGGGAGAGATTGGGAGAACCATACACCTCCGCTTTCAGGGTAACAAATGGAACATTTTAAAACAATTATCACTCACCTACACATGGTCCGCCATTTGATCTCCCACAGCTGAGATGCAGTGCAAGTTCTGGAGTGGAACCCACACTGCATGCCGGCCCAAATAAAGAGCCGAGAGGGACTGGATAAATAAATAAGGAACAACTTACCTGCAAGGCATGAATTAATGGTCCTTCGCTTCTCATCCTGACCTCATACAGAACCCAACTATAATCTGGTCCTAAATTATAACCTTATAATTTAGCCCTAATCCCAATTATATTCATACCTGGCAATAAGAATATTATAATTTGGTTTTATTGTAACCGTTTACCATATCCTGGTCTTAAACTCAACCTCAGTGAAATGTGGAGGTAGTCCTATTCCGGACATCGAGCTGGCCTCGGTGGGACCTGGCCCAGGTCACAAGCACATCCTCGGCAGGAATGGAGGGATGTTCCTTTTTTTCTTTTGTGTGTACAGCGTGGCAGGGCTCCATTCTGGATTGCAGGGTCCAAAACCTTGATCTTCTAATCCCCAAACTCTTTTAAATCCAGCTGATTTTAAATACTAATATTTTGGATTATGGATATGGAGTTGTGTGCGTGTGTGTTAGGTGGGCTGGATGGAGTGTGCACAGGAGACTCCTCTGAGAGAGGAGTCTCCTGTGCACACTTGGGATTTTCCTAACCTTTACCAATTTAACCTTCCTCCAACCACTGCCTTAACTACTCTCTAATCGAAAGAAATACTGTAATAAAACTCTTTAGACTTCCTGCTGAATTAGGAAAAAAAAAAGTCTTTACTTGCCAGAAAGAATTCACCATAAACCTGTAAAATGACGACTAGTTAATTGAATACATACTTTTTCATATCTTGAGGCCACACACCAACACGTGCAGGTCCATGCAATGCTGTTGGCTCCCCATTCAACTGTGTCAGTCATTGGACTGATTCAGGAGGTGTCATCGTGTTTCACTCCAATTCCTGACCGTACAGCAGTAAACCATTGCATAATTACAAAAGGTGCCCATGCATTTACAATAAGGGAAGATGAAGATCAAACAGGTATATACAGTAACTATACCTGCAAACCGAAGGCTAACCAAAGGGCTCAGACTTCTGTACAAATGGAATAAATGTAGCCGTCACAGTCTAGGACCTGGAAGTGATGAACCGTGGATTTTTAGGAACCAACAGACTGCAATTCATCTTTCAAACACCAACAACGTTTGAGTAGAACTATTAATCCTCGGTGTACCACTGTAAGCCTAAAAATTTGACTAACATTCACACAAACGTCTAAATGCCATCGCTTCAGACTGAGGAAACACACCTTGCGTCTGAAATGGAAAAGGAGATTTTTACTTTTACAGTTGTGCACTTAAACTCCAGAGATAACCGAATTTGGATGAAAGAGCTTCCATGCTAGTCAATGTGGAGGCCAGTTTACTGTTAAAAGGAGAAAACTTCTTTATTTTCAAGACCATTAAAATAAATACTTTACAGAATCCAATGTAGAAAACTTGATACACCGTCTCAAAAAGTTTAACAATTCAAAAATTTGGAGAGGCAGGGCAGGGTGGAGGAAAAACAAAACACCACCACATACACCCCATGATGACCAGCATTTTAATGAGAACTGAAGCATTTTGCGACATTTAAAGTTTTCATTTCTGTATACTCAACTAGTTGTTTGGTCCTTAAATCTAATGAGTTACCACACCCCACCTCCCAAAAGACAAAACAAAGTAGCATGAAAGGCTTTTAGATTTAACTTACGTCTGGGCAAGACTCAACTGAAGACGGTAAACCAGACATTCATGATGGATTTAATTATACAAGTCTTTATTGAATATGCCCTGTGAACTCTCAGAACTGCAGTTTTTAAAATTGATCATGAATGAGGGCTGAAAGCTGTGGAATTACACCAAGGTTTTTGAAATACTGGTCTGGTCAAATAAAACGCCTCCATTTCATTTACAACATTGTTCTGTTGGGTACAAAGTAAACTGCAGTCCAGAGCACTCAGTTTATAAGCACCACATGACGATCTCTGCATTAGCATCACCACCTCAGAATTATGAAGTTACAGATTTAATAGCAATCTTTTGCTAATAGAGCTAGAATCAGCTTACTTTTAAAATGTGCTTTTACAAAGGTAGTTATGGTTTGGAGAACCAAATTTAGCTGCTGGTATTAAAACAGATCTATAGCAGAGAGATGATGCAGTTCAGAAAGTTATCCATCCAAGACAAGGAAAAAAAAAAGAAAAAAGAAGCAATTTACAAATGTTTGGATACAGAGGGGAAAGTTGTGGTGGTATTTAGAAAAAAAAAAAAAAAAAAGGTTTTTAGAATTCAGATTATACAGTCAACAAGATTTAGCTTCTAAAATAACTGGCTTGGGGTGGATGATGGGCAAGTCAATGTTCTATATGAGATCAGCCACATTCATGGGCATCTCCTCAACAGTGGTGTTGTAGAATGTCTCAATGTCTCTCAGGGTTCGTTTGTCATCCTCAGTCACCATGTTAATGGCTACTCCCTTTCTGCCAAAACGACCACCGCGGCCAATCCTGAATGTATATATATAAAAAACAAAATTATTAAAGACACAAAACAGCAAACTAAGTGTGACAAGCTGGAAAACAGAGCTGTTCCATGTTATAAATACACAATATGCAGCTTTAAATTAACAAAGAACATGGTCATGTCAGCAACTCTGCCAACAGAGCCAAGAAAAGATAATGAGGCTGCAGGAGAAAGCTCAAACCTTATAGGCATGAACACAGTCTTTGCAATGATTAAGCAAACAGTGTATTGGTTATTATTGGCCAGTATCGGCCTTATGCAGTGCATTACCTGTGGATATAGTTTTCTCTGTTGGTTGGCAGGTCATAGTTGATGACAAGTGAAACCTGCTGAACATCAATACCTCTGGCCTGAAGGAAAACAGAAAGATGGTTACAACACACCAAGCCACTGATCCAGACGTCACCGAGGTCTATTGTCAGGTTCACATGTACATTTTCAGAATTGGATTTCAGCACTTCAATAACAGTTTACCTACATTTAACTATGAATGAACCAACGTTACTGTGTAAAAGAATGGAAGACCCTGTTAGTGCAAGCTGTGCTGAGAAAATGTGAGAATTTATTTTGGATTCTGTACTGTCCAAACAGGCACCAGTGGAAAATGGCACAGTGAAATGACAAAATGTTATCCGCCAACTGGTCATTACAAATGTTTTTAAAAAAACCAAACCAGGCTTCAAAAGGTAATTCTGCCTCCAGGCATTTAGAATTCCACAACGTGACATGGACTTTAGGCTTCTCCACATCCTGCAGTTGTATTTTTAAAAGATATGAAAGTGTTGGGGCAGAGCCTCTACTTTTTAGGCTCCCTTCTGGTGTCTTTTAAAATGAAGCCAAACCTATCTCTTTGAAAGAGGCTTCATTCAATTCATCGGTCTCCCTGTGAGCCACTCGTTTTAATGCACCTTGTTTGTCATTTGCATACTTGAACACTGCAATAACAGCAAGCAGTCTAAATTAAAATCAGGATGTGGAAGCCGAATCAATTTCAATACAGGAGAATCACCAACAATACACCATCTAAAAATGCACTCCACCACCTCTACTCAGGATAAATGAGCAAAGAGGGGGGCACTTTGCTTAAGTTGCACACAGTGTGGCTATTGAATCTTTAAATATAACCAATTACAAAAGAATTGTGGGGTGAGAGAAAAAAAAAAAGCTGATCTTGCCTCACCCTACAGTAAACTACAACCATTTACTGTAAAAGTGTACTATCCTACAAAAAGCATTTAGTATCAAGTTGGATCATAGGAGTACTGATTTGTAACCTGCTGTTTAGTTGTGGGTCATGGACTAAAACCAAGCCACAGTGGAGGGCAGGTAGGTTTGTCTTCCAAGGAACTTTCAATCCTTTACCAACACTGCAGATGGAAGGAGAGGGATCCTTGGACTGCTCACAGTAAGCTTTCTAACAAACCTGCATGGTGCTCTGCCACAGGTTATCTGGATAGCATCAAAGTCTGATCTCAAATGACCATTATACTCCTGGATATGGTCCCAGTGTCATGTGTTAAAGTAATACACTTTAGCTGAACATACCAACAGGTCAGTGGTAATAAGGACTCGACTGGAACCAGAGCGGAACTCCCTCATGATCAAGTCTCTCTCTTTCTGGTCCATGTCACCATGCTGAAAGACAAGAGTGATATAACAATTAGAAGTATGGCCAAAGTAAAATGACAAAGCTGCCACCAACATGTTTAATGTTGAACTGTGTTCACAAGTTAACTGCAAATCAAGCATGAGCTTTTTTTCTTTTAGTTTCAATGTTTCCATTAGCAGTTTTGTTTAAAAAAAAAAAACATGTACTTCATGTTATGAAGTACCCTAACTGGTCAGTACCCTGACTGGTCAAACTGTCCTTTGATGTTCAGTTTGAATTAATCAACTTTAGATTATAAACACTGATCAAACTTTGTCAGCTTCTGCTGGCGCAATGATCAGAGTATTTACGGCATAGCTCCAACTTCAATGAATGTCTTACAGTGTGAAATTCAAATCATTTAAGTCTAACTATAGCAGTTTCAGTGCCACCTCACTCCTGCATTCAGATTTTATGAAGACGACCACAGTGCAGATACAGACCAGTGTTTGTCTCATTCTCACAGCAAATGGATGCGTTTATAGCAACAGTCCTTATATTCCAACTGTACTTATTAAGGGCACATTCAACTGGTGTTTCCAAAAGCTTGTCAGTAATTATGACAGTAGGACAAACATGATTTACAGGTTTATGTAGCTGCAATCAGTTCACTGACTGAATGCTGCGTTGTGGATGGATGTCTGTCAAACAAACTGGGTTGAGCACGCTTCTGTGTGATGTTGCACAGATTGAACATTTTTCTAAACTTGTAGAGGATCACAGCCCTTTTCCCCCCAAACAGAAGATTGTGGATCCAGGCCAGTAAAAGAAGAGCGAGGTCACAGCAAGGTCTGCCGTGCCCACTGTGAAAATGCTGAAATTAATTCTGACCCTGTACCATTAAACTGCTACAACTGCTACAAAAAAGGATTCACCTGTATGCCGACTTTTTTTTTTTTGTAAAAAGAAAAAAAAGTCATCCCTCTCAGTGATGGATATCAGATTATAAAATTACTCAAAATGGAAATGTGACAACAGCCCTGTCTGGAACTGATTACTTTGTTAGCTTGGACTCAGTTCTCATGACTAAAGCAGTCATGGACTCCCGTCACGTCACACAGTACAGACAAACTTAAAAGATAATCCAGAACCAAATGTGTTGCAAATGTGTGATCCTGACAATGATGCTTTGAGGAGTCATCTGTTAAATAAGGTAGAAGACAAGTTGAACTAGTCATGGACATCATTACATGGCGAGCCCAGTGAAACATTCCTGCCATGCTGCCAAATGAGGTGTAGAAAAACACAAAACAGTGACATCATCTTTGCATGGAAACTTAAGGAATGCAATCTGTTGTATTTATTAGCCAAGCATGATAATACCCTTTAGTTTTGCAAGTTATATAATTTACTTGGATTTAAATTGTATTTTTTTTTTTTTTTTTTTTTTTTTTTAAGTGATTTGCAGTGATATGGAACTACATAACAGTGAAATGAACAGATGTTAAGACAGACTCTTACCAGAGCGGAGACAGTGAAGTCTCTGGCATGCATCTTCTCAGTGAGCCAGTCTACTTTCCTCCTAGTGTTGATGAAGATGACGGCTTGTGTGATTGTCAGGGTTTCATACAAATCACACAACGTGTCCAGCTTCCACTCCTATAAACACCACCAGGTCACAGTTAGCTCAGTTTCTTTATACCTTCAAAAATGACACATTACACACTGTTGCAGGTATGAATTGAAGTGCTTGTATGGTGTAACTAATTCTTCAGTCTCATGTTTGTTCATCGTCGCAGTTAATGCAGAGGGGATCACCGAGTCCTAACCCGTTTCCCCATTTTTTGTCCATAAAAATAGCCTCGACAGCAATCACACGCAGACGTGTGCAGTCACACTTTAATTGAAAACCCAGCAGCCACCTTGAACTTTCACCCATGTGGAGGTGGGACGATAGTTACAGACTTGCAAACATCTGTTTTCATAGAAGTACTGAAGGCCATCTCTGACAAGTACATCATGTCAAATATGAGAATTAAACTGAAGCACTATGTTTGTTTAGGTTCAGCAGCAGGTTCTTTGACAACTGAAAACATTTTGTATACATTTTGCTTGAAATATTAGAATCTGAATAAGGCCCAGGGTAGGCTAAAGTGGTCCTCATCCTCTCAGCTGGAAATGTGGAGGCCAAAATCTCACTAAATATGCATGTACAACGCCACCATAACATTTCATCACCCTTTGATATTAGACCTTTGTTCAACAGCATCATTGATGTTTGACTCAAGACTCTGCATCCATTTGTTGGCCTGACTGTAGTGTGTAATGCATCCGAGTTATGAAGTTCAATTGTCTTTGGGTTTTTATTTATTTATTCATATCTATAAATGAATCAGCTATAGTTTGTACCTAGTAGAAGTTTGTCATATATATATATATTCAAATGAGACATCTATGAAACACCTACTCCACCTTCTGTGGCTCTCTATGAGATGGGGGAGAAGGAAAAAAAAAATTCACCTCTTTTTCCACATCGATGTAGAACTGACGAATGCCCTCAAGGGTCAGCTCCTCCTTCTTTACAAGGATTCGAACAGGTTCTCGCATAAACTTCTTTGTGACCTCCAACACATCAGCTGGCATGGTGGCAGACAGTAGGACAACCTTAAAGGGGAAAAATGTGAATTTGGTTTTGAAGCTCAAATTAAAAGTACCCGTTACCTTTGGCAGACAATATCTCTGTGACAGTTGGAAACAGCATGTTAAGAGACCTCTGCAACGCTGTGATTTTTGGGTTCATTTTTAAAGTCAAATTAAAGTTGCTACATCCTGTGATGCACCGTACCCACAATCATAGGTGCCTGAGAATCAGTTGTGAGGTTGGAACATTGATCTTCAGACCTCAACCCTTCCCAGACGCTGTGCAAAAAAAAGTTGAATCACATTTGTCATGCAAATGTGCCAACTGCTAACAGGCTCCATTTGTCTGCTCACTGCATCTAAAACGCCGCTTTATTTTAGTCAGGCTCCTCAGCCTGTTAACTGTGTAAAATTAACTGTGTCTAAAATGCTGCCCTCAGGTGTGACGGTACAGTGCTGCTACAGCCATCACACAGACAGTACAGGTTCTGGCATACTTTATGCATTGATTTCATTGCAAAATGTTGACTAATTTCATGTGAGATAGTTTTATTAGCATATTGTCCAGCTTAAGTGATTAAGAGCTGTTATTTTGTCCCATTCTTCCTGCAAACACATCTTAAGATGTGCAACAGTACAGGGTGGTGGTTGTTTCAAAGTTGTCCAACATTCTCCATTGGGCACAGGTCAGGGCTGCAGGCAGACAAGTCCAGAACCCGTACCCTCTTCTTCCTCAGCCAGGCCTTTGGAACGTGTGCAGAATGTGGCATTTCATCATAAAATCTACCGTTACTGTAAAATCTCTGAACGTTTGGGCAGAGTTTGAAGGCTTAGCCTCAGAAGGGCCCAGCTGTGGCAGTATTACCAGTAGCTTCAAGTTTAATTTCATAAAGAGTCTTCTCCTGAAAACAGCTTAAGAGTGGGTGGATGCAGCTCACCGTTGTTCTTTACGTGTTCCTTCTTAAAATAAATCCCACCTTACTGTAGGACCTCCTGACCCAACACTGTAGAGGAGGAATCTTACAATCTTTCTTTCAGGAACACTTTCAAATAGAGCAATGATTTTTGTCCCATGTTGAGCAAATTGAGAACCTTTGCTCCTGGAAGACAATCACGGAGCCATAGTGGCCCCCCTGTTACTTCAAATGTACATGCACATAACATGGCTATATCAGACTTGCCAGAGTTCAGCAACCTCCTTTTTCAGATATTTTTAGCCTGGAGGCAAAATGTTCAGGCATGTCTATACACCCTCTGATGGTTTTAGACCAGTACTGCAGACGTGTTTGTTCCACGCATACAAAACTGAAATATGAACCAAACACTAGGCCCTGCGTGCTAAAGGGACTGAGAATTGTGCCTATGCCATTCCTTTCTCCAGTTTCTGTGTTCCATGACTTCCTAATTTACACATGAACAAAAATACACACAAAAGAATAAAGCCAATTAATCCTTATGTCCCTGAAAATTTGCTCACTGATCTTCTGAGAAGCATTCTACTTTACCTGTGTGCTGCTTGCCAGTTTCTGGAAGATCTCATAGATCTGGTCCTTGAAGCCCCGACTCAGCATCTCATCAGCCTCATCAAGCACAAACATTTTGATGTACTTGGAAGCTGCAAAATAATCAACACATTAGGTTGTCTTGTAGTTTATGCATCTTTTGAGGGGGTGGGGCAGACCCTAAACTAGGATTTTAAGTTTAGTTCCAACCACAAACACCTGTTTTAGTAATTATTGCACACAAGTATATAAACAGAAAACTAAAACAGAACTTCATACCTCTTCATGAATTGTTCCAAACCCATCTCAAAATCTTAAGTCTTACTGTGCTCGAGCTTGAGACCACCACACACACAAAAAAAAAACTACTATTGAGTCGGAGGTTTTTTTTTTTTTTTAAATTCCCAGTCTTACCTTTGGAGGGGATGGATTTTCATTTTTCTCCCTTTAGGCCTTTTCAGTTAGCTAATCAAATGCATTTAAAGGTACAGCTGTAATGATCGACAGTGACCCTTCTTTTCCCTCAACTGCCACCTACGGTCTCGTGCACACTTCAGGCAGGAGATTACAAACAGCTGAAGAATCTGTGTCATCAGTTGCTTTTAATTTTACATTTGGCAGCTACAATGTTACATTGAAATTAATTAACTTCGCTTTTCCTGCAATGTGGCTTTAATATTCTCTGTAATGATGTCTCAGTGCATGAAGATTAGGTGCTGTACTCAGAACCATGGATGTATGATCATGTCTCTGGATCCCTGTTGTTCTGAAAACTCAGGCCAGTAGTACACTTACCAGAGTAACAGTACACCAGGGGTTCACAGAGTCAGCTGACACGCATGGGTTTCATCATTATACAACCGTCACTTCTACCTGCAGCCAAGAACTGCAAGTGACTGCAGTACGAAAGACTGATCGTGTCCTCTACACTGGCCACTATCAAAACTGAAGAAGAGCTGCTGGGCAACCTTGATTCTTGCATTACTGTAGCTCTTTAGTTTATCACATTTTAAGGGCGGCTGGTGTTCAAATAACAAGTGCTCAACCCTGCAACCAAAAGGATTAATGTCCAAGATTCATTTCATTGGACATGGATAGAAATCTCTTGACAACTCAGCATTAGACACCAGTGGAGAACTTACAGAGGTTTTTACGAGTCAACATGTCAAAGACTCGACCTGGGGTTCCCACCACTATGTGAGGGGCTTCAGCCTGCAGCTTCTGGACCTCACTGCGGATGTTGGTACCTCCAATACAGGCATAGCAACTTGCTCCCATGTAGTCACCAAGGGCCAGTACCACTTTCTGGATCTGAAGTGATGACAGAAATTCAGCAGTCTTACTTGCTTTGTGTATGAATTCAATAACCCTCCGAGGTCTATGATCAGGCTGGCGTGATCAGATCGCATTCTGTCAACTTTACTCAAAAGTGCCATTTTGAAACTCTAGTTTTATTCGACTTTGATACACCACATAAAACTAGAGATGATAGTTTCAATTTAGTTTTAAAATATATTTATCCGATCGTAAAAGGGGGTGGGATGGGAGAGGCTGCATTTTCTCTCTCTCTCCATATCTTCTTAATTTTTTTGTGATTTTACAAAATCGGAAAAAAGCGGTCGAATCTGCTAATACTACTCTACGTGATCAATGTATCAGAGACGTCGATCACGGGAGATGTGAAAAAAAAATAAATAAAAGATGCAGTGGTTTACAAGGAAGAAAGAAGACAGAAACAAGAACCATAAACCAAAAACACCTTTTATGGTAAATATTTCTATAAAGTATGACTTCATCTCAATTTTACATTTATATTTGCAACTTCTGTTTACCTTTAAGTTCCAAAACAGTTTATTATGCATGCGCAAATTGGCTCATTTTACCAAATGAAAACTGACATACAAAATGCATGTTAAACCAATTTAAAAAAAAAAAAAAACAAACCACATGACCCAGTGCTTAAATTGTGTGTCATTGCCTTAGAGTTACTCACACAAGCAGGTACTGAGCATAGTTATCAAACTGAGAAGTCCTGCTGTAGTCTTCAATGTGGGGGTTCATTGTACTACCCACTTTGACTTTTAGGGTCCAATTCTGGCGCCAACACATAGCATTTTGTCTATATGCAACTTCCTAGCCAAGTAACTGGAGTAGTGCACATTCACCATTATCACCGTCACTTTAGCAAACCTCAAGGATATCCACCAATCAGAAGACACTAACAATCCCCTCGTCAGAGGATTTCAACCCAACCCATTCATGTCTTGTTGCAGTGAGGATCCTACCTGCTGCGCCAACTCCCTGGTGGGAGCCAGGACCAGTGCCTGAGTGCCTTTCAGCTCCACATCAATCTGCTGAAGAATAGAAATGGCAAAGGTGGCGGTCTTCCCAGTGCCAGACTGGGCCTGGGCAATCACATCATAACCTTAAAATGGGACAAGAAGAGAAAATTAACAATCAGAACACAAATATGATCTAAACTTAGTGGAAACTGCCTGAGTAGATGTGAGGTCTTACCCAGACAACCTCTGCTGTAATGTATCAAAGTGTAATATTCTGATATTAACATTACTCCAAATAAGAAACTGCAATCCAAAGAGCAGTTTCAGATCACCTTAAGCCGAGTATGGTCATATTTGGAGGAAGCAATAAGGCCATCATGGGTGACCACTATGTAGATGTAGACAAGAATGTACTTTCAAGTTTATGTGTCAGAAGTGCACACCATTAACACAACCCCCCCCCCCCCCCCCCCCCCCCATAAAATATGGAGGTGGCCAGTTGATGCAGTATAGTGGAGATTTCCAGTGTGCCCCTAGTGGACTCTTTCAGTAACAGGATATTATACAAGCATGGGTGTTGAGCAATAATGCTGACAGGCAGTTGCCTACGTGAATACAAGGCTAAAAAGATACCACTGCAGCTCAGGGTACAGGTGATCACAAATCTCATTCTTATAGGCATAACCTGTCAGATACAATGTTTTTGGCCACCAGCAGGTGGCGCTATAAGCATGTGTACATTTGGGCATATTTATGCGTTCTGGGTGGAGCCCAAGTGCAGCCTATTAAGTTTTAAGGCTTCGCCGCAGCCACACCCTTTAAGGTTTGAGAAAGATTTGTGTAACTTTTAGTCGCCCATGACTGAAGCGTGACAGTCAAATTTAAAACCTGTAGCATGAAATCTGTATGAGTTTGATCATATGCAAGGTTTGGAAACGGTGAAACGCATCTTCCACTCAAACTGGCAAACTTCCTGTGGACCTGGCACCATGGCGTCTAGAGGCTTTTTTGTGTGTCTGGGCATGACGAAGGCATGTACTGAGTTTCGTCAGGGTACGCCAAAATAACCCCAATGTGGAGGCTTTTTTGCAATGTTCTAGGGGGCGCCGTTTCATCCCACAACTGGCTTCCCTGGCGAGTTTGAGCAACTTGTGCAATGGATAATAACTCCTTGGCCGTTTCACAGCTCAGGCCCTAATAAGAACTCCTTCAGATACAATAGGGCCTTCGCTGTTTCACATGGATGAGAAAAATGCTGCTGTTATCCTCACACCCTCATGTTCTTCCTGACCTTCTGCACTTCAGTTCCAGCAGTTTGTGTAGAACAAGGCTGCAGTAATAAACCCTCCTGAGGGCTGAGGGAGAAGCCTGAAATGTGGTTGTGGATATAATGAAGACGCAACTACTAACAAGTACATATGTCATTCCTTTTTTGGCCACTGGTAGGCTTTGACACCATTTCACAGCCTTTTTCAGAGACGGATTCTGGCCTGTGACTTCAGCCATTTCCATTTTAGACTATGCTATATCATTTTAATATGATAGTAGCCTACCATAAACAACAATAGCCTACATTGAATGTGCTAAAATTCAGGCAAGATAGATCTGTTGTATACAGTAGGCATATTTACTGTAATATGCAAAATTACAAAAAATCTCCGGGCCTCTTAAAGAGCCACGCAGAGTAAGCCGCCCCTCTCTAGAAAAAGCTTGGAGACTACTGCTTTAGATGAATGCATTACTGCACAATGCTGTGGTGGCTAGCTCCGTCTCCACACTGCAGGAAGGTTCTGGTTCCGACCTTAGCTGGGTTCTGTATGGAATTTGCTTGTTCTTACCGGGTATGTAAGGGTTCTGTCTGGATACGCCTACTTTCTACCAGTGTCTTTGATCACGTTTCTGATTTTAGCGATTTCACTTACCCTTGATACAAGGCATAATGGCCCTTTGCTGGATAGCAGATGGCTTCTCAAATCCATAGGCATAAATTCCCCTGAGCAGAGTCTCACGCAAGTTCATCTCATCAAAACTGTCCACGATCTGTTCCCAGTTGCTCTAAAGGGGTAAGAGACAACAGGCCAACAGTAATTCAGATGCCACAATATAGTGATCATACAGTACAACTGACATGCTAATGACACTAGCCTTTTCGCTCTTTAGACAATATGACCAATACTTATGAACAGTCAACATTCCAGTTGACTGTTCATAAAAACAAAGTTCCATAAGAACTCAATTTCTTAACTTTGATATGACAAAGGGTGGATTAGAATCTTTCTGTTTCCATAAGCACCTCCCTTTGATAACAGCCTGCTGCTGATGTTATACAGCTAAACAAACCTGATGTGCAGTTCCATGAAGCTGGGCTGGCACAATGTTAGAACTCCATACACATACCAAGTCTACCATTTATTGATACCAAAGACAAACTGACAAGTTTTAAAAGGTATAAAATGTTTTAAATGAATAGCTTCAAACTATCAGATCTGTACTACAATCAGCACATCTGTTTCATGGCAGAAGGAGATCTGTCTGCTGTTGGTTTAAGACCAGCTCACAGCAGTAATGCATGAATAACACAAGGTGGCAGTAATGTCCCAAGCATTGTTCAAAAGTATGCTGATTATTTATTTATTTATCTTTATAAACCAGAAATTAAAGTCGTCATAGTTTATTAATTGGAAAAAGTAATAAACAGAGACTTTCACCAAGCATCATAATAATGACAAAATGTACAGTTTACAATGTTTACACCCCCCCCCCCCCCCCCCCCAAAATAATCCTGGTATTCTTGCATGTGACAAGTGATCTCCCTTCAAGTTTTCTAAAATTCAGACATTCAAACCTTATACAGGAGACAAAAGCTTAAATGACAAAGGGTACTCACCTCAATGATGCCATCTGGCTCCATGCCCTCTGGGCCATTGTCTCTGACAAAGACAATGCAGTCATTATTATTCTGTTAGCCACAGTGGTCTATGCCACATCAGCAAACCAGCGGGCATTCCAGGACCAGGCAATTCAAAAACCAATTTACCAAGTCAAACAGATTTCAGTGCAATGCGACGTTCGCTGCCCATAGCGAAATGCCAAGAAGGCACGTTAAATGCTATTCATAGCTATACTGTTTAGCCATTTATGTTAGTGAAGTTTACTAGTCCGCCATTTCTCTTGCGTATTGTACATTTGGAGGTGGCCGTTTCTACAGGGCTGGAAAACAACGGAACATGGACGAAGTATGATTTAACAGATTGCAAATGAAGACTTTTCTTGGACTCTACACAGACAAGCCGATGGTGGATTATGACGTCGTCTGATGCATCACTGGGGTGGCGAGAATAAAGAGAAAATTTGCTGCTGGTAGCCGCGGCCTGCTACTGCGTAGCTTGTACGGAACAGGCCTAGTTGGCCTTTACGGTGCCTTTCCTAAGAAAAGGCAAGTCAGAAACCGTTCAACTACGGTTCAAACATATGAAGCAGACAGTATCAAATTCACCCATTTCCACCAGCGGTAAAGGAAGCGGAGAGAGAGCGAGAAAAAAAAAAAGAAAGACTTGAAATAGCTTTGAGCGGCCGCCGCTAGCACTGGAGACTACGACCATGTGCCCAAGAGAACGAGAGGAAAAACAGACAGTTTCAGGTTTTCACCACCAATTACGACATGTCTAACGCGTGAGACGAGACCTTCAATCTCGAACCCTCAATATACTTTTCTTTTCCTACAAGACGGACACCGACAGATAACTGAAATTGGAGATCCGTTGAAGGCCGTGCTCCTTCACGTGCTATTCAAGGAGCCGGCTGCTAGTTAATTTCATTCAGTAATGCCAAGCAGTCGCCATCATTCATGCCACCTGAAATAAACAGAGCCTCATTTAAGAAGCGCATATAAATTTTTAACTGAGAAGATCAAATCTGAAATTAAAGTTCACAAGTGATTCATGAAGGGCGAGAAGCAGACGGGCCTAAACGTTAAGCGAAGCCAGAACCAACAAGACGAACTGCTAAATGTCCACTTCCTCAAAATGGTAGTCAGTAAAAAAAAAAAAAAATCAAATTCTACCTTAAATATATTACATTAGCTCCGAATTCGCGTTATTAAACCAATCCTTAAGATTTCACCTACCTGTTAACATATTCAGCCGACATTATTCCAAAGAAAGAAACTGCGGCAGAAATGTGTTATATATATGTTGAAAGTACATAGAGGCATTCTCATTGCAACAAATCGCTGTCATTCAACTGTTGTCCCGCCTCCAAACGCTTGCAATTGGGTAATTTCTACATTGGGTTGTTTTGTTTTTTTTAAAGTAGGCGGACTTAACTATTTTTTTGGTGACAATGATTTGCTATTTGAAAGACAGAAGGGCGGAGTTTTATTTCTGAAAAAAAGAGATTGAGAATGGATGAAAGCCATCGTAGGTTTGCAGAAAAGTCAAAGGTTTGAATAAATTATGAAAAAGAAAGAATAAACTAAATGATAATACATGCTAAATCTTTTGTTAATTTTAAGGTAACTCCTCCAGTGGATGGATTTTTACTTAAACGGATGCAGAACCTCACCTCACTTTACATTTACTAGCATTTCGATTTTCTGTATGTAACAGATGACTCCAGGCATTCAAAATTTTATTCTAGAAATCAACATTTTCAATTCAGTTTGTTTTATTGTACTACTAAATCCCAATAAATGTCATCTCAAGGCACTTTAAAGATAAAGTCCAATTCAAGCCAATTAGATTGTAATGCACACAATTCAATCCAATCGAATGAATTAGTTAAATAATTAAGCCAATTCAAATCATCTTCAATCCAGCCTCCTGTCCTGAGCGTGCACGAGGCGATGGAGAAAAGAGAAAAACTTGATTTTAACAGGAAGGTGGCCATCTGCCTCGATCAGGAACTGAAGAAAATAAATAATTGGTGGTAACTGAAGTAGGAGTGAAACAAACAGCAAACACAGCAGAGCATCACTGAGTATTTTCAGCCTGACTGATCTCAGTAATCATGGCATTACAGTGGACAGAAAAGGTCAAACCATTAAGTGTCAGTGGATTCAATGTCAGTTTTACAAACTGTCCAAACACAATTAATGGAAAAGAGATCTTATATAAGAAAAAATGTTGTAAAGAATTCAAAATCTGGTACCAGGTTATGTGGGGATTCCTGGAAATTAACACCTCTCACATGAGTAAGGTCAGTAAGGTCGGCGCACTGCAGGATGGGCCTGGGCACTATCTTTATTCACTGCTAACCATGCTAATCTGTGTAGCGGGATAAAGTTAGTTATTAACTTTTTAAACTCTATTTTTATTTAGATGGTGAGGTCTCTACTTAGCAGGAAAACGTCCATCCATCCATTTTCTATACCCTTAATCCAACTCATGCTCACCAGGGGTGGGGTGAGGGTGGGGGTGGAACCCATCACAGCTGTCAGTGAGCCAGAGGCAGGGTACACCCTGGACAGGTTGCCAGTCCATCACAGGGCCACACAGAGACAAACAAGACACACAACCATCCACGTTCACATGCACTCCTAGAGTCAATTTAGAGTCACCAGTTAACCTACCTTAACCTACCATACATGTTTTAGGCAGTGGGAGGAAGCCACAAAAACATAAGAACATGCAAACTCCACACAGAAAGAACCAGCTGGGATAAGATCCCTGGAACCTTCTTACTGTAAGGCAATGGTGCTACCCACCAGCAACAAAATATGAAACATGACATTTAAACACTATTGATAATCTTACATTTGCTGATTATTCCTTCTTTTTTTTTTTTTTTTTTTTTTACTCAAAATCTATTTTATTGGAACGTAAAATACATTTTGATAAATGCAAATATAACCCAAAGGTAGTAATTTAAGTAAGACAAATGTTGGGAAAGTATACAAATTGCTTCAATGCAGGCACTAAGTATCAGTTATCCGTGATCTTCCATCTCAGGTCTTCTGCCCTATTCACAGCAATGGCCATTTCATTGGCTTAGTCCCCCACAGCCGCTCTATTGTCAGGGATGCAGCATTATAAAGCAAAGACACACAAGTCCACGTTTCAAGCAGTCATGTGGAAGACATTCAGGCACTCAAACTCACTATGAAATTGAAGTGATCATCAGAAAATTTTACATTTTGCAAAGAAAGTGGTTAATGATCTTTGTAGAAAATACAACTGGACAGGGTAAGTGGTCAAATTTCTACTTTGTCTAATGATTCTAAAAATGGCTGTTCAAGCTTTAATGAAATACACAATCACCTGCTTGCTATGTTTTTATTTTGAGCAACCATAATGCATTGTTGAAGATATAGAAAACAACCTCTGTCGTATCCATTCAAAAATGCAAAAACTGAAACACAAATATCCAGATTTTTTTTAATTATAAAAAAGAAGAGAGCACAGTAACTCCATTGTAGACATTACTGTGCCTGTTGTGTAGCTGTTGTGGTCCTTACCAAAATGGCTTTTCAAAGAAATACTAAACAAAACATCTTCTGTACTTATTCCAAAATAACACAAAATCATTGTCCTTTTAACACCATTTGTTTAAAGCAATAAGCATATTACCACATTTACTGACAGCAATTAAACACATTAAAACGATAAATGCAATGTAAAGATAACCCTTTGTGAGACATCACTCTTCATTGCTTGGGCTGCTATCAACAGATGCAAATCCAATTTCTCAAAAGTATCCGCTGCATTTATTTTACTAGAATAGGCAGGACAATTCTAACACATGGGCCAATATATGGTGCACTCCATGAATGTAGAAATTCTGATGTCCATCTGGAAAATCCGCTAGAAAACTGTTCACTCCCAACTTCAATGTCCTCCATCAGTTAAAATCCAGTTAAACCGACTGAAGGAAAGGTCTGAAAATGAACTCTTGAAGTGTCATATTGTACTACACTGAAAAATGACTATAGAGTTTTATTTTGGAAGGCAACATTGTTGGTTTTGTTAAAATGTCACCTGAAGAAGGTGGACTAGATGTAAAACTCACAGGTACTGTTAATCCACAAGCTTACATATCAAATCATTTTATCATCTACATGTGCTGTTACATGGAAACAGGAAATGTAATGGTGGTACAACCATTCATTTTCACTTGGATTCTTTCCAAATCTTAACATTGCTCTTATGCCCATTCAGAGTGAAAAATAAGTGGACTACAATAGGATAAACAATTAGCACATTCCTAAAATGGAAGCTAGTCTTGACCTCTGTCAACCACAGTAAATAACTGACAAAAAAAAAGTTTTCAAAAGGTGGATGGGGAAAGCAAAGACTAGCTAATCAAAAGGGAAACGTTGACATCAAATATGGTAGAAGTAGTTTCTCTGGGTGTTTGCGGAAAAAGTTTTTTGAAAAAGATTTTCTTTTTCCATCCAATTGTTTGCTCCCCTTGTCATCCTTTTATCATTGTCCCTCCATATGGTTAGAGTCAGGGTGGGGTATCGGTACTAGGTCACAGGACGAGCTTGCAGTGACACAGTTCTTTGTACATTTGCCTCCTGAGTCGGGGCATATCCTGTTGCCCAAAACAGAATGGCTGCTCAAGTGCCAAACACTTGCAGTACTGCAGGATGATGAAAGGAAAAAATAGAATTAGAAAGGAAGGCTATTTATTAAACTGCAGGAACAAAAGACACAATAACATATTTATGGTAGTACATCGACACCTGGAAAAGCTAACTAAACTGCACCAAGTCTGTGCATTCCTGCGGTGCTGTATGACAGTTGAAAGGGACTGTGAGGCTGTAGTTTCTAGTCATTCACTGGAGCAGTCTTACCAAGAAAAACAAAACATAACCATGGCAGCCATTTGGACATGGACAGTCTACTTTCACTGAAAGGTTAAACAGGATTGGCAGTAATGTAAGTGGTCATAATCTGAAAGCTAAAGCTTCTGACGGAAAGAGAAAAACCTAAAATAAATAGTAAGCTTTTTCTTTTTTTTTTTAAGACAATGGGGTGTTATGTAGCCTTTTCAGTTGGAAAAAGTTCTGCAGTGTTACAAGAGGCAAAACAGCTCTTTCTGCTGCAAAACTAGTTTAAACAAAACTTGTACACCCAAGTAATGTCTTGTAGTCAAGACATTATTTAGAGACTCCCCTCCCACTTTGCCTTTGACAAATAAACTGACTAATCAGAGCTGTCTGGGTCTTTCAGAGGATTGTTTCAGACAGGAGCTGCAGCAGCAGTGCACAGTAGGAGGAAACAAAACCTCTAAAATAATTTGGAAACGAGCATAAAAGGGCAGCAGTTCTACAATGTTTGGACATGTTTGTACAGTTGGTCAATGACACATGGGATCATATAGACATCCAAATTAAGACCAATATGAACAGTGCATAACTAATACAACACTGAACAGTTCACTTTTGCTGACATGAGGGTATTGATGACGATTTCAAAAACTCACCTGGAGTACAAAAGCCCCACAGTCACTGTCATTGTTCTGGCGACCCACATTCTGAAACGCATAAACATCTACATTAGACATGTACATTACAACTGTATGGAATGTAATTATGAATCCTTCATCTAATTCTTTACAAGGTTTTGTGATTTGTATTACGAACAGCAAGTATTTACCATTTTAAAAAAGCCTTTCCACCCCATCAAGAACTCTTGTTGGTCTTTTTTGATGGCTTCGGCTTGCAGATACTTGAAAATATGCTGGAATAAAAAACAAATAAATTAATAACAATGTAAGTAAGTGAAGACACTTTCAGTGGAGCCACTGTAGAGGTTGGAAAGGGGTTCGATGGAAAGGCATGTCCTCTTTAGTTGAGGACATGGAGTCATTGTTGATCCTTTTTAGCTATGCCTTTGGTGTTAACGGAGGTCAGGTCATCGACGAGGTACATATCCACATAACTCTTCCAAACTGGACACTGATGACCCAGGATCACCCAGGATGCATGTTAGCATTAAATGTGAGCAGATAAAAGTCGCGTCACACTCGCTATGAAGATGCAATGTAATCAGATCTTAGCTGCTCTGTATGCAATGAAAGATGTGTGCGACATGGCAGCTTCTGCTGGAATCTGACAAGTCATAAAATTCATGAATGCTTTCTGAAACTGAACTAAATCATTATTTACATGTTAACATGTTTCAGATTAAATTTATTCGCACTTGGGTTATTGTAATAAACATTTAAACTCTATTATTGCAAACAAAACCAACTATAAAATTAAAGCTGCATGAAGAGATACTGGGCCCTCGCACCTCCAGTCACATCTTCAGGCTGGCTACTTATTATATCTGCAAGGTTTTGTTGACTATTGGATTTTATATGCGAGTTATAACATGGTCAGAAATCTGCATTCACCAGGGTGAGTTTTTCTTTGTTGTTGTTCTAAAACATGAATTACTCCTGAGACCAAGGTTTGATTCCGTACCATACTGTTAACAGGTATGCACAATGCTGTCAACACCGTCTCTTTGTCATTGTCTCATGGTCTCACGGACCTCCCATGATGCACCTCTCCTCCCTCTGCTGTCTTTATTCTCCATGTACATATGACATTATTGTTGTCTTTAACTTGTGTTTCCCCGTTCCAACAGGTATCCTTTGAATGGTGTTATGGTGTTTGTTGTCTCCTCTTTTCTGTCTTCTCAAACCCCAGCTGGTCGAGACGGATGGCCACCCTTCCCGAGTCTGGTTCTGTTTATGTTTATGCATTTAGCAGACGCTTTTATCCAAAGCGACTTACACTGCCAGAGGTTTCTTCCTGTTAAAAGGGAGTCGTTCCTTTCCACAGTCGCCTCAGACACGCTCAGGACGGGAGATTGGACTGAAGACAAGTTTCGGTGCAATCTGTTGGTTTCCTCAGCTCGGCTACTTTTTTGAATTGGCTCTGTATTTATGATTTGGACTAATTTGAAATTGAATTAATTGAATTTGATTGGATTATGATTACAATGAATTGGATTCTAATTGGCTTGAATTGGACTGTATTATTGAAGTGCCTTGAGATGACGTTTGCTGTGATTTGGTGCTGTGTAAAAAAAAATTAATTGAATTGTCATGGAAAATGAAGCAGTGAATAACTGTGCTAGAATGGCTTTTTTTTTATATCTTCCTGCCTATATCATACTACAACAGCAACTTGATAGAACATCTGGAAATTGGTTTACATCTACAATTATGTGCCAGTAGGCCTGAGTGGTGCAGCTGTCTGTCATACCTTTGGGCAGCGCCTGTTGAGGGTCCGCTGCGAGTCAAAATAAGTGATAGCTCGACGTGGGATATCAACACTGATGAGTGACCAGTGAACCTCCAGATGGATGGGAATCAACAATAGATCCTTCTGAAAGATGTCAACCTGAAAGAAGAAAAATTAAATATAGAACACACGTGTTATAGTTTCATATCCATCTATATAGATGGATATAGATTATAGAGATAGAGATGAAGAGATATACAAACGCAAACACAAGTTTCTGATATTCACTTACATTTTTTGTCCACCGTTTAACTCCCTCATATCCTTTTGTTCTTAGCTTATCATAAAAGAAGCTGTTGAAAAAGTGGACCTGGAGATGAGAACAAGCAACAACAGGAGAGGAAGTTCAGGCATGGGCTTAGTTTCTCACAAAGCTTCCATATTCCCCGTGAATTCAACTTTTTTGCATTTTCCACAACAGAACAAAAACAACATGACCTTAAAATCACGGGCTGATGAATTAGGCCATGCAAATTTTATACTACATCCATGTGCTCAGTTTGGTCTTCACTCACTCTGGGTGCTGCCTTATTTTAAATAAAAATAAACTTTCACATAGAATTACAGTTATCTTTCAGTCATCAAAGTGAATTTGAACTTTTAGTCGGTATTTGTACACACAACCAATATTTTGTTTGTTACATGCCTTGCTCACTGGACTATAAACTTTATTTAATCGCATATTATCAAGATGTTTTGTCATTTCACACAAGAGCATTCAAACAAATCACATCCCGAGCTCTTTTATACATTATTATCCCAAAAAAAAAAAAAAAAAACAAGTCACACACAAATGACCACCTTTAAGCAAAACCATGATGTTGAGCTACATCTAGGTTCTTTTAGGTAGGTCATTTTTGACCATTCTTCCAGAAGCACATTTGTGATGTTGGACAGATGGCCTGGCTCACTGTCTACGCTCTAATTCATCCCAAAGGTGTTCTATCAGGTTGAGGTCAGGACTCTGTACAGGCCAGTCAGGTTCTTCCACATCAAACTGGCCCATCCATGTCTTTATGGACCTTGCTTTGTGCACTGGTGCACAGTCATGTTGGAACAGGAAGGAGCCATCCCCAAACAGTTTACACAGAGTTGGAAACATGAAATGGTCCAAAATCTCTTGCTATGCTGAAGCATTCAGAGTTCCTTTCACTGGAACTAAGGGGCCAAGCCCAGCTCCTGAAGAACAACCCCACACCATAATCCCCCCTCCATGAAACATTACACTTGGCACAATGCAGTCAGACAAGCACCATACTCCTGGCAACCGCCAAACCCAGACTCTTCCATCAGATTGCCAGATGGAGAAGCGTGATTGGTTACTCCAGAGAACGTGTCTCCACTGCTCTAGAGTGTAGTGCCGGCATGCTTTACACCACTGCATCCAACGCTTTGCATTGCACTTGGTGATACTTGGCTTGGATGCAGTTACCATGGAAACCCATTCCATGACACTCTCTACGCACTGTTCTTGAGCTAGTCTGAAGGCCACATGAAGTTTGGAGGACTGTAGTGACTGAACCTGCAGAAAGTTGGTGACTTCTGCGCACTATGCGCCTCAGCATCTGCTGACCCCGCGCTGTCATTTTATGTGGCCTATCACTTTGTGGCTGAGTTGCTAAACTGGTCGAGGCGGATGGCCACCCTTCCCGAGTCTGGTTCTGCCAGAGGTTTCTTCCTGTTAAAAGGGAGTTGTTCCTTTCCACAGTCGCCACAGGCACGCTCAGGACGGGAGATTGGACTGAAGACAAGTTTCCGTGCAATCTGTTGGTTTCCTTAGCTAGGATATTAATTTTTGAATTGGCTCCATATGAATTAATTGGATTATGATTACAATGAAGTGAAATCCAATTGGCTTGAATTAGACTATATTATTTAAGTGCCTTGAGATGATATTTGTTGTAATTTGGCACTATATAAATAAAACTGAATTGAATGAATAAATATTAATATGATGAGAGGAATGTTGACTTAAGTGATTACACATCCGTTACTTCCAATGAGACACACATACTGTGTTATTTCTGAGAGTCAGATATTTAAATGAAATGAGTGGCCGCTCTTCTTTTACATGGGCAGATGTAATGAATTTGATTGGCATCATAGTCTCACATGCAGACTGATTAGTTGATTCCTGCCTTCTTCTGCAGACAGACCAGCTGCTGATCATCTGGCTCTGCAGAATTTGTGTGTCACGCTGTTTTTGGCTTTACTGGGTGTCTCAAGTTTAAAGTTTAAAATCACTAGCAAACTAGCGCAAACACAGATAGGGGTGGGATTGGCTTTTGTTCACCTAAAATCAGGGATTCACTATGTTGTGGATCCCTCATTTTAAACTTAATACGCAGATATATTCTTTTAAAATGCAAAAGACCCCCCCCCATAAACATTGTTTTTTATTTTCTTACCTTCTCAGGAACAGAGTCCATGACCAGGTCACCGTACATGTTCATTACCTGTTTAAAGCAAACATGTAATGTGTAAGGTTAGGAAAAAGGATATAATAACCTGATCTGAACTTGAACTGATAAGTAATATATGCTGTTATAGGATTTGCCCTCTTTTTCCAAATTAATTTCACAGGGTAATTTCAGGACATTTTCAACAAAAACATACACTGCCTGGTCAAAATAAATAAAATAATTCCCCATCTAGTTTTAAATAGGTAAAGAGCTATAAACTATAATTGGGAAAGCACTGCAAATATTAATGTTTCAACAACACAGTTATTTAAAGAATTTTTTTCATTCCTCAAATGACCATGTTGAAAACACATTCTGAGGAAAAATGTTATTCTGTTTCAGAAGCTTCAAATCACTTGTCTGACTCAAGCAAACTAAACAACTAAAGAGGTTGCTCAAACAACTGAAGCATAGTTAAGAATTGTCCCACATAATATTAAAACCTGGGGGGACTGTGGTGAACTATCCTCTTTGAGGAAGAAATGTTGTTTGAAGAAACTAGGAAGATCAAGATCAGATATAATTTAGATCAGTGGTTCCCAACTGGTGGGTCGTGACCCAAAAGTGGGCCGTGGACCTGTTTTCAATGGGTTGCAAGACTGACTGGAAAAAAAAAGTTGAAAAATGACCATGCTTTAATTTTGAAGGGCTCAGAATGCATGCTATTCACACTCCTAAACAGTAGGTGGCGACGATACCCTGTAATGCTAATCGACTCCCACCATTTAACAGATACAAGAAAAGCTATGGTTTGTTTTCATATAAGAGTGACCATGGCTAAACGTAGGTACGACATTGCCTACATAAAATATGTTTTTTCTTATATTGATGACAAAAGGGGGGAACAACCTCAGTGTGTTTTGTGCAGCATGAAGCCTTTAAAACTTGTGAGACATTTGGAAACAAAACACCCTTCTCACAAAGACAAACTTGTTGAGTACTTTCAAAGAAGCCTTAAAGACCTGAGGGCTTCTTACCAGGCAGCACATCGTATTGCTAAGTTAAAGAAGCCCCACACCATTGCAGAGGAGCTTATCTTACCTGCAACTATGGATATGGTGAGAGAAGTTTTTGATCAATCCACAGCGGATAGAACTATACCTCTGTCAAATAACACTATAAGTCGGCAAATTGAAGATACGTCAGATGACATCAAACATCAAACAAAAGACCACAGCCCGCATTAAAGCAAGTGGTCATTTTGCATTACAGATGGATGAATCTACAGACATAACAAACAACGCTGTTTTGCTCGTGTACGTACAACGTGTGGGATGGGGACTTACGGGAACAATTTCTCTGCACACAAGATCTCCGTACTACAACAACTGCAGGAGACATCTTCAGCTCTGTGGATCTGTATTTGAGTTCCGTGGGCCTAAGCTGGGACATGTGCGTTGGTATCACAATCGATGGTGCTGCCTCCATGACGGGAAAAATCTTGGGGGTCATGAGGAGAATACTCGAGAAAGCTCCAAATGCAACTTGGAACCTTTTTTTTTTTTTGGCGCATCAGGAGGCTCTGGCAGCAAAGGATATGGTACCAGTGCTTCATGGAACATTGCAAGATGTCATCCAAGTCGTAAACTTCATTATACAAAGCGCAAAGAGCACTCAATGTTTTCAAAAACTGTGCCAAGATCTTGGTAGTGAGCATGTACAGGTGTTGTATCATGCTATCATGCAGGTACGCTGGCTTTTGAGGGGAAAAGTACTGTCCCGCTTTTACGAACTACGAGCTGAAATCGCTGTCTTCCTTGCTCAGAACAATTTGCCTCTTGCACAGCCGTTTAGCAGCGGTGTGTGGCTCGCACACGTTGCTTACCTTGCTGATGTGTTTGAACAATTAAACACATTACATGTGTCTATGCAGGGGAAGGGGCACAACATTTTTGAGCACTATGACAAAATTAATGCTTTCAAAAAAAGGATCTCCAAGTGGGCAAGTCATGTTTCTAAAAACGGACTCGACATGTTCCCAAACACCTGTCCTGAGGGACAGCAGCTGGACACGGCAGGAAAAAGTGAACTCAAGAAAACAATCATGGCACATCTGAATAAACTTCTGGAACGGTTTAATGACTACTTTCCTGAGAAATAGAGGGATAATGACTGGAAAGTGTCATTAACGTGGAAAGCGTCACGTTGCCCAGGAATGAGGAGAGTCAGCTGGTGGAGCTGTCATGTGACCACACGCTGCAGACAAAATTTATGGAGGTGAGCCTCTCCCTATTCTGGTGCAGCGCTGTGATGAGTGAATATCCTTCTCTTGCCACTTGAGCAGTAAAGAGCCTCCAACCCTTCACCACTACACATTTATGCGAGTGTGGCCTCTCAGCTCTTGTTCAGCTGAAGACCAAAAACAGAAACAGGCTGGACATCGAGCATGAGTTGCCTTGTCAACTATTATGCCAGATTTTGAGACTCTTATCAGGAGCAGAAAACATCCCCAGCTCTCACATTAATTCTGCTAAACTGGTAGAGGTTCGGTGTTGTTTAGTATTGATCTACCGATAAGGGAATTAAATTAATATAGTTATTTTTCTATACTTGCATTTTGCATAATTGAATGACACCTTGATTAATATACTTCGAGTTGGTGTATCAAAAATTGCTGCACTTTAATTTCTTATTTGTGCATGAAGCGCTTTTGATTTTTAAAATGTTACTAAGTAACATTGTGTTAAGTTTCTATGTTATGTACATTGCTGTGTCCCCAAGATGCACTTTTTGATTTTGAATTAAAATGCAGCCACTTGAGTGTTATAGGGAATTTTTCCTCTCTACCGTCACTTTTTTGTTTATTGTTAAAGTTGAATTTTGTATCTATTGACACACTGTGATATTTCATTGTATGTCAGGTTCAAACCTCAACATGTTTTCAGTAAAGAAATTTGAGATGTTAAAAATTTTCCTGGGTCGCAGCTCGTCTATAACAAATGATGGTGGGTCCAGAAGCCAGACCAGTTGGGAACCAGTTATTTCGACATTTGTTAAAGAAAATCAAGTTAAGAGCAGCAGTGGATTAAGTGCTGCAGCCATTATGCCTGGTTTCTACAGTACAAGCCCGTGGGGTCAGCATTATCATCTGGGGTTATTTCAGTTGGTCAGGTCTAGGTTCAACAGCATTGTGTCCAAAAAAATGTCTGTTTCAGGGTATCTGGGAAGCAGACACCCTTTCTACCTTTGAGATTAGTTTTAAAACCTTCCTTTTTGATAAAGCTTATAGTTAGTGATGACTCAAGTGACCCCAAAACATCCAATAGTTAAGCTGCTAGAGGCCCAGACTGCTGGGGGACCTCCCATGATGCATCTCTCCTCCCTCTGCTCTCTGTACTCTCCTTGTACATATGACATTATTGTCATTAACTTGTGTTTTCCTTTGAAAGGTGTTATGGTGTTTGTTGTCCCCTCTTTTCTGTCCTCTGTTCGAGGCAGATGGCCACCCTTCCTGAGTCTGGTTCTGATGGAGGTTCCTGTCAAAAGGGAGTAATTTCTCTCCATAGTCTCCTCATGCATGCTCAGGACGGGGGATTGGATCAAAGAGATGTTTCGGTAAAATCTGTATGTTTCTTTAACTCAGCAGGGTTTTTTTTTTTTTTTTATAAATGGTTTTGTATTAATTGGATTCATTTTTGGATTAATTGGTGTCATTAAATGGATTATGATTATTTAAAATGACTTGGAATGTAATTGGCTTTAATAGGACTGCATCTTTGAAGTGCCTTGATATGACTTGTTGTGATTTGGCGCTTTATAAATAAAACTGAATTGAACTGAATTCCACTCTATTAAACGAAAACTTAATGGTGGTGGTGGGTGTAATCAATCAGCTGGGACAACTTGCCAATAGGGATGGAGTGATTTTCGATCAGATCGTCTATCGGCGATCGAAGGGAGGATTGTGATATTTTTTCTCAAATGGTGATCTTTAAGGCGATCTTGAATTAATTTAATGCCATAAGATGTTAAAGAAAAATCTCTAGAACCTGCGCGTTACTGTGTACTTAAAAATGTTTCTCATTGAGCAACATGTCTGCATACAGAGCCCGTTGATCTGTGCAACTGAGGAGTGAATATTAAATATTACTTACATATTATATATTACTCTTTATAACTCTCCTTCGCCAGACATCTTGCCACAGCTGTTGTACATTGGGACCATCTTTTGCTGCCTTGCTTGTATTTGGTTGATTTTGCAAAAGCTGCCGATATTGTGGGCTGCCGAGACTCATTTGTGCTTAATCCAGCCGCAACACCTGATCTTGCTTTTGGGGGTATTTTTGCGGCCTCGGAGGGGTAATGAACTCGTATGTGTCCAAATTAATTTGTCGTCTGCTTATCGTTAACAGGCAAACATTTTTTGCATATTGTGCAAATAGGTTGCGTTAAGTCTTCAGGCTCCCCGTTGAAATCTGGGAAAAACCTGAAATATGCCCAAATAGCCAATTTAGCATTCCTTTTTGGCACTAAATTGCTGTCGGTCATGTCAGCGCCAGGAAAGTTTTTTTTTTAGTTTGTTTGTTTTAGCTAATGTAACTGCGCCCTCAGGTGATTGGATAGCCTATTGGCGATTGACAGCGGCTACGATCGAATGATCTGAAGAAAGGGCCGATTTCACATCCCTACTTGCCAACATATTTGAACGTGCAAAATATCTATTATTGAGAAGTAACAGAAAAATAAACAAATAATAGATAGATAGATATATAACCCTAACCCATCAATATGTCTATCTAGACATATCTATATCTCTATAGATTTATACAGTATATCTATATAAATATAGATATGGGATATAGGCATAATTTAAAGGTTGTTGTACAATATAAGAACCCATCCAACTTGAAGGAGCTGGAGCAGCTTTGCTTAGAAGAATTATGCCTATAGATCTATAGATATATAGATCTATATATGTAAGGAAACTTCATCTACCCACTGAAATTTTTTGTATTCTTCTAAGCAAAGCTGCTCCGGCTCCATCAAGTTGGATGTGTTCTGCTGTTGTACAACAATCTTTAAATTATGCCCCAGATTCTCAATTGAGCTGAGGTCTTATGGTCTGGGCTTTGACTTGGTCATTCAAACACATTCAAATGTCTCCCTTAAGCAATTTAGTGTGTCTTTAGATGTTTTTTTCTTCTGCTTAGGGTCACTGTCCTGCTGGAAAGTCAACCTCCGTATCACGTTTTAAGTCTGCAATACTGTACCTGGTCATTGAGCCAGTTCTGTCCATAGAGCGTGCCCAGGTCATCCATGGTCAATACATGCCGCTTGTAGTTGACTCTGAATGTTTTTGCCACGGCTGATCCTGATGAACGCTGGAAGGATTGAATGAGATGTTGGACCATTGCTTTCCTAAGAGAAAATGCCCCAAAAAAAACATATCAGTAACTATTTAAAATCAGTGTTTACTGATGTTGTTCACTGATCCCCATCATTTAAAGAAGAACTCTGGTATTGTTAAACCTAGACCTTATTTCTGGCATGAAATACGTTTATCTACTCACCGAGAACAGTTTGGCGAAAGTGGGGGTCCTTCGGAAGCTATTTAGATAACTCGCGATCGGCGTATATCCATATAACGGAGTGAATGGGGTTAGACGATGCAGCCACTAAATAAGGCATTATCTGTCTTTATTTCACCAATACTTTAAGAAGAATGAATGAACGAACACGTACTATTGCTCTGTTAGCACATAGCTACTGTTATGTGGCTACTTGCACCTATAGGAGAGCTTCATCAACACACATGGCTACAGCACAGCTCATTTACTCCGGTAAATTAGCTCATTTACTTACTCAAAGTCGTCGTTCACATTGTCAAAATTTGATAAATATCCTGCCATGTTGCACAAAACTAGCAGTAAGAAACTCTGTGTGAAGTTAGTCGACTGTCACAGAGAAAGGAGTAAATAAACTGTGCTCCAGGGGGGCGTGTGGATGAAGTGGTCCCAGTAGAGGTGTGTGTAGAATCCCCCCGTCAGCTCTCCTATAGCTGCAAGTAGCCACATAACAGCACCTATGAGCTAACAGAGCTATAGTACATGTTCGTTCAGTCACTCGTCTTAAAGTATTGGTGAAATAAAGACTTATTTAGATAATGCCTTATTTAGAGGCTGCATCGTTTTTGCCCTGTTCACTCCATTATATGGATCGCGAGTTATCTAAATAGCTTCCGAAGGACGCCCACTTTCGCTAAACTGTTCTCTGTGAGTAGATGAACGTATTTCATGCCAGAAATAAGGTCTAGGTTTAAAAATACCGGAGTTCCCCTTTAATATGGAGTGCCTGCTGGCACAGAGATTCAGTCCTATACTTGCATTTTCCAACAGCACACAGTGACAAAGAACACACCACAAGAACATGAATGAATATGCTGGAAATCCCAACATAACTGAGTATGTAGTTACAAAACAGCTGATGTATGGAAAACGGATAGATTTCCGTGCACAACCATTTAAGATCACGTTATTGTCATGTATACATGAAGAACATGAATGAATATGCTGGACATCCCAATATAACTGTTGAACACACATACCAGCTGTGGCGAGGAGGAAATCTAATTTGAGTGGCGAGAGTGAGAATTGAACTGCCAACCTTCTGGTTAATGGACGATCCACTAACCATTGAGCCACAGCTGCCCCTGTGCTAGCCCCTATATCATCCATTGTTTTTTCATATTTCTTGTATTATCACACACGCTGATTATCTTTTGAAAGCAATGCCAATGAAAAAGCATCAGAATGTCAGATAATACATTGTAAGAGGGGTGTTGGGGGTCTTTTTTGTGATGGACACATAGTCACAAGTACTAGTTTTGTATGAATTGTGCTAACTTGGAATTTAAGGAATTGGAATTGGTTGGATTATGATTGGATTGAGATGACATTTGTTGGGATGTTTTGCTTTATAAATTAACTGTACTTTAATTGAAGTGACTCCAAAACCAGTGTGGGCTGGCCATCCACAACAATTAATGTAATCACCTTTTCTGTAATTCTTTATGTTGATGGGGGAGGGGGGCATTGCAATTTCTAGTGAGTAGCTATTACTTACAAGCACATGCTTGAATGGGATTATCTGTGCAGTGTATCTCCTATCATGTGTGCATGGGGCGACTGTGGAAAGAAACGACTCCCTTTTAACAGGAAGAAACCTCTGGAAAATGTGTCTCCGTTATTTAACCAGGGAGTCCCATTGAGATTAGAAATCTCTTTTACAAGGGAGACCTGGCCAAGGTAGCAGCCATACAAAATCAAAACTACATAAAACACGTACATGAAAGACAGCTATTCATACATAGTGACCTTAAAAAAAAAAAAATGACATTCCTCCTTAGCTGCATGCTTTGACACTCTAAAAGTCATTAATGGATATGGGTGCTTTTAGTTTAGGACATTTTTGGAGAATATTCCATGAGCATGGTAGGAAAATGTATTCTGGGAATTTCCCCAGCAGAGCTTTATAGATGAACCAGTGTTGTGGGCTACAAATGGTTAATGATGTCTAGCCAACTGAATCAGAGAATGTAGTGTTGAGTGAGAGATTTTGCATTTGAAATTAAATGTACATGCGTCTTACATTGAATTGAGGCTCTTTTAAGTAGAAGAGGCTGTGTGCTTGTACAGTATATTGTCATAATCATTCAGATACAAAGGTGGCTTACAGAATTTTTTTTGACAGACATGATTAATTTCTAAAATAAAAGTTATCCTCAATTCCATAGCTAGATTAAAAAATATATGTACATTAAATGAAATTAAATTAAATCAAATGTACTTATAGAATGACACCCTTTTCAATCAACGCACCATAAGATGTAAAAAATCTTAGATTGTCATAGTTTTGCAAGCAAGCTTTTGATAAAATCATAAACTTTGTTTTCTGGGCATTTAAAACCAATTTTAGATCCGTCAAAGTTCTTTGTAATAACTGAAAGTTAGACAGTCTGAAGTTCTTCTAACGCCTGTGCTGCAGAGGGACCAGATGTATAAACGATGGTTTCATCCACATACAAATGCAATAGCTTGAATGTCTTTACCCTTATAAAAATAGTATACAAAAATAAACTAGAAGCCAAAATTAAACTTTGGGGCACACCTTTAGTTATCTCAAGCAAATCTGATTTGTAGACCTCTGCTCATACCAACACATGGATCAGTCATTTTTAAATCATGCAATAGCCTTAAGGCCAAAGCCAACATTCCTGAGGTTGTCTAGAAGTAGTTCATGATCCACTGAATCAAACCCTTTTGAAAGATCTACATATAAGGTGGTGCAGTATTGTTTTCTGTCCAACATAATATGTCAATTCTGGGACCACTTCTAAAACCAGATTGAAACTCACATAAACTGTTACCAGATAAAAACTGTTTCCACTGTAAATTGACCTGAGATTCTAAGGTCTTAGCCAGGACAGAGAGTTTGGAAATGGGACGATTTATTTTAAAACAATAAGAAGTGAAGACCATATGCAGCTTTCTAAATTGTAGGTATTGTGTTTAACTAAAGACTTCCACTGAAAATGTGCGCAATAGGCTCAGCAATAATATCTGCAGTCATTTTTAAGAAGTAAGGATCCAGGTTGTCTGAACCTGCAGATTTCTGGTGCTCAGTGTCTTCTAGGGCTTTGTGTACTTCTACTTGATGAGTGGGGTGGGTTTAAAATCAAATACATCAGTTACTGGGGTAGAAGAGCATGGGTGAGGGGTGTTTCCATATGAGATGTTAAATATAGACCCTGCACTTATAAAGTGTTTATTAAACTGATTCACAATATCAGATTTGTCCTTTTATTCAGTTAAGTCAAGCTCCCCTTCCCATTTGGCTTTAACATATAATGTTGAATCTGTCCTAGAAGCCCTCAAACAGCCATACAAAACTGCCACAACCTTCAGAATAGCTTGGCTATAAGCTTGTACAGGTAATTTTATGACGGGATGTATTTTGTCCTCAGATATCTACAAATGAGGGACTATTCTATCAAAAGTATTAAAATAACTGAATAAATCTGGATTCATTAGATCACGTGTATTCTTTAGTTCCTGAAAGCTTTTCATTTCATCTCTTTTAATAGTGATACATATGGGTGTGATTCCCTTTTCTGCCCAATATTTAAATCTAGCATCATGTTTACCCGGTACAAATTTATCATCAAATGCAATCCATTTTAATAGTCCAATTTCCTATCCTATTTCCAATTGTTTCACTGTGGAATACCATGTATCTAAAGTAAAGGATATCACTGGGTTAAAATTATGCTCATCTTTGATATAAGTGGAGATCCCCGTTTCACCAATACTTGTTTGAATTGGGTATTTTAATGAGAACATTTCAATATCTTTCCATCTAGATTAGGGCTGCCACGATTAGTCGACTAGTCACGATTATGTCGACTATTAAAATAGTTGACGACTAATCTAATAGTCGATGCGTCGGTTTTTTTCTTTTCTTTTTTCAAACTTCGTTTTTCTCTCAAAGCTGCTGCGGCACCTTCCACTGCTGCGTCTGCGTTTCTGTCTTTGACACACAGGCGCAGTAGTGGTAACCGGGGTGAGCCGTGATGTCACAGGAAGTTAAACCAGACGGGCTCTGGTATCTGGCAACAAAAGTGTGGGAGCATTTTAAGAAAACTAAAGACAAATGTGCGCAATACAATATCTGCAAGGCAGAACTTGCCTTCCACAGCAGCACAACGACGATGCAGAGCACCTGAAAAGGAAGCATGTTGTTGTGGCTGATTGTGAAAGAGGGACCGTCATCTTGGTAAGCTAACTGGCTAGTTAGCTGCTAAAATGAACATAAGCAGAGAGTTAACTTGCTACTTACTCATATTGATAGCTGTAAACGTTAACATTAGCGATGACGATTTGATTAATTAGCCTTAGCGCACATATTTCATGTGTTTTCTGTAACGTTACAACAGTGATGTGTTTAAATAGGAACGCTAATGTTTTCTAACGTTACGTTTCAGTGCTAAAAAAGTATGTTCATCTTCAATGGACGGCTTTGTTACAAAGCTAGCTACATGCACACCTCAGCAAGAAAATGTCCTGACTGAGTCCAAACTGAACATGTTGGTGTTATATTTCAGTCAGTGAGACCAAAACTTTTTGTGAATAATTCCTTAGTTTCAGGTGCCTACCTCATTTGATTTAAATGCACCTATGTTTGATGCCAGAGACAAATGAAGGAAAGAAAAACCTAAAAAAAAAAAAATAATTGTTTATTGCAACAAGCTGCATATTTCATTAAAGGGTTAATGAACTATGATATTGTCTTTTTTTTTTTACTTATATACATTAAACACTCCAAGCTGAAAGATAATGATGGTTATATAAGAGCAGCTGCATCCTGGTGCGATAAGCTGTATGTTTTACTTTCAGTGTACGTATGATCCAATTAGTACACTAATCGAAAAAAAATAATCAGTGATTAGTCGACTATTAAAATAATTGTTTGTGGCAGCCCTAATCTAGATACATATCCCTCATCACACCAGTAGATTAGCTGACGCAGTTGTGCAGCAAGAAAATGTTCTTTTAGATTTGGGAGTGCCATTCCACTCTGTCTTAGTAGTTTCAGTGTGGCATAGCGTATTCTGGGCCATTTACCTCCCCATACAAATCTTGATATGCACTTATCCCATTTAAGAAATTGGTCTTTTGATACATCTACAGGCAAAGATAGGAACAAATATAGTAGACGTGCCACGGTGTTCATTTATACCACATTTATTCTGTCATTTAATCCCAGTGGGCAAGTACACCATCTACTTTGATGGATTATTTAAGTTATCTGTGACTGACTTTAAAAAAAACGCAAATTTTTTGGTTGTTGGCACATTTGGTGGCGAAATATCATAATTTACTTTATGTTTACATGGCAGTCATTTCATGAATTTGTCCACAGTACTGAGACGGCGCTAATTAAAGGTGGTAAATGACATTCGCATAAACTCTGACACTGGTAATATGTCAGTTTTGGTTGCTTGGTGGACTTGCATCACTACTATGCCCAGAGAAAAAAAGAAGCATCTTAACAGGTCCCGCTGTCCAGGCGAACCGTGATGAGAAGGCTCAAGGACATCGAGGGGAACCTAGAGCTTCAGCTGCAAAGTGAAGTGGCAAGTGTTGACTTTTTCTACTTGGCTTTGGATGAGAGCTGTGATGTCAGTGACACAGCCCAGTTACTCGTATTTGTCCGTGGGATAGCGAAGGACTTCAAGATTACAGAGGAACTGGCAGCAATGCGATCAATTAAAGGGACGACTAGAGGGAGTGATCTCTTTACAGAGGTAAATGCATGCATGGACACATTATGACTGAAATGGGACAGACTGCCAGGTGTCACAAGGGATGGTTGTCCAAATTTGACGTTGAAACATATGCAAGATAAAGTGACTGGAATCGACGCCAAGCAGAAAATTGGTATTTTTGCTTTGTATTGGACATCAGCATGAGTTGTGTAAGTGCTGAAAATGAACCATACTATTGACGTTGTAACTGAGATAGTTAACTTTATCAGGACAAGAGCACTGAATCACAGACAGTTTGTTGCACTTGTGGAGGAGCATGAGACTGAACATGGTGACATCGGCGACAACACAGCTGTCAGTTGGCTCAGCCTGGGCAAAGTGCTTAAAAGGGTTTGGGACCTGACAGCAGAGATCCCCTGCATGAAAGGTACTGCCTCCAGTAGGGGTCCTTAGGCATGACCCCCTTACCCTATCTGTAAGTCGCTTTGGATAAAAGCGTCTGCTAAATGCATGCTAAACTGGAGTCGTGGATACGTCAAAGATGAGCAACAAATTTATTTTGATATCTTTAGTATATTTTTAGGTACTACATACTGAACAAGTTTCACTGCCACTTTGAAAGACAAAGACCCACTAGTCCCACCAAACTAGTAACTCACCCTCCCCCAGCACAACAGGGGAAGGACCCTTTGAAGCTGCTCACCTCTAACAATTCCCCCACCACACAAACACCTCTGTCTCTTTTCTCTTTCTCTCTTTTATTGCGTTTGCTCACCCTAAGACAAATTCCTTGTATGTGCAAACTTGGCAATAAAGAAAAAAGGAAGGTAATCAGTCAGAAGAGGTTGGCTCCTTGGTATAATTCACAGCTGCTTTAAAGCAGACTGCAAGAAAGCTGGAGAGACTGTGTCGTTCCTCTAATTTAGAAGAGTCTCAATTAGTCTGGAAAGATAGTTTAATAACGTATAAGAAAGCCCTTCGTAAAGCTAGAACTGCTTATTATTCATCATTGATAGAAGAGAATAAGAATAATCCCAGGTTTATTTTCAGCACTGTTGCCAGCACTGTAGAAGCATCTTTAGAACCTGATTTATATTTAGACAGCTTCTGTCCAGTTGATCTCTCTGATCTAACAACAGTAATAGTCTCTTCTAAACCATCAACTTGTATTTTAGACCCAATCCCAACCAGACTGTTCAAGGAGGTTTTCCCCTTAATTGACACTTCCATATTGGATTTGATCAATCGGTCTTTGTTGACAGGATATGTACCTCAGACTTTTAAGGTTGCTGTAATTAAACCTTTACTTAAAAAACCTACTCTTGATTCAGAAGTGTTGGCTAATTATCGACCTATATCCAATCTCCCTTTTTTGTCTAAAGTTCTTGAAAAAATAGTTGCAGTTCAACTTTGTGATCATTTACATAGAAATAATCTGTTTGAAGAGTTTCAGTCAGGATTCAGAGTGCATCATAGCACAGAAACAGCACTGGTGAAAGTTACCAATGATCTCCTGTTAGCCTCTGATAGCGGACTTGTTTCTGTGCTTGTCCTGTTGGATCTCAGTGCTGCATTTGATACGATCGATCACAGCATTCTGTTACAGAGACTTGAACATGTTATTGGGATTAAAGGAACTGTATTAGGCTGGTTTAAGTCATATTTATCTGATAGATTCCAGTTTGTTCTTGTAAATGAAGAATCTTCCTCACACATTGGAGTAAGTCATGGAGTTCCCCAAGCTTCTGTGCTTGGACCAATTCTTTTTACGTTATACATGCTTCCATTAGGTAACATTATTAGACAGCATGGCATAAATTTCCATTGTTATGCTGATGATACTCAGCTGTACTCATCTATGAAACCAGATGAAACCAACAGGTTGGTCAGACTACAAGCCTGTCTTAAAGACATAAAGACCTGGATGACTCAGAACTGTCTGCTTTTAAATTCAGACAAAACTGAAGTTGTTCTCTTTGGACCTGAGCGCTTCAGGGAGAAATTGTCTAGTTATATAGTTACTCTAGATGGTATTTCCTTGGCTTCTAGTTCTACAGTGAGGAACCTTGGAGTTATTTTTTACCAGAATTTATCATTTGACGCACATATAAAACTGGTTTCTAGGACTGCCTTCTTTCATCTTCGTAATATTGCTAACCCTAACCCTCCCAAACTGCAGGTTTACTTGTTGTTCCCAGAGTTTCTAAAAGTAGAATGGGAGGTAGAGCCTTCAGTTATCAGGCCCCTCTCTTGTGGAATAAGCTGCCAGTAAATGTCTGGGAAGCAGACACCTTCTCTAACTTTATGATTAGGCTTAAAACTTTCCTTTTTGATAAAGCTTATAGTTAGGGATGGCTCAGGTAATCCTGAAACATCCCATAGTTAAGCTGCTATAGGCTTAGACCAGTGGTTCTCAACCTTTTTGAGTCGCGACCCCCAATTTAACATGCATTGCCGTCCACGGCCACCCCACACATAATCAGACAAGCCCTGAATTTTATTTTGAAACGCGTTGGGATTTTTGGAAAAACGTGAAGTAGCATCAAGAGGCTAACTTTCCGAGTAACAGACCGACAGTGGTCGCAACATCCCATCACTTTGGGGTTAAAATGTACCTAAACAAATAACGAAAACTTTATTTTCTTTTTAATGAAATAAAACGATAACCGCACGTGCTAAACTTTAACAAAACACAGTAGAAAAACAGCCCATGCTTCATTTTAAACACCTATGTTTCTGAGAGCTTAAACATGAAAAATAACAACGTGTTGGTCAAAGCAGAAATGTTTTTCTGCAACTATTTAATGTGATGGCTGGGCCTGCTTGTTTGAACAGAGCAGCTGCATTCTTGGCTTTATGTTAGACACGGCCACGCGAAGATCACTCTCAACTCTGAGGAGTCGTGATCGCTACAGCTGTGGGACGGATGAGACTCTCCGCGATCGTGTGAGCCTTTTTCGATTGGGCCACTAGATATGCCACCTCATATAAAGCTGCCAGGGCTTTTGCAGGGACAGTAGTACATTCACTCACCAGTAGTTTTTTGCCTTTTTGGTTGTTGCTCTCTGCGCTGAAAAAAAAAAATCAATTGGTTTATGAATTAAGCTGCTGTGTTTTGACTCTAAATGTCTCTTAAGTTTTACCGGCTTCAAGCTCTCGTGTGCCAGCACCTCAGAGCAAATGACACATTGTGGGTAGTCAACGCTGTTTTTTGTTGTGCAGGGAAAGCCATATTTCAAAAAGTCGGGCCGATATTTACGGAGCCTCGAACCTTTATTAGCCGCCGGTGTCGACCCGGGCAGTGCCCTTCTTTTCTCTGGTGGTGGTTCTGGTGGCTGATCTTGGGACCCCTGCTGCTGCTGACTGTCTGGAACACTTTTTCCTTTTAAGCCATCGCTCCATTTTTCCAGCTAGCAAAGTTGCTGCAGATGTGGCTAAAAAAACAACGCGCCTGTTTTAAAAAAAAAAAAAATATATATATATATATATATATATCTTTTTCTTCGTTCTCCCCCAACCCCCTCCCCCCACCACTTCACCAGAGAGTGCTTCACTGACCAGAATCTGACCCGCACAGATTAGAATCGCATACAAACGCTGCGTTGACATAATGAATTTTGGACAATGAAGCAGAAAACAACTCTCTGTTTGAAATTATGTAAATTAATATAAATGTAACAACACTTACTTTTATAATGTTTAAGTAGCCTAATGTTTAAGTTTCCGTTCTGCGATTTCAGACCATCTATGAACGCTTTCTGCAGCCGCCGCTCCTGCTGACAGCAGACCGAGGAGAAAAAACATTTCTTTGCTCTGATGTGTGAATGATAGGGCAGACATGAGACTAGTGGACAGGTTCTTAGTTGTGGTTTTGGTGTAGCCTAGTTACGACCGACAGTAACTGGTTTTGAGTAATAAAATGCCCGTTTTAAGACCAACCGCTTGTCGTCCTTCTAACGTCCAGTCGGAAGCTACATTAATTTTGTGCTTTTATATTTTTCCAAAATGATTTGGCGACCCCCAGAAATCATCTCGCGACCCCAATTGGGGTCAGGACCCCAAGGTTGAGAATGGCTGGCTTAGACTACAGGGGGACCTCATCTGTCACACCTTTCCTCACTTTGCTCTCAACAATGCTTACACTTTCCTCCCTACTTCTTGAAAACGTAACCTTAGTCTTGGTATAGGCACAACAGCCAATGATTCTTTTCAGTGTATGCTTTTCAGTATGTTGCATAGGAAAATGGTTCAAAACCTACTTCCCAAACAGAACATGAATTTGACTGTAATAATATCCATCACTGTGTTTTCTTTAACTATTTAACCTCAACCACAGTATGCTCAGCTTTAACAGTCTCACCATCTTTTTTCAAAAAGACTGACCTTAAGCATTCTGGAAATCAACGCTGTTTAAGCTTCAGCTTTCACAGGATCTCCAGTTTTCTCGTAATTTCTAAGCAACCTTGCAAATACACAACTTTTGCTCTGTAGTCTCCTGTTAATAATTCCCCTCCAAGTGTGGATCTGTAGAACCTGATTGTGTTGAAAGACACTGTGTACAGTCATTTTTGTATAAAGTCTTAAACATCAAGAGGAGCGCATCACTGCTCTGTATTGTTGCTTTCCTAAAGCAGAAGAGTCTAACCAGTAAACCCCCTTCCACATGCCATAAAGGTCACTGACAAGAGATCCCAAGTAGGGATTAATATGCCCTTTAGGCTCACGTGAGCCAAGAATGATTCTAGCAATGATAATATTCTCCTGCTTAAATCTCTCCTCACAAGGCAGATTCATTACAACTAGGTACATAACATCTACAGAATCTTTAACCTTATCATAGGGCTGAAACCAGACAACATTAAGCATGAGACCCAGATTACATGCTTCAGAGGAATGGCTTGCCATCATAAGATTGAAAGTCTTTCCAAATCTTTCCATCATACATGTCCGCATATACATTGTCAAACATTTCTCGTTCTCTCCACTTCTCACAGACTTCATAAACACCTGGTCTATGTACTAAGTCCTGCAAAGTCTTTGAAACATTTCTGTAGCTAAAGGTACGTTTAGAATATAGATATGTTAACCCTTTTTTTCCCCAATGACTGTTTTCAAAAGCAAAGTTTCACATTCCTTACAATGACGCTTTTGTGTATGTTTTGGACAAGTTTGTTATTTTCCAACATGACTACATCTTGCAGATTTTTTTTTACTTATGCCTCATCCATCGTTTACAATTATTATTCCCTCCTCAAGTGTATAGACTTTGTTACAAACTGGGCATGCCACATAGTAAATGAAGTCATCACTTTTGAGTGAAAGTATTTTTCTGACCATATATTCCACATGGTTGAAGGAATTCTTTCAGCCAAAAGTTTCAATATATCAAGTCTGAAAATGCTACCAACCACAAAAAGAAATGACCTAACCAGATCTAACAGTGCTATATTACTGTATTGCAGTTTATTTGATTGGTTATTCAGTCAATTATTCAGGACTCTACTCAGCTGGGGGGGTTAAACATTATTCCACAATCACTAAATATTATTTTCCCTTCACCACCAGAGGCGGTCCGGCATCAAGCCGAAACAACCAACAACAACAAAAAAAACTTTGATATTCCTGTTGATCATATTTCTATCAGAACTTTTACCGAGTTCTGATAGCGGACAAACTTTTATGTCCGATATATTTTCATTCACATGTGCAGTTATGTAGATGTGAAACACCTGATTAGACTACTGTATAAACTGTTTATTTAATAATACTGATATTTCATAAATGCTTATTGAAATGGTAATGTGTTTATTGGTCCAGCTAGTGATTTTGTAAAACATGATGATGGTACAGAAACCAGAATTAAAGACTGTCACACTTTAATTATGATAGTGATGTAGAAAACTTACTGTGATCTTAAAATGTCTGATAAGGTAAGATCTTAGAAGATAAAATAATTTAAGATGGTTTATAGTTTTACATGAAGGCCTACATGCCATATTTCACACAATTAATGAAGAGAACTAATGTCTCAACCACCGAGTTCCCACATTTGCATAAATGAAAAATCCGTAAATATCCCGCGGGCATCCATCATGTATGGGTCTGAATCTGTGAACATGATACACCAAAGATGCGTCGAGTATGCGGAGAGATCTAAAGTAGGAACTGTGGGGGATCAAATACACACGTATTTTCTGGATATGTCGCAGATGGGTATCCGGTTTTGGGGATTTTTCCGGGATTTTTTGCCGTCCGTATACGGGGATATCTGAAAACAGAATCCATCAGGAATGCGATGTGGATTTTCCCGTATATATTGTCCGTATATGTGACGTATACGGGAATATCACTGCATCGGATAGTACTGTATCTTTATGCTTTTAGTGCAGTGAAAGGCAAAGACATTCCAGAGCTCTCAGATGAGGATTGGGTGGCAGATTTTGCATTTGCTGTTGATGTGACTGCATTGATGAACGAACTGAACACCAAACTGCAAGACGAGAGCCTTTTTGTTCACGAAATGCATAGCCTGGTGAAGGCTTTCATGAGAAAGTTAGTTCCTTTCAAGCCAACTGGAGAGCAAAACTCTTAATCACATGTAAATCTAACTCAATTCCAGGCACTACTGTCCACACTACTGTCCACACCCGAACCTTGTACCACAAAATCTGCATGCAGAAGTCCTACTTCATCATTTTCTTCATTCACCCCTCTTGCTCAGAGCAGTATGTCTAAACTTCTCACATGTAGCCATCCTACTACATGCCCGCTGGACCCTGTTCCCACCAATCTTTTCCAATCCATTGCTCCTGCTGTAACTGCAGCAGTCATGCATGTGATTAATGCTTCACTGACATCGGGCACATTTCCTACCACATTCAAGCAAGCTCGGGTTACACCACTGCTCCAGAAACCAGGGGTCCCCCAAGGTTCAGTACTGGGACCTCTTCTCTTTGCCATATACACCACTACTATGGCTTCTCATACCACTGCAATGCTGACAATACCCGGCTCCATCTGTCATTCCCACCTGACGACCACACGGTCTCAGCACGAATCTCAGACTGTCTCTCTGACATATCAACATGGATGAAAGCCCATCACCTCCAACTTAACCTCTCAAAAACTGAACTGCTTCCCAGCCAAACCAACCATACACCACAGCATCTGCATCCAAACTGAATCCCTATCTCTTGCTACATTAAAGGTAGCTAGAAACTTGGGTGTCATTCAGCCGGCTGCTTCAGTTGAACACATGCCTGTCCAAAGTCTGTGAGTCCAGGGGACTGCATTTCATTGAGAACTTTAATTTTTTCTGGCAAAAAGATGATCTGTTAAAAGGAAAAGGCCCACATTTGAACAGAGGTGGAGTGAGACGACTGACAGATAATCTCCTCCACGCTCTGAGGCATCAGAATGGGCCAGGACCGGGGCCTGTGCTGCCGCAGAGAGAGAAGAGGAGCGACAGAAGAGCTCCTGCCTCGCCACCCAAGGACCCAAAAAAGGATTCAACCACTGCAGCACCTCCAGCATCCTGAACACAGGATTCAGCAGCTCCTCCATCACTTTCACCACAGGCCTGGGACCCACCTGCTGCATCTACACCCTTCAGAGACGTTTCTCTATTGTTTTCTTCTCCACCGTAACCCATGAGACTTCCTGATCAACTTGAAAGCTTGGTGAAATCAGGGATTAAAATGGTTCCTCTCACACCAAACATGGCAAGACTACTACTGTTTTATGGAATGATTTTATTTGCCTTCTTGTGATTTTATGTAGCTGTAAAGCACTTTGAATTGCCTCGTGTACGACTTTTGCTCTACAAATAAATTTGCTTGGACTGGATTTACTTTCTGACTTAAGATTTGGCCTTGATGTTAAATTAATGAGTTGCGAAAGATTTTAAGAGGTCGGAGGTCCAGAGAGCCAGTCCCAGTTTAAAAAAAAAAATCCCCTCTGAGGATGAATTCAGAATCATGTAAATCATGCAGAATATCTGATATGGATTTGAAGGCATATTTTGAGGCAAGTGGGGTCTGTAGCAGCCAACCATAGTGATGAGGGTCCTTGTCCCTGTTTCAAATGACAAAGAAACTGGGGTTGTGAACTCTGATCTGACACACTTTTGCTAACCCTCCTCCTTTATCTACCTCAATGATTACATCAATAAAAATTTAATCATTGGTTATAGATTTCTTCAGGGTTATGATGGAACCATTATGTTGGCAAATTCTTATATACATTTTAGGGACAAGACTTCTAACATTTATATGTATAAAACCAAGGCCTGTACTACTTTTAAAATCTGATGGAGTTGAGAAACAATGCATTAAGGTGGTAGGCCCTGCATTAAGATGAACATTTCCAGACAGCATCAATAAAAGTACAATCATACAGTTTTAGTTTACATGGGAAGGATTTGTCAGAACCTCTGTCACACACAAGCTGCAGAATCAAAAAAATCTGGTATGGTAAAGCAGCCCTTTAAAAACAGTTTTTGATCCTATTGGAGCTCTTTCACTTGCACTTGTGGGTGGTACATCTTTAACTGATGTGGGTTGATTGACTGATAAGCGAGCTTGAGAAATAATATCAAACAGGTTGACACTTGTCTGCATTGTAATAAAATAAATCCATCCATACTGTTGTTCCCCTTCAGTTCCTTTTCGTTTCTGGGTGCATATAATAAGCTTCATGTATATAAAAAACACATGTTACTGATGTTTAGCCTCTATTTATGTTTGATCAGGTGGTGGTGTAGAGATCTTAAGCGGTCGAAAATCCAGCAGATCAGCAGACCGGGAGAGAGTCCATCGACCTCAGTCAAGCAAAGGTGCAGGGTCTCACCACAGAGCAGTCCAGGTGGACAAACAGCAGAAGAACTGAGTCCACTGACAGACACTCTTTCCCTCTGTCACCAGGCCAGGAATCCAAAAATCAAGCAAGAGAGGCCGATTCCAAATTTAGGCTGGAGTAATAGCAGGAGGATATAGCAGGTGGCTCACCAAGTGTAGGTGAAGCAGAAGACAAAATGAATCAGGCATCTACTGCACCTCTGGGAAGATATGACGAGACCCAATCCCCCCCCTGATCTCTGCAATCCAACACGGGTAAGCCTCAGCCTCCGCAGTCCAAGTTTAGAGTGCTCTGGTAATCTAGAAACAACTGGTCAAAATGCATCACCCAGGAATCATAGACTGACTGGAGGATGTTCTTCTTGAGAAGTATCACTCATTCATGTCAAAATAATGTATAATATCACCAATAGAAACACCAAAACTCAGAAATCAGGCACTGACACACACTACTAGACCAATCTAGCTTCCACCTTGGAAGTGGATCTCTTAAAATGGGGTGTAATCTGAAAAGTTTCACTCAGGATTCAGAGTGCATCATAGCACAGAAACAGCACTGGATCGTTGGCTCCCTGTTAAATTCAGAATAGAATTTAAGATTCTTCTCTTCACTATAAAGCTCTTAATGACCAAGCTGCATCATATCTTAAAGGTCTCATTGTTGGATATTTTCCCAACAGAGCACTTTGCTCTCAGACTGCAGGTTTCCTTGTGGTTCCCAGAGTTTCTAAAAGTAGAATGGGAGGCAGAGCCTTCAGTTATCAGGCCCCTCTCTGTAGAACCAGCTGCCAGTTTGGCTTCAGGAAGCAGACAACCTCTCTACCTTTAAGATTAGGTTTAAAACTGTCCTTTGTGATTAAGCTTATAGTTAGGGATGGCTCAGGTGACCCTAAAACATCCCATAGTTAAGCTGCTATAGGCCTAGACTGCTGGGGGACCTCCCATAATGCACCTCTCCTCCCTCTGCTCTCTTTACTCTCCATGTACATATGACATCATTGCTGTCATTAACTTGTGTTTCTCTCTCACAGCAAGTATCTCTGGCCTGGTGTTCTGGTGCTTGTTGTCCCCTCTTTCCTGTCCTCTCAACCCCCAGCTGGTGGAGGCAGCTGGCCACCCTTCCTGGTTTTGATGGAGGTTTCTTCCTGTTAAAAGTAAGTTTTTTTCTTTCCAGTCGCCTTGTGCACGCTCAGGATGGAAGGTTGGATCCAAGAGAGGTTTCAGTGCAATCTGTTGGTTTCCTTAGTTAGGCTACTTTTTTTTTTCTTTTAAATTGGCTCTGTGTGAATTGGACTAATTTGGAATAAATTAATTGGATTCCCATTGGCTTGAACTGGACTGTATCTTTGAAGTGCCGTGAGATGACGTTTGTTGTGATGTGGTGCTATGTACATAAAACTTGACTGAAATATCCTTTTCCACATTTAACTGATGTCTATATACACGCACGCACCAAGTGACCAAACCATCTCTTACCTGTGTGGCTGTGAAAAGTTCTCTTTGAAGATGTCCTGAAGTTTCTCTCCAATGTCATCGACATGGACAGGGATCAAACTGCCATACTGCTGTAGAGACTCTTCGAGAATACCTACAAACAGAAGATAGCCAAACAATTGCCATCTTAACTGCATGCACACTACAGTTTTCAGTCAAGATTAACTATTTAGTTTCTCTTTTTTTTCTGTGATGCATGCAACCAGGTAAAAAAAGAATAAAGGCCAAGAATTTTCTTGGCATCCAAATTAAGCATCGATTGTCTAAAGCTTCAAGCCAATTACTTCAAATGGAAAATATGTCAAAATGTAATTTTGATATTTCAAAGTAAGTAAAAAAACACACTGTACATTGAAAGAAACATTTAACTATATCTGAAAGTCAGGAAATATGAGAATCCAATCTGTGATCCATACCAGTTACACAACTCATGTGCTCCTCACTAAGAGACACTTCCACTGGCTTGAACTCCGTTTCCCGTCTCAGCTTCTCCTCCTGCTTGTCTGAAGAAGGGCCATTTTTCTGATTAGCTACCAGTGACAATAAAATAAATCACACACAACATGAACGATATTTTGTATTGAACTCCAAGAAACCATTTGCTGAAAGTTAAATGTTACTTCTTCAGCTCAACTTCAAAACAATGAGGTGCAACTTGCAAGCTGATATTCCTAAAGTATACAAACAATTTTTTGTGGAAATGTGTTTGAAAAGTTACTGATTGTTAAACTTATTAGAAAAAGAATGTCATTATGTTGTCTTTTGTTCTCTCTTAACATTGATGTGGTCTTCTCCAGTAGTCTGTCAGGTTTCCAACAAATTTCAAAATTCCAGAATTTAAATTTTCATAATTCTCTTGATATTTTGGGGCCATTTTTTTTTATATACGACTACAAATACCTGCGCGCACACACACACATATATATATAAATAAATACAACCCTGGATGACTGAGAATATTAATCAACATGTATTTGTGAACTGCCTCGAGTCAGAACAAAAACTGGAACTGGCAAACAAAAGACAAGGTAGGAAAGTTAAGAGTACATATCTGTACCTCTGTAAGACACTGTGAACTGCTCCTCATTGCAGTCATCCTCTTCATCATGGTATGATGTTAGTTGACATCTTTTAATCCTTCTTTGCTTTCCATACAGTTTGTACTTTAGCCCTCTTCGACGCCACTGGTACCCCAGAGAGCATATCCACCGGGCCCTTTGGCGCCAGCTCTTCCAGTTCTGGGCAAGTTGAACTCCATGGGATCGCAGACGGCTCAGCCTCCTCAGGGCCCTGTACCTGCTAAGATGGGACCTGAACAAGTCTCTTGCTTCAGCCTGGGAGAAAATATTCTCCACAGTTGCTTCACCAACTTTATCAGCCTTCTGTTGTTGTCCGTGATGTTGGTGCTGTTGTGAATAATGGTGCTGGGTGGACTGGGAAGGAACATCTATGACCTCCCACTCCACCTTCTGCTGGTCTCTGTCCTCTTCCGCCTCATCTTCCTCTTCACCATTGTTTTCCCAAGCCTTGCCCTCAAATCCCCCCAGATTCTCTGAATACAGATTGTTTACTTCTTCCTCATCACCTATAGTCTCAATCTCACCTGTCCCATCCTCTTCATCTACATACTCGTGTGTCCACAATTTTTCCTTTTGCCCAAGCCTGAGGTGCATAGGGCTGGACACACTGTGGCCCGACACTGGATCTATTAGGTGGTCTCCAGGAATCCCACCTAAACACAAACATGGACAGCAATTACAACTGCTGTATTCAATGATGGATAATGATGACCCAATAGCGTTCAAATTTTAAGGTCCCAAACAAAATCTCCTTGAGCCAATTTCATTTGACAAATCATGAGTTTATATCGAAAATCAAGTGTTTTGAGATAAGACAACAGAGATTCAAAGATAATGTGAGAATAGCAAGTCATACAAAATTAAAAATTCAGTTTCATTCAAATAATAACATGAAATATATTCCCTTTACATTTTACTTGGAAATATGTTTTGCTTTTCCCAGAATACCTGTGGCTTCAAAAATCAACTGCTGTTGTAGTGTGTAAAAATAGACTGGTGCCAATTGTTTGCTGGGAAAACAAGACAACACCCATCTGCTATTTTTATGAAGATAAACTGTCTACCTGCACTGTGGTCCTCTACAGAAACTCAAAGACCTGCATAATCATTTAAATTTAAACGGGTCCCAGTACATGTCTGAGTCGCCTTCTAACGTATTCTGTCAGGGGAAAACCAAACCTGTTCTTAGCTAGAATCAACTTAGCACTAGCCCCAAACCAGTACTGGAACCACTTTGGTCAGAAAGGGTTAAAACAGCCATTCAAGACATCATTCCAATCGAAGTGAATGAAAAGCAAGATAGTAGACAGATCTGTATGGGGACATTTACAACCCTCCAATTGTTGTTTTTGGCCTTGTTTTTCAAAGCATCATCACTTTGCTTTGCTGTACTGTTCTGAATGCCAACACCTCTACTACGCAAAAGTTCACTTGGCATGTCATGATTTATTGAACAAAAGCTGAGGTGTGCTTTTTTTTTCCATGTCTGTACTTGGTTCTGAAAACTAGGCTGAGCAAGCAAATAGTTGTAAAGAATTGCTAAAATAAATCAAGAGAAGGTCATTCATGACCTGACTCATCTCCTTCAACATAAATCCGACTCCTTATCCAAAGTCCAAATTTGTACAGGTTAAACTCCTCTCCTTGTGTCTTAGTTAAAATTCTGCCACCTTGGCTCCACTCTGGTGGGAGAACTGACTGAAAGATCCTCAGTTTGAATAATTTAAAACAAACATCAAATACATGAGACGAGTGACAAAAAAAGCATAATCCAACCATTATGTTTTCCTAGCCTCCTACTGCTGTATTTGATCACTTCTGTCAGGTGAGCATTAAAGGTGTTGGTGGCAATGCATATATTCACTTTGAATTTAATTGACCATGGTATAACACTGTCTCATCCTCAGATATCACAGACACGAAGAGGACTTCCACAAAGGATTCACTGGCATATCCTTACTTAAAGGCCCTACAACAGCCTGCTCACTCCTCACTTTTCACTTAAGAAGGTGCATTTTAGGAATTGAGACATCTTTTTAAATGTTTAGCAGAGACTGATTTTTTGGCTCAAAGAAGAGAGGATGGAGGGTAGATTTGATAAGAGGCATAAAAAGATGTGCTCTAACTAAGTGCCCACCTCCTCCGGTGTTGTCCTGCCCTACAGCAGTTAGGCCCAGGTCTCCCTGCCAGCGATTCTGGGCCAAGCTACCGCCACTGTCTCGCATGGTCCACGGACAACCCACAATCTGCGCCAGTTCGTCACCTACAAAAAGCAAACGATGCATTAGTGGTTAAACTAAACAGCCAGTTAACAAGTTTAGGAATCTTAATTTTTTTCCAAGTTTGTGGACTCAGTAACATCAGCCATAGCTTAGTTCTAAAGAAAAATAAGTTTGTGAACCTCAAAACTATGTGCTTCTAACTCATTTTAAAGTATGATTTAGTTTCCAGTGCTGCAACACACCGATTTGCTTTACAGTCGCTTGACAGTTTTGTCGGCTTTGTTGAGTCATATTTCATACACATTGTGTGGTACAAGCCATTTGACATTTTTAATCATTTTTATGTAAATTTAAATAAATAAACAAAATATTGTTTTTCTTTCACAAACTACCCTTAATATAAGGCTGGAGTCTTTATAAGAGGGATGGGCATTTTATGGGATGTTGGAGGTCAACTAATCAAGTCTATTAAAACAGACTACGTCATGATGATGTCACAACTAAACATTAAACTAACATCACCAAAGCAGTTATTTCTTCCTGTCATTTGCTGTCAAATGAGTGTTTAGCAACAACAGAACCATTCTGGTAGAACTGTGGTAAACTAGCTTCATCCCGCATAATGTGCTGTCAACTTTGTAAACATTAGTCCGACGACTCTGCTGAGTGAAACTTAAGTCTCCTGTCCCAAACAAAAATGTATTGGTTCTTCAAAAAGTAGTTAACTATATGCGCCCTTCCTACAAACTGATTAGTTATGCACATCCCTACTTTATATGTTATAGGAATTAGAGGTCGAGGCAGATGCTACCCTTCCTGGTTGTAATGGAGCTGTAATGGAGCACCACTGTCCACCCGTTCTCTGGAGGATTCATTGAAGCTTTTTAAATGCTTAAACTGGTGTAGCCTTTGTTATATATCAATGAAAAAGAAATAATCTAATTCTTTATTAAAAGAGTCAAAGAACTTTTTTTCTTTGTTTTTAATTTCTTTTTTACTGTATCTTTTTTTATAATTCTTCTTTTATATCTTTAATGAAAATTAAATGAAATAATTAAATGAAAATGTCTGCCAGACATTTCGTCAGGTCATGGTAAACAAAATGAAAGAGGCTTAAATGTGCTGCTGCTTGAGATATAGGGGTTATTTAATCTTTGAAGTACCTTGAGATGACATTTGTTGAGATTTGGCACTACATAAATAAACTGAATTGAATGAAGAAATGTCGATCTTTAGACCAGAAACTGCAACCAATAGCAAAAGTTTCAAAAGGAAAACATTTCTTGAGAACACTTATTTTAATACCACTGTTCAAAGAGCCTTTGTGAGTTCCTAACACAATTATTCCAACGTTGTAATTAATGAGTTAATTTTTTTAGGGTACAACAACTTTGTGCATACAAATGCTTTCCTTAAGCCTCTGGGCTGTTACTATGGAGAGAAAATCGACTCAAAACATCTGTGCGTGCATAGCACTTGACTTGTGCGTGCGTACTACTTGATTTGTGCGTGCGTAACTTGCTCGAAGTTACAGACAAAACGATAACTAGGAATTCAAAAAGTCTCCTATACACACAGATCATTAAATACGACACACGAATCCCTGATACACACGCACAAAGCTATAGAACAGCACGAAGGGGTGCACAGGTACTTTAGTTCTGTTTTGTTGTTATGTTATAGCGTCCTCAAAAATCTAAATAATTAAAAGCAAGACTGAAGCTTATGCATTTGTTTTAAATAAAAGTAACGTTAATACATTTGTAAGACCTTTCAAAGTCGTATTTAAGACACTTTATTAATTTTTAAGATAGTTTTAGACATTTTAAGGCCTTAAATTCAAATTACTGGATTTTAGACATTTTAAGACTTTTTAATACCCCGCGGATACCCTGTGATGGTCCCAACCCCATTAAGAAGGCAAGAAAATCCACAAATGAACCCTTACAAGGCACACCTGTGAAGTGAAAACCATTCCAAGTGACTACCTGTTGAAGCTCATTGAAAGAAGGCCAACAGTTTGCAGCGCTGTCAACACAGCAAAGGGTGGCTACTTTGAGGAATCTAACATATAAAACCACTTATTTCACACTTTTTGTTTACTACATAATTCCATATGTGTTCATTCATAGTTATTATGCCTTCAGGGACAATCTCCAATGTAAATAGTCATGAAAAGCCATTAAATGAGAAGGTGTGTCCTAACTTTTGACTGGTAGTGTAGGTCAATTATATATTATAAGTACCAGAGCCATACTAAAATGACTAAGACACCAGCATCACACTTGGACCCATATTTATAGGTATATAATGATGTTAAGCAAAGCAAGAGGGATTATCTGATTTGACCGACAAAATATAGACAGACTGAAAATTAAAAGGTTCCTCACTGCATGAAATAAGCCACAAGGGTCTTGAGTTGCAGCCACTATCATAGCTGCTGGAATCCCCTTTACACTTAGAAAAAGTGTTTCTTTTGTCATTTCCTTTAGTTTAGGAAACACTGGTACATCTTTCAAGAAAAGGCAATAATGCCATCCCACAAATATTTGTAGCCACAGCATTCAAAGCTGATATATAGATGTCAATGGACAGGTCAAGGGTGAGATCAAAGTTAAGTCAACAAGAAGCACACAATTTAATATAGCATAAATACATGACACATTGAACGAGGAGGCAAAAAATAGGAAAGTTCTGATCCTTGAACATAAAACGATTGAATCTCTGGCAAGCAAAGGATTTGCAGGTTCTTGTCAAGAAGGAGGCCAGTTAAAAAAAAAATAAAAATAAAAAAAAAAAAAAAAAAAAAAACTGGCTTAAGTTAACACATCAGCATCAAACTGTATTTTAAATTTAATACGGAGCAGAGGAAAATAAATGGCTTAACATTAAAACATAACTCAGAACTTTTAGAGTATTAGAACATGTACGGTTAGAGTATTTGCACTTAACAAAGAAAAGAATAAGGTGTTTCAGGCCTAAGTGGTGATCCATGTCAATTCCATCACACTGATGAGGATTTATAGCTGAAACATGGTTGTCTTGTCTGCAATGAATGAGAAGACTACATCAGTGCATATCAGAGAAGACTACAACAAAGAATATCAGTGCTTTAAGTTTAGCTCTATAGTAGAGAAGACTGAGCTAATGCCACTTTTGGAGACATCCATTACTTGAGGGTAAGAAAAATATGTTATTGGTCTTCTATCTTGTGGAAAAAAATGTTATTACGTTTGTTAATATCTGTTTGCCATCTTCAAGTCTGAGGGCATCTGATCCTGAGGTCTCTAATAAAAGAGTTACATATCCCTACAGAGATGCACGTGTCCATTTTCAAACGACTTTTCTTTGAGTATTGTAGAGTTTGACTTTCAAGAAAAATGGGAAATGTCTGACGACCTATCGCAATTGCTTGCTGAGTGCATCCACTCCAGTCACTTTTGGCCTCTGCAGATTGCAAACTGCTGTAAAATACTTCAGTAATATGCACATCAGCAGAAGATAATAAGCTATCAACTTACTGGTAAGGTTTGGTTTAGTTTCAGTTCCAATCAACTGAGACACAGATGAACTCATCAATTTTGTTTGTCTAGTTATTCAGTTCTGTTCCAAACAACAAACCACATGATTTTCTCATCAAGATTTGTTTCCGAAACATAGACTGGCAGGTTCATATTTCCATTGCCTTTACCCAATGGTCAGTTATCATATTTCTCAATCAAATGAATTCATCTGTAGACAAAAGGCACATTCATTATATAAATAAGTAGATCTTTAAATATGGTGCGGCAACATATTCATTGCTGTTTAAATAGGGAAAGTGTTTTTTTGCAAATACCCTAAATGCAAACTGGCTCAACTTTCCGTAAAACCGTCCTCCTCGAGGCACGTTCGTACCTTTCGTAAAAACTGTATGACTTTGATGAGAGTTCAACATTTCTGAGTAAACTGTCCATTAAATATAGTGTCAAGACATCAAAAACCACAAGGCATGATGTACAACAAGGTTGTTCCCTTTCAAATTGCAATCTAATCACCATGTGCACCTCAGTAAGCCAGATGCGATTTACGTGGCTATTCAATGTAATTTCTGTCTGCAGCAACGTGAATAACGGAATAAAGGCGGTAATTAGTGCTTAAAAAACCCAATAATTGATTAGCCTGGAAAATTACTTTATATGGCATTTTGGTAAAATGCCCCATACTAAGAACTCATTCAGGAACTAGATCATTATAGTACTATATTGTGCGCGCGGAGCTAGCAGAATGGCCGTCAGTTTCACCACTTCAGCTTTAATACAACACACAATAAACTCAAATATCCTTTCATCCAACTACAGTTAGCTAAAGTTGTTGCACCACCCCGGGAAACAATATGCAATAAGTGAAATTACCGGAATTCTTCGATAACTTGTCATCTGTCCGTGCTAACATGTTAGCCGTTAGCCATGTTGTCCCCAGCTACCAAGGCACTATGTATGCAGATAGCATGCTAGCAACAACTCATTTAAAAACCCAGCGCCTGCATGCCTAACATCGTTACATGTAATGACTGTTTACTTACCTTTCAGCTGCAAATTTTCTAACTGAATTATGAACGTTTATTTTTCAAAAAAAAGAACCAAGACCAATTCTGAGTGCTATGAACCCTCATTCAATTAAATCAGGTGTGGAACAGCCAGATGTCGCCCTTCTTGTTTGTGGTTTATTGATAGTTAGCAAATGGTTTTGCAAAACTGCCACCTACTGGACTGGAGTGTGGAGCAGAATAGTAACGGTCATGTATGGATTCACCACGGACCTGTGCAGGGTGTACCCCGCCTCTCGCTCAATTATGCCATTACTTTGACTTAGCCTTTAAACTTGTTAATATATTCATATTAATTACACCCTCAGACAGACATCACTTTCCGTTGGTTCAGTCCAGCACGTTCCACAGGTCAAAGGCTGGTTTGACAGTAAATTTCTCAGTTGCAGAGTGGGCCCAGTTTACTGTTCACAGGTAAGTGTCATGAAAATCAACTGTAATCCCTGACTAAAAACAGAGCATATAAAAATGTACTAGTTTATGTGAAATGAAAATTTTTTGGCTCATACATTAGCTGAAAGTAGAAACAGCGTTTTTTTGTAAAATCTTTTGATGCGTTTTTATTTGAAATTAAATCGCGATATCCGCAGATACTGTACGTTGCCCCATTGTTAATTCATGCCAACTTTGTTGTTAAACAGTTGCCATTGACGGCGGCGCCACCAAACAAGAAGTTTGCTCATATGTCGGCGAAACTTTGACTTCTGAAGACCAAATTTGGTCGCACGCTTCAAGACTCCTTCCGAAGCATGCGAGAGAAAAAAATTCAATTAAATTTTATTTATATAGCGTTAAATTACAACAATTGTCATCGTGCCAAAATTGTGCTATTCGGCCACTGGGGGGACGCTGTAATTTTCTCTAAGTGAGATGGCTGCACCTGCAGACAAAAACTATAAAGTCTGTAACCTCATGCACCAACAATTTTACAAAATGAGTTATATTAGTTTCATATATAATGCACACAAATAGTGACACATTACTCTTGTTTACATATATATTTTTTGACATTGTTGAAATTCATAAATTCTATTTGAAGCACGCATATTTTTTGTATTTTCAACTTTGTTCATTTCTTTTTTTTTGTTTTAAGGTGCTGGGGAAGTCTGTTCTGCTGCTGAGGGCTGCTGACACATTGGACAGAAAAGGAGGTTTTCTGGAATGGAGCAGTGTTGCATACAGCAGTGGTTCTCAACCTTTTTGAGTCGCGACCCCCAATTTAACATGCATTGCTGTACGCGACCCCCCCCCCCCACACACATACACACGTACACACACATGCACACTACACTAAACAATGCCCGATCAATACGCCTTATACGTCGCATTTACATAATCAGACAAGCACTTCTGATATAAACTCACTTCAGCTATTAGTTTCTTTATCATTTTATTTTGAAACACGTTGGGATTTTTGGAAAAACATGAAGTAGCATCAAGAGGCTAACTTTCCGAGTAACAGACCGACAGTGGTCGCAACATCCCATCATTTTGTGGTTAAAATGTACCTAAACAAATAACGAAAACTTTATTTTCTTTTTAATGAAATAAAACGATAACCGCGCGTGCTAAACTTTAACAAAACACAGTAGAAAAACAGCCCATGCTTAATTTTAAACACCTATGTTTCTGAGAGCTTAAACATGGCTTTATGTTAGACACACGAAGATCACTCTCAACTCTGAATGACAACGGCAGACATGAGACTAGTGGACAGGTTCTTTGTTGTTGTTTTGGTGTAGCCTAGTTACGACCGACAGTAACTGGTTTTGAGTAATAAAATGCCTGTTTAAGACCAACCGCTTGTCGTCCTTCTAACGTCCAGTCGGAAGCTACATTAATTTTGTGCTTTTGATGATTGGCGACCCCCAGAAATCATCTCGCGACCCCAATTGGGGTCGGGACCCCAAGGTTGAGAATGGCTGGCATACAGGAAGAGCTGATTGGGCCATACCAAGAATGTTTACATAATGGGGGGGTTATATATCTGTAAATGTAGTCATTGATCTTAAATGTTTTTCTATTTTCTTTGATTTTAGTTACTTAATCATTTAGTCCTGTGTTTGACTGCATTTTATTTTTTGAGGTAACTGTTAAACTTAACTGGTCATTTTATTTATTTGTTGTTAAATTGATTTGTTCGTATTTGGTTTACCCTTTTTGTGTCAGGCTGGTCTGACCAGCCAGTATTTTAATCCATAGACATAAAGAGTAGACGCCGCATCGACAGTTGCTGCCTAATGACGCAGATGAGCCGTGGGGCCGCCATCTTGGACCAGTCACCAGTCAGTGTAATCTGTCTGGCAGGAGCAATGAAGTGTCAGCACATTACATCAATCATAACTTGCTGAATCCAAAACTGATTTTCACGTTTTTTTTTAAAAAAAACATCATACATGTAGGCATGATACCGGTCACATGATTCGGCGTATTTTAATATTCATAGTAGGCTTAACAGTAATAGAATATTCTGGTATGTGATATGCTATGTAGTAGGTAGGCTATTTTGCAAAAGACACAATATATAATATAATATAACATAATATAGTCAAGTCAAATTTATTTGTATAGCACATTTCATGTACAAAACAATTCAAAGTGCTTTACATAAAATAAAAGCATTGCAGCAAGGTGCATAAAAAGCATAAAAAATATGTAAAATAATATAAATAGAAAGAAATAAAATAATTAAAATTAATAAAAACAAACAACATAGATATTCATTTTATATAATATAATACACACACGCCTATATAAAAACACTAATATATGATAGAGAAGTAGAAGCAGATTGTGTACAACTCAGCTATTTTAATAAGTTGAAAAATGAAGAAACAATACATTATACATCCACATATAAGATAATACACAAGAGACAGAAGTTACATTTCAGAAAAAAATGAATGTCTATATGGACATATAGCTCAGAAAAAATGAAAATCAATATCAAGATTGATTCAAATTGGCTTTATTGGCATGAATGGTATCAACCATTCTTGCCAAAAGCAAACATACCAAAATACAATTAAATTATAATAGAATTACACTGAATTATTTACACTATTTAATTATTATAATTATAATTATCTCTCTGTCTCATAAATAAATGAAAATCTGTACATATCAGAAAAAAATAAGACAGATAGATGATAGAGAAATCATAAAAAAAATTAAATTTTCAAGTTAAATACAAGAACATGACACCACATCGCCCCAAACCATATTTACACGTTTACACAAAGTTGCTCATGAAAGTTTAAATGAGATAAAAGCCCTGAAAGAGGACTGTTTGCAGAGCTTCTTTCTCATGCTCCCTTTCTGCAGGTCAAGAGAGGTGAGTTTGGCAATGTGGTGTAGCCTTATCTTCAGAAACACAGACACAAACAAGTTGGAATAATGGTTGTCGATGCCAAACTGTGTCTCCTCAATGTGTTCCCCAAACTGAAAAACATGTTCCGTTCCTCCCAGACAATGTAGATGACGACTGTCGATGTCTTTGGAACTTGCTTTGGTGAGGCTTGGTGAATCACCCTCTCTGCAGCTCTCAGCACCTTCACTGTGCCTTGTGATGGAATCTAAATTACTATCATTACAATGTTTCATTAGGTATCAGATAGTTGAAATCACGATTCATCTATTCAAAATATACAGAGAACAGAGTACGTATTTCTAAACTGTATATTCAATGTGCAACATGCAAACTTAGTAATTGATTGACTTCCTTCTCTCCATAGGCCTGCTTTGTACTACAGAAAATTTCACAAGTAGTTTTACCACTCTAAAATGTGTGATGGAATGTGTAAGGTTATATACAAACTTTGTGAATAATACAGCCTGTGTCACCTATGTAAAATTTGCTGGTCAATGTTATACTAGCAATATTTGCATTACTTCTATAATAGTGTTATGAGAGTAGCGTTGCAGATATGCTGTGTGTGTGCGCACACGCGCGTGTGGAGTGTGAGTGAGTGAGCGAGCGAGTGGGTGCGAGCCAGAGCGAGTGTGGGAAGAGGGCAATTGAGTGGACTAGAGCAGGACTTAATAACAATAAATGTACAGTGCCTATTCCAGTTGATGAGAATAAAGCCACATTGCACTGCCAACCCGGAGCCTTTGTGTTTTGTGCTCTCTGCTGCTGTAAGAAGTGATGGGGGTTAACCCCGAATTAAGTGAGACTACACTTGGGCCCCAGGAGACAGCTTCTCCCCTGTGCTGCTCGACTACGGTCCGGCAGCCGGACAGGAACCCAGTTGACATTGACGACCACGAAGGGACTCTCTTACGTTCAGAACTCAGTGGTGAGCACAAGACCGGTGAAAATAAACCGGGACAATTAGCCAAAAACTTGCTAAAGCTAAAATGGCGGCTGCAAGCCAACGCTACGAGGCTCATGGAGAAGTGACTAACTACTATAACCCGTTCATGTCGCTGACTACGGTGGGTGAAGGTAATGTGGTAATTAACACGGACTATGTGAGTAAGAGGAATGATAAATCTGGAGATTTTAATCCCTTTTTTTCTTTTTTTTCTTCTTTTTTTTTTTTTTCTTCCCCTTGTCCTGTTCAGCATTATGGCAGCAGAATTGTAGTCTGAATACCTTTGATGCCAGATTTGCTTTGCCAAGGGAAGTTTTATAAATGTAAAGCTCCCCTTGATTTGATTTATTTATTTCTGTTATATATGACATGTTATAGAACTGAAGGAAAGAAGAAGAGGAAACAGAACAAAAATAGAAACAAAAACCACACAACCAGCTGCTACACCTGTAAAAACCAAAACAGACAACAATCCATGGCCTCTGAGGGGAATCCAGCCTTAGCGCCACCAGGAGCACCTGAAAGCAGACAAACAGAGAAAAACAAACACACAAACAAACAAAAACAAGCACAAGAAGCGGTAATCGCATACAACACAGCTGTCGATATAGATGACCTGAGACGACATGATAATACATCAACTGCTTAGCGACCATGCTACTGGACTAATGAATGTGTGTGTGTGTGTGTGTGTGTGTGAGAACATGCAACACCCATGGCACAGGACCTACATGATAACCGTGCTTAGTTATGAGTGTATAAGCGTACAGGGCCACAATCCACAGCTCCCCCAAGCAATCAGAAGCAGGCAGAGAGGGCCACAAGACCCAGGCCACCAGCAGCCCCCACAGAGCACAGAACACAGGAAGCCCACCGCAGGGACAACCAGGCATCCACCCAGAAGACTGCAGAGGAAGCCCCCGGGCAGAGCCCCCATAAGCATAGGGCAGAGGCCCTCCGGGAGCCAGGGGCAACAGCCCACCGACCCCGCCAGGCCCCAGCCGCCCAGACACGGGCCGTGCACTGAACCCGGGCCCCAGGAGCCCGAGCGCCCCCAAACCCCCCGGCAGAGGCTCCACCCAATACCCAGGAGGGCCAAGCGCCCCTGGCCAAGTGCCCTGGGAGTCAAGACGTGCCCACAGGTGGGTGAAGCCGCGAGCAGCGGGGAGAGGCAACGCCGCCCCCCATCGGGAGAAGCACAGGCAGGCCAGGCGACAGCAAGTCCCAGATCCAGGCCCAATCATTACCACACACACTTTCACGTCCCATACATCCACACATCCACACGTCCTCCCTCCCTCGACTCCGCTGGGGTGTAGTGCAGCAGGCACACCAGGGGGCCAGCAGCCCCCCAGCCACCACAGACCCCAAAACAGCAGAACAATTAATTAATCCTCTTGGCCCCTCCCGCCCCGAGCAGCAACCAGGAAGCAGGGGTGTGGGAAGAAGACCCCTCCCCTCACCCTTCTGGCTCTTCAATATTTTCTAGTAGTGAGCGATTAAAATTGAGGGGCAGCCAAACTTGTAGAACTGGGAGCGCGGCCCTCTGGGCAGTCTACATGCCCAAAGAGCCCCGTCCACCAGATGCCACTCAGTGTAACCACCCCCCAAGACCTAATGTGTGTGTGTGAGTGTGTTTGATAAGTAGTAATGTCTAAGGTGTAATTAAAACAGGGGCGGGGAACTGCAGAGTGCAACCAAAGGGGACCATCTACGTGGCCCCATCCACTACACCCCACCGAACACACACGCCCCCACAACCCTTCATGTGTGAGTGTGTGCTGTGTACAGGAGCCAGAAGGGAGAGGGGTATGGGGATATACATCGGGGGAGCTACTCTCCCCCGGAGAGGGCAGCCAGGGACTGGCTGCAATAGGCATCCCCGCTACCTGGGAGCCAACACAGGCCAGGAGGGGCTGATGTCCACCAGGCTTGGGGCCTGCAGCGACCATATTCCGGGAGCTACTGTACCCCCAGAAGGTACCCATCCCGCCCCACCCCACTCAACCCCACCCCGGAGTACCTCTACAAAAAACAAACAAACAACAACAAAAAACAAACAAACAAACCACCCGGTCACACCAGTCGCAGCAGCCCGGGCCAGAGACCCACCATCACCCAGCCCCCCCCCCCAACAGGGGAAAAGCACCGCCCCCCCACACCGCACGCCCCAACACCCTGAAAAAAAAACAACCATCTGCGGACACGTTGGTGGTCCCAGAGCAACAAGCCCGTCACCAGGACCTGCACCAACCCACCCATACTGTGGCGCGTCCAGGGCAACCCAGCCCCCCCAGGCACAGGCAGGCCCCCCCTCCCGGGCCCAAGGCAGCGCCCAGCCACCAGGGCCAAGGCCCAGCACCACCACCCACGCCAGAGCGGCCCGGCCACCCGGCATAGAGCCAGCAGCCACCACCCCAAGGCCCCTAAGGGACCCCGCCCCACACCGCAAGACAGCCCCACCCGCAAGCCCCCAAAACTGCCCTCCAAGCCCGACACACAGTCCCCCCAGCAATGACCAACCTGGTCCCCACGACCCGAGATACCACCAGACGCCCGAAGCCACACAGCCCCCCCCAGCACACACCCAACCGCCCAGAGCGACGGGACAGCAACCCACCACCCCCACTATGTGATAAAGCTAATCAGAGGGGACCAGAGAGAATGAAATTCAGCCAATTGATGTTTTGAGGAGGCAGACATTGTTTCCATGCTAATATAATCTAAAAGAACATTTCTAAACTGGTTAATACACAGATTGTTCTTCGCTTTCCAGTTCATGAGAATAGTTTTCTTTGCGATACATAACACTGTGAGAACCATGTGTGCTGAGTTCATTTCCATGTTGATGTTGTCAAAGTCACCCAGTATGCACAGTGTGGGGCATGCAGGGATGCTACACTTTAGCCATGTTGATAGGTCCTCACAGACTTCAAGCCAGAACTTCTGGACAGGCGCACAGAACCACAAAGCGTGTGCATAATCATCAGGTGTGTTATCTGTGCAATGTGAGCAGATGTTTGAGTGTGTTAGACCCATCCTGAACATCCTTTGTCCTGTATAGTGTGTTCTATGAAGGATTTTGTATTGTATGAGCTGTAAATTAGGATTTCGAGTCATTCTGAAGGTGTTAAAACATATTTGTGGCCAGAAGCTATGACTAGAACTGATGGATAAATCTGCCTCCCATTTTGAGGATGGAAGAGACATTGTGTCATCTATCTTAGACAATAATTTATATATTTTTGATAGTAGTTTTGGGGTGCAGATGCTTAGAAATTCTGCTACCCTAGTCGGGAGTTGTAAGTCTGGTTGGTGGAGGATATATTTCTTTGTTATTATAGACTTAAGTTGTTGATATTCTAGGAATTTATTGCTGCCTATCTCGTGTTATGATATGAGCTCATCAAATGAAATAAAATTTCCATTTTGGATTATATGTTCCAGATGTTTGATTCCTTTGATCTTCCACAGAGTAAAGTTTAGCATTTTTTTTGTTTTGCAGTATGTCAGGATTGTTCCAGATGGGTGTAAGCTTACATGGGACAATTGAAGACTTTGTTATTTTAAGAAATTCCCACCAGGCTGTCAGAGAGGTGCTGATGTTAATGCTTTTGAAACATTTGTGATTTTTTACGTTTTGACTAATAAATGGGAGGTCAGAGATTTCCAGATTATCACACAATGCTTGTTCTATATTTATCCATGGTTCATCTATTGGGCTATGTTTAAACCATTTTAATATATACTGTAACCTATTGGCTAAGGAATAGTGCTGAAAATTAGGTAAATCTAATCCACCACAGTCCTTGGTCTTCTGTAGGGTTTTTAAACTAATACGTGGTGATTTGTTTTTTCACAGAAATTTGGAGATGCATGAATCTAGTGACTTAAACCAAGTAGCAGATGGTTTTGTGGGGATCATTGAGAACAAATAATTAACTTTTGGTAGTATCATCATTTTAATGGTTGTAACTCTCCCCATAAGTGATATAGGTAAGGACTTCCAACGAGAGAGATCGTCCTCTACTGTCTTTAATAATTGCACATAATTTAGCTTTGTTAGCTCTGAGAGCCTGGAGGAAATGTTTATGCCTAAATATCTAATATTTCCTGACTGTAAAGTGATCGCAGGTATATTCTGGACCCTACAGTTAATGGGCAGAACTGTGGTCTTAGACCAATTGATAGAGTAGTCAGAAAGTGCTGAGAATTTATTTACGAGTGTGATAGTGTGAGTGAGAGACGTTTGAGAGTTCTGAAGGAAAAGTAAAACATCATCAGCATAAAGACTTATTTCATGCTCAATATTTTGGGGTTGGATGCCTTTAATATTTCTATCTTGTCTGATAGCAGCTGCTAAAGGTTCGATGAAAATAGCAAAAAGTGAGGGAGAAAGTGGGCAACCCTGTCTTGTACCTCTGTGCAGACTGAAGCTTGGAGAAGTTTGATCATTTGTCCTGACACACGCATTTGGGAAGATATATAATATCCTTATCCAGTTGATGAAGTGTGACCCAAACCCAAATTTGTTTAATGCTGCGAATAAAAATTTCCAGTTCACTCGATCAAATGCTTTTTCTGCATGTAGAGAGACTATTGTGGTTTCCAGGTTGTTGATGGCAGAATAGTCTATGAGATATGAGATTTTAATCCCTTTCTGAGTGAAGAGGAGCCGGTTAAAATGTGGCCAGAAGCCCAAATGCCACATAAGCCATTAAAGCTGCACATAGCCATGCCACCGGCTGCTGTGGTTGCAACGCCTCCCACCAACCCTTTCTCTCCTGCTGGTGCGGGGAGTTATGTTCAAAGCACACCTGTTAACTGCCACCCCCATGCTCCACATGCCCAAGGGTTACATACCCCCTGCTGTGACCCACCTAAAGAAGTTTATTATGGACATTTACCAGAGAAAGGACATGGGGCTTTTGCGGTAAGACGTATTGCATCACTTCCTGTTGCTTTGTGTGTGCACTGTGACAGTTCTCGCTCCTCTTGAACTACTAATAATCACCTTATTTGTTGTTGTGTATCGTCCACCTGGCCCTTATTCTGAGTTTCTGTCTGAATTCTCAGAGTTTTTATCCCAGTTAGTGCTGAGTATAGATAAAGTCATTGTAGTGGGTGACTTTAATATTCGTGTAGATGTTGAAAATGACAGCCTAAATATTAACTTTAATTCTATATTAGATTCTATTGGATTTTCTCAAAGTGTTCACAGACCTACTCACTGCCTTAATCATACCCTTGACCTTGTGCTGACTTATGGCATTGAGAGTGAACAGTTAACAGTGTTCCCTCATAACCCTGTCTTGTCTGACCATTTTTTAATAACTTTTGAATTTACATTACTTGACTACACGGTTTCTGAGAAGAATTCTACATATAAAAGGTGTCTGTCAGAGATATATCTTGAAAAAATAGTTGCCGTTCAACTTTGTGATCATTTACATAGAAATAATCTGTTTGAAGAGTTTCAGTCAGGATTCAGGCAGACAGCGTCATATGTCACCAGCTTCATGCACTCAGGGGTCCGCTGCACATCTGAACGGAGATCCCGTGTCACTGTGGTCCGAGAGGGAATAGAGGAGCCAGAGGTAGAGCCCCCCCAGTCCTTACCACACACCAAGCAAAGGAAAAGGCTATAAAGACATTAAATGAGAGAAGATTTGCTGTCATAACTGCTCAGGCCTCTGCAATATGAGGAGGGATTGCTCCTCACCAAAGAAAACTGGCAGAGCCAAAGTCTCAACAACTACTCCTGAAACCTCCAAGTCCGCTGTGCTTCACTTTAAAGCACAGGGTCAGGAAATGAACATTTGCATGCTAGTGCACGATCTGGAAGTGTGTGCTGTGTTGGACAGTGGGGCCTGGAAGAATGTGCTGCCCCTACATCACTACAATGCTACACACCCTGATGTCCGACCTCCTCTCCAGCCATCAACGGTGACAACTATTCTGGGTGTTGGACCTGGTGACATCCCTGTGCTCGGGGATACTGACATCTCTGTGCAGATAAACAACCGGCAAGTGAGCGTGCATTTCCTGATCGCTGACATAGCTGGTGATGAAGCCCTCTTAGGCCACCCATTTCTGATCCAAGCTCAAGCACGCCTCAATTTTGTAAATCACCGCTTTGTGCTGTTCGGAGAAGAAGCGCCATACTTACACACACAAAGAAAACCAAAGACGCATGCAGTGAGAGTGGCCCGGACTGTGGTACTAGAGGCAAGACAGGAATATCTGGTAGGCGGCACAACCAACTTCAGAGGACCAGTTAAAGGGGAGGTGTTGTTGAGCCCCACTAAAGGGTTTGTACAGAAACACAGAGTGCTGGTGGCCCATGTCCTAGTAGAAGCTCCACATCATAATACTGTGCCCCTCCGCCTCTTTAACCCTGGAAACACAGCCGTAACCATCAAAAAGGGGGCCATTGCAGGGTTCCTCCAGCCTGCCAAAGCCTTGCAGCCCATCGAGTCCACAGCCCAGCCTGAAAAGACTGTCAGTAGCTCCCCCGCTGTCCCCAAACACCTACAGGAACTCTACGCTCAGAGTTCCATAGAGCTCGACGCAGAAGAGCAGCTGCAGCTATCCCAGCTGCTGTGTACTTATGACAGTGTGTTCTCCACTGGCCCTGACAACCTTGTCTGCACCAACCTGGTACAGCATGACATTATTATCCGACCAGGTATTCCAGTCAAGCAGTCATCACGCCGAATGGCGTGGGAAAAACAACAGAGCGCTGACCAACAGATTCAACAGAGCGTGGAGACGGGGCTAGCTCGCCGCAGCCACAGTAGCTGGGCCTCACCTATTGTAATGGAACGCAAAACGGATGGGACGTACCACCTCTGCGTAGACTACAGGGCCCTAAATGACTGCACCATTAAAGACGCATACCCACTGCCCCGCATTCAAGACACCCTGAACACCCTTTCCACTGCCAAATGGTTCAGCATGCTGGATCTCGCCTCTGGATACTGGCAGGTGGAACTGGCCCCCAGAGCACCCAAAGCAGCTGCATTCTGCACTAGAAACAGACTGTTTGAATGGAATGTCATGCCGTTTGGACTGTGCAATGCTCCTGCAACATTCCAACGACTAATGGACCGGGTCTTGGCTGGCATGCAGTGGGAGACCTGCCCAGTCTACCAAGATGACATCATCGTGCTCGGCAGAGATGTGTCAGAGATGCTGGAGCGGTTGAGTCAGGTCTTCAGCAGACTTTTCAGGCGAACCTGAAACTGAAACCCTCTAAGTGCTGCCTCTTCCAGCACCAGGTAGCCTACCTGGGCCACGTTGTTTCAGAGGACGGTGTGGCTACTGACCTCAGTAAAGTGCAGAAGGTGCAGGAGTGGTCGACACCAACATCTCTCCAGAAGGTTCGCTGCTTCATCGGTCTTGCATCATACTATCGGCGGTTCATTAAAGACTTTGCCTCTGTAGCTGAGCCCCTCCATGCCCTGACCAAGAAACACGCCCATTTTCAGTGGACAGAAAAATGTCAGCCTGCATTCAACTAATTAAAGCACCTGCTGACCACTGCACCAGTTCTGGGTTATCCACTTGATGACGGCAACATGTTGTTAGACACTGATGCCAGCGATGTTGGCATTGGAGCTGTCCTCTCTCAGATCCAGCAGGGCAGAGAGCGTGTGCTGGCCAATGGCATCCTGGTTAGGCGGTTACACTACCTGGATGACACCCAGTGCTATCCACAAATTGTGCTGCCTCGTATTTTCCGCCCTGATGTAATGAAACAGATGCATGAGGGGCAGGTTGGTGGACATTTTGATGTAGAGCACACAGTGGCCCGGCTGCATACCCGATACTTCTGGTACTGGGTGACAGAGGATGTCACCCTCTGGTGCGGCACCTGTACCAGCTGCGCAGCCAAAGCCAGGCTGCGTAGAACACCACAAGCCCCATGGGTGCTGTGAGAGTGGGTGCCCCTATGGAGCGCGTCGCCTTGGACATCATGGGGCCACTAAATGAGACAGAGCATCACGACAGATATGTGCTGGTATATATAGGACTATTTCACCAAGTGGGTGGAAGCTTTCCCCCTGCCCATTGAGCAAGCTGTAACTGTGGCTGAAGTTCTAGACTCAGAGCGGGGGTGTTGTTACGGAGCACCACAGATGTTGCACAGCGATCAGGGCCGTAACTTTGGGTCTGAAGTGTTCCAGAAAATGTGCACACTGTTTGGTTTTGACAAAACACACACCACACCCTTCCGACCTCAATCTGATGGCCAGGTTACCACGGCTGTGCACTCCCACTGGGACTGGGACCTCAAGATCCCCTATGCTGTCATGGCGTACAGAGCAACAAGACACAGTGCAACCAGTTTCACTCCCAACTTCATGATGTTTGGCCAGGAAGTGAGTGAGCCGGTGAATCTGGTAGCCGACCTGCCTCTAGACTCCGATACAGACTATCCAGCCCCTGAGTATGTGCAGAATCTCAGAGAGCTCCTGGAGCTGGCACATGAAATTACCAGAGATGCTCTTGGTGAGTCGGTGAAACACGCAAAGAGACAATATGACAAGAACTGCTGCCACACACAGTATCAGATTGGTGATGCTGTGTGGTATCTCATCAAAGGCACAAAGAAACTCAAGAACAAGGTCAGAAAGTTCCTTCTGTCATATGAAGGGCCGTAATTCATCTTGGGAAAGCTGGATGATCTGGCGTATCGCATCCAGAAGGGCCCAAAGACCAAAGTCAAGGTGGTTCACCATGACCAGCTGAAGCCCTATCGCTGCCATGACCCACTGGACAGCTCCTGGGTTATGGAGCTAGCACAGCGCTGGACACCACCGGAGGTGTCACCCACAACATTGGACGTGGATCATGCAGACCCTGGACTGGGGCTGTCCCAACTGTTTTCCAGTGCTGAGGGTGCTCTCAGCTGCCCCTCAGCAGATTCCACAGTGACCATTCCTGAAGTAGCTGCTTCACTCTCCACCTTTCTTCCTGTGAACTGTGCTTCGCCCACCCAGGCTAGTGGGGGTGGTGTAGCAAGTCAGAGCCAGTGTTGTCAAAGGCTGAACCGCCAGCGAAGGTCACCAGCCAGGTATGGTGAGTGGGCCACTCACTGAGTTCATGAACCGTTCTCCAATTTAAAGAACAATTTAAGGTTCACTGTTTTGCACTATTTTGTGCTGTTTAAACTTATCGTTAGTTTGATAAGTTCCTAAGCAAAACAGAAAGGCTTTGCTATGTAAGGCAAGGCAAGGCAAGGCAAGTTTATTTGTATAGCACAATTCAACAACAAGGTGATTCAAAGTGCTTTACAGAGACATTAAAACAGAAGAAATAAAAAGCATGATTTAAAATTTAAACAAAAGAAGGAAATAAGAACAATAGATAAAATCAGAAAAAATTATATATATGAAAGATAAAATCAATAGTTAAAACATGATTCCGTTTTGAAACTCAAGCTTATTCAAATGCAGCTGAAAATAGATGTGTCTTCAACCTGGACTTAAATACACGGAGTGTTTCAGCTGATCTGAGGCTTTCTGGGAGTTTGTTCCAGACATGTGGAGCATAGAAGCTGAATGCAGCTTCTCCATGTCTGGTTTTGACTCTGGGAACTGATAAAAAACCGGATCCAGATGACCTGAGGGGTCTGGAAGGTTCATAGTGGGTCAGGAGGTCACTGATGTATTTTGGTCCTTGACCATTCAGAGCTTTATAGACCAGCATCAGAACTTTAAAGTCTATCCTCTGATGGGTTAGGCTTGAGAGTTTTTACTCAGTGGTCTCCCTCCTACGCAACCAGCTGGTTACCATGGAGTTTGGTGTAGAGACCAAGGGGGTGCACGCTCAACTCGTGATCTAGCTGGGAGCTGCTGCGTGTAGTGACATGGTCTTGGAGTAACTCAGGAGACCCTGGGAAACTCCGTGCAATTTGAGTTGTGTAGCAATGTGGGTGCAATAGACTCAGGGTCCTTATGATGTGTGTTATGTGCTGTTAGGAGTAGAGAGAGAGAGAGAGAGAGAGAGAGGAAAAGAAAGAGAGGGAAGAAGGGGTGGGTTATGTTCTTGAGTTATGGTGTGCTGCGGGTGCGATAGGAAATTGAATCTCCCTTGAGGTGAGTGGTGCAGGTGTTTGAGTGTGTGCTGTATGCAGTGGGCTTGAGGCCCTTGGTTCGTGTATGTGGAGAGTGGGGGGGGGGGGGGGGGCGAGGGGGGGAGAGAGAGAGAGAGAGAAGGATGGGTTATGTTTTTGAATTGTGGTGTGCTGCGGGTGCGATAGGAAATTGAATTTCCCTTGAGGTGAGTGGTGCAGGTGTTTGAGTGTGTGCTGTATGCAGTGGGCTCGAGGCCCTTGGTTCGTGTATGTGGAGGAAGTGTGTGTGTGTGTGTGTGGGGGGGGGGGTTAGAGGAGGAGAGAGAGGATGGACAGAAATGAGGTAGGAAGTGTAAAAGAAATTATTCTGGGAGACTTAGGTGTTAGGGCTGTGGTCCTGTGACCTTAGGGTAAGGGTAAATGGGAGGGGATTGCATAAGAAATGGCCAAATGATCAATTTTAGGGCCAAAAAGGTTAATTTTTTGGGGAAATTATGAAAATTATGAAAATTAATTTTCCCATGGTGGAGCCAGGGGAAGGACTTATGGTTAGGTTGCTAGGGTCCTGTGACCTTAGGGTGAGGATAAATGGCAGGGAAAGGCCTGAGAAAAAGGAAGCAGGTGGTCAGGTATAGGCTGAAAACAGTTAGTTTTAGCCAAAATTGTTAGGCTTATGAAAATTAATTTTCCCGTGGCGTGGCCGGGGAAGGACTTATGGTTAGGGCTAGCGTCCTGTGACCTTAGGGTAGGGTTAGGGGTTAGGGTAAGGGTTAGGCTCAAGAGTTTTTACTCAGTGGTCTCCCTCCTACGCAACCAGCTGGTTACCATGGAGTTTGGTGTAGAAACCAAGGGGGTGCACGCTCAACTCGTGATCTCGCTGGGAGCTGCTGCGTGTAGTGCCATGGTCTTGGAGTAACTCAGGAGACCCTGGGAAACTCCGTGCAATTTGAGTTGTGTAGCAATGTGGGTGCGATAGACTCAGGGTCCTTATGGTGTGTGTTATGTGCTGCTAGGATGGGGGGGGGGGGGGGGGGGGGGGGGGAGTAGAGAGAGAGAGAGAGGATGGGTTATGTTTTTGGATTGTGGTGTGCTGCGGGTGCGATAGGAAATTGAATTTCCCTTGAGGTGAGTGGTGCAGGTGTTTGGGAGGCCTTTGGTTTGTGTATGTGGAGGGGGGGGGGGGGGGGGGAGCGAGAGAGAGAGAGAGAGGGGATGGGGAGGACTTAGGGTAAGGCTAAATGACCGGGAAAGGCCTGAGACAGAGGAATCAGGTTGTCAGGTAAGGCCGGAAACCGTTAGTTTTAGCCAAAATTGTTCGGCTTATGAAAATTAATTTTCCCGTGGCGTGGCCAGGGGAAGGACTTATGGTTAGGGCTAGCGTCCTGTGACCTTTAGGGTAAGGACAAGTGACCGGGAAAGGCCTGAGACAAAGGAATCAGGTGGTCAGATAGCCGGAGACCGTTAGTTTTAGCCAAAATTGTTAGGCTTATGAAAATTAATTTTCCCGTGGCGTGGCCCGGGGAAGGACTTATGGTTAGGGCTAGCGTCCTGTGACCTTAGGGTAAGGATAAATGACCGGGAAAGGCCTGAGACAAAGGAATCAGGTGGTCAGATAGCCGGAGACTGTTAGTTTTAGCCAAAATTGTTAGGCTTATGAAAATTAATTTTCCCGTGGCGTGGCCAGGGGAAGGACTTATGGTTAGGGCTAGCGTCCTGTGACCTTAGGGTAAGGATAAATGACCGGGAAAGGCCTGAGACCAAGGAATCAGGTGGTCAGATAGCCGGAGACTGTTAGTTTTAGCCAAAATTGTTAGGCTTATGAAAATTAATTTTCCCGTGGCGTGGCCAGGGGAAGGACTTATGGTTAGGGCTAGCGTCCTGTGACCTTTAAGGTACAGGTAAATGGGAGGGGAGGGCATAAAGATGGTGGGTAGGTGGTAAACTATAAAATAGAAAAAATAATAAAAATAATATTTGCTGGTCAGATTTCCGCCAGGGTAGCTGTCAATCCGGATTTCACTGTTCTGGATTGTTGGTAACCTCTTCAGATTTGAGTCTCCACAAATTATGTGTGGTTTGGTTGGGTGCAGGTCCCAGTTCTGCATTTTGTTTCCATTGTGCTCATAGGTGTTGAGACTGATTCCGACTTCTGTTGGTGGTGTTCTGGTTTCAGTTCCGGATCCGTGTTGTAACCCATATAGTTACGTCGTTTGGCTCAATTGTTGTTTCTTTGTTCTAACTATCTTTGGAATTCGATCTGGCCCTGTCTGGTTTTGCTTTCTATTTTGTTTCCTATGGTTTGAGTGTTTTTAACGCTGTTAGTGTGGGGATGGCTGTTGTATTTCCACACTATCAGGAAGCTAGGCTATTTTCTTTTTGTACAATTTCAGGACTAATTCATCAGTAGTGTACCACAAGATCAGCGAACGTTTCAGCTGTTTATCACCATACGTTCTCCCTTGTGGGGGCCCCCTGGTTGATCAATTCCAGGGTTTAGTCCAGTGTCCAATTTTTTGGTCATTAGGTGATAAAAAAAGTTTTTATCTTTTAGCTTGCCCTGGTTTCGGTTTTTATTTTATTGGGTTTTTGTTTTATGGTGAACAAGGGGTTGCCTTCGTTAAAGTTTGTGTCCGAACTGGTGCGTCTATGGGATCCAAAATGGCGGCCTTGTTGCAAAATGGCCGTTATCAAAGGATAAGGGGTTGTCTTTGTCCACTTTGACCCTGATCGAGGCTTATTACAAGCCGGTTTGAGGTCTGGTGTCTAGGTCCCGTTGCATCCACGGATTGACTTCTAGGGTTAGGGTTAGGGTTAGGGTAAGGGGGTTAGGGTAGGGTAGGGGAAACAGAAAAATAGAAACTCCGCCACCATAGGTGGCAGAGTTTAATGCACTGGCCATCACTGTTCCTGCTTTTTGGGCCCCTCCCTCCCCCCAATTCCACAAAGGACTCGTATAACCCAAACAGGACCTTTATAAAGGGGCCGAACGGTTAGGGTTAGGAAATAGGTCTGGGCGAGGGCATAAAAAGTGCATATTATTGAAAAATTGACTTAACTAGGGTTCCAATTGGTTAGGGTTAGAAATTGGGTCTGGGTGAGGGCATAAAAGGCTAATTTCACTTAGGGGACTCTTATATAGGGTTCCAATTGGTTAGGTGAGAGACTCTATCACGATGACCCCCCCTGACTCATCCAACGACAAGCCAGTTGAAATGGGGAGCCAAAGGTAAGGCACTGGCCGTCGCACGTCATCCGCAGCCCTCGTCGCCTTATAATGACCAGTACCATGACATCTCCAATTAGGTGAAAGAACATATGCATTAATGCCCATGTACACAGTCATACATGCACATCAATCCACATGTGAAACAGGAACCGGAGGAGACAGAGTCAGGGAGAGGGTGTCGGACCGGACTGTATCCCAGTCCCCCGCCTTACCAGGCTGTACACTCTGCCACCTCCACTCCCTCCAAGACAGGAGGGAAGTGAAAAGGAGGAGAGGAGAGATAGTGAACGTGTGAAATGTAGAAGTGATATCATGTGGACCTGTATCAAAGGTGAGTGAAATGAGAACCGTGATTTTGGGGGTACACATCGTCAGTAGTGGACCTTGGGATCACAGGGCGTTTCGGCCATTATCACTAGACACCCTCACCCAAGGAAGGCCCCGCCGAGATTGATCAGGTCCCGGGGTGTGTCCCATAGCCAATCGGTGTATGTGAGAGAGAGAAAAGAGAGCAAAAGAGCCATTAGGGTTCCAAATCGTCCAGGGTTAGGGTTAGGGGTTAGGGGTTAGGGGTTAGGGTTAGGGTTAGGGTTAGGGTTAGGGTTAGGGTAGGGTAGGGTTAGGGTTAGGGTTAGGGTTAGGGTTAGGGTTAGGGTAGGGTTAGGGTTAGGGTAGGGTTAGGGTAGGGTTAGGGTAAGGGTTAGGGGTTAGGGTTAGGGTTAGGGGTTAGGGTTAGGGGTTAGGGTTAGGGGTTAGGGTTAGGGGTTAGGGTTAGGGTTAGGGTTAGGGTTAGGGTTAGGGTTAGGGTTAGGGGTTAGGGTTAGGGTAGGGTTAGGGTTAGGGTTAGGGTTAGGGTTAGGGTTAGGGTTAGGGTAAGGGTTAGGGGGTAGGGTGGGTTAGGGTAAGGGTAGGGTTAGGGTTAGGGGTTAGGGTTAGGGTTAGGGTTAGGTGAGAGACTCTATCACGATGACCCCCCCTGACTCATCCAACGACAAGCCAGTTGAAATGGGGAGCCAAAGGTAAGGCACTGGCCGTCGCACGTCATCCGCAGCCCTCGTCGCCTTATAATGACCAGTACCATGACATCTCCAATTAGGTGAAAGAACATATGCATTAATGCCCATGTACACAGTCATACATGCACATCAATCCACATGTGAAACAGGAACCGGAGGAGACAGAGTCAGGGAGAGGGTGTCGGACCGGACTGTATCCCACTCCCCCGCCTTACCAGGCTGTACACTCTGCCACCTCCACTCCCTCCAAGACAGGAGGGAAGTGAAAAGGAGGAGAGGAGATAGAGTG